>NC_059473.1:89547629-90153590 GCF_018139145.2 Gymnogyps californianus | reverse complement strand
TGCAGGACTCTTAGGTGTTGCTCTAACACAAATGCTGATGCTTTTTGATAGCGCCAGAGTATCAGAACTACCTTTCTCCTGCCTGAAAAATGTCAGGCCAGTCCCAGTCTGCAGAGGCAGCAGAGTTCAGCCAACGTAAGCCAGGAGCCTTGAACTCACAGTGTCCTAATGCTGACACACACGCAACCAAAGCCCCCTGCAATAAGTGGTAAATGAGAGAAGGGGATGGCACAGATTCAAATTAATAATATCCAGTGTAGCTTATAAGGCAGTTCTGGGGCTTGAGAAGCCAACTGTGAAGGGCTCTGGCCAAAAGCCAGGAATATAGGGCTGGAAAGCACCTTTTGGACAAGAGGCACCAATCCACTGGCAGTTCTGAGTAGCCAAAAAAGGGATATTTTGGACTATCCATCCAGTTCAGAGGCCACCTAGTCTGCAAACACGCCCCAACCCTCTCTACAAGATCAAGTTATGTAAGTCACAAAACACATTTAAATCTCACTTTGAAAGCCACAGTGGCCCTGCCTCATGACATGCTGTGTTTGTCCTACGTAACACCCAGAAACCAAGGTGTAATAGCATCTTTTTGGATACAAAGGTTAGAAAGACCATCTTCTCCAGCTGAAGTTTCCTCTAGCGGAAAGATGCATCCAGGAACAGTGCTGGGATGGGCAGTTGCAGCTCTTGGATGGAGATGATGCGTTCTAGGGCTGGAGCCATGTGGATCTGATCCATTCCTAGGACTGCCAAACTTGCAATAGGTTCTTGCTGTTCCCTGTCTGGCCAGGACTGGGAGAGAACTGAGTCTGTAAGCAGTGCTCTGCATGAAGCACTTGTGTTTTGGGATAGATTGATAGCTACTGTGATTTAAGATGTTGTGTGGCTTCACACATACAGTTGGTAAAGCTCCCCTCCATTTTCCCAGTAGTCAAACGTGAATCACATCCAGGGCTCTATTGCCATCCACCTTGAGAAATCAGCAACGTATCTTTCTACTAATGAAGTGCAATGGTAACAGCATTTGCACAGCGCTCGTCCTCTTTGCCCTCCGCCTTACTTGATCCATCACAGGTCAAACTCAGCACTGCCTGGATGAAATACATGGCCTGCTCCTGTTGGAGATAAGGGTCCAAGGATGATGCTGTGAACAACTCACATCCTTGGTAGATGAGGCATGAAACGGGTCCCTGAACAGATGATGTAGCTTTAGCGCTGGGAAAGCATCGCACCACATCTGTGCAGTGGCTCAGTCAGGTTGGGCCAACAGCGCAGAAAGACGTTTCCTCTCTGCAGGCTGTGCTGCGGGAAGCCCTGCGAGGAGCTGGGTACAGGATCGCTCTGGCTCCATCCCCCCCAACGGTTTTACGGGTCCCGGCAGGACTTGTATTCAGCATAAGCATGTGAATTTAGGGGAGGGAGCAGAGAGAGAATAACTCCCTGCAAGTGGCCAAATGTAATAAACACGGTCACTAACCACTTTTCAGAATACACACATAATAATATGTGGTATTTATATTTTTACCACCCCCGTGGGACTTTGGCAAGTAAATCGGATTTTCCCACCCTGACCCAAATAAATGTTCAGGAGTGGAAATAACAGATTGCCTTTGCCTGAAATAACCATGTGCTCATTCCAGGGGGATGTCAGCTGAGCGATCCTTGCTTCTCTGGACCAGTTAGACCTTGCAAAGTTCCCCCTTCTCCTCCCTGAGCTCTATAAGGACCTTTGGGCCTGATCCAAGTTCCACCGAAATCGGTAGAAAGTCTCTATCTGGCTCACGTAGATTTTTAACAATCCCTTGGCCATTAAAATGCCGAAAAGAATGGGTGGGTAGAGTCCAAACAATTCTGGGCCTCCTCAGAAAATCTTTGCCCACGTTTCAGACCCGATCCTTGAAATGTCCCTCCATTAGGAATGGGTGGCTAGAGTCCAAACAATTCTGGGCCTCCTCAGAAAATCTTTGCCGACGTTTCACACCCAATCCCTGAAATGTCCCTCCATTAGTAATGGACATAGGAGAGTGATCCCCAGAAAAAGGGCCCTCAGCTCCCCCGACCCTCTTCCTCCTCCCATGGTAGGGTACGTTTAAGACCACAGGCCCCTCAACTGCCAGAATAGCCATATATGGTTATTTGCATAGCCATCACAATGGCCTCCTGATGTCACGAGCTACCTCACCACCTTTTGTTCTGGACCCTATAAATACAAGGCCCTCAGCAGCTGGCCCACATTTGCTGAGCTTCCGGGCCCTCAAACTCCATGATGATTGGAAGAAAGAGGTGCCACAGCAGCAAAGCAAGCGGTTGCCCACCTCTGCGTGGGCAGGCAGACAAGTGATTGCAGGAGGCGTGGAGGAAGAGGTGGTGGCGTCAGAGGGGAGGCACCATCAGCTGCATGGTAGCGATGACCATTGCTCATGTAGCTGACGGTGTGGAGCCCGTGGAGGTGGATCCATCCAAAGATGAAGAAGAGCCGATGGAGGTGGATCCACCTCCAGGATGGTTCCCCTGGCACCACTATGTTGTGCCAAGGCTCCCCTCCATGACACCATCGACGTGGTGCCACAGAAGCAGCTGGCCAGCACCCAGCTGTCAGCCTGGCCTCCGCATCTGGCGCTAGCTGGGAGGCCTACCCTCCACGCCTGGCCGGCCTGCAGGCTCACGTATTCCACCTCCCTGGCATCGACAATTATTTTGTTGATGGCCACAGGTCTTGTGAGCCCTTCCTTCCCATCCCCCACCCTCTCCCCTACCCCCACCCCTTCTGAAGGGGTACCATCTCCTTTGCTCTGAGCCCCAAGAAAAGGGGATGAGACAACATGGCTTCCACCAGGCTGCTGCGCTGGGAGAAGTTCCTCAGAGGGCCACTGAGGTCCCTGGGGCCTGGAGGTGGGGTTTCTTCAGCCTGAGGATGAGAAGGCTGCCCAACAGGTGGAGATGAAGCCAGACCCTCCGCAGCGGCGCGTGAAGAACAGCAACAGATCAAGAAGAGATGTCAGAGAGACAGCTGTTCCTCTGGAGAAGTAGAAGACTGCAGATCTGCCAGGAAGAAGTGCTGGCCTTCAGCATTAAGGCCCCTTCTAGCTGCTTTGTTAGTTCTTTTCAAGATTGAGCAATAAAAAGGTTAAAAAAAACCCAATAAATACTGAATGTTAATGAAGACAGGCTTTATTACTTTTTCTCTATTACTCTTTTTTGGTCTACTTAAGTCAACCTTAGACATTCTTTTCAAGTAACCAACACTTAAAAAAACAATGACCCTATATTAATTTGATATTTGCTTTATAATTAATCAGAACCATAACTACAAAAATCTTGATATTTCTATAAAAGGTCATGTTACCAACTCAGTTGAATTGCATGTTTGGATGTAATGTATGGTTACCTTAACCAAAGCCTATCTAAACTACCTCAGTTATCTAAATTGGCACAGATTCCTTTCATTAACAGATGGAAAAACCTCTGTAAGTGAACACAAGCTATCAAAAACATCCAAGTGCCTTTCTGCTTCTGTCACTCTAAGAAGTTTAGACCCAGCCAGGGGCCTTGTAAACCACGGGAATGACCAAATTCATGTTTTAAAAAATTGGTATTCAGGTTTTAGTAAAGCTATTTTTAAGTTATTTGTGAAAATAGAAAAGCCTTGTTGAGTTGGTCTTTAAAACTTTCGACCCAAGAACACTAATACGCATGAAAGTAATTTTTTCTGTTAACTAGCAATCTCTCTCCTTTAGTGTGAGTACTTGGCTGAAGTCTGGGTGTCTACTAGTGTGGTTACACTATGATGAATAGTATAATCACATATATCAGGGTGCATAGCTAAGAGGTACTCTCAGCTCTGCAGGGGAAAAGGCAGGACCCATGTGGGGTTTTTTTGGAGATTTGAGACTGGAGATCACCCTGTCTTTATTTTTTCCTAAAATATAAGCCAGCCTGCATGACCTGGAGGAAAGATCTTTAACTAGTATTTTTAAGAGGCCAAGCGGGAAAAGAAGTCAGAAGTGGAGAGTCAGCAGCATTTCAATCTTGAGGAGGAGAGCGCTGCAGGTACAGAGCAGGAAGACCAGACAAGGCAGCGGCGAATGAACGCATAAATGTTTGCATCCATCCACTGCCTTCATCGGGCAGTGCCGATGTGGCTGAGGCATGGTACGCCCAAAGTATCCAACTTGCCAATGCTCTCAGCATCATGATTTTGCCTCAGCTGCAAGAAGGAGCCAGGGCTGCTCAGCACCACGGAACATCTGCTGCTTCCCAGTCTGTTTCTCCACATCACCTTTGTCTGCCAAAAGGGCCAAGCTGTTCTTTGTGGGCTGGGTGTGACACTCAAGTTGTGACTAAGAGCCTCAGTCTTGAGTCTGACGGGATCAGCTACCTCCAATTCATACAATTTCACCTCAAAAAATTGGAGGAGAAAACAAGTTGAGAAAGGGGTTTTTTTTTCCCCCAAGACACTGTGCAGTTTATTAAGTGCATGATGGGCTTTTTTCACATCTCACTGCAGCCAGTTCACAGGTCTTACACCAAGATAAGTCAGAAGCTAGCAGAGAAGGCATCAGAAGGAGAGTCACTAACCATGATGGTGCCAGAAATTTCAGGTTCATGTGTTGAATCATGGAACCCACTGGTATGAAGGCTTCTGGGGGGAAAAAAAAAAAGTGTTCCACTCATTTCCAGAGATGAGAACACAACGAAACACTGCTTAAACAAAACACTCTTCCCACCCCAATTCTTGTACCCAACAGACTTCCTAAGAGCTCACCTAAAGAAGCAGTTTCTGAAATGTCTCCAGAAGGCCATGTGCCATCTTTCTACTTCTTTTTCAGTTAGACTGTTCAACACATCCACCGTTCCCTGAGCTGGCTAGTGTGGGGATGTACATCCCTGATCTTCTAGGGACAAGTTAGATAGGACTGGCGTTATTTGGACTTCCAGGCTAACAGCCACAGCCATTAGTGAGGGCTTCGCTGCACAGAGCTGGACTGCTGACTTGGATCCATGGCAAGCCGCATATTGAAAGAGCAAATCACCTGCACTGTGTCTCCAGAAGTTTTGCATAAACAGAAAGAGTTTTCTTTCTTCACCTTCTTCCAATACATTGATGACTTTTCTGTGAGTGTGTAACCAGATCTGCGTGAAATGATTGGTAATAGGAGCCTGGAGTAATGGGGGGAAAAACAGCTTTTATCCTCTTGCATAAAATGTCAAAACATGGATCAGACTGGCTGAACATCTTTCAGCCAGAAATTCTTTCCATCCAATCACCGGATTTGCCAGCCATTCTAGGATGTCTTTTTCAAAAAATGAAGACGACTTACGAAATTGTCTAGCTTGAGTAAAGACAGATAGTGTTTCCAATAGGAGGGGTGAGTTTATTTTGCAGTTTTAGATTATCTGTTTTTAAAGTCTTATATTTAGGGATTGCTTTTCATTCCAAAACAGTCAAAGATGCTTTATGTCATAGCAAAAGGTCCCTAAAATTGTCTTCTTTGTTTGTTTAAATGAGACATTATCTTATTCTTAGCATTTAATATAATCCTTTTGGAGTCCATTAGATCTTGTCCAAGTTGCTGATCATGTAAAATTCCAAAATATTTAAACAGAGGCCAGCAACAGCACAAGGATTAATAAACAAAATATGACTGGCCAGCTTTATGGGCAAAGTGAAGTGCCCATTTGGGTATTTCTTTTTCTTACGTAGGCAAAAGGAGGGGGAAAAAAAGTTGATTATCCTTGCAGAGGGCAACTTGTGAAATTGTAACTTTCACGGTAAATAGCTCTTTAGCGATGACACGGAGAGGGAGGAAAACAAGTGATGTACAGTCTTCAAGATTTACCAAAACCTCTCTGTTCAGGATTTGTGTGTGTGTGTGTGTGTGTGTGTGTGTGCGTGAATCAGAATGAAAACTGATAGGTATGATTACTTACTAAATTTGATGTTGTGTATAGCAGCTACAGATGGTGGTGACAAAATTCTGTCAGATTTCTCTGCTCTGTATGCACATTCAGCAAAACCTCAGGAAAAAACAAAAGAGCATTTGGAGAGTCTGTGCTGTGCATGCTTAGAAAATTTGAAGCTTGAACAATTAGAGATGTGACCAATGAGAATAAAAGCTGCTGCATATATATACATGCTGCACATACATGCTGCACTGAATAAGCAAAAAATATTTGCCATCTGGAGGAGTCCCAGATGGAAAGTGTTTGTGTGCTGAAACAGCCATAAAATAGGAAATCTGACATTATTTTTCCTACCTTTGGCAGTGGAGTTTGTCAATGTGTCCTTTGTTGGAAATGCGTTTTAGTGTCAAGAAGACACCTAAGCTTCGAAGCCTTCAACTTCTTAAAGTTATTGCCTCTCAGATGAAGGCAGAGCACATCTGAGAGCATCTGCTCTGCTGAAGGCAACCAAATAGCGCAGCTTGAACCCAGAGGAAAACCGCACTCCTCCCAAGCAGTCACCAAACTCTCAGACTAGTTCCTCCGGTTAAACCAAGCCTGTCCTTCCACATCACTGCGCCCATCACCTTTTAATGCTTACCAGGATCACGTCAATGCTTAAAACCATCAGTCATCACCATGCAGTATGTCTTATTCAGCAGCACCTCTGCACCGGGCCTTTCACTGCTTAGCTTAGGAGGTGACACACGGTTTGACTCAGCCTGGGCTGCCACCGGTTTGGTGGAGGTGCGGTTCCCGTGGTGGCAGTGCACACGCTCCTGTTTCACCCTCGTGAGAGACTGGATCTCTGCATCAAGCAGCTTAGGAACTGAACTCCTTTTGGCCTGAGAGTCCTGCTTCTGGGGGCAATACCCCAATTCATGGTGGGCTGCACCAACCAACCTCTGAAACCTGTCAGACTTCAAAGCCATGGGGAGCCAAGGCTGGACCAGCCGAGCAGCCTGGCAAGTGGGAGGAAACATCACTTCTTTGTCAGCCTAGCCAGAGGCTTCAGGCAAGGACAGAAGGCAAGGCTGAGTTACTGGTGTGGGACAAGAGGAGCTGGAGAAGGAGCACAGGAGAGGCCAAATGTCAAGAATCTCATGCTTTTAGATTCACTGGAGAAGAAAGATGCCTAATACAAAATAAGGGTATTTATTTTTGCTAGGTTACTCTTTGTGGGTTTGTAACAAACTTTTTCTATAATAGGAATGTGAGTGTATATAGTGTCTATAGTATATAGTATATCGTATAGGCCATGATTTTCCCTTGTCCTCTGCTTCCCCAGATGCAGTTTTGAGCCTGAGGAAAAAAAGTCAACCCTGCAAATGCAGCAGTAGCTGCTTTTATTCAGTCTTTCCTAAGGAAACCAGGTGGCCACTTCAACCAGACTATTTTTTGTCAGAAGACAGATTTACGAAGGAAAGGTTTACCTCAAATGACCTTAGACTAAAGACGTAACCCACTCCGCTCTGTGCTCCAGCTTTGTAGCAGCAGATTTCTATGTGAGTAAACAAGCCAAGATCCAGGTGTTGACACCTATAGAGAATGATTTCAGAGCATTACAGGACACTGCTTTATGCGTAGACACTATCTAACCTGAGTACTTGAAATAAACTTATGTTTCTAAGATTTAGTATTAGCAACTTTTCCATAGGAAAGGTGATATTTCAACTGGCAATTTCCAATTGCAAATAAAATACTACAGCTGGAAAAATATACATACTGGAATTCACAAAATTCCCATGAAAACGAGAGAGGAAGTCTTCTCCTAGTTTGAAACTGTATGTGGAAAAGACATTAGATACTGTCATAATCTGAATTGAAGCCCGATATCTTTACCCTGTGATTAATGTGGAAAAACGGTGACTTAATGGGTAAAAATAATGTCTATACGAGCAGTCTTCAGCTTTTTATTTCAGCTTCTCAGAATGTGGAACTTTAGGTACTGCAGTGGAGCACATCACTGGAAAATTCAGCCTAGAAATGCTACTGTTTAAGAGACTATCCTAGGGAAACATAAAATCTGCTTGCTTTTTTTTTCCTTCCTTTCTTCATAGCCGGATTTTAAGGTCATTGAGATCACAAGGAAAAAGTGGTAACAGAATCTTTTGGGCATGGTTAAGATTCAGATATTTAGATAAACTCTAGATAAAGATCCAGATTTTGAGATGGCAAGCCAAATCCAAACCTTCTCACATCCATCCATGAGGCAGGTGACAGTCAGTATCTCACCCAATAAATCACCAGAAGAAAGTCCACAGATTCACATACCGCTTTGATTTTATTTCCCAACAATCTCAGAAGAAATGCCAGATGTTCTGATCTCACGTAAGGGAGTATGCGCTCTATACTGCGACGAACGTTGTGAGTAAGAGCTGGAGTCCAACCAGCAATCCTACTTAGTAACCAACAGTCAAAACCAAATTATCCAGTAGGTTTTTGGGTCACGTATTTGGATCCTGTGGATTCTGCCAACCCCTGGTTAGCAAGAGCAGTGAAATTAAATGCGTACTATTCTGGGGGCTAGAAGAAGACAAAACTATTGTGGCAACTAAACAGAAACAATTGTGCACCAAACACACTGAGATCTGAAATGCAGGGCTGCTTCTGGACTTTTTTTTTTTTTGTCTCAGTAGAAACTGTGGGCATCTTGGGAGAGGCTGAAATTACCAGGAGTCTGCACGTAATTGTGCCCTGGAATGCCAGATGCCCAGCACTGGAGGAAGGGAAGCAGAGGAAGCCGAGGGCGCTGCGCTGGTGCCACAACTAGTTTTAATTGCTCCAATTACAGAACAAGAAACAAGTCCAGGTCCCATTGAAGCCAACGGTAAATCATCGGGTTTGGCCCTACAGATCTACTTTTCTCACCATTAAGTTCTCCTCGCTTTTCAGAAAATGGAGATTGCTTTTAGCGATAGTCTAATGTCTCATCAGCGTGCTATTGTTACTTGTTATTTCCAGGCAATTCTACAACCATGTACGATTCAATTTACAGAATCAAATATTGGCCTCGGTGCAACTTTCAGTTTTGTGCTTATCATCTTTCAGATTTCTCACTGCTTATACTTACAGCTTTTAGTGATGCTGTTAGTTTTTCACGTTTTCCTTCATAACACCACCTGCTGCCATTATCAGTTTACCAGTAAGACCTCAGGATTATTTCATACTTGCCAGTATACTCAGCTGGCTAAAGGAAATTTTCAGCTCAGTTTTCACTGTGAAGAAAAGAATTTGCTGGATAGCACATGCAATTCCAGATGTAACAAAGTCTGGCGCTCGGACTCCCTGACACAAAGTACAGCAAAGCATTAATAGATTTTGCCGAGTAATCAGCTTGAAAAGGAATAGGGGATTTAAGTCATCCTTTATTGGTAGAAACACCAAACAAGTGGGCAACTCCTAAAGGCTTTTTGTGAGGGTTTTTGGTGTCTCATGACCTATTGAATTTTGCATTTGTATTGCCCTGAGCAAACTTCTGTGGTTCTCATTACAATTTATGTATAACCTGCACTGTTTGCAGCCAAGGCCTAAAGATGAGAACAAATCTCTGAGGAGTTAAAAGTGGTGAAAGGGTAATCTGACCTCAGAGGCCAACAGGAGGAGAGTGACTAGGAACAGGGCTGGTTCAGGTAAAATCTGAACTGCCACCCATTAACCAGGCCAAAGGAAAGGGGACACTGGAAGACAGTCTCCATCAAGCCTGTCAGAAAAAGGACAAGACTACAGATGCCACATGATCAGGACAGGCTCTCAAAATTAGATCCTTATCAATAAAAACCTGGCTATTCCTTCATCCTGTTTTCTACTCCCTCTACTAAAGCCTGTGTCATCTGCAAAAAGTGCCCAGATCTTGAAAAGAGCTTTTATGGGAGTGAGATGTCCTCCCAACAGAGTCCTGCTCTGTCAGGTCACGGGACTCTGCAGCCCTATTTTTTTTTTTAACAGGTAGTTGGTTATTAGTTCTTGGAGTCAAAGGCTGTGAGGGGAATGACAGATCAAATGTGTATTGCGCATATCAGAAGCGAACTAATTCTGCTCCAATAAATACCAGGTCTCAAACTCTGCTCAAGCATCTAAGGAGGAGGCAAGCAAAATCCATTGAGTGGCCGGGGCTCCTGGCATAGCTGGGGGTTAAAATGCAATGTGAAATGCACATCCCAGATGGGTCTCTGCAGCACCCCATAAACTGCACCCACTCCTCAGCACAGCAGCCTGAGTTTGTTGTTCACAGGCTCCTAATATTTTTCTTTCTTCACAGTCTTTTTCAGCAACAGAGACCCTGAAACACAGAATAACAGTGCAAAAGTAAAAAGAAAAAAAACCCACCTCAAATTCTGTTTGGGACAACTGTAGCCCCCAAAATAAATGGGAGAGGAACACTTAGCTGCCAGGCACACCAAAACCATCAGGAAACACTATGAGGGACATGGCAATAGAGCTGGAAGAGAAGAGTTTGTTACTGACCTGTGCCAGGCAGCGTGGGGAAGACGAGAAGAGGTTAAAAATTATTTCAAGGCAGAAAAACAACAAAAAGGAGAGCAAGGAGTGGGAGAGAAAGGAAGAGATGGGAATTTATTGCACTGGTTTTGGGGAGCTAATGGTCAGGACTAGACTTGGGATGTATCTAAGGAGCTACTGTTTTAAGAAAGGGTCCACAGTACGATATAAGGGAAGCCATGTAGGGGAGATGGCAAAGCAGTTTCAAAAGCAGGGTATGGTGCAGGAAGCAAATCCTCTGTATCCATCTCCAGTAACTGTACACATGAAGCAGGTCTGCAGGATTGAGCTCCAATATGCCAATTCTCACACCGACATAGTTCAAAAGAAAGAACAGAAACCCAGGCAAGGAATGAGCCACCTTGATGTTATCAGTCCAAGCCTCATCCCTGCAGCCTTCCCCAGACCTAGCCTCCCTTGCTCAATCCTCTGCTTCTGGATTTTACATCACCTCTTCCTCTTCTCTTGGGCAAGAACAAGCTCGAGGCGGTAGGTGCTGCAACACTGCACATGTGCACGGCCTCCCTCCTTCGCAGCCAGATGCTAATTGCTGCAGCCATGCCAAGCAGATAGCTACACACCGAGAGTCACATGATGACAGAGGCATCAGGAAACAAAAACACAGCAGTAACGTTTGATGTCACTTCTCCCATTATTTTTTTCCTGGTGCATTAAGCAAAATTCCTGTACCTTAAACCAGCCTCATTCAGTTTCAGTGTCAAGCCATCTCAAAGGCTCAGAAGCACTGAAATTTCATGGGGCAGACAGACCCGCTTAAAGAAGCCTTCACTCTGCAGATCCTTTCTCTCTGCATCTGCTGCGCAAAGTTTTTAAACAGAAAACTTTCCACTCTTCCCCTCCTGGCCAGGTCCTGATGAGATATACCGATCCCTTGCCTGTACCCATCCTCAGCACACATTGTATCCTTTTAGTTTGAGATATGAAATACTAATCATCTGTCAGCTTTGCAATATGATGGATCTCCTTCTGCCTGGTCCTGGCGAGGAGATGTGGGACATTTGCTCGCAGCTGCTGGACCAGCCAGGGAGGGCAGAGGACTCTAGCGGTGGAGAGGCTAACATGAACCAACTTTCTCCCACCCCACTTGAAGGGTTTGCTACGAGAAAATATGTTAGATATTTGTTTGCTCTGGCTGCGAATGCACAATAAGGAAGAGTTTAAGGACAACTGATCCTGCCTTTGGGCAAGGGGATGATGTAGAATACTCTTGCTGGCTCTTCCCACTCCATTTTCTCTGATAAGGAGATTATGCAGACTGACAGTTTTAGAGTTGCATGTTAATAGCACTGAGCACCTCCCCAGCGTTAGAAACAGCCTATTTAAAGGCCCTTTGCCGCTTCACCTTCTCCCCATCCCGCTGCGCTCCAGCAGATTCGGATATTCCCAACAACGGGCTGGGACCCCCGGGAGGACTTGAGCAATCCAGCAGCCATGCCAGGTACTTCACAGGGTTTGATGTGGTTTCTGCGCACTCCCCAAACCACCCGACTTGTCAGCAGGGAAAATGCTGGTCTGCAGCAGGTCCACAGCATCATGCGGGAGGGGGCCAAAACCTTTGGTACTTCCCTGGAAACGCTTCCACAGACACGATGGTTTCTTGCTAGGAAGCTAAAAATCTCCGTGTGGTCTTTGTGACAGCAGGGCTCCGACAGCAGACATCCTTTTGTGGATTATTGCCAAAAATCAGATGCCTGTAAAGCAAGCTGGGAAGTGTCCGCTGGGGAAAGAAATCCCCCTGCCTTTCATGAGAAGTTAATAAATGTCAGAGAAAAAAATCTGAAGACATAATAATGTCTGTGAGGATTAACTTTCTCTTGTGGTAGCAGTGCCAGATTATTTATTGGAGATACATTTTCCCTATTTGTGGTTTGGGTTTTTTTTTTTCCTTAAAAATAGATAATCAAGGGTTTATGAATGAAAGGCACACTGGGGAAAAAAATCAATTATTTGACACACAAAATTAAATTTCAGCATCAAAAAGCTTGGATTTAGCACAGAAGGAAAAAAGATATTTCATGCAGGTATCCTGCTGCAAAAAGGAAGGCCACTGGAGATTAATGAGGAAATAAATAGGATTAATATATGAGGAGTAAATAGGGAGGAAGTTTGGGCCATAAGAGATTAATAAGGAACATACGCCTGCTCTTGCTTTGCCCCGAGACATATGAGCCGAATTGTATTTTATGGCTTTCAAGGTGAATAGAAAGTGACAGAACAGCGAAGAAACTTCCCGAAGAGTTTTCACTCTTAGTCCTCCTGGGACTCTTTCCCTCAGAGATGGCAAAGGCTATATATGCTAACTCTGCAGACAATATGCTAACTCTGCAGTTTTTGGTGATGAGCAGAGGAAGTCCTTACATATGGCTTCATTGGCACATGCTTCCTTCCTTCCTTCGAGCGCGAAACAGCCAGTAAAGAGGACTTGGTTTTGCACAGAAGCCACTGAACTGCGACTGAATAGGCCTTAGCTAAGTTGCCTTTTAAATCACATAATTAAAAGCAGCAAAGAAAAACTTAAAAGGCATTATCCAGTCTTTATATGCACACAACCACATGCATGCACACATACACACACATACATGCTGCCAGAAAAATTTGCTGTTTCAAAACAAATGTACCACACAGCTTCAGATAAATATTTAGACTATAAGATGTCAAAAGATTTAATATAATTATTATTCTGGAAATCACATTTTTTTATTTCTACATTGACCTCATTTTTTAAAAAAGCTGAAGCACATTTAAAATAATTTGTTCTGTTTCAGAAGGACTAAAATGCCTCAAACGAAGCTAAGACAAAATGAATTGTGTAATTATCATTAAATCCCCTGTTTCAGTACCAATTTTTCCCCATCTCTGATCCCCTCTCTTCATTTTCAAGTGTGCTAACCTAAGCCGCTTCCTGTCCCCACCTGCCTTCTCAGGTTTTGTCCCCGAACCAAAAAATGCTTTCCTGACTGCGCTCTCAACTTACTCACCATCCCCACTCCTGACAGGGGCCAGCCATAACCAGGGGTGCCCCCCAAGAGTGTCCGAGACCCTCGCTCTGCAGCGTGGCAGCTCACCTCCGTTTCCTTTGGTCACTCTCTTTCCCTGCATACAAGGGGATGTTCTGGTTTATTTGAAGTCCCTAGCTGGGTGCCAAGGTGGGAGATGTGTTTGAATTGCTCTGGTCACGATATTCAAAATCAGGGCATCCTGAGAGCACCATGGTCAATGGGGGCAGTCGCTGCAGCGCAGCGTGGGCCAGGCATGAAGAAAGACTAGAGTTTCTGATATGTTCAGTATAAGAAAAGAGCCTAGGCGGGCCTCCCTGAAAACCCTGGCCACTTTAGGTCCCATCATAAGCAGTGTATGAAATCCATATCCCGTATGAAATCCCGTATTCGCACCAAGCAACATCTGGTTTCTTCCTACAGCTCCACCAAAATCCAGCTCTCCTTCATAAGCAGAAAGTTGGCATAATCTAGCTCTATTGTAAAAAAGATTTCATAAGTCACTTTTCCCCTGGTGCACGTCCAGCAAATTAGGTGTGCACCATGGCCACCACACAGGTCAAGGCCAACTGCATGGTGATCCTTTGCCTGGCCACACTCATTCCAGGCTCTCCTTGCCAGTGTCCTGCAAGGGCTGTAGACACTGAGAATGGATTCTGCCCATGAAGCTTTGGGGTGACCAGAAGTAAATAACAAAAAAGCAAGCTGTATTCTCTATTCTAAGCCTCCTTCGGACCGAAGGGGACAGGGCAGGAGGCTTCCCCCACCCCACGTGCTTTTTACACTCATCTGTCCAAAGAAGAAGTAGAAATTACGTCAAACCCATACTACATAGGAAGGAGTCTGAGCCATGAGGTATCACTTGTCTTCAGGGAAGTCAGCTTAGACCAGTATGAGAAGGACATTCTCTGTGGTAGACTGGCCAGACCTCTGATTAGCGAAGCAGTTGCTTCCCAAGAAATCAGTGTTGGTTTTTTTTATATTTGCCAATTTTTGCTTTTACTATGTCTAGGAAAAACTGGATCTAAAATTACTGGTGCGAAATAAATACATCTGAGCCCAACCTTTCCAAATAATGTTTCTGTCTATTGCACAACCAAAATGAGCAATATTGGAAATAATACTTTTAAAAAAAAGTTATCATTCTGGTCCTTCTTGGCATGTTATTTAAATTATACCTAACAAATGGATTCATTTAAAAATCCATATGCCTTTCAGAGAGTAAATAAAGTTCTTATTTGAATAAGTTCCTATAGTTGTTGCCAAGCTCTCAGGGAAAATGTCCGCTAACGTTTATCACATCAGAGACACGAGCCAAACTTTTGCCAATGCACTACATCATACTTTGGGGGGTGGGGGGGGTGGGGTGGAATTATATATTAAAGAAATAGCTCATATTAGCCAGCAATTGTACTGTGAAGAGCTGCATGGAGGAGACCACCACAGGCTATCATCCCTCCTGATGGGCAGCACGGCACAGTGCAATAGCCTGGCAGGGGGGCAGAACGGGGAGTTCCAGCCCTAATTCTGAATTTCTTGCCTTTTGCGGGTTTAAGCCATACGTGGACTCACCGAGTTTCTGATGAGTGTTTTACAGCTGAACTATAAACCCTGAAAACAGGGAATGATGATGGAAACACAGACTACCGCATAACCACAGTACATGGCTGTCGCGGGCGCTGCCATAGTCACAGGCTTACAGCGAGGTTTCAAATTATTCTATTGAATTACAGAAAGGGCTGTTATTAGGCTCCCCTCCCCTCGACCTCATTATATACAGTGGCTTGCCATCATTAAACCCTCTTTCTAACAACTTTTGTCTATAAACTGCTTAGCATATCAAGATTTTTCTGAACACTGCAATTTGATATATTCAGGAGGTAATACACATGCAGTAAGACTGTGTGTCCCAGGATAATGATTTCCTGCTGTCATTTTAGGGCTGGGACATGGTGGATTTATGACAGTGAGTATTTTGGGGAGGTGGATTCACTGGCCCTGCAGGGTAGAGTTAATCTTTGCTTGTTAAGAAAATTCTTGAGCCTGATGCATTTGTCTGGTAGCCAGCCTAATTTAAAAAAAAGAAGTGTGGTATCACCTTCATAGAAGTAAAAAGCAATAAACCCAGTCAGGACACCCACTCATTTTGGGGAAGCTCAGTTTCAAGAGATGCAAAGTATGGGCTCAGCTTCTTCAGCATGTTTGCAACTTGTAGCTCTGCAGTCATGTAATGTTGCTGCACGTTACTCCACAGTTGTTTCATTTCACCTCCTGTAGTGATTGCAATTCAAGATGGAGGGGAGAGAAACGCACCTGTTTCTGCATTGACTATAGAGAAAGAGGACTGATTTCAGTTCTCAGTGACAAAAATGTATCCCATCAAGCACACAGCTTTTTAAGAGAGCAAGTGAGTTCAGTTATTCATGAAGGCAAGCTGAGATTTTGACATGACAGTCTTAGCAAGTGAACAAATTTACAGAATTCAATAGTATTTCATGAAAATTGCCTCTTTGGGAACACTTTTTGCAGTGCATATCCCATTTCTTAGAAAAGCAGGAGCTTGCCTTAAGCAAATGAGTTGACTTACTGTGAGACAGCTGAAGGAAAAGAATAAGCTCATTGAAATCCCCACACGGAGAAGCTCTAAGGGAAGGGACTCGCACAGGGGTGTTTGCACAGTGCCTGGTACAATGGGTCCTAACCTGGTCATGCCCTTTGGTTGCTATTGCAGAGCAAACACTCGACAACAAAGAACTAGCAAGTAATGCTAGGGTCAGGCTCAGCTACCGAATCTGCATTGTGTGTTCCCTGCATGCCTCCTCGAGCACTGAGGTAGCTGCTACTGCTGCATCCAAAGGCTGGCTAAAGCCAAAAGAAAAATCTCCTGTTGGCCCCACTGGCTTTTGCTCAGGCGTCTGGTGCATCGGCCAGAATTTCATCAGATGCTTCCCATCATTCATGGATGTTCCCACTGCTGTGGGAGGGCATTTCTGGGACAACGGAAGATCGTCATCCCATAGGAAAGACTCCCACGCAAATGTCTTCAGAATCCAAAGAGCGAGCTCTTGGCAGTGGAGAATATCTGCTAGGCACCTTTGTGCTGCTTATAGAGAATAACCTCTGAGCAGTCAAAGAGCACAGTTTAAAGAGTACTTCCTTGTGCATTGGTCAGTAATGTGCACCCGTGACAACTAAAATGCAAGTAATGCACCAGGTGATCTGCAGCAAATAAGACAGCTGCCCACAAAACTCCAGAAAACAAATGTATCATGTTCAATGTTGAGCCAATACTGTGTGTGCATTTCACAGAAAGATTGCCAGTAGTTCCTCACCAGCACCTGAAGCCTTTTTTTCTCTCTTCTTAGTAGATTACCTTTGGGATGGCCACCAGTCCAGCCCTGCAGAGGCTCTGCTGCCTAATGGGTTGTCTTCATACAAGCGACAGCAACAGCCTGATCCAAGGCAGATGTTACATTCCTCATTTGCGTGTAAAATACAGATATTCTTCCTGGGGTCAGAGAATGGCAGGTGACAAGCAGCATCTATAAGACCCTGGAGACAAACCTGGGGCTGTCTAGGTTTGGGTGAAATGTGGTTAGTTTCAAGTTCTTGGGACTTCTGTGATTTTTGAATAACTTTATGAAATGTGGCATATGTAAAGACCCATGGTGGCTGCAAGAAAGCAGATGCTGCTCCCCAAGCACCTAGCACACAGCACGAATGCCTCTGCGTGGCCCCACAGGGGTCCATGACTTCAGCAAAAACAGGCAAGAATGAGTTTGGCAGACTAGAAAATCCCGCCTTAAATATTTGACATTATTGGTGACAGAGGGTTGGGAAGAAATTAAAAGCACGTCAGAAAGCTCAATGTAAAAAAAAAATGTGCGATTCAATTTCACAGTTCCATAAAAAATGCAAAAGAGCAGTTCACAGCTGGCGAGAAGGAAGGCCCAAGCTCTTGGTTTCACTTCCGCCACTGGCTGACATTTATAGGGTTACTTATAAACAGCACTTACATAAATCAGTCAAGTCACAGGGCACACCACTATCGCAAAGCAGACTACTATCATGTATTTGTTGTTTCCTAAATGACAAAGCCTGAGGTGAGGAACAAGAGATGTATATGCTTCTCCAGTGGGTAATTTCACCCAAAGCCAAGTGTCTGGTTTGCAAAGAGTATGAACAGCCTGCGACAACCCAAATAAAAGCCTTCAAGCTGAGGAAGAGCGTCTCTACTAGTTTGGATGCTGACATTTTTAATAAGTACCTTGCAGTGCATTTTTTCCCTGATTTAATCATAATTGTTATTCTGCTAAATTTTTAACTCATTTAACTCTTATTCTGCACTTCTTGAGATGTCCAAGTAACCGTTTGTACAAGCCTGTATGCATAATTCCCCCTGTCATGAAGAACTGCTACTGGAGAACTTGGATTGAAATATTTCTGAAGAGCATTTCGCAGGACAGCCAGGACCCCTGTTTACACAGAGACGTTCCACACCTCTTGCTGAACCTCACCTAACGACCCATCTAGCACAGACCTTACGTCAGTGGCTCTCAAACACCAGGGACCAGCAGGATTATTGACAGCCTGAAGAGCACGTGATGCTGGTCCCTCCACTTCTGCTGCAAGAACCAGGATGAGAAGGCAGCAGAGAAGCAAGCACAGAACAGCAATGCAGAAGTGAGAGCGAGAGAAATTACTCAAGAACAAAAGATTTAAAAAAAAAAAAAGACTACGGCTTTATTTTTTCCTCAAAGCATGAGTTAAATTAAGAACAGTTGCAATTACAGAAAGATTTCCTCGCAATTACTTTTCCACATCAGAATGTGCTGCAGGAACTCCATGGATGTCGTGGATTGAGGAAATGACCCAAGCAAGGGAGTCACAGTTAAAATGAAGGCCATGCAGCCACTGCGGACACAAGAGTGCTCTCCAAGCACGCCTTCTCTAAGGAACACATTTCCTGAGAGAAAATCATCGCAGAGCTGTGTACATCTCCCTCAGGAACGCCTGCTTTCCTACTCCAGGCACCTCTCATCACCTTTGTTTAAATGGCAGAGAGGTAACCAGATATGCAGGCTGACAAGGATGAGCTAGATGTCTCCAAAACATATTCATTGTCTACTGTCTTTAGCTGTGATTTTAGAAGTGATTCTGTTCTACACCCTCCAAGAGAGGAGCTGAAGAGAAGAAAGCCTGTGTAGGTTAGATAGATACAGAGACTTTCACTTTTTAAAAGTGCTGGCTGTTCTGGATTTCTCCATTTTCAGGAAGACAAACTTAATTATCAGGAGAGTTGCTGTTCCGGTTTTGGCTGGGATAATTAATTCTCTTCTTAGTAGCTGGTACAGCGTTGTGTTTTGGATTTAGTGTGAGAATGATGTTGATAACACGCTGATGGTTTAGTTGTTGCTAAGTAGCGCTTATCTTAAGCCAAGGATTTTTCAGTTTCCCATGCTCTGCCAGCAAGCAGGTGTGCAAGAAGCTGGGAGGGAGCATAGCCAGGGCAGCTGACCTGAACTAGCCAAAGGGGTATTCCATACCATGGAATGTCATGCCCAGTATATAAACAGGGGGGAGTTGGCCAGGAGGGGTGGATTGCGGCTCTGACATCGTTCATTGGGTGGTGAGCAATTGCGTTGTGCATCACCGGGGGGTTTTTTCCCTCCTTTTTTTCCCCTCTTCTTTTTTTTGTTATATTCCTTTTCATTATTATTATTATTATTATATTTCATCATTATTATTGTTAGTATTATATTTTACTTTAGTTATTAAACCATTCTTATCTCAACCCACAAGTTTTACCTTCTTTCCTGATTCTCCTCCCCATCCCACTGGGAGCGGGGGGGGGGGGGGGTGGGGAGTGAGGGAGCGGCTGTGTGGTGCTTAGTTGCTGGCTGGGGTTAAACCATGACATTTTCTCACCCAGAAGAGTTGTTCACACCCAAATCCAACAGAAGGCAAAGTCTGTTTAAGCATACTATCCTCTCGAAAAGCAGGAATTTATGCCCTCCAAGCCATTACGGGAATCTAAGGGATGTTTCTACCGTGGAGAATATCCATGTTTTGCACACACTATTTAGGTGTGTATTTAGGACATAGTTTTTCGCCCAAACAATGCAAAAGGAAAATTTTCTGGTGTGTACTGGCATTGCACGTCCTGATGAAATAGCAGCCACATGAAATGGTGGAAATGTGCATCCACAAAACAATCATTCTGAACAGCCTAAGGCTATGTAAGTGTGTAGGAGATGAGTCTGTTCATCATGTTTATCAGGCCTTTGAAGGCTTACTATTTCTTCTCTAAAGTGCAGATTTTGATTTTGTGCTCTTGCTTCTTACATGCGGACTAGAGCCCTGCATGCAGGGCTGCTTCTGACTCACTTCTATAGATATTTAGGGGATTGCTGCAAAACTACACCAGCTCCAACGCAACAGTGCATAGCTGTAGACTGTGCTTTACCTAAGTGCATATGGCCATGTGCACTGAATTTTACTAAAAACATACAAATAAAAGGGAGGAGGATGCTTGGTGGCAGTTGCAGGAAGGCATGACCAGATCCACACAAACACTTGGGAACAAGTGCACACGACTGGGCTACAAAAATCTCTGCAGAGGTTTCATGGGGGTTTCCCAAGAGCAGGTTTATAAAACTGAACTCCGCATTATTAATTTATTGCCTTCCAGGGACTGCAGAACATTTACTAGAGGATGTAGGGCTGATTTAGCCTACACTCAGCTTCATTCCTGAGCAAAAGGGATTCCTGGGGATTTTATTTTTTTTTAACGCAATAAAATAAAAATGTGGTGCTGTAGCCAAGAGAAACTGCAGACTGTTCCTTACCTTTACAAGTGACAGCTTCCCTGATCAGACCCATTTTAGCGGGGCGAACACAACCTAAAGACTTGAGCCATTTCTCCTCTCTCCTCTGTCAGCATGTCCTCCAGCTTTCCACAGTGTTGTCGCTCAGGTGATTCCCATTCTTACACCTTGCTTTTGCCCTCCCTCTTCCTCAGTCCTGAATGCTCCTCCCTCTTTAAAAACACAACCTACTGAAGTGCAGCGTTCAGCTGGCTGCATCCCCATCATACTCCTCCTCAGTTTGGGAAGGACGACTCACAACACTCCAGATATCAACTGGCGTTCATCTCTCAGAAAAATCCCCCAAAATTTAAGCAGAGAAACTGGAATTAACTCACTCCAAAGCATAAGAGCATCCATCCGGGCTTGGATTTTGAGAGACAAGCAAAGGCACTTGGATTTAGATAGTTTCTAATCCCCCGATTTCCATCTGTGTCTTTGGGCGTTGCAGCCGCCTTTGTCAGACTGCCTAAACTATTTTATAATTGAGCAAGTTAACAGGAGGAAACATTAGGCCACGTCCCCCTCCCTTTCCTGGCAGTAACATGGGAGGAAAGGTGATGCCGCATGGACAGGGATGCTGAGTGCATCCTCCTCTCCAGGCCAGGCTGGCCGACCATCCCATCCCGTGCCCGGCGGGTTTCAAAAGAGGCACTGTGCAGAAGGCGCCCGGCGTTCGGCAAGGGGGCTGCTCCTGCCCCTGGAAAAACGAGCAGTCCCAGCAGCTTGTTTGTTTGTTTGTTTTTACAGGGGAATACAGGTTCACTCATCATTACAATAAGCACATTCACGCTCACGCTAAGCCGGTGTGAGCTTTCCATGCCCAGCGCCGTGTATGAATGAGCCTAGTAAGAGCTGCAGAGTCTCAGTCAATGTTTTTCAAATTTGGGTCAGTCTGAGGCACCCTGGTTGAAAAAGTATTGCCAAAAGCATTGTAAATTAATATTTTATATTCCCTTGAAGTGCCTTTTGAGGAAATTAGCCTTCATTACAGAGGCATCTACCCTGTAAACACAGCAAACAGAAAATACCTCGGCTGACAAGGACAGCATTGTAGGGTAGGGAAGGAGAGTAAACGTCGAATCTGCAGGAAGAACTGGACTGATTCAGGAGCTGAATCAAACGGGCATGTGCATCCCCGCTCCCCAGCAGCTCCCCAAGCTGCAGTACCTGCAGTACCCGTCCACTACAGACAGCCCTGCCTTTATACTCAGGGAGCAGCACCACACTGCCCCCCAGACCTATCGAAACGGTAAGGTGGAGGCATCGGCCCCTATCAAATACATCTCAAGGGCATCAGGACCCTCACATTACTGCCAGCACGGTGGCTCACGATACACAAATCATGGGCATCATGAAAAGATCCCGGACCCGGTCCTGGGATCTAAACTGGGAAGGCAGCAAGAGCGCAGGGCTGCTGCGGCACTGTTTCGGTTTTCAGATTTCGGACCATTTGCACGGCCCGAGCAGCGCGAGAGCGAGTATTTTTGGCACTGGCTGGGGAGGTTCCTCTGCAGCTGAGTGCAGCCAGTCAAACTTGGCTGGCACGAGGCAGGGCTTTTCGAAATGTCTTGTGCTCCAATCGGAAAGTGGCCGAATGCTGCTCTTCTCAGAAAAGTGCTGCCCTTGTCCTTTTTTAATGAAAGCGAACTTGGTATTCAGTAGGAGCAGGCCAGAGCTATTTCAGACACGGAAGACAGCAGACACAAATCAATAGAAAAAAATAACTTCTTTTTATTTACAAAAAAAATCCAAATATTGGATGCTGTAAACAAAATTCACAATCTGTTCCCTCTAGATTCTGTTTTCCATCAGCTCTTTTTCTGTGTGTGACAAAGCCTATAGTCAAAATGTTCCAAAAGAGCAATCCAAGGAGCAGTTTGCTGCAACAGGATGCCTTGCAGAAGGCAACAGTTGTAAGGAAATCTGAGGGAAAGCAAATCTGCACAGACTCCTACAGACTGCAGGAGCCTGCAGTGCTTTAGCCAAGCTGTCTTGAAATTTGCAGGCTTTTTTTTTTTTTTTTACTATTTATTTTGTTAGCAAACCATTATTACAACAGCAAAACAGTACACTGATTTTCTTTCTTGCAAGGGAAACTCTCTGCATAAAGAAAACCATACAAAAGAATATATTCAAATAGGAGCTGAATATGCAATTACAGTTTTTCCTTTTCTGTGCAGTTTTATCTAACACACTTCATTTTCTCAATAAAAAAAAAAAGCTTTTTTTTGAACT
Organism: Gymnogyps californianus; assembly: GCF_018139145.2. Classification (NCBI taxonomy): domain Eukaryota; kingdom Metazoa; phylum Chordata; class Aves; order Accipitriformes; family Cathartidae; genus Gymnogyps; species Gymnogyps californianus. Next base: position 90,131,029 of record NC_059473.1, on the reverse strand, counting down.
GGTAGGAGCTTCTGACATGATGCAAACCAAACATTTAATAAGAGGTGTTTAGAAGATTTGTGTGAAGGCTTTTGTGCAAAATAAAAAATATTTTAAGTGCAATAAGAGAAACTAGAAAACTAGATCTTTTTGGTCTTCTAATTGCCCTTCTATTTTTAGAAGAAATGTTCTTGCATTTGGGAGGACAGCTACATCTAAGGAAAAAAAAATCCCATTTCAAAGCTCTTGGTTGTTTCATGATCGCTACATTTAACCAAGTTTATCGCCCTGTTGGTTAGCAGTGAATTCAGCTGCGGCACAAACAGTTTTACTGTAATCAGGTCAATGTTTTTAATCAGTTCAGCTCTTTAAAAGGGGCACTGTCTCTTGTAGTACAAGTTCTAACCTTACATCTGATTGGATGGGAAAAATGAAGTCTACAAAGCAAGAACATGGTCGTTAACTTTAAAAGTACCAGTGTGCTAAAGAGGAGGGGAAAAACCAGTTAAAAAAAAGTCAGACTTTATGGAGGGAAAGGTGTGCAAACCGCAAAAATAAACCGGCTTTGAAAAGGGGTTCTTATTTTACTCTTGGCCTGAACTCATGCCTTCTTCCCACCTCTAACACCAGGCACCTTTTAAGCTACCAGTCACAAATAAAACAAAGCTCCACCAGTTCCACCACTTGATCATTAACATATGCAAAACAGATCCGGAATACCTATATAATATATATAAAAACATATTATATATGTATCAAAATGCAAATGCTGAAAGGTGCAGTTTAGCTCAGAGCCCTGCTGCATGCACTATAAGGTAACTAGCTGCTGTCAATCATAAAAAAAACCAACACAATAAAATTTGAGCTGAGAGGAAGTAAGTCAAAACTTTCTTTTAAGCAATGGAAAAAAAGGGTCCTTCAAAGGAAAAATACATCGTGTCATGTACTATCAGTGTTCTGTGGTTGTGGCACAGCTATAGATTCTCAAACCCTTTTAAAGAGCGGATGACTCATTTATTTGCTGCAAATAGTTGTGGCGAGAGAAGACATACCACATTACCAGCTGATCCTATTTCCCCAGCCCTCCCCGTAGCTTCCGCTAGCAAACCCTTCCAGGAGCTGGAAGCAAGGGGAAATAGCGGGCCAGGAGCACCCAGCCCGGACCCTCCGGGGAGCTGGAGGGGGACCTCGTGGGGACCGGGGATGAGAAGCCCGGCGGGAGGCTGCAGCCAGCGCCGGAGGAAGGGAAGGTGGGGACGAGGGCTGCGAGTCAGCGCCGGGAATGGCAACGAACCAGCTTTTACGTTTCCTGAAGGACTCACAGGGAAGGTGCTTCAGTAAACAAATCAGGTTCCTATTAAATTGCTTCCAGAGTGAAAAGTACAAAGCGCGACAAAAATAGATGTACCTTACTCGCTCCGTAGGGAAAACACACTGCCAGGACACGAGTCCTCTCCCTCTCCCCTGCCTCCTCCAACGCCTGACCCTGCCTGCAACCAGGCAGTGCACAGTGAGTTTTCGTTCAAAAGCCTCAATTCCCTTTTCTTTTTTTTTTTTCCTCAGTAAGAAAAAGCAAAATATTAGAGTCAAGTGTCACTTAGTCATTAGGTTTTCAAAGCCCAACAAAGAATTTAACACCTTCAGAGATGGCACTGAAGTGAAAACAACAGCGGAGGTTGGTTTTTTCCCCCTGCTGGTCTTTTGGGAGAGGAAATGAAAGTGAATAGTTATTGTTCCAATGTAAAGTGATTCCATTTAAATAAAGTACAGTACTGAAATTGTAAATGCAGTGTGACAACCAGATCAAAGATGTTTAATATTTGCATAAAAATATATATATATAATATATATATATAAAATATAATTTTAAGCAGTCGTGCAACACTCTTAAAAAGGGTTCATTTCACATTTGCTAAATTCTAGTGGTCCTGGAATGCATAATGCATTCTATTAAAAATACTCCTTTAAATATTAACAATTAGTGTTCAAATCACCAACTAATACAATATTCTTTAGCTGTCAGGGGGTTTAAATAAACCTATCTTTGATCCACGTTCCACTGAATTACACATCATGGAGGTATGCAGTCACAACATTAGTGGGTTAAATGTCAAAATGGCATTACAGTACAAAATAGTTAAAAAAAAATCAGCTAGTCATATGTTTCTCCATCTGTGGAATTATTATGGCTCACAAGCAACCCACTGAATTACTGTAATCCTTGTTCTTGCAACCAAAGACATTATCTGAATCCCACCTTAATCCTGACTGGTTCATTTACTCCAAATTTCTCAGGTGTGGGTTAAAAATTCACTGCAAGGTGCCCACTGTCCTATGACATCCTGTTGCAAACTGGAAAACACATAGTACTTTATTTAAACATTCCTTAATTGCTACATTTTCCTAGACCAAATTAATATATATTGTGTGTGTATATATATAGATATACACCTATAACATGTACATATATACACACACAAACATATATACACACATACACACACGTACCTAGGATAATAGCACACTGACATAACATTAACTCTATACAGGTATTTGCCGAGAAAAAAAATAGGGCATTTCCTCCACCACTTATTCACAAGCTTATGGGTTTTTTTTGTTTTTAATCCTTGTGTCCCTGATAAAACAAAATGCATGGTTAAACCACAAAACTATATTTTTTCCTCACTTCAAATTTTATGAAGGCATCAGGCACTTTTGATTACTGTTGGTGTGTACAAATATAGCAACATCTTTCTTTTCTTTTATATATATATATATATATACTCTACTGTATCTTCTTTGCTCGGATAACTTATTTGTGAAATCTTTGGTCCTTGAGTATATTCTGTTTGCCACAGCTGGTTTTCCTGCATTCTCACATTTTTAAAATGTGAGGCACGCACACAGCTGGAAATAATGGACTTTGTCATCGTACGTGTTTCTGGTTTTATAACTGTACCAATCCACTACTGTTCATTTGGAGCAAGCTGTTTCTGGTAAAGCGTTCTAGTCAAGCAAGCTATACATTCTACACGGTCAATCCATAGACGGCACTTGCTGCAAGCCCCAAATGCAGTAATTCCAATATACACTTTTATTCAGCTTATCTCTGCTTTATGCCTCTAACTTTTAATTCCTGAATATATATAGAATTGTTTTTTGTGATTTTTTTTTCCTTTTTGTTGTTTTTTTGTTTTGTTTTGTTTCTTTCAGTCTCCCTTTTGCAGATTCCATTCTAGAGTAAGAATAAAAATAAAAGAAAATAAGGCTTTCCCACCTTCTCTATGCCAAAGCTATGGGAGCAGATATTGCCAACCCATATTGTCATCAAGCATTCCTCCCTCGCTTATTTCAGGGGAAGCTGGTTGCTTTTAATGACAGGCCTCTTGTGCTCTGGGGTAGGATCCAATTATTTTGGGGTTCTTTCTCGATCATGCTCCTGTTATTTATTAGAAGAACCACAAGCTTTTCCCAAGCTTGAAAACTAGAGCAGATCATCATTGCACAAAACACCCCATTTCAAAGGGACGCATCGCCCCTTCCTACGTCTTAGAAAACGTTCTCCTCACCGGGTCTACTAATTTCGGTCCTTAATTACAGGGCAGCCAAGTAGAGTACGTGTGCTGCTGGCAAGGGAACACCGTCTGAACCTGGGCAATATAGTAATTGCTGAAGTTGGCATCTGCTACGTATGGGGCTGGCTGGTAATAGCAGGTGACATTGGCCACATTGGGGATGATATTTTGCTCGGCTAGGACCCGGATGGCCAGCATGGTGATCAGATTCAGAGTCTGTCTCCTCTCATGTCCCATCAGGCACACTGTGCTCTCATTCACCACACCGTGAAGGGTCATGAGATAGTCATACTTGCGGTCCTCTAATCCCACAAAGTGGTTCTGCAAGTAGGACTCCAGCTTTCTCTGCTGTTCTCCAATGTCTGAGAAGTCAATGAAAAACCTCGAACACATGTATCTCTGCAGGGATTTAATCTCGGATTCGGAGGCAGCCCTAAAGCCCCTTACCAAAAGGTTGCAGTACTTCAGAAGACCACCTCCTCTGATTTCTTCTGGGTTTCTGGTGGCGATTATCTTGTTGCAGAGGTGATCAAAGGCTTCCTGGAAATCCCCATAGACGCTCTCACCAATGATAGTCGGGTGAAAAGTTTCAGTCATCGGATTCTCTGAGCACTCATAAAAAAGCAGCAGGGAGTCCAGCTTGATTTGAAAGGAATCGACACTGAATTCAAACTGCCGCCTCAGAGAGTCCACAAATTTCAGCTCCACATTTTTGCCACTGTTGTTGGACAGGGAGATGAGACTCCATCGGTCTGAATCATTGCATACTTTTACCATTTTCTGCACATAAGCCTCCTATAATTGGAAAGACAAAATGAGCAAATGAAGACACAGACACAAGAAATTTCCCCTTCGCTGCATTTGTCTGCACCCCCACCCCCCCACCCCGACCCCGTCCTTGCGTTTCACAAAAGATTTCACGGAGCCTGCAGATACAAACCACAGAAGAAATGCTTAATGTGAGAGCTTGGAGTGCTGTCATTGCAAGGGATGATAGTGGAGGGTGTTCTGCTGGGGCTGTGTCGTGCAAGGGAAGCATATGGCAACACTGCTTCTTTCAGTCACTCCTAAATACATCTACACATGAAGCCCATGGCACACATGCCAAATATCCATGCACCCACACACAAAAGGTCACTGCTACAATCAGATAAGAAACCTTTATTGCTTTCCAATTCTCTCTCCCCTCCCCACAAAAAAACTTTGCAAGTATTCACTCCCCTCAATCCTGCTCTTTCAGTGCAGGTTCCACAGATCTGCCCCATATTCCAAAAAATCCCTCTAAAAAATCTTAAAGGCATTTGGCATTCAGCCTAATTAACTCGCGCGAACTGTCTCTGAGAGGAGGGAATACGCCTCTCCGCTGGGGCATTTAGCACACAAGAAAGCGTGCCTTGCAGACGGCGTTTCCTGCTTGCAGATATTAAAGCCACCTAAGCTCCCTCCAGCCACCCCAGGAACCGGGTCCGGCAAACCAAGCTGCCGCCGAGCCGAGCTGGGACATTTGCAGCGCCTTGCACACACACGCCCCAGGTAAGTCAACGCTCCCAGCAAATCAAAAGAGAGAGAGGGAGGAAAGACTAATTAATCCTGAGAAGCCCCGGCCAGGACACTTTACTGCAAACTCCTCCTCGGTTTTAAGTGTGGGGTGAAAAAATCACTCACGATCCCTGTGGGTGTCGGGCTGTGGGGGGGAGCTGCGTCCCTCAGCGCACCCCTCCATCCCCGGAGGGGAAGGTGCCCCGTTCCCCGCAGGCAGGCGCTTACACCTGCCCGCTCTGGGCGCCTGGGCACAGGGCAGGTTTACCTTGAGGGTGAGCGGCGTGATCTTCTCCTTGTTCACCCCCTCGGGTAAGAAATCCAAGAGGCAGTCCAAGACCACGTCCTTCACAGTCTGAAACTCGGCTTCCCCTTTGAGGTCGGCGCAGAAGATGAGGTCCAAGTCCTTGTAGCCCAGGCCGCTGTCCTGGTGGAGGACGTGGCTGGCGGCCGAGCCGTTGAGCCGCACGTCCCGCAGGCCGATGCCCTTCTCCTCCAGCCGGCTACGCACCACCTTGACGATCTGGCGGGGCTGCATGGCCAGCGTGGGGAAGTTGCCGCGGCCGTGGATGGGGATGGTCTCGCTGAGGATGCGGTCCAGCCTCTGCACTTGCTCCCAGCTCAGCACGTTGCAGTGCGCGCTCTCGCAGCCGCCTGCGTAACTCCCGCCGGGGCTGCCGCCGGCCTTCTCATCGTCTGCCATGGTGCGCGGCCGCCGCCTCCCCGGGCTGGATGGCACCGCTCCGGCTCCTCACTGCCCCCCCGGGGCCCCTCTCCCTCCGCGCCTAGCAAAAGAGGAGGAAAAGCGAGCGGTCAGCAGCGGCGCGCACCCGGCGCCGGAGCTCCGCTCCGCTCCCCCCCCGCAGCCGCCCCGCACCGCCGGACGGCGCCCACCGCCCCTTCCAGCGGGAAAGAGGGGGGGACACACCTATTGATTAAATTAAAAAAAAAAAAAACAAAACCAACAAAAAAGGGCGGGCGGGGGGGGAGAAAAAGCCCCCCGGAGCCAGGCGGTGCTGCAGGGCAGGGGAAGGCACCCGACCTGCAGAGCCGCCGCCTGCGCCGCTCTCCGCGCCCCCGCCGGGGCAGAGGCCGCCCCGCGCCGCCGGAGAGGCCGCCCCGCGCCGCCCGCCGCCCCGCTCGCTGCCGCCGCGGGCTGCCGCCGTCTCCGGAGCTTTCGTAGTTCTGCCCGGGAAAGGTCCCCAGTAGTTTTTATACGGGGTTTCTCCGCTCTTCCGGGGCTCCGAGTCACGGCGCCCGCGTCCCGCCCCCTCCATCTGCATGGCCGGCCTCGGCGGTGCCCCCGGCACGCCCACGCCCTGCGCACCCACGGGCCGCCCCGCCGGCTCCCCGCCGCCGCGCCACGGCACGGCACGGCACGGCACGGCACGGCGCGGCGCGGCGCGGCCCGCCCCTCCGCGCCGGCGGAGCGCCCAGCGCGGCACAGCGCGGCCGCCCCGCCCCACGCGCGGCCCCGCTGGAAAACCCGCGCAGCGCAGCCTCCCCCCCCCCCCCGCACGGTTTTGGCCGCTCGCCGAAGGGGGAGGCAACAAGTGTAACCCCCTCCCTGCATCCGCGGGGGGCGCGGACCCGCCCCCCCCCCCCCCCCCCGGCTCCTGTCGTGCCAAGATGCGCGCCCAGATCCCTTTTTTTTTTCCCCCTGCCTTTTTTACCAACCCCCCCCCCCCCCCCCGACATTCCCGGTCATCCCAGGCACAGCCAAACTTCATACCAGAGCGCCGGAATTTGGCAAGGGCCCCGCTCCGAGCAGATGCCGAGGATCCCGGACCGTGTGGTTTGAGCTGCTCAGCTCCTGACCGAGATTTTCAAAGCCGCCTGCGGCAGCGCAGGGGCATCACGACGTGCCTGCCCGTCCCTCCCTCCTTCCCTGCCTCCCTCTTCGCCGGCGCGGGGGGGAAAAAAGAAATCCGGAAGAGCACGAACGAGTCAGTGCCTTCCAGGGGAGCATCCTGCCTATAAAGTACAACTTCGGTAACTGCGGGGCGGGAAAAATAACATGTATAATATATACATACTATAGAAAATTATGCCTATATTTTATTTTCAGTTACATTTGAATTATGTTAATATTTTATTTAATAACAATGGATGTATCTGCTTGTGTTTCACCTGTTAAAGTGCCAAATATACATACAAATATTATTTAAAACGGACTAAGGGCAGCCCCCTCGTATGCAGCAGCACCCGCGGACTCCAGGACGGGCGGGCGCAGCGGGAAGGGCCCCCCGCCGCCACGGTGCGCATCTCGCGCAGTGTCGCGGTGCAGTCGCGCCGGTTGCGCGGGGAGAAGCGGGGCGGGGGGGGGGGGGACGGGGACGGGGACACGGGACGGCGTTGCGTCACCACTCGCAGCTTTGTGACGCGCGGCAGGAAGGGCCAATGGGCGCGCCCGGCGGCGTGACGCGCGGCCTCCCCAACCAGGCGCTTCGCCAAAGCGGGGGGGGGCGGTGTATGAAGGAGCCCGACGGGGCTTACCGCCCCCTCCCCCCATTTTTAGCACACACCCCCCCCCCCCCAATTACCTCCCGCCGTGGGATGGGGCTGGGGCGGGGGGAGCTCTACCCCGCCCGGCACGGGGAAACCCCTCACCCTGGCGAGCTGGCACGGATTACCCCCCCCAGCCCAAAAAAAACTCGGGGGTCCCGCTGTGCGCTCAGTGCCTCCCACCCCCCCCCCCATCGGGGCGCAGGGCCGTGCCAGCGGGGACGCGCCCCCACGCCCCGACGCCGTCGCAGGTCGCAGCCGTGTGGCAAGGGCGCCCCCTGCCGGGCGCCGGGCGCGCTCCCGTGGGAGGGGGGGGCGGGGGGGGAGGCACGGCCGTGCGGAGCGGGGTCGGGCAGAAATACTTCGCTTGACAGTGGCGGGTGGGTTTTTTTTTTTTGGGGGGGTGTTAAGCTTTGATTCACCGCCCAAATTCCCTATGACTTCATTACTACAGTATAACCCCGGGGCAGGAGCAGGGGTTGATCCCAGCTGCTCTGCAGCCCTGCGGGACGAGGAGCGGGGGTGACTTCCCCCCGTGCCTCCCCCGTGAAGCACCGACTTCCACCCCACCCGTTGTGCCACTCGCGGCGTGCCCGCGTGTGTGACGGCCGGGTGAGCCTGAGCGTACCCGCTGGAAAGGTGACCCGGCTGACCAGGGAAAAGGTTTGTTGTGTTCTATGCCAACGCATTTATTTAAAAAAAAAAAAAAAACAACAAAAAAAAGAAAAGAAAAAGAAAGCGGGAAGCTTTTAAAATCCAAACGTGTATAAGTGAATGCTGCTTGAAAGCAGAAGCAGAGTGTCGTGCATCCGCCGGCATGCTGAATGGGGTTTGCCAGCTTATTTCTGTATTTAAAATCGATATTCAGACTAGGAGCGGCAGCAGCTGGCCTGCTGAAGGGAGCCTGCGACTCGCTGCGGGGGGCCTGAGCGACTGGCCGCCGCTGTTCGGCACAGGGGGCCCCGACTCTCCTCCTGGATGCGAGAGCTGCATCTCCTCAAACCGGCTACGCGTCCCGTCCCGAGAGGAGGGTGCCAAGCAGCACCCATCTCCCTGCGGGGCACAGCTGGTGCCCGAGGCTCCCCGGGCTGAGCCGGGTGGAGGCCGAGGGCAGGGGGCTCACAAGGGTCTCGCCGGGGCGGGCTGCCTGCCTGCAACACTGAGGCATCGCTGCCCTCTGCATATTTAGGAAACTCGGGGAGCTGAAAACACAACCAAGCTGAGCAACTCCCCATGCCCAGTCTGGCTTCACTCAGGTAAACCACAGCTCGCTGGGGCACATGATTTAATCTTTCAAAGGGAGTAACTACCTCCTTAGTTATAAGCAAATTATCAATATCACTGCAGCCGGATAACTGATTCCTAGAACAAGGGCAAAGATCGGACCTGCTGGCTCATCCCATATTAAGCTAGGCCATCCCCAAGAAACTGAGAAAACCCTGGCTAGAAGTAGTCAACATTTCATATAACTTGTGTTTCTCAGCATGTTGCAATGAAATTTTAGCAGGATTTCAAATACTGCAGAATGTATCAGTGCATTTACAGTGGCCAGTAGGATTTAATGCTATTTTATATGCATCTTGTTTCATTTCCCCACAAAGTGTGACTTTTAACCTCTCTTAAGTTGTTATTACTTGCACACTTAAGAAGAAAAGTAGGCAGAGGTTCATTCTGGAGAACGCTGATCTGCTAAAGACAAGGTGAATGCAGTTCAGAAGGAAGCCATTGACACTGTGGGGCTTTGCTAAAGGAGGGAGGCCAGCCAAGCCCTGCTCTCACCACCGTCCCTTCCTCGGTGTAAGCACCTGCAAATCACCTCCCACTCACTTGAAAGAAGAGGGGAAATCATTTCCAGTCAGAATCATTCACTGCATGTACGCTTTCTCAGTTCAGAAAGTTACACAGGATATTAATCATCATGCTCTTTGTATAAATTAAGAATTATTTGCAATGATGTGCAAGTCTTTTCACTTCTCTTCCCCTAATTAATGGACACTAGATAGGGAGTGCAATTTTTTATATAAACTGTCTAAATATGGGGGAAATAGAACTTTATCAGTGCAGTACTTGATCTAGGGTACATGTGTACTCTAGGTTTGTTGCTCTTCTGCCCTACTCAAATGTGAAAGCACACATTGCTCTAAATCAGTAGAATCATTAAGAATTGTAGCAAGAAATTTAATTAGGGTGAATTACATTGCGAGAAATTTAGAAATATTTGCATGAGTTACAGAGATCGTTCTAATTATGACTGATATGGGTAATGCTGCTGCTAATAAAAACATTAATTCAGTTCATGAACATGCTCTGTCTCTTTAAAGAAAAACATATTTTTGGAAGGAAAAGGTTTTTTTTTTTTTAACTTGTCAATGTGAGCAGTAATTCTTTGACAGAATTTTGATCGTATTACTCACACTGGTTGTTTGTACTGCCCAAGCAATTAATAGGAATGCAAGATGTGCGATGTGAACCATGTCTTTCTGTATGTTCGCACGATATTGTTCAGTTAGTCCCTTCACCTCACCCATGCTCTCAGTCATGCTCTTGAACAAATGAAGATTAATAGTAATAAATGTGTTTCTGTATGCATTTGTGTATATTTGTCTAATAAAGTCCTCGGTGTGAGCTGTTCGTTCAGCTCGGCCGCGTAGGAGAGAGCGCACTCTCTAGGTGAATTGTGCTGAATTTAAGAATTGTCAGTATTTTCTTGACTGAACTACATGTACCTTGACTGTAATGTCATTCTGCCTCCCTTCTGCCCATGACGTGGTGCCTAAAAGAGGAACATGCTCTCTTTGGCAGAAGGAAAAAGCAAAAAGCTGTGACTCTTCGGCTGTGTCTATGCTAGGAATTGGTGCCCATTTGGTGCCCAGCAGGAGCAAAACTTCCAGTTTAGTTTTTTTCCAAGAGGAATCGATTTTGTGTGCCACAGCTGCTCTGCCAACAGAGCCAACGTGTGGTACCTACAGACAATCAGGGGATTCACTTCTGAGCAGCAACACTACTTCAGTCCAAAAGCTAGTGTTTACTCAGCCAGAGGTGCTTGTTTTTGTTAAAAACGTAATAAACATCAATACTGCTATCATCACTAGGTATTAAAAGCAGGAGCCTTCTGTCTCAGATTGACTTGGCAGAAACAAAGAAGTCTAAGAAGGGCCTACGAAGTCTAGAAAACTCCCTCAGAAGAAGTTTGGAAAAAAGATACAGCACAATTTTAGCACAATCATGTCACGAAAAGTTTAGTAATATCATTCCTCCTCTCTTTCATTTCTTTCTAATCCTTCTATTAAGGGCAGTTACTCACAGTGCAGAGAGAGATGGCAGGTACCACCATGATGGTTTTTCCTATCTCCTCTTGACAATGTTAAAAATGAAAATAGATGTTCAATATACTGAAAAAGCAATAGGCTGTAGCAAGATGGACATCAAGAGGCACCATTTCCAGGTGGCTGGACGCGCAGTGTATCGAGCGTGGATGAACAGGCTGGGCGAGGGGAGCTCCGGGGCCCCCTTGGCAGCCCTGGCTGTAATGGGAGCACTGGCGGCCGCAGAGGGGTACGGCAGCCCCGCATCCTCCCACCTCTGGCACAGCAGCATTCTCCATCTCTGCTTAATAATGCCTTAGCATGGCCAGCTTGCCCTATCTCGTACAGAGTCCAATGGCAACTAAAAGATTAAAAATGAGATCTTGACCTAATTTTTTGTTCTCTGCCTGCTAGAGATGGAAAGACATCACTGGGCAGCAATCACCGGAAAACTTCTTTATATTATTCACCGTGTTGCTACACAATTATCTTGCTGGAAACAGCAGCTATGTGACTGAAGAATATTCCTAGCTGTTCTCCACCCAGATAGCAAGTGAATGTATCAGCTCATCTCCAGATACAAATTTCTGGAGAATTCAGATGGTTGTGACCTTTTCCTTCCCTCCCCATCGCCTCGCACACAGCTGCTGGCAGCTGCTCTGGGCAGCCGCCGGCTCCGTCCTGCTCCCCCCACAGCACGGCTGGGTGACCCACCGGTGTGCTGGGTGTGTTACGGCTCTTCTCTGCGGGGTGCTACGCCAGACCAGAGAGTGGGGAGATGCCGAGGAGGCATCAGCCGACAGGACAGAAGTTCAGAGAACTCTGGACTTGGATGGGGAATGCTGTGAATTAACACAAAGTCGTCAGATCCAAACACAGCCCAACCTCACCCTTGCATGCACACGCGTACACACGCATACACAGCCCAAAAATTAGTCTCGTGAAAACAGCCCACGGTAAATGGAGACTCGCTGGAAGTAACTTTGAGTACCAAAATGGCTAGTACTGCTATTGACAATAGCACAAAAAAAAGTACCTTCAAAACGAACCAAAGACCAGACATACTTGCAATCCTTTCCAAATCTTGATTCATTCATGTCTTTGCTCGGAACTAGTCTGGGCAAAGTTTGAGCACAGGTGTGGAAGCAGAGCTCAAAGGCTGGTTTTGTTGGGGGTTTTGGGTTGGGGTTTTTTTTGTTTTTTCTCACAAGAGTACTCAAGCCTGATTTTAAAACTTTCTTCAAAGACCTTGTCGTTCTCTTGTATGCACGCACAAAGCAGTCTTCTGATACTTTGGTATTCTATAGTTGTTACGACCCGGACCGGACAGACCAGAGGGCCGTAGAGGTTCTGGGATTCCCCCGGGCTAAATTAAGGTGAAACGACACCAAACGATCACTTTGAACGCTTTATTCGAACAATCCAAACTGCGGAAGGCATAACAGTGGGCAGCGTGGGTTGCAGCAAAACGTTCACAAGAAGAGAGAAAAGAGAGGAATAAGGAAAAAAAGAAAAGAAAGAGGGGGGGAAAGAAAACAGATAAGTCACCACCCTTGGATCCCGCGATGTCGGCGACAAGCGTGGCAATCCTCCGGTGATGGGCGCGCCCGCGGCTCTTTGCAGTTGTGTCTTTTATAGTCTAAATCTCCGTCCACAGTCACGCCTCTTGAAGACTTATATGGGTTCATTCTAGACAGTTCTCAACATACATGGTAGTGTTCCAGAGGGTTCTTCACCTACTGAGCATGTGCGGCCCATTGGGGTGGTGGTCTTAGGGACTTTCCAAGGAGCTACAAGCCCCCTCCTCAGATAAGCTTTGTGTGGCCTCTGGCCATATGTGGTGGGTTACCAGGCTGGTTCTGCCAGAACACAGGACTGCACACCCTCCGGCACACCCCCTGTGTCCATGCCAGCCAACTTCTGCTAATGGCCCTCTTCCTTATGCAGACCTCTACAATGTTTGAGACATTGACAGACATTAACTCTTTCAGTCCCTCACACCACCCCGTGGCTCAAACATTGTCCATACAATCCTTGTCCAGGGTGGCGACTTCACAGACAGCAGAAGGAGGAAACACAAGGTAAGAGTAACAAGAATAGGCAAAACAGGAACCCACAGCCCTAACATTATAACAATATTCAAAAGTTACTTTCCCTAAGGTCTTCCTCGACCGTTGTGATCCGTACATGACGAATGGATGTAATGGAGGATAGCAAGCGAGAGATCATACATCTGCCTATTGCAAGGCCCATCATCAAAAATAAAAATCCACACAGTATCATGAGACCAATGTTTACAAGCCATTTTCCCCAACCTGTAAGTCCCAGTGAGCCTGCAAGAGAGGTGAGCCAAGTTTTCGGATCCCAGCCGTTAAACCGATCCTTGGGCTGCATCGCTTGAAAAAGTTCTCCGGTTTTCTCTGTACCTCTCTCATCTTCTCTCGCGCTTCTTCTATGGTGGTAGTTGCATTGTGTATGGTGAGACAGCATTCTCCATCGGTGAGATTTAACATTCCACATACACCTTGCTCCTTTAACAATAACATATCTAAAGCTAATCTGTTTTGCAAAGCCATTTTAGACACTTGTTGAACCTGTAAATTTGTTTCCCCGAAAGCATAACGGGTCCAATTGCTTAGGACGTGTACTTGCCAGGTCAGATTTTCTAAAACGAATTGGTGCCTTTTAAGGGTCACATATGGGGTAAATATATTCTCCAACATCAGAGATGTTGTCATGCCCCAGGTGTAATAATCAGGCACCTGAACTCCATGCACTGCCCACTCAGGTCGCGTCTTGGGTCCATCACTTTCCCGGCGCCTTCTGTTATGATGGGGCACTGAGAAATTGAACACTTTAGAAGGGCACATTGTTGGAACGCCGATGGTACAGCGTAAACCTGCCATTTCGTGTACATGCAGGTGTGAGTACATTTTCCCATTCGAACATGCCCAAAAGGTGCCCTGAGGGGATGGATATCTCATAGTGGAGCACGTTAATGGGTCATAGGATTTAGTTACTCCGATTCCTCCTTTCCACACAAGGTTCCACTTGGTTTCGTGGGTAAGTGTGACTCCACATTTTAATGCAGTTTTTCGACTGGTAATGGGCCCTTTACACCTGGGGTCTCTACGTTTAAATCCTGGTACCGGAAAACCCCAGCAAGTACACATATCCCGAATGAAAGTTCGCAATTCTGAGACATACCATGTTTCTATAGGGTCCCATGTTAACGATTCACAACCAATGGTCCGTGAACAGGTCATTAAGGGGGTGTTCTTATAGGGTAGGGGATCTATTTCCTGCGCATCAATTATATTGTCTGGATCAAGTAAAGCATGCTTAAGGGACCAAGCGTATTCATAGCGAGAACGATTCTGGTGGGCATAGCCACCCCATCTGCGAGGAATTTGAATACACCAACCTGGGGATAGCGGAACATTATATTCATGTTGTAGGGGTTCACCGTGAGGGGGAGGGTCCCACCAATGTACCAGATTACAAGGGATCTCCTCCTCCCGGGGACACCACTTCGAATTCAGTACAGACATGCAAGGGAGTTGCACTTCCTGGGGACATGCTGTCCAACCCTCTCGGGCTGCAAGGGTAGCACTCATAGTTCCTATGCAGAGCTGTTGCTTCCAGCATGTAGCCTTCCACATATCCCTCCAGGTCGTGTTAACTGGAAACTTATAGGCTACCGGAGAGGGTATGTAGTCAGCTTCCCACCCCAGAGAAGGTGCGTAGTCAATTCCCCACAAACATTGTCCTTCCAGAGAGTATTCTGAATACACTTTTGGTTTAACATTTCTAATTTTGAATTTAACACTCGTGAGAGATTTAACCAAATAACGGCAAATTTGAGACCCTCTGACGCGGACGTAGGGAGGTCCACGCAAAACCCTTGGTCTGTCCGATTCCAGATTCGGACGAAACCAGTAATCAATTCCCATGCCAGGTTGGGTTGGTTATTCAGATTCCCCGTTGATTGAGACAAGATTATACATTCACAAAGTAAGAATATAAACTTTCCCCACACCATCTATTCCCTAATAAAGAACAGCAACGGGCCTAACAGGATCAGGCAAACAATGCAAAGAATGACCCGCTGAACAACTGAAACCCTAAGTGCCCACGATGGGCTTCTGTCAACCTGTAATACATATATTAGAAAGACGGGATTATCCATCGGGTGTGAATGCGATGGTCTTTCCCGTGGGCGTCAGTAGCCACCCATGTGTAAAGATTCAGTGGGGTTTTTAGAGTGAGGGGTACTTCCCCTATAGTTGGCAGATCAGCCAAAACTGGCTGTCCCGGATAATGGAGGGGTTTTTCTGGGTCTTCATCTTCCCTTTTTCCCGGCAGTGAAGAGGGGGTTTCGGACAGAAAGCAGTGAGTTTGGGACATCCGTTCTTTCCCCACCTGTTATTAACTTTGCCACAGCGTCCGGGAGCCGTGCAGGCCACCCAGCACTGTGCAACTTGAGAGCATGTTTTAATAACCCATTCGTTCTTTCTACTATCCCGTTAGCCTGGGGATAGTAAGGGGTATGAAATGTCCATTGAACTCCTTCATCCTTTGCCCATTCTTGAACCACCCCGGCAGTGAAGTGGCTGCCATTGTCAGATTGGATAGATTTAGGTTTGGGTAGGTAACTGAACCATCGCTTTAACACTTTTACCGTATTTTCCCCGGTAGCTCGTGCCACTGCTTCGGCTTGAACAAGGCCGGAGACGACTTCTACCCCAACCAAAATATACTGTTTTCCCTCTGATTTTTTGAAAGGACCTATGTAATCTACTTGCCAAGTTTCCCAGAGACCCTTTCCGTCCCGTAAGTGGAGAGGGGGTCCTTGCAAGGGATGCCGCTCTAATCGGGTGCGGCACTGACTGCAAGCAGAAGTGATCGTGTTACACAGTTCCCGAGTTACAGGCCAGCCTCTGCTACCAGCCTCCCTGAAAAGATCTTTAACTCCTGAATGACCGCGTCTCACGTGTAACCACTCCAGCAAGCGCTCCCACTCTTTTTCTTCGGCTTCCACTGCCATTGGAGCTAAACGTGTCAGCGAATCTACCTGATTGTTCCAAATATGGGCTGGGTGATCCCCCCTCTGGTGTGCGGCTACCCATCCCACCAAGAAAGTCCCCTGCTTAGCAACCTCTAATATTTCCTCCCACCTTTCCCTCTGCCACACGGGTATGCGATTAACTTCCCATTGATTCTGTTCCCAGAAGGGGAGCCACTCGGTACATCCTTTGAATACAGCATATGAATCTGTGTAAATAAAAGTCGATTCTTTGTTCTCAGCTTCTCTTTTAATCACACTCCACACTGCCACCAACTCCCCCACCTGAGCACTTCCCTCCCCTTCCGTTACAATCTGCTCCCCCGAATCAACATGTAAGGCTACTGCCCGATATTTCCACACCTTTCCCTCCCTTTTTGAGGACGCATCAGTAAACCACACATTTTTCAAATGAGGTTCAAATGGAGGAGCTGGTTTTATAAGGGAAGGAGGGGTATCCTGGTTGGATTGGCTATCAGGTGGCTCCTGTATTTGGAGTACCTTAAGTGCCCCTTCTTCTACCCTTCGTGCATGACAATAGTGATCTAATTGCGCATACCATTTCCTGACTGTTTCTCGCTGTGCAACCCCCGCCGGGGGTGGGGTCCCAGCCAGCACTGGCTTCAGGACCTTAAAGGGCCCTCTCAAAATAATCGGTTGTTGCTTTGTGATTTTTTCAGCCTCCTGTAGGGCTAGATTAACTACAAAAAGACCCTTCTCCCAAATTGAATATCGTTTTTCAGCATCTTTGAAGCTTCTCGAGTAGAACCCGACAGGGCGAGTTGGTCCTTCAGGTCCACGCTGCCACATGTGTATTGATAGGCCGTGGATGGTTGCGATCAGTTCTGCTATGTTTGGCACCGCGGCGGTTAAGGGGCCTGTATTGGCGTTTAGGTGCCGATAATCGACTGTTAGCCGCCATCTGCCGTCTGGCTTGCGGACAGGCCAAACGGGAGAATTATAGGGGGAATGTACAGGGATAATTATTCCCTTTTCTTTCAGGTCTGAAATCACAGGAGCAATCCCTTCTCTAGCTCCTAGAGGGAGAGGATAGGGTTTAACATTCACAACCTTAGACGGGGGTAATTCCGGCGCGGATTGTAACAGTCGCACCGTGACTGTCGGTAAACCAAACACCCACTCTTTTCCCTTCGAGTCCACCCAAGCACGCCCTCGGAGCAAATCAAGTCCCAAGATGTTCGTCGGCAACTTCCCCAATATCATCAAAACCTCTATCGGGGATTCGTCCCCAGGCAACCAGCATTTTACTCGAGCAGTCGATTGAGGTCTGGAATTTCCAAACACATCAGTAACCCAAATTCGCTTTTTATCCGCCACTATCCCGTAGCGGTTAGCCACGTCCTCCCGGAGAGCCGACATCTGGGCTCCGGTATCTACTAAAAAGGTGACTGGAGTTTTAAAGGGACCCAGGGGAAAGGTAATTAACAAGTCCCCTTTGTCGTTTTCTGTGAGCCTCCTTAAATAGATCCAC
The DNA here is from genome assembly GCF_018139145.2 of Gymnogyps californianus. NCBI lineage: Eukaryota > Metazoa > Chordata > Aves > Accipitriformes > Cathartidae > Gymnogyps > Gymnogyps californianus. The sequence goes on along the minus strand of NC_059473.1, from coordinate 90,113,569 downwards.
CGGCCATCCCCCGGCTCACCGACTGGGGACGGCGGAGGGGGTTTCCCGACTCCGGGACGCTCAGATCGATCAATGCAGTCTCCCGGGGGGGGGCGGATGGGATTATTGTTTCAGGTTCCCGGGATGGGAGAACAAAATCCTTGGGGTTTGAGGGAGATGGGGATTCCTTTATTTTGTCCCAGCTTTTCACCAAACTTTCCAGATTGGGGGTGGGTAACCCATCCATCACCTCCCTGGGAATCCCCTTTGAGATGCCTTCTGTCCATAAGACATATCTTTTACTATCAGGGGGCCGCGTCGGCTTCGGGGGTGCAGCTTTTATTCGCCCATTGCCTTCCACCCTCCTAAGGTCCGCCTTGGATTTTGTCTCTCCCTGGCCGGTAAATCCCATCCGTCTCCCGTAATTAATCAATTCTTGTGCCACCTCTCCCCATGTCGTCTCCGGGGGGCTCCCCTTCTCTGGGGTCGAGGCGCCCTCAACCGATCTTGTAGTTGCACCGCATATAATTTCAAAGCATCAGGTAATCCTCTTATAAGGGGATGCAACCTGTCGGGGTCTGCCACATATTGCATGGGAGAGGGCTGTTGCGGAACCAATAACCGGTCATGCATCAACTGGAGGCACGCAGTTTTCTGTACACTTTCTAAAATGTGCCCCGCCGTAGGCGTTTTAATCGAGAAGGGGTCTCCCCTTTCCATGGGATCCAATCCACCCGCCCAGTATGCCACTCTTTGGGTCAGGGACCAGGGTTCTCTATTGTCATTTGTGGTTAGAAAAACTCCCGGACCCCAATATCCTCTCGCCTCGTCCTCACTCAGCAAGATACGGTCACCCCCGGTAAGAGACACTCTCCACACATACTCAGTTTCAGTTTCTCGGGGGCCCCGGGAATATTTCTCCTGAATTTTACCCAAATCAGTGGGAGAATAGGGAATGATACGAGTGGTAACTTGTTGGGGTCCTCCTTGACCACCATCCACAGTCTCAGTTTTAATTAAAGGTCGCATTACAGCTCCCTCCCCGAGGGAAAATATTTCTTTTATACGGTCTAGGTCTTTAAGAGGGTATAACGATTTTGGATTTTTCCCCTCGTCAGAATCGGCATCCGAATTTTCTACAACAATTGGGGAGCGGATTTCATCTAATTGTTCCCGCAATATTCGCTCCCGCTCCAAAGCTTCCGTCAAAGCGGTGTGCAGCCGTTGGTTAGTCACCCGCTCGGCGGTAAGCTGATCAGAGAGATGTCTTGTCTCATTTCCTAATTGCTCCTGCAGAGCCCCCACCAGATCTTGAAGGGATTTTATTGTCTCCCCTTCCACGTGTTGGGCCATGTGTTTATTCCGTTGTGCTGCCACCAGAGCTGCTCCTAAAACCGCACAAACTACTGCCTTCCCCTTTCCTTGTTTCAGTTTTCGTTCTTTAGCCAAGGTGCAAATTCTGTCGGCTACCGCTTGTGGATCGTGCCAATTATTGTGGGCCCAAGTCATACCAGAGAGAGAAGGTCGGGCGCTATAGCCCTCTAACCTCTCCAGGAGAGGGGTACAATCTACAATCGGTCCTCCCAGGGAGGCCATTATGAGTGTACAATTATAGGGACCAGATCCCGTACTAGTCCTCAGAGGACTGTCTCCCCTGGTGTATGACTCCTCTCAGAGAGGGGCTTTGGTAAAAGCCTAGTCCCAGTGATCGCTTTAGCACCAATGAGGGAATCCTGCCGACTACGCCAAATTTGTTACGACCCGGACCGGACAGACCAGAGGGCCGTAGAGGTTCTGGGATTCCCCCGGGCTAAATTAAGGTGAAACGACACCAAACGATCACTTTGAACGCTTTATTCGAACAATCCAAACTGCGGAAGGCATAACAGTGGGCAGCGTGGGTTGCAGCAAAACGTTCACAAGAAGAGAGAAAAGAGAGGAATAAGGAAAAAAAGAAAAGAAAGAGGGGGGGGAAAGAAAACAGATAAGTCACCACCCTTGGATCCCGCGATGTCGGCGACAAGCGTGGCAATCCTCCGGTGATGGGCGCGCCCGCGGCTCTTTGCAGTTGTGTCTTTTATAGTCTAAATCTCCGTCCACAGTCACGCCTCTTGAAGACTTATATGGGTTCATTCTAGACAGTTCTCAACATACATGGTAGTGTTCCAGAGGGTTCTTCACCTACTGAGCATGTGCGGCCCATTGGGGTGGTGGTCTTAGGGACTTTCCAAGGAGCTACAAGCCCCCTCCTCAGATAAGCTTTGTGTGGCCTCTGGCCATATGTGGTGGGTTACCAGGCTGGTTCTGCCAGAACACAGGACTGCACACCCTCCGGCACACCCCCTGTGTCCATGCCAGCCAACTTCCTGCTAATGGCCCTCTTCCTTATGCAGACCTCTACAATGTTTGAGACATTGACAGACATTAACTCTTTCAGTCCCTCACATATAGTTCACACTGATTTATTTCCAAAATTTATTTCTGTGCTTGACACTATCAAAAATTATTACATTTTGTGATGGAATAGTCTGTACTAGGAACTAGTACTGGAATCAGCATTGACTGCTGGAGTAGCCAATACTAAGGTTCTTTGAATAAAATAAAAATCAGAGATATCTAGAAAATGATCTTTCAAAGATAAATGAAATCTTTGTGATTTCAAAGTACTACTGTTCTATTAGTTTTATTTTCCTTCTGCCAGTTTTTACTGGAAAGATGTTTTACTCATCCTGGGAAAAATGTCAATGTTTGGACTAAATGCTGTGTTGTTTTGAAAAGGTACACTTTAAAGTAGGCCAAATTGTCAGAATTTTCTGACGAGCCTGCCAGTAGCTTTTTGCAATTCTGCTGAGAAAGTGTGTTAAATGAAATAGTAGCATTCAACATGTGTGTCCCTGCAACAACCACAGGCCAAGTCAAGAGATCAGGGCTCCAAAGAGTTCATCTATCAAAAGATATATTCCTGCCTCATCTAGGGAGTTCATAGCCTAAATATACCAGTAAATAGCCGTATCTTCGATTAGATAAACCCATCACCATTTGCCCCCAGAGGAAGGAGTGTTAGGGTCACCTCCTGAGCAGGATTTTTCAGAGCTGGGGCTGTAGTCAGGTGCAGGAGGCGGCAGAGGCACCAGCAAGCCTCTTCTCTCCTCTGTGCCAGGCAGGCGGCCATCCCACCCTGTAAGGCGCGGGATGATGCAGTCCTGGCAAACCCCTCTTCTCTAGTTCACCTGCATAAAAAATAGCCATGCTCTCAGATTCAGTTGTGTTTTCCACTCAGATACTGTTGTGTTTTACCCCATATTGGCCCATGGGATTTAAATGTGATTAAAATGAACTATACAAGATCCAGGTATTCCTATTCATATGGCAGCCAAGAATAAGACTTTTTTTTTTTTTTTTTCTTGAAGAGGTCACGTTTTTCATTGGTATGTAGGAGAGTTTAAAGCTTCAGTCTTTCTACCCACATAGGAAAGACAAACCCCCAATGTTTCATGACTCATGCATTCATGCAATCCCAGTTGCTTATGACTGATAGGATTTTATGCTGATTTTACTTTTCCATGTTTTGTTTATCCTACAATGCATTAAGCTCACGTGGGAATACTCCAGTGGATTTCAGCATTCTGCTTTTTATTCAGGCGAGCTGGAGAAACTCATAATTTCAGATTTAAACAAGCTGTCCTGCTTTTGGAACAGCAAACCACAATGTGAAAATACACAACATGAACTAACAGAAATTGGGTTACTGTTCACTCAAACAGAATTGGTTTCACGAGTTCAAAGCCATAATTTAGTTTCACCTACGACAAAACAAAAGCCATTTTACCAGGTACTTTCACTATCAAGACTATGACTCCTGATGGAGTCAGGGCACCTTTCAGTCTTGATTAAAGTCTGTAAATGCTGAAAATTAACTAGATTACTACAGAAAAATTGTTCCATTACCTAATTACCCTCACTGTTAAAAATGTGCATAATGTTCCTAGGCAGAGAGCATGTTTGCACAGAATGGGAGTGTTTGCACTGAATTTAGTTGCCTTACGCTGAAATGACATGTATATTCCCAGGATGCAATTCTTAGCAACTATCAAAAAGTGAGATATACACACTCAGTGCTCCTCCTGTTTAAAACTGCCTGTTGAAGTAATACTTACAAACGTCTGGGCAGAGGCACAACGTAAATTCCTCAGCTGGCATCCCACACTGCTTTGCATCTCACACAAGTTTACTGAAGATAGCGGGCTGCTGTTAAAGTAGGTTACCTATCTCTAGTGGCTCCCAGTGAGGCAAAATGGGTTCGTTTACAGCTGCACATACATCAACAGCCAATACATAACCATTACACATACTAGAGTAGATTTTGGTCATCTAGAGTTGTATGGATGTTCTGGGCCTTTGGCCTAGAGGCAAAGAATCAAAGTGCCTTGAAGATGAAAGAATGAAACCCAACATTTTAGGGCTGTGGAAGTGGGCACACAATCAAAACACTGTGCAGCAATGGACCAAAAGGATATGAGAGCCCTCGTCCAAGGAAGCAAAGAGCTAGAAGGTACCACAGTCCATTTGAGCATATTAGGAGAGATAAATAGGGTTTCTGATAGCCCCAGTATGCCACCATTTGAAAATCACAGTTTGTGTCAGATATCTTAGCAAGCAATAACTTTTCTGGTGCCCATGGGATGCCACCATGCTGGGCCGGTGTGCACTGCTATCCTACCTGAATCCTGATGCTGCCTTGGCTTTTCCAAAATTGCGAGAAGTCAGTAGGGATCTGTTCTTAATCTTAATCTGCTTTGCATGTTTCTCAGTCTCCAGCCAAACTGTTACCCAAAAAAATAAGAGGTCATCCCTTTCTTTTTTGTTTCCTTAATCCTTTCTTTTTTCCCCACCACAGATAATTTCCAGCTCTCCACATGCTGACAATGGCAGCTGGAGCAAGGACCTGGTTTGCAACCACGCTGCTGTCACAAACAAGAATGCAGTTATGTACTTTGCCGAAGCACCCACCTACAACACTCCTTTTTTCTTTCATGGGTTTCCTTTTCCTGCATGGGAAACCCTGCTCCTCCACACCCCGCACTGCTTTGGTATGCTAGATTCAAAGAACAAAATACTGTCAGAGCAGAGCATTTAGTCAGAGTATGGAGAAAAAAGGAATTTATCAACTACATTTCAAAGCAAAAGTAGGGTATTTTGAAAAAAAACCACTTTTTTTCCAAATTAGAAAGAGGAGCATGTCATTGTCCTGGTTTCGGCTAGGACAGAGTTAATTTTCTTCCTAGTAGCTGGTATAGTGCTGTGTTTTGGATTTAGTAGGAAAAGAATGTTGATAACACACCGATGTTTTTAGTTGTTGCTAAGTAGTGTTTATACTAAGTCAAGGATTTTTCAGCTTCTCGTGCCCAGCCAGCAAGAAGGCTGGAGGGGCACAAGAAGCTGGGAGGGGACACCATCAGGACAGCTGACCCAAACTGGCCAAAGAGCTATTCCATACCATATGACATCATGCCCAGTATATAAACTGGGGGGAGTTAACTGGGAGGGGGGATCGCGGCTCGGGAACTAACTGGGCATCGGTCAACGAGTGGTGAGCAATTGCATTGTGCACCACTTACTTTGTATAGTTTAATTCTTTTAGTATTGCTATTGTCATATTATTATTATTATCATTATCATTGTTTTTCATTCCTTTCTGTCCTATTAAACTGTCTTTATCTCAACTCACGAGTTTTTTTTCCTGATTCTCTCCCCCATCCCAGGGGTGGGGGGGCAGTGAGCAAGCAGCTGCGTGGTGCTTAGCTGTCGGCTGGGGTTAAACCACGACAGTCATGAGTGCAAAAAAGTAAGGCATTTTTTCCCATGCAAGATTTTTCCCCCAGGAATGTGAAAATGATACAGATCGGTACCTGAAGCGGGTTATTATGTAGCAGTAGGCCCTGCCTCCACCTCACTGGGAAGGGCAGAGAGCCACTTCTGATGAGAAGACTCCAATCTGTGCTGCCACTGCTCTCGCTGAGACCCTGCAGGATCCCAAATGGAGCCAGCTGCATTAAGGGCCATTGCCTCCCGCAGCTGCAAGTTACCACTGGTCTTTGTGCGCGGCAAGGCAGGGACCATGGGACTCCAGCCCTTCCTGAGCATCACCAGAGCATCACCAGCACTATTTACTGCTGGGAGGGATGGGCAGCTGCATGGCAGCAGCTGCAACCCAGTTTTAGCTCAGAGAGGGCTACAAACTCTTGCTGTGCAGGGAGGAGAGTTGTTGCTTCCCTGAGGAGCAGTTGCTGGAGCACAGCAATCTTCACTGAGCTCTGCCACTGAGGCATGGGTCTCACCGCTTTTGAAGACCTCAGAAATCAGCAAGACCTAGGAGCCAGAAGCCTTTTCCTGACTGGGAAAGGGCCAGACCAGCTCCTGCTCCCACCTCCTGCTGAGTTTGGAGCTCAGCTGCTGCCCCCCTTCTCCAGAGGCAGAAGCAGCTTCTTCTTCAGAGCAGCAGCTTTGGCTCCTCACTCCTGCTGAGCTCAGCAGTAGCCAAGCTGAGCTCTGAACCGTAAGCTGGCTTTCTGCATGGATAAAAATAGTAAGGCACGAATAACATTAACACCGAAATGAGGGCAACTGTCGCATTTCTGTTCTTTTTTTACTGTGAAGCCCTCACAAGGCTAAAGGGGCAGAGACTAGAAGTCCAAGTGCAAAAACTCTCTTAGCCACAGCACTACATGGCCCTTTTAGCTCTCACTTGTTCCTGGACAGGCTCCTTGGGCATGCAAAGTTTCTGGTGGACTCTGCTAAGGAATAAGGATGAGGCATCCCAGAGTGTAAACTCAGCCCATCACTGGGATTGTAGGAAGGAACTGAAGTGGGAATGGAGCCTTCCTTTCCAGCTCTGATGTTTAAATGTTCCCCATCACAGTGGAAATCTAAATACAGAGAAGAGTTTGTGAAATCTCATCCTTTTGAAATAGAGCCCTGAGCTTGCCTCCTACTCATACTCAAACCTGATCTTATCCTGAGCAACAGCCTCAGCTCACTCCCAGTCCAGATTTGGACACTGTTTCCTCCTCAAGTTTTTCCCCAACATCAGGAAATTTCATTGTGGTTGTATTACTGTGTATCTGAAAGTGAAAATGAGTGTCACAGTCCTATGAGGTGACCTGGTAAATGAAATCAGAGTGAATGGCACACTAATATTATTAGTCCATTTCTTGTTCCTCTGCTGAGGACCAGTCTTGCTTTTTGAAATTAACCCCCAGAGGTCCTTATTTATCAGCATAACATTTGTTTCATTTGCCACTGAATTCCAAATAATGCTTTGCCCAGGAGACCTGTTGTCCTAATGCAGAGCTTCAAAGAAAGATTTATAATCCACATGCCAAATGCTGCTGTTATTCCTACTACAATAACAGAGGAAGGATTTTGGCTCTAGATATACAGAATTTTATGAAGAGACAACCTGTGCTTTTATGCAGAAGGCCCCACAAACAACACTGGATTATTCCTTGAGGTGGTGCGCAGAAGTCCTCTGTTCAAGAGGGTTGATTTACCATCAGTCTCTTCCCAACAATCCCAGGGTATCCTTCTGGTAGGAGCCCTGTGTCTCTGACCAGTCCACTGATGAGGCAACTTCTTATGAAAAAGCTTCCCATGCTAGGCATTTCTCCACCAGCCATCCAACATGGTATTTCATAGCAAGGAAGGACCTGTGCATTATCCCTTTTTTGCTAATTACATCACACTGTGTGCCCGCTTGAGGCAGGTAATACATTTCTATCTTTCTAGGATGGCAAGTATCCACCGCATAATTTATGGCACTTTATTGCTCTGAAAAATTACACCTTGATTGCTGTTAAATAGCACATGCCCAATAAATGTTTTTGTTCCATGCATCATTCTAGCATCTGTCTTAGATTATATCACCTGCATAAGTAAACCAGTAACATTTTAAAAGCAGCTGATCCCCTGCAGGCAAAGTGACTTCATTTTCCTATTAATTGAAGTGTGCAGCTTTTCATCACTCACTACCTTCCTCACCTAAATTTCAGTTTCGCAGAAGCTTAGCATTTTATTACGAACCACACTCACTCTGGATGTGCCCAGAGACTAAACGAGCCCCAAGCCCTACCATGCCAGCCTTGTGAAGAGGCAGGGGCATAGGCATCCCCCATCGCATCCCTGTTGACCTTGTGGCAAGTCAAACAGAAAGCCCAAAGCAAGGTGGCAGAGGAGGTGAGCAGGCAGACAGAAGAAGAAGCCCTGAGGCTCAGGAGAGCAGGCTGACCAAAGAGGCGGTCGCCAGGAACAGGGAAAACACAGATCTAACTGAGGAAAATGCCAAGGCCGTTCCTGCTTTGATGGCGGCTGCAACTGCTCTGCCAGCTTTAGTCTCTGGCTGCCTCCTCCTACGTTTTCTCTCCCATGGGCGACGTGCCGGGGACTGGGAGGGAAGTGCCAGGAGGCTTCTCGCAGTGCTTTCAGCAGCTACTCTGCTTAATGGTAGTTGCCTCCGACTGCTTATGTGCTCACGTACTAAAAGCACAGGATTATCACATGCCCTTCAAAACACCACACCTGGCGAATGTACAAAACTAGGGATGAGCAAGACTGCTCTCTGCTAACAACAGCATGGAAGTAGTGGGTCAAAAAATAGCCTGGAAATGATTTCGCCATTTTGCCTCTAATAAACTGTAATCCTGAGCTGATTTGTTTTTAAGGAGTTCTGGCATTGCTCCAAAGGGCTGCATTTTCCAGAGATGAGCTATCCATTTCCTCTGGTCTTTTTAACATGGCTGCAGCTGAACTTTTAAGCCAGATAATCCCAATTTGCCAGGCATGAGATTATTGCTGGTGTGCAACATGAGGCAGAGAATTAAAAATAACCGTGCCAGTAGATGTGAAGTCAGTTGGTTTAAGGCTTAGTTAGAGGTTTATGTGTCATTTTCAAGTACTTGAGTTCCAGAATAGGCTGTTCGGTAAGTCTGTGCTGTAGGGAGCCATGCAGTACAGATCTGACTCCTTTGCTTTTCACAGGTCAGCTTAGGATATAGAAGCATGAAAAAACACCCAGGCACTCCTTTTAGAACTGAATAGGTCAGTGCTTTAACTGCACGTGATGAAAGCCAGTAGCGTACTTGGATATATTTAGCTCAGCTTAGCTCAAAGTAATTGTATTGTGCAGGTGTTAGGCTGTATCATACAGCGCAGTGCAGCAAACGCATGGTCCACAAAGGCAGAAGTGATTGAATCCAGCCATGTAGAAAAGATGCAGGTGAAATTTCAAAAATCTAATTTCCTATTGCTTTACTTATTTTTGCAAAATGCATTTTTTAAATGTGAACATTTTTGGCTAAGGAATTAGTTAAGAAAGGAGAGATCCATCCAAGAGGAAGAAAGCAAAGTTCCAAGGCAAAAAAAGAGCATGTTCTTCCTTCCAAAACTTATAATTTTTAACACAAAACCAATTTGTTTCTCAAACTATTTCTTGCTTTTTCCAGAATATATGTGATTCTTCCCTTTTATCGCTGGGCAAATGCCATACATTTAAGTGCAGTTCATAATCCTTCTGTACCTGCTAATGAGGAAGATGTTTGCAGCCCTCAGACACAGGCCAGACAAACTACAGTCACATGGCAGCAGAAGCTGTTCATGTATCCTAAGCCCCTCTTATTCATCATCTCTTTTTCTTGTGTATGTGTTTTTATTCCTACACAAAGAATGGGACTTTCTGTGGTCTTTCAATGCAAATTTAGTGCAGAAGGAGATTTACTTCACGTATCTCTTGTGCTATTGAAAAGGGGCTTTTTGAACTAATTTTGGACGCTTTAGAATACATTAGGAGTTCATCGCAAGGCAAGTATAATTTAATGTATCATTTTGCATTCAGATACCAGTAGCTTTTCTTCACATTAAAAGAATTGCTACGTTATGGTCAGCCTGCTGCCAACGCAGTTAAAAAGCTCTTCATTACCTTTTGTTTTTAATTATACCTACCTGAGGCCTGGGCCTGGCATGTGCTTGGAGCCTGTGGTCACTCTCTAGCAGGCAGCGCTCCTTTAGAGCGGAAATGAGGGATGTTTAGCTGTTAGAAACAGTTTTTAGTGGAGCTGATGTCCTAACTTAGTCCTTCTTTCTTACTTAACATTGCCCCTTTTGTTCCTCTTGCTAGCTAACGTACGTCTTCTTTTGGTGGCTGAGATGCCCAAAGTGTTAAAACTAAACTTCCTGCTTACCCCAAATAGTACAAATGCAGCAGTTTCCATTAAATGTCTGGCAGTTTTTCCCCCGCTACATCTGAAATATCCACCAAGGATTTGCTATTCTGATACTACAGAGAGGCACAAACCGCCAGGGGCTGGGTTCGTTGATGGTATCCAACAGATAAAAATGTCTCAGTACCGCTAGGAGAGGACCCAGGATTTCATAAACTTTCTGTGTAGATTATTTCCCTTCTAATTCTTTCGTTTTTAAGGGCTTCCTGCAACCCTGGTCCTCGCACCCTGAGCAGCGTGAACACCCATCTTTAAAGCCCCTTCCTGTTCCTGCCAGCATCCTGGAAGCGGCATCTGCCCAACCTTTGTTTGAAGCCAGGTACTGCAGCTGGGGTGGCCAGATGCTGCCGGTGCCAGGGCGCTAGCAGCTCCCAGCAGAAAAGCACGCTGGATGGGGTGACATAGGAGCTGCATGGGTGCGTTATTTCAAGCAGTTCAGGCGAAAATGCATCCATTGTTCAACAGTCCCCAGAACAGCTAATCTTGTTCCCCCATGCCAACAGCTGTGCTATTAAACGTGTACTTTTCATAGACGTAGCTCCGCAAATTTCATGTAATACGTAAATACCAGTAAAAATAAGGCCATTTATAAATACCTCCTTCTCCTTCCTCCTCTCCCTCCCTGCCCTGCTCCCAAGATATGCCTGTTGGCAGGGTGAACCCTGCCTGTCATAGACTTTCTCCACTTCACTCCAGACCAAACAATAAAGTAGTGAAAGGCATAATGGTGGTGAGCAGTTAAAGGCAAAAAGAAAAAGGAAAAAAAAAAAAAAAAAAAGAGAAGCAGCTATAAACCTATTGGTGCATGTATGGCTCACCCAACATGGACTAGAATCACCAAATACATTTCTGCTATCATCTGGTTTACAGTTATTGAGTGCCCTACCCTTTATGTACTCGCAAGTATTTTCCACAAGGTCTCACCTTCCATTATATTTAACGTAACCCATTGATTTCAAAACTTGACATAGAAAAGGTCCCTCTGGGGCCTCACAATTATAGCAAGCTGTGCAATCTCAGTATTAGCTATTTTGATAGAGGCTTCCTGCCACACAGCGGGTTTCAGTTCTGTCGGGCCACTGCTATTCTGGAGTAAAACAAGGACCGTGTACGCAAATACACCATTGGCTTTGTCTGTCTCTCCCATCTGCAGTCACACCAACTGGGGGCTTGGGTTTCTGACAAGACACCTGGACTCTAGCATACCAAAACGCAGGGCCTTGCCAGGCAGGAAGATTTGGGGGCTGTGTAATTTCAAAGCCATTTAGGTGCTGGAATAACTCTAGTCGTTCATGTCATGGGGAAACACTGAAGGACAAGACGGCATTTGTGTGCCGACCTCTTTTTCTGCTCTTCTACTTTTCTGTTCATGTACTGTATGTCAAAGTGGGATGGAGAGTTGTCATTCATAACAGTAATCTGGTGCCAATCCTGTAAAAACTTCCTTTTAACAGAGATAAGATAATGCAGTCTAACAGTTCTTTAACTAAATAGGATTAATTAGCAGGAAGCTGGCTGCTTAATTCACCACTGACCTGTAAAACTTGGTAAGAATGAGGTCGCTGGACATAATAGAGCTATTTAGGAGTTTAGGTCAAACTCCAATAACAGAAAACATCATTTAAAGATCACTCTGATAGAACAAAATTCTGGGGTAAGAAAATATTGCTTATTAAGGAGAGATCTTATCTTTAAAATAGTGTGCTCTGTATACTCAAAAGTGTATTCCTTCCAAAACAAACAATTGCAACATCTAAGCATTCAGTCAGTGGACACCAGACTTTGAAATTCAAACCCATCAATCTTTCATATCCTGTCCCCCAAAATTTGTTATATAAAGCTCACTTTTTTGTGACATTAAGATCTCACAGGAGCTTCACATTATGAGAATCTTGTTTCATGTTTCAGTGCGTAAGAACCAGCACTTCTCTGTGCATATCCTGAATAATAGTCTTGATTAAATGAAGTTTGTTTAAGGATCAGAAAAAATAAATAGTGCACATACATTTCTATAGCTCCTCAATTTCCCTCCAGCTTCTACCTACTTTTTCACGTTTTTTTCTGACAGCAGCTGTTTGCAAATGACAGTTTCTATTACTAACACACATGTACATCTGTAGCATTTCTGCCAAAACAATGTTCCTGTTTTCCCCCAGGAATCTCTGATTTCTTCCCCAAAATTATGTCCTGTCTCTTCACCACATTAAGTCAGGAATATCAGACAGGGTTTCAATTGATTTACCTAAGTGTACACCATCTTCCAAAGAGCTTGGTCCAGAACCATTTACAGATCAGAAATACCACCTGAAGCCACTCTCGGGAGTTAACTGGACCTATTTTAAAACCTTGTGGTCATGTAAAAACCAGACACAACATCTGAGGTATGGAACAGTCAAAAAAATGTATTGATTTTGATGTATCAGGTCAATTTGTGTTTCTGCTTCCAAAGCAGAGGGATGTATGGTTACCCCTTAGCTACCCATCTGGGAACAAAAAGATTTTCCTCTTTAATTTTTTTTTTCCCCTTTTATTATTCCCTCCATCTTCAAAGCCTTCATGTAGTAACTGGCTAGTGTCCCACCTTTGCTTGCCAAGGAAGCTTGAACATATTCCTTCAGATGGCCAAAAAGGTCGTTATGGTTTGAAAGAAAACATTTCTTCTACCCAGGAGCTCAGCACACCATGTCCCCATTTCTCCAGCCTGCTGCCAATACTGAGAAGTGAGATCGCTTTTCAAGCCCGCAGCTCAATAATGAACAGTTTTGTGTGTCTACTAGAAAAGATCAGGAAGCCAGACCCACTTTTTTATTTAATACACAGAGCCAGATTCTCAGCTGGTATAAGCTGAAGCAGCTTTACTGGTGCGAAGAAAAATATACTGATTAACACCTGCCAAAGTTCTGCTCTACATATTATGTTTGCAGAGTAAATGGCATAAATCATGGAAACTGTACTTATTTTTTTCCATTTTGAGACATTCTTCCTCCAGTACACCCTGGCAAAACATTGTTGCCTTTACTAAAGTGCTAAGGATTCAATTAAAATAAAAGTAGGTCCAAAGTGCTTCCATAAAACTCAAAAACTTTTCTAGCACCATTCATCACAGTTACCTCCACAGCCACAGAGACAATGGGATGAACAGTTCCTCGTCTAGAGTTTTTCTCTCCTGTCTAGTATTGCTTTAATATGTCAAAACTGGATGTATGTGTGGAGGGAGGGATGCATGTGCACACACACACGACACACTCTCCCTCACATTACGCACCTCTCTCTTTCTCTCTGGTATACAGGGCTCAGGCTACTGGAATTCCCATTAGTTCAGTCTATCCAAATGGCCAGATGATTCATCGGTAGAAAAGAAAAACATCTAAACTTTAAGCCTGTCTTTTAGGGAACATTATTTGTAAAAAGTGTTGCACATAGAAAAAAATGCACGTTGCTAACTTTTATTGAATTAATCCATCTTCCAGAATAACAGCGTAGAAACTACATATCTGCACCTTTAAACAGGTAATGTCAAGGGTTATTAGAGCTGAAAATTGACATTGCTTGTTAGTCTTCTGTTGAAGTTCATATCTTCAGCAATCTGCTGCTCATACAACATTTTGGGATATGGATGCAACTTTACAAAAATGAATGCTACTTGGTGGTAAATTATTAATGCTTTGATTCAATTTTTTTTAAAAGTAGACATGCAAATCACTGCAACATTTGCAGTGAGTAAACAAGTACTCCCACGCTGCGAGAGAAGATAGGGATATGTACAAGGTGATAGCACAGCTAGTTTACTTTGAACCTCAGACTAAATAAGCGTTTTTACTGTTTAATAGATATCTGAGCTGGCAAAATGAGAGGAAAGAAGGGAAGGCAAGGCAAGGCAAGGGACGTTTTGAGAAAGACTGTGAATAGTCTTTCCAGTCACTCCTGCCTTGGGACAGGGGAAGAAGGAAGCGAAGACAGAAAGGGATTATCCTCATGTTGTTACAGTCTGCCCACGAGCAGAGAAACCCCTTCCAACAAACAGTGTGTTGAAATGGATACACTCCCAGGATTTCCAGTTCCTACACACATACCTCCGTCATCCTAATAAAAAACCCAAACCAAACAAACTGGCAACGACAAGAAGTCTCACTGCTCTAGATTAATCCTCCCCAGCATGCTCCAGTTGCTCAGGCTGTAGCTGGATAAGCTTTAGTAACCTCGGAGAAAATCCAGGCTATGCCAGATGCAAAACCAATCCTATCTGAGGACCAGGAATTCAGAAGCAACTGAAGACTGCTGACGTGCCCAGTTCATGCAGCACCTCATGTTCAAACTGATTTCTTGCCTAATTCCCACTGGCATCAGCAGGACTCAAACAGCTTGGTGATTTTGTCCATCCCAGCAAGTTCATCCATGATGATCTGGGCTTTGCACACTGAATTTCTGTCATCCAGGGCAGGATTATGCCCCAAGCCACAGCCAGGACTGGTAAACTGGATCACCTAATGGGAGATGTCCTGCTGGTGTCACCCAGACTCCTTGGACACTTCTTTTTGTGCTCAAACAGGCTCCACAAAAGCACAGGTCCCCGTCCTCCCCTGGCATGGCCCATGCCTCACAGATGCCCTCTCAGTGCCCTGAGAAGGGATATCCATCCCCAACTCCTCCCAGGCACTGTCAGGGCATGTATGTGGTAACTAAATACTCAACATCCAAGAAGACCTGGTGGGAAGTTTGGACCTCCGTGGTGGTTTAACTTCAGAAACACACACAGCCATTTGAAGGTCACTGCTCCAGCTCTTTCACATCCAGCTCTATTTTTTTTTTTTTGTTCCGTGCTGCCCAGGAGATATTACATTTGTTGGCTCTGTCAGCACCAAAGTTTTATTTTGCCATTTTGTTCTTCCCCCTCGTTCATCTGTTTTCCTCCTGCTGTTTCTTTGCCCTCTTGAACTCAGGAGCCTGGAACTAACACTTATTTCAAAAGTGGTGGTACAGCCATCAGCTGAAAGCAAATTTTTTTTCCAAGCCTTGAACATCTGTCAGCAAACATTGTGGGGGAGTACTTGTTACCGTAACAGGTTGTGTGGAAAAACACAGCGGTGCTACTTTCCCCTCCCCACAATCTTCCTCAGATTTGATAAATCGGGACTGTCTTCATCTAAGGCCTATAAAATGGGTAAACAGGGATCTTTGTCAAATCAAAATGAGGGGGAACATTTTAGGGAGTAGGCAGTACAGATAAAGGGACTGCAGGCCAAAAAAACCCCTGCTCTGCCTAGCTTAAAGGACAGAAATTATTGCAGCAGGTTGCTACTATCAAATCTACAAGACATGACCTCATTTATTAGTCATCATGTTGCCACTTATGAGAAAATGAATGAAAATAGTAAAGAAAATCAAGTTTCAAAAGAGGAGTCCTGAAAATAGGTGTGCGATGTACCCCTCTGGGCATGCGCTGGCGGCTTGTAGGATCAGTTCTTGCCCAACACCTTGTACGTGAGAAACCCCGGTGATGAAAGAGCATCAGAGCATACAAACGCTTAACACGTCTGCTGACATGTGTCAGTCTTACTTTAGCCTTTTGTTTACTTGCCTTTTTTAATTAGAGATACAAGGTGCAAAGAAATAAGCTGCACAAGTTATTGTACCCAGGAGAATAACAAAGACCCGATCTCATGCACAGGAGCAACCCTGGGTTTTAACTGTAAGGTATTTGACTAAGTATAGTTTATTTAACCTCGAGGACCTTTCATGAAGGTGCTCTGTGTTCTGCTGCAGCAAAGGAAAAGTAAACATTGTTACTTTATTAAAACCATTTATTCTAGCGAGTGTCTTTCCTTAGGGTATAAATGACCTATACCCTCCAGACATCACTTCTTGCACATGCACGATGAGTTTGCACTTGCACAGCAAGTGTTTTGATTTAAAAGAGAGATTTCCCCAAAATCCAGGGCCGCTAGGGCAGGTCCACAGAGTACCCTGTGCCTGCTCCTCCCCACTTACAGATATGATCGAAAGCACACTGAAACCAGTGTGTGACTTTCCACCCACTCCGTTGGGCTTTAGACCAGGATAACTACACCTTTGTCTCTTTGACTCCCCAGTGAATTCGGCACTAGCCCTACCCAAAAGTGGAAATCGCCTGATACAGGCTGACTGGAGCTTGCGTGATCTTGGCTTAGAGCTGTCATCTTTGCCACGCCAATATTCAGCTTGTTTTGTATGCTTAGTTTAATGGGGGAGCTTGCTGCTGATGGCGTTTTTACTGATAAATGTTTGCTGTCATGAACAGCGTAATTCTCAGGAGCTGGCTTCCTGCGCTGCGCAACATCTGCAGGGTCAGAGGAGCTCTTAATAGGGATTGCTGCTCCTCAGGGGTGCAACCAGACTTGGGACTATGTGGAGACAGCAATGGGAAAGGAAGGTGGCAGGGAAGGAAGGAGAGATGGCAGGGAGGGAAAAAATAATCCCAACCATGTTCGTTCCTCTTCCCGCTTATTGCTTTCTGGACTGCTTTTCTGTAACTGGACTTCTGTCATACCAGCAAGGTCCACCCACTCTCACTGCTCTCTGTGTCTCAGTGCCAGAGAAGTGCTAGCATTAGTAGATGACGTATTTGTTTTGCATTGTGTGTGCCATAAATAATACGAAGACGTGTTACCGTGTTCTGGGACTGAGTCTGTCCATTTGCTGTTGCTGTTGTATGAGGAAGAAAATTAAAATGACAGCAAAAATGCAGAGGAAGCATGAGACCGTTTCAGCGGTGCACTGTGCCTATGCGCTACTTGCTCCCTTTTTCCTGAACCGGAAAGCAGCAAGCTTTGACTGGATTTCTGGTTTAGGTGCCAGATTAGACCTGCAGCACTACTGTAGGCGTTCAGGCTGTGCCCAGCGTTGGTAAGTGCCGCTCCAGCCCAGGTGGAGGTTCAAGCACTTTAGCAGCCGACTTCTGGGGCAGCATTAGCACCTTGGTGCGCACACCTCTGAGCAGCACAGAGCTGGTAACTCTTATGCCTTTTCCATCAAATTTTCTTAGCCTCCACATGTGATGGAGCAGAGTCAAATGCAGACCGTATTTCCAGGCCAGGTCATTAAACCATTCCTTCCCTGGCCTGCTGAGGTGCATATATAATGCCGTTACAGTATCTGTGTTTCCAAAACTGCTTTGCCTTTGGTCTCTGTGGTGAGTTTTCCAGCCAAAGTAACACTTGGCTCCATGTGAGCGGTCCTTCAGCCGTCAGGCAGAGCTGTCCTCGACTGGAGCGAGCAGAGCCCTCTTTTACGCCTGCATTCTCAACCTTTCCTCGGAAGGCAGAACAAAAGACGTGGCTTTGATTTTTTTTTTTCCCCACAAAGTCTTAAATGCCAAAATAAATTCCAGAAAAAGTTAAATTTGAAAGGCTCTGAAGGGTTGACAAAGCTGCTGTCTCCCGTCTTCTCCTCGCCCCCAGAAAGGCAAGACCTGAGTTTTTACATCGGATGCCAGAATCAGTTTTATTCAGCAAAAATCCTTTGGCTGAGTGAAAAATGCAAAATCAGACAGTTTTCTGCATGAGAAAAAAGCGAATCATTGCTGCCTTTATTGCTCATTCCGTTTATTAAAACTGCTGGGCCAAGATTTATTTTTAATGAACTCTGATCAGTCACAGCCAGTGATTTCACAATTCATGTTAGTACTGTAGGCATTTGTTGCACTGCAAACAGCTCATTTGCTTATTTTCTGGAAGAATTTTTTTTCATCTGCCTTGAAATTGGTCACACAGACCTCTATGGGATTTTTCAGGCTAAGTATTTTTGTTCCCATGGATAGAGGCCATATGTCAAAACCCTTTACTGTCACCAAAGACAAAAAAAAAAACCCTCTCGCTTTTATTCTGCTAAGTCCTTTCCTTTTCTTTTTTTTTTTTAATGTTTACTGTGCCTTGACATCCTGCCTCACTAAACCATACTTCATCCTTCTGTTTTCTCTGCTATGAATGTGTGTGTAAGGGAAACAACACACTTTACAGATGGGAAAAAATAACACATAAATCAAACTGTATGCCAAAAGAGAGATAGTCATAATGAAGGTTGTAGAACCATGTGTTTGTGTTATATCTTCTTTTTTTTTTTTTTTTTAAAAAAGGAGCTGTGAAGTAGAAATCAATGTGCTTGGTCTTTAACCAAAAAAGCTAAAGTGCCTTAAAAGCTTTTCAGTGGAACTGGAGCTTTTGGACTGGCTGTTAGAATGGCAAACTGTGTATATTAAAGAGAGCCAGCATAAAAAATGAACCCTACTGTCCATTTTTTCTTGGATTTTGTTGTTGGTTTTTCCCTCATAAGTATTTTATATTTTAGAAATGCAATAAATGGCTCATCAGGAAATGCACTTCAGAGCAATTATTGCATGCTTCAGGTGGTCTAAGCAAAGGTATAATCAGACATAAATAGGTTGACTGTTGTATATTTTGCTTAATGGTATGGATAATCCCTTAAAACAAAAAAAAATCAAATAGAGGCCTTATCAGCTTGGAGAGAGATGTACCCTAGGGTTTGTAACTCTGTCAGATCTTAGGCAGACAAACAAATTCTTCATCCGTCCCACGACTGTGGAGTCTGGCTGAGGATTTTTTCAGGCTTCTTGGTTGCAAAGCAATGCAGAAGGGCTGCACAGCAGGGCTGGGGGCCGACGCGAGGCCAGCGCCTGGCCAGCGGCACCGCAGCCCCTGCACTGCAGCCAACTCCTTCGCTTTCTCCCTGTGTTCCCCGGGATCCAGGAGAACGAAACCGCTCACTCCGGAGGGGTGTTTACTTTGGTTTTCTGAAACAATTTTAAAGCAGCTGCCTGAAGGCGACTGAACAAAGTATTACAGAAATGGCTTCAGATCCGGTGAGGATCACACTGTGCGGTGCTGGCACCAGATGCCCATTTGGGACCTGGCTGCAGGCACTAATGAAGCAGCAGTGATAGCCCCCAGCTCAAGATGGGTGGCCAGCTGCAGGGCTTTGCTCACAGCCCAGGTAGCCCTATCTCAGTACCCTCCTCCTCTCCCGGGCAGCTTATCAAAGGGACATCACTCTTTAAAGAAATGAATGGTACTACAAATCTGCATAAAGCACTGCTTTAAGAGGAGGTTCTTGCCAAGCCTCCCCTACTTCTTTTCCCTTGCCTCCTCCTGGTATGATGCAGCCTCGTCTTATTTGGGAAACCACAGCAATCGGATCATTCAATACAACAACTGCTGTATTTTAGTCATTCTCCACACCTTTTTCCCATGTTTACTCTCTCAGTGTGTGTGCCGAGGCTGCCTGCACAGCTGACAGCAGTGGTATCTAATGGTGTAACAAAAGGGGGACAGGACTAGCACTTAGGTTATTCATCTCTTTGTCTACTTGGAGGCTGAATTGTACCCAAGATATGAATTTGGAGGATGTTGGAAGCTTAATCTCCTCCGCCCCCACAGTTCAGTAAAATACCTGTTTGCATCCCCATAGACTTCGGCATTAATAATGCCAACCAGTTCTGCGAGATAATGGGTATCCACTAGTAATTTGAGTAAACTCTCAGGGAATGTAACTGCAGTCCCAGCCTCCCTGTGAGGAGCCTGGCTTCAGCTAAGCCTCAAGCAGTGATTTGTCCCCTCTGCATCTGGGAAGATGGGCTGGAGTGACATTCAGAGCGGAGTGAAGTTTCCAGCTTGCCTCTGAGCTATGCTCGAGGTACGGCCGCCTTGTTAGTGGGCTGGGTTGCACTCCGCCTGCAACACCTGACCATCGCCCTGAGATGCACAGATACATGGACTGTCCAGACCAAACCCAAGTGTCTGGCAGTTTTAGCTTGTGACATGGGCTTTGTACTAGTTTATCTTTACGTAACACTGCCAGAACAGTTGGTTCCTGCTACGTTAATTTAAAAAGAAAATAAAGCTTACCAAAAAATTAAAATACTTAAAATCCCATGTAACACAAATATTTGCACAGCAGAAACTTATTAAATAGATAGATCCATCTATCTAAAACACTAATATTTGCTTTTACATAGTAGTACTCTAGCACTTCAGAGATTTGAAAAAAACAACATGTTGGCAGCAAAATGCATGGCCGTGCTTGTACTACAGAGAATAACGACTCTGTTTTCAGACACCAAATCAGAGACACTCCCCTGTTTTGCTTTTTAACATCAGTGCATAAGGAGATCACTTGATATGGGAATACTTATACCTGGCTAACGTTCTGATTCATTCTTGCTTTGCTTTTACAAAACTTAATTATCTGTCAGATACAGAATTTTTCTGCTTTTCTTTTCTAAGACATTTGATGCTGACTCTTGAGGAAAAATCCACATTTTTCTCTTAATTTTTAGAGTCTTTCAGAGAGAAAGGTTTACTTTTTAAAATATTAAAATAAACACTATAAATTTCAGCCTGAGAAGTTGCTGTGGGTGGCAGATCTACAGCTGTAGCCACAGTGTGACCAGATGTCCAGGGGCAAAAAAGAGGACAACTGCTTCTGCTTAGCGGGATTCCAGGACTGACACTACACCAGCACTCCGACAAAGCCAAGCAATATATGACCAGAGTAAAAACCACTGCCATTTTAGGCAGTCCTTTCCTCCAAGAATAGCCTGTTTAAGTCTAACAGCACAGAGTGGCTGAGAAGGAGTAATGCAAACCGAATCGTTCCTGATGCACATGCAGAACGTCATTGCTGAGTTAAGGGATAGCCCTCCTAAACCTCTTCTCACATGGGTAAGTCCCTCGTCACTTGGGTAATCCCATTAACTTCCTCAAAGATCCAAATTCCCAGGCAGCCAAAGAGCCCAGAGTGTTTGTACCTATGGTCGTTTATCAAGCTGCGAAATGGAGAAAGATTATATGGGTTTTTAGGGAATACAAGTCAACAGGTAGACAACAGCCTTTGTATTGGAAATTCGGACTTTGCCACTTCTCTCAAAGCTAATGGTGGCTGTGTTTGACCTGAACTAAGCCCTGCTTGGCAAATACTGTGTCTGACTCAGTAAGAGAAAGGTCAGAAATGAGGAAGCACCTTGTGCTGTGAGAGTCTCATCAGTTTTGTATTCCAGGGTTCATAGTTCTCTATTGTCTGAGAGAGATAGATAAAGCTTTTGGATAAGGACCCAGGCCAAGTCAGAAACCCCAATTCTCACTCGGATGCTCACCTTTATTTAGAGAACAGAAGAGCTCATAAACTTTTCAGCAAAACCCAGCTGAATTTTAAATGTATAACAAACCAGCTGAGTCTTGGATGGTTTGGAAAGTAACAATCTCAAATCTGAAAGTATTTTGTATGAAACATGCAGATCTGTTTTAAAACAAACATTGCAATAAATTCAACACTGAAGTTGTTGAGCAACTTAATAGACCTAACTTCCTCCTCTATCAAATGAATTGTTTACATGGGACAATTAGCCCAAGACTCTGCAAACAAAACAAAAAAAGAGGGCAAAATTGCTTTCTCCTTTCCTCGCTTTTTCAAAGCATTGCTTGTGAGTCTTACGGAAATCCATAGGAACTGACACAACTGTTTTAATGCTCCCCATTGCCTTTTTGTCTTCACTTTTGCAAATTGACTTGCTGCTCTATTATTTGCCTCTTAATATCACAAGTGACATTAATTAAGGCTTTAGGCTCCCCTGCTCGCCAAGTTTAACAAACAAGCATACAGACTAGAAGCTTATTTGCTCAAAGGAGCACATTTTCCCATTCAGAGCCAAGTTTCAGGCTGATCCATTGTGAAAACACTAGCATAAAAGAGCAGTTTTGCAATGGAAATCTGAACACTTGGAGTTTTTTCTGTATACTACAATGATAATTTAGTGTCCTGTTCTTTCTCAGCTTCAGTCTTAACTCTTATTTTTACAATGATCAGACAAGTTCCATATGACTGCAAGGCAACAAATATAATTTATTTGTAGCTTGATCCTGGAAACCTTGTTCAGTGAAAACTCCTACTGTTCCCTGGGAGGTTTTGCCAAGCAAGGATTCAGGACAGAGTGTGGAGATCTTCTCAAGGCACAGGGCTGAGCAGTCTTCATAGGGTAAGTGGTGGTCACCAGCAGAGCTGGCTGAGAATGAGCTCACTAAGGGGCTCTCATCAGAAGCTGCATGTCCCAGTTTCAAAAGGAGAGGAAGCTCCAAGGTGGCATTTATGGTCAGAAAAGAGAGGACAAACCACCTGGACTATTACCACAGTAACAGACTGGCACCAAGAGCCCTGAACTTCAGTGCTGGAGACCATAGGTTCCTGCTCCTCACCAGGCAGAGAAGAGGGTTTGGTGTGACTTCACACATCCAATGCAAGCCCAAAACTCTGGCTATTGATGAGCTTGGTCCCTTAACAAATTGCTTCAACTTCTTTCATCCTAATGCAGAAAGGGCCTATGGTGTTGTCGTGCACTGGAGGCAGCATGCCTTCCGTCCATGGTTTAGGTGCCTCTTGTATCAGCAAAGCAGCAAAGAAAATTTTGAGGTGTATCAGGGACTTCCTCTTGCAATGGCTTTTTTGGTGCCTTCAAGGCAGCATCTCTCCAGCATTTTCCCCTTGGCATAACAGTGCAGTTAGTAACAGGGGTCAGAGGGGTTGGGTGTCTGAAATTGTTTTCATTGCAGGAATATACTGACACTGTAGAAATGAGAACCATGAGATAATTCAATCTTATTAAAAATCCACACATTTCAGTAAGCGTACAAACATTTTGACTGTAGTTGGCAACACTTCTTTTGGAACGGATAGGCAATATCAGTGTGCAGAACAGCAGTGCCCCTTCACAAGTGATTCTCTGATGCCATAAATTAACTCCCCTTTTTCTCTCTCCATTACAAATGTTAATCTGTGTGATTCTAAAAAGCCCAACAGATAATTCTGCTTGACAAATAACTCTAAGAAAGCCTGACAAAACTATGGTAATGTAGTCTCTTTGAGTGACATGGCAGTTTAGCTGTGACATTTCTGAATCAGTATTTAAGTATTTTGGTCAGGAGCAGTGGAATAGATGGTCAAGCAGAAGTGGTTTCAGCAGGCTATAGATTGTTTGAGCTGTATGTGTGGTGTGTTAGCAAGACAGCAGACCCAAGTGGCCTTTCTGAATATTTGTTTGACACTGATAGATAACGAATGCTGGGAATATAAGGCACCAGCTCATCTCTGAAATAACACAACACAACAGCCTCAAGCTGAAAAGCATTTTACCGTTCACAAATGAATTTCTACAGTTCAGCATGCTGTCCCCTAAACCTGCTCTGTTGCCCTTTGTCAGATTAGGCAGTGATATAAAGTGTGCCACAGAAACAGGCTGGAGAAAATACAACTGGTATCTAAAAATAACCAGCTGCCTTTTCTTGTGCACATGTCCAGCGGCACTCAGGGAGAGCCTCGGGAAATGAAAGCGCAGAGCAGCAGCCTCCTCCTCTTTGGCGTGGGTCAGCCCTGGGCAGTTTCGCTTTCCCCTCCCCGGTTTGCTCGTGGAGAAGCCAGAAGGACTGGTGTTTGGTGTCTCACCCCGCACACAGATACGGACAGAGGACGCTTTCAGTATGGCTGCCAACATGTGCAAATAGATGACGGGCAAGAAAATACTGTTCTTTGCTTAGGCTCCCTTTCAGCCACAGAGGATTGATCTCGTTGTCCTGGCTGCTCATTAAGCATGCACACTTAGATCTAGACACAGAAGCAGAATATTATTTAACTTGTAAAAACTCAGTGCAGGACCTTCTTAGGTCTTAAACCCTGCCCTTGTTTTTGAAACTACTCATCCTTTCTTTGTTCCTTTTCTGTACTTATAGTTTTTTCTTGTCCCACTTAGGCTAATTCTGCTTAAATATTTATTTTATTAAGTATTTATTTTATTGGTTTACATCATTGTACAATATGTCAGATACCTGGAAGGAGTACTATATAAAATAAAACCCAGTAAAATATTTTTTAAGGAAGATTAACGGACTTCTCTATCCACTGAGCTTTAGCAATCAATGAGTGTAATTAATTCACTGCCTCTGGGCTCAGAGTCTTCAAACCAATTTGTGAATAAGTAGATCCCTCTCTCTTTACAATATACTGATGCAGGAAATTGTATATTTAATGGAAATTACTCTGTGAAAGACAGATTATACCCCATGAAGTTTACTTGGCAGTGTTGTCATCACCAAGTTGTCCTAGCGTAACTTTGCAATTGGGCCTGAGCTCCATCACTAGCTGGAGACAGTGACAAAACCAGGGTTAAAGAGCATCAGGGCATTTAATCTACTTCCTAGCATTTTAATATAGATATACGCTTATAGCACCTGGACAGTCAATCTCTCGAAAATCCTGTGGCAATCACAGAATACTCAGAAAAGCCACAATTATATTGTCTGAACATCTTAGTCGGTGGGCAAAGCCCAGTTAAAACTGAGGAATCTGAAAGTCCAGCAGCTTTGGGGGAAGCTACATGCTCATGGCGGGGTGCAAGTTCAGGAGCTAACTCACAAGCTGCAGTTTCAAACCAGTGAAATCATAATTGGGAGGCCGGAGTTTCTGCAGTCAATGGCAGGAATTGCCACACGCCCACACAGAGAGAGGAAACGAAGCACAGAGAACCACTTCCTCCAAAAGGGACTGTAGGATATTTAGGTCAGTAGTCATCCACTTAATATCATAGATTAAGAAAGCAAAAAGAAAAGTGTGTTTCTTCTTTCTTCTGGTAAAATACATACCTATAAAGTGGTTGTCTGGGCTCCTGAGACCTGTAATAACATCACAACTGATAAACACCAGCTAATGAATATCTGCCCAGTAAGAAGAGAAGACCCAAGACACCTCTAACTCGTGAAGGTCCCTGCTTAATCCCAGTTTGTGGCCCGTGACAGAGCGCAGAAGAACCCCTGACTGTAAGGACATCTGCCCTAGACTTTTAGAAATTACTAATGTGTCCAGATGCAAAATCTGAGCTCCTTATCGGGGGGCTTGGTTTTTGTAGAGTCGTCAGCCCTTCCTGAAAAGAAACTGTCTTTCAAGTGCCCCAAGCTGAACACGAAACACCATTAGTCAGTTCTAAGTTATAATGCAAACATGTAAAACGGACGCGTGCACAGATGGCTGCATATATGTGTGCATATGCTTGCAGACCTATACTTAGAGTGAATTTGTAATGTGTTCATATGGAGTCAAGTAATTTGGTCATATGGGAGACATAATAAGATAATGATTATTTAAATTAAGTGTGAACTACACAAACGCTGACAGCTAATTCTGAACAGCTACAGTATTGGCTAAAATAATTGTTTGAGGATTAGAAGGATTAGCTGTTGAGATTCAGTATAAATAGATCACAGCAACAATCACAGCAACAATGCAATTGCTCAGAGGGCTTTGCTCCAACACACACTCATGCTGTGCCTGCAAAATGTACACAGAGCACAAGGTCTGGAAAATACATGCAGAGACAATGGCAATCAATGGCTGGACGCTGGATTTCTCTTCTAACAGGACACCAGTATCTCGAGTAGGGGATATTCACCTCCTCACATTTATTTCGTTCTTTCTTAGGCTGGTATGGCAACCCTGGAAGACAGCATGTCAGTGAACTTGTGCTAGATATATATTCAGCCACATCTACTCCACCTAAACCCCATTATCTACAAGGCTTCAGGCTGGACAGTGAGCAGGAGGCAGCCCTGTTCAGCTGCAAAGAGCAGCTCTCTGCTCATGCCGTGTAAGCAACAAGCAGGGATCGCCTTGGAGGTGACCCAAGGCCTCTCTGGATCTGTTCACATACATGCACTTTTTTGAAATAAAGCTAAATCCTTGGAGTCAAAGTGCCTGTGTACAGAAAGGGTGTCTTTCTTGTTTGATCTTACAAGATATTAGTTACAGAGAACAAATGCAAACAACCCACACTAAATTCAGTGTGTTTTTTGTTAGCTTTACCCTCTCTGAAATGCCTGGAGCCTGGTTGTTTTTGGCACAGGCCTGTGGTGCAGCATTGCATGGGTGAAGAACCTGTTCGAGTCCAAGAGGTCTTGTAGGAGTACATTTCTCCATGAAGAGCACGTACAACCAAGTCCAGAGGATTGTGGCTACTCACATGCGAACTTACTGAGCTCTGGGGGGCATCCATTTTTAATAAAATACCAATGTTTGTGCTCTCAAGTAGGCAGAAAGTAATTTTATTTCTTTTTAGTACTTCATGGCAATTATGGAGAGGTTTCTTGGCTTTGTATTTGCCTTTAAAAGCCAGTTGGTCTCCACTGGTTGCACTTGTCCAGTTAGATTATCTTTTATTGCGTAAGGGTACATAAAAATTTGAAAAACAAATGGAAATTCATCTATTAGCACAGCTAGAAAAAAGAAAGCAACACAAACCCTGGATGTGTTAAGCATCTCTTTCATCAGTCCACCCTGTTGTGTTGGACTGTGACCAATGAAATAACACAGTACATCAATCTTTTTCAAAAAACAATGTAATTCTTGCAATGTCTAGATGGCTTCTGGGATTTGAGATTATTTACTACAGTTTCTGAATTGTTAAGACAATGTTTATGTAAATGAAAATATTTATCTAGGTTACTGCTGTCAAGTACTCACTGAGAAACATGTTGCATTTATAGATGACCTTAAGCAACAATAGCAGAAATTACCAGCAGCCAGCATTTGGGATAGGCATAAAACACTACATAAATCTAAAAAACAATAGTCCAGATTCTGCTGTTAGGGACCACCTGGTGTTCTTAGTCACACAGCTTTAATTCCCATTAGAAACACAGAATTTTGCCCTTGGATTATAATGTTCAACCACAAAAATTAAACTATAGCAGCTTTCCTGACAAGCAGCAATGCTATTTCATGTCATCAGTGACAAGTTTTACAGAAAGTTACTGTCTATCCTTTTAGGCAGAGGTGAGGAACTTTTTTTAGTATTTCAGTATATCAGAATTATCCAATAATAACACCACAAAAATAAATTAATATCAATTTAGCCTTCCTTGGACCACTATGATATTGTAGGGCTGCAGGTCATATGAAACAAAGTCACGACTGTATTCAGACCAAGGGATGAGCTTTCATTAGCCTTATAAAAGGATTTGCCTGGATGGAAAGAATAAAGACAGTTAATCTAAGCATTTTAAGTGGACTAGCAAAACTTTAGAACAGTGAGTGGACAGTGTCGTTCAGAATTAAAGCAGTCCTTATTCAATTTAATTTGTTCCACTTCCAACTGAGCTATCAACTGATGATAAATCAGAACTTGTTTCCATTTTGCAAAACTTAAAGAGGAAGACAGCATTTAGGATCAAGTTATAGGTAGACAGTGCTTTAAGGCTAGCATCCACTTCTGGCACATGCTCTCTGGCTGAAACAATGGAAAGACATGGAGAGAAATTATGTCTACTCATTTGTTTATCAGACGGAGCTAATACAATTGCCATGAGTCTTCTTGGAAAATGGTGATGTTGTTTTCATTGTTCTTCAGTCAAGAATAAATTGTAGTTTCACAGTGGTGGTCAGGGAGCTCCAAGCAGCTCACGCACAACCAAGAGAAGAGAAGAAAGTATGGAAGCAGCACCTACATGCTCATCTCCATCCTTCCAGCGCAGAACTGCTCTCCACAGAGCACTGTGCAAGATACTCTTCTCCTTTCCTCAAGGCAGGTTTCCACCTTCCTCAGGAGCCAGCTGGAGAGCCAAATGTGTGTGCATGTGTGTGGCTGCAGGACTGGCCCACGCAGACTTTGCCCCCGCCACTTCATGCTTCTCTGCCACCTCTGCCAGCACAACCACTTGTGCGGTTGCCCAGATGGGCCAGGTGGGAAAACCAATCAAGTTAAACACAGCCAAAAAAAGAAAAGCATGTTTTTTCTCAGGCCAGTCTGTTCCTCAGCCCACAGTGGACAGGTCCCAAAACATGCTGCTGGCACTGCGGGCCGAGGGAAGACAGGAGAAGGAGGAGCAGTGGCAGAGGGTGGTGGGAGCTGCCTAGGTGGCAGTGCCTAGCATCAGGAGCTTTTTCAGCCCAGTGCCATTCTGTTTTCATCCCAGTGCTCCTATTTATAATCTCTCATGCCACCGCACGCTTCCAAGTTTGACACGACACCAAAGATGTCTTTATTCTCTGTATGTGTTTGCACAAAGTCATTACACTCACACCTCTAATTATTATGTGGCTCTTCTATGAGTACATTCCCTTCGGCTGACAATTTTCCTGCCAAGGTGATTCATACCAAAAGCATCTCCCACAGCCCTCATGCCGACGTGAGTGAGAGGCAGCCTCCCCCAGTCTGTGGAGCACTGTGCTGCCCAGGCACCGCTTCATCACCTGCCTGGCAGCCTCTCCCGCCCTGTCTTGTGGCAGGCAGGTAACTGTGGCTGCAGCCTTGGTAGCCTCAGGGTCTGCCCAGGGTGCCTTTACTGCCCAAAATAAGCTGTCCCGGAATAGCTGAGACCAAAGCTGCAACAGGTCTGTCAGCACGCATGTCGTTACAGGTGTTAGATCATTGACTGTATCATTGCATCTAGTCAGGTGACTAGACTGTAGGGAAAATAATGCTAAAGCTCAGAAAGCAGAGTTTCTACTCACAGCCAGCTGCAAATTGTGTTGGTTTTTTTTTTCCAAAACGAAGCATTTTATATATGTATGTGTGCTTTCACATATGCATGCACATATATATATGAGTGTATATATGTGTATGTATATGAATATGTGTATGTGAATCTATGGATATGTGGATGTGCATCCATATGTGTATATATGTGTGGATTTACACACATACGCGCATTCACATATAGGCCAACAACCAAAGTAGCTGAATTCACAGTGGTGCCAGAAATTCTTACGAGATTTGTTACAGAGTGTTTTACATTCCCATTTCCACCTATGGACCACTCCTCTGGCATCATAAACTGTTTTCTTTCCCTAAAATAAGGGGCGTATATATATAATAAGAATCGCATCATAGGTGATGTAGCATGACCAGAAAACTTGATGGCTAGAAGAAGATGGAAGTATAAAGCCACTTAATGTTCATGCCCAGGAGATATCCACTGGATTAAAAATAGTTATTTTTTACTCTTTAAATAAACTCTCTTTCTGAGACTGTAATTTTCTGAGAAAATGTCACACCCCAAAAGAAGGCATTTTACATAAAAGTTCTTTAGTTGAGAAATAAATTTTTCAGTTATTAAACAATCCTGACTGAACATATTCCTTGCCGTGAGGGTGGTCAAGCAATGTGGCAGGCTGCCCGGAGAGGCTGTGGAGTCTCCATCCCCAAAGGTTTTCAAAACTGGACTCAGCATGGCCCTGAGCAATCTCCTGCCTTGAGAAGGAGGCTGGACTACCCCACCTTGCTTTTTTTGTACGAGCCTGTGATTTTCAGCTAGTTACCAGACAGAGGAAGCATGTCGTTTATATTGATCATATGGCAGGCTTTTAGGATTTAAAAAGTGACGAGCTCTTTCTGCAGCCCTCAGTAGTGACTAGCATATTTTTACGCTTTCAAAGGATCCCGACAGATTCCTCTCCTCAGTTGTCATCTAATCCCGTCTTTAGCCATGTCTAATTTATTACTTTCTGGCTAGCAGCAGGCTGAAGGATGAGGACCTGACTGAAGTGGTCCAAGCTTTTGTAGCTCTCTCAGTCTCACTGAGGCACATGAAATGGGAGCTGGCAGCAAGCCCCTTAGAAGCAAATTCAGCCACTTCAGCATCCCGTTCAGGAAGAGAGATGGAAACACGTGCCACTTGGTCCCTGTTCTGCTCTCACAAAGCTCTGGATGTAACCTGCAAGACCTCACTCACCCCTCTCCAGCCTGACGTAGCACATTGGCGACACTGCAGTCTGTGAAACTCACTCCTCAAAATCCCCGGAGTCGGGCCTGGAGGACCACAAGGATCGCTGCAGGGAGAGCCTGAAGGTCCGGCATCTCAGCAGGTCCATCGGGAGGATTTTCGAGGGCCAGCCTGCTGCCAAAGGGCTGAAGCGTGTGTGGTACATACCTCGGCCACTCTTCACATTTTTCTTGATACTGTTCTGCTTTTTATCTCTTGCTGTCTTTTCACTTCAGTATTTCCCATCTTTCATGTTCCACTCATGCAAATAAACAAGACATAGTGTTAACACTAATTCATTTAGCAAAATTGTAGCCTTGGCAAAAAGGGCCATTTTCAGAGAGCTGGCAGCAAAATAAACATGGGAGAAAACAAAAGGGGAGCCCTACCTTTTTCTCTGAGCTGCCGAAGTTGTCTTTGATCTTACTGGAGCTAATTTTTATCCAGAAGAGGAAAAGAAAACTCAAATGCATAGTGACATGGCTACGTTTTCCTAGAAACTGTATATCTCACAAGAAGAAAGTCATCTACTACAAAGTAGGAAAAGTCTGACATTCTTCAGACATCACGGTATTGAAGAGAGAGAAATTCACAAGGGAAGTAATGCGAAGGTATGAGCAGCCCATCACCAGCCTCTAACTGCTATTTGTTCTGTGCTTTTCCAACAAGAAATCAAATGGTTTGGTAACAGCCAAGAAAATCCTGGCTTGCATGTCACCATATAAGCAGGAAATTCCAGTAGTGAAAATATAATCCTGCAATAAAAAAACAAGGAGAGAAAATAAGAAAAAATATTTGCAGCTCTGAGGAAGGAAGAAGAACTATACAGAATTGCAACGCCTTCCTCGCACCTGTTAAACACAGTAGCAAAATCATGTAGTATATGGCTTTTTTCCCCCTCAGGGACCAATATACTTTAGCTTTTTCTTATCGACAGTGACTGTTATAATAATCTCTTTTTTCACATACTCATAACATTCTGGAAAAGCAATTTCACTTTGGGGACTCAACATTCTTTAAATCTGGTCCCAGCCTAGAGACATTTCTGGAAATTTGAACAAGATGCTGTCAAGTATTTCTGAATTATGTGTAGATGTCTGTCAAAATGTACATTTCTTTAAGGTTTTCTTTCTTTTTTTTTCTCATTCAAAACTTAAAACAAGCAATTTTTTTCGCATAACATATCTTTCCTATGCCTATACACTTTCATGGACAAATAAATCAGTTCCTTATAAGTGATTTGAAAATGGATTTTTTATGTATAGCAGAGTAATATGTTAGAAATATTCAAAGCTAAGGATGGTTATGATTGCCACATGAAGTTAGAGATTTCAGAAGTTTACTGTGTCAGAAAATCCATTTTTCCAGATGCTCACCAATGCAGAGAGGCCACAGTGAAAAATTTTTATTCATGTGTAAAACAAAAGTAGGTAAAATAAGCATTAAAAAAAAAGAACGTCACACCTCATTTTTAAAATAAAAAAATTAAAACAATCACAAAATCACTTTTCAAAAACACTATTGTGTTCAAACATACGCAGGCTTTCAGGCAGTGTCAATACTGGAAAAAAATATTTTGCTGGTAACCTAGTCACAAAATATCATGTCATTCATTGAATACAGGCTCTGGTCAATGGTACTGAAATTAAAGTTTCTTTAAGGAGCTTGTTGTCCTGGTTTCGGCTAGGACAGAGTTAATTTTCTTTCTAGTAGCTGGTATAGTGCTGTGTTTTGGATTTAGTAGGAAAATAATGTTGATAACACTCTGATGTTTTTAGTTGTTGCTAAGTAGTGTTCATACTAAGTCAAGGATTTTTCAGCTTCTCATGCCCAGCCAGCAAGAAGGCTGGAGGGGCACAAGAAGCCGGGAGGGGACACAGCCAGGGCAGCTGACCCAAACTGGCCAAAGAGCTATTCCATACCATATGACATCATGCCCAGTATATAAACTGGGGGAGCTGGCTGGGAGGGGGGATCGCGGCTCGGGAACTAACTGGGCATTGGTCAACGAGTGGTGAGCAATTGCATTGTGCACCACTTGCTTTGTATAGTTTAATTCTTTTAGTCGTACTATTGTCATATTATTATTATCGTTATCATTGTTTTTCATTCCTTTCTGTCCTATTAAACTGTCTTTATCTCAACTCACAAGGTTTTTTTTTTCCTGATTCTCTCCCCCATCCCAGGGGTGGGGGGGCAGTGAGCGAGCGGCTGCGTGGTGCTTAGTTGCCAGCTGGGGTTAAACCACGACACTTGTAAGCACAGGAGATCCTTTCCTTCCTGCAGAACTGGAAATGTAAGTGGCTATGAGCACAGGATGTACACCTGCACAGAGATAACCTTTTGTCCATAATTGTGTCAAACTCACATGGCCCATGCTCAGTAGAGCATCCCCAGGCGGGTGGGTGGATGGCTGAGACTCTCCCTCCGTGCTGGGTCTGTAAGGCTGTAGCATGGGGCAGACACAGCCCAGAGAGCCCTGACCCAAGGGGTCTCCCACATGAGCCCCAAAATGCTGCTATTCCCAGCAAAATGTGTCTGACACTGGAGCTGGAACCCTGCTCTTACTACAAATGCCCTGTGATTTTCAGTGACCACAAGTGGTCAAGTCCTTAGTTTTAAATTTCATCCATAAGCTGGGACAGGTTCACCAAGATCAAAAAGAAATGCCAGAGAGGAGGGAGAGGGCCGTGGATGTCTGGGAAAACTAGTCCTTACAGAAGAAAAGAGTTGAAATTCCCCACGGACTGTCTGGCTTTGTGTTTTGAATGCCGTTCACTTAAATTGGTCGCCTGGTGTAGTCGTATCTGCTATAATTGCAGCAGATTGCAGTTGCCGAAACATCTCCTGTATGCATACCCTTTTATTATGGCATATAAGCACAACATTTCCAGTAATTTAGGGGCAGCTAAAATCTCCTGTTCCTTGGAAGCTGCCTTCCCTGTAGTAGTTTGTGCAGCATCACTGGAGCAATACAAACCGGAGTGAAGTACAGTAGTTACTATGTTAGAAGTTGATGTCACTAGCTATAAGCTCCTACTTGGCATTTAAAAAATCCCAGCCTGTTAAAATCCAAAAAAAGAAATATACAGAACTGTACTCAAAGTTCAATTAGGAAAAAACCCACTGTGTTTTTGTCTCTCTCATTGAACTCTAGTGTCAATTTGACAGTTTCTGTCTAGCCCACTAAAGACTTGTGATATATGATTTTTCTTAGCATCCTCTGAAGCAATAACTTGTTTTTTAAGGTTCTTTTCTATGATATTCTTTCATAACAGCTTGAAAGGCAGTATGATTTGCAGGAAAAGAGGCCCAGAGTGAGCAGCCTGAAGCCACCAAATCATGGTGATCTCAGTGTCACTAATTTTTCCGATAGTCAATGTTTTTCAAGAAGCACTCTCTACTGGAATTGTCTTTCATTAAAAAGAGGTAAATTGCCAGCTTTCATGGTTTTGGAAGGACACTTGAGAGTCTGAAGTGACTGCAGAAACCTTGAGGCAATTAAAAAAGAAAAAACTATTTTGATTCCCATGAAATCTTAAAGCAATCCCATGATTTCTTAGGATATGCTTCATGAGTTTTGATCTCACATAGCTGGCAGTACTGTATTCTTTCCCTAACTATGATGTGGCTTCTCTTTCTTATTATTTAAATGCAATATTTTATGCTTCAATAAAGACTCAGCCTTTGGAGTTATGCAATTATAAGAAAAATTTTTGGATCCCCCCTCCCTCTTCCCGTCATTGCAGAAAAAATCTTGAAAATATAAAGCCTAAAAATTAGGATGTGAAGACAAAAAAACCCCCAACAAATCAAACACCAGGTAATGATGTGCTACATTTTTTTAAAAGAATTTCTCAATACTTATAGTCTTGTGGAGGGCCAGCTTATGGTTTTTGAACCCATGAGGTGAGTACTACTGCTAGTTAGCACTCAAAGGAGGAATTAGGTTGGTTTTTTTCTTTTACAGTGCCTTGAAAATGGAAAACACTGTTTGCCAACAGTGCCACATATTGTTTATACTTTTGTATCCCTATATTATTTGTATTACTGTAGAGCCAGGAAGCCTGCAGTAACCACAAGCCTGTTCCATTAGTTATTACACACAGCACAAGCGAACCTCTTCCCTAAAGACCCCACGGTCTAAATGGATTGCCCTGGTCAATTTGTTCAATTAAGGGGCTTTTTGTTTCACTTATCTTTGCTGCTGCAGGGGCACCAATTATGTTTTATCCAAAGATGGCCCAGGAGGCTCAGAGGGGGCATGATTTCAGGCAGGCAAAGGGAGCCGGCACTCATTCTCCGCTGGAAGAGGCTCTCAGGGGTGGCTGAGCTTTTGCTCCAGGTGGAGTTGCCAATAGGCGGGGAAAGCAGAGGGCTCTGCTGACTGCTGGGGCACAGCGCAGCACAGCAACATTTACAGGTGCTTTATATACTCCCTGGCTATGCTTTTTACCATCCTCCAGGAGTTAAGTACACACAAGTACAGCATAATCCAGAATATAGCCAAGATATGGTGGCATCTACTAGCTATTGAGGTAGTACCTTAGCCTGCCTATAGCCAATGGGAGCTTCTCCATTGATTTGGGTAGGGCATCCATGACAGCACAAACATAGCATACAACCTTTGTGTCCCAAGCAGAACAGCCATGCCCTCTCTCCTCCCCTCTCCCTTAAAAAGAAATACAACTCAGGAAGTGTAGATAACAGAAAATTAAAAAATACCCCCGTTGAAATACTAACCAGAATAAGAACCAGTAATCTAATAATATTATTGATTTCCAGTCTGATCCTCATCAGGTTTTGCAAGACCTTGCAGCTGTCAGCCATTCACAGACTTTTCAAAGCAGCTCCAAGCTATGCCCAGCTGAAGAGCTCAAAACTGGAGAGCCGATAACACAGGAGCTGCTGGTAGGGACAGTCATCTGCCCAGCTAGGAAGATATTTATTTATAGAAAAGCCTTTGAACCAGACCACTACATTTTAACGTAGTAATAACCAGTTATAGTGAATTCAAAGAGTGGCAGGGTGTAACACAGCCATGCATTATATACCCCATTGTAAATGGTCTCTGAGGGAAAGCCTGTAATTTGGGGAGATTTGAATGGCAAAACCTGGGTCATTGTAACAGATACTTTTTCTTAGTTATTTTTATGGAGAGGGTGAAAAAGAAAAACTGGCCTGAAGAAGTCAGGCAGTGTGTGTTTTCATTCAACCTTAGTTAGCTATGAAACCTCCGAGAGCTCAATCCCCCTTGGCCAAATATTTGTTTTAAGATTAATTGTTCACACAGGAACTAAACAGCAACTTGCTGAACGCAAAGCTTTCAAAGGAGATTTCTGTTCCTCCTCAGGACATTTTTCTCGTGTGTTGCTGGCTCTTTCGTGTGTTCTGTCACCTTTGGGAAGCAGGATTCGAGCAGAACCAAGGAAATGGCTTTTCTGTTTGTTTTGTTTTTTGTTTTTAAAGTTTATCCACATATGAGTTGTTTTTAGGATTAATATTACAGAAGAGCCTCAGGGCTCTGTTCAGAGGTCCCTGTTGTGTTAGATCACTTCACTGCAAGCACTTGGCAGGCAGCATACCCCAGAGCACAGCCTAGGGAGCAAAAGCCGGCCAGTGCCGTCCCCAGGTGCAGCACCACCTCAGGTAGGTGCCCTGGTCAGGTTGAAAGCTACAGCCAAGAACAGAAACAAATGTGAAGAGGGAAGCAGCAGCTGAGGTAGAGAAATCCTGGCTGCCTGGAAATCAGTGGTCCAGCCCGGCTTCCACAGAGCCAGTTTTTTAGCCAGGGAGGAGTGTGACATAGGCATGTCACCTAACTCAGGTGGAGAGCAGGAGAAAAGCTTGCCCTTGCTCCTTGTACAGCCCCCAGTTTTGTCAGACCGCTCTTTCAAAAGCCAACCAAACCTTAAATCTAAGCTCCTCGAGCCTTGCAGTCAATTCAGAGCAGGGTATTCTTCTTTGCCTTAGTAACCCACATCTGAGACCCATTTTCTAGCCAGATGTAGACGTCCTCCATCTCATTCTAGGCCCCATACCTGCATCTTACATTTCTCTTAAGCAGTTCATTTTTCACTCCCTCTCTTCTCTACACAGAGGATATGTATCACAGGCAATTTCCCTCTTTTAGTCTGAGGCTGTAAATACATATGCCTCTGTGAGTACAGTCATCAAGCTGTGAAGATTACTGTCCAAGGGTTCTGTTGTGGGTGGACTTTGGTGTACGGCTCTAGCACCATGAGAGAAAATGTTCCTTCACAAATGTTAGAGTTAAAAAGTGAGAGAAACAACCAGCCAAAGCCAAACACAAATATTAGAAACCAAGATATGCAAAAGTAAATTTCAGTAACGCCATATAGTGCTTCCAGGTTATCATCACCAAATAGGAAATTAAATATGAACACATGTAGTACAACACTGCTTCCTTATCATAAAAAATGAATTCTTTTCAAATGAATTTAAGATCTCCGCATCTCCATCTGCCTACTATTTAATGAAATTCTACTCAGAATAGGTCCAAATTTTATCTGTATGATTGGTCTCAGCTCTCTTATCCTAATTTCCTGTTGATGCAGAATAATCATAACTATGAACTGGAACTCTTGTGTGAGAAGAGCAAGATTTTTGTCTGTTTTTCATGGATTATATTTATAGACTGAACAAATTAGAAAAATAAAAGGAAATATTGACTTAACCACCACTTCTATTTACCCTTGTATTTTATACAAGAATTCTTCATAGTCCTTGTTCTCTGGCTTCCAACAGACACTTGATTCCCAAACTAACATTCAAAATCAGCATTAAAAAATGAGGTTTTATCACCTGAACCCCAAAATAGTGAAAAAATCATATGCCTTTAAAATGGTGCAGAATAGGCTGTTGGCATCTTTTATAGTTTTATCAAATCAAGCAGTAAGTTACTTGGGGAATACTTTAAAATTACAAACTTCCTTTTTTTCTTTTTTTTTTTTTTCTTTTTCTTTTGGGAGGAATGCAAAATGGTAGAACTACACTGAGTATCAGCAGAACCAAATGCTGAGGAACACAGTGAAGTTACCTACCCATGACACCAGTTGAAAGGGAAAGTGTCACCAGTATTAGGTGTTTTAAAGAAAAACAAGTATAAGACACATGTTATGGTGAGCCTGATTCTCATTTACTGTAAATCACTTCTTCATTACTCTGCAAGGCAACCTACCTGAAAGTGAATATTAGCATTAAATGAGAATTAGGCTCTCTATTATTGAAACTGAAGCCAAAACTGACTAAAGAAACAGAATCTAGACAGCATTCAATACATAGGGCATTGTTTCAGATAATAACCAGAAAGCGATAATTAGCCACTCTTCCTAGAATGCCTAATTAAACCCCTATAGTGTAGCATATTGGTACTAGCAATCTCTTTTATGGCAAAAAGACTATTTAGATCTATTAATTGACTTAAAGGAACAAACCATCAATTCAATTTCACATTCACTAACACCAATTAAATGAAAAACATGACAAAGCACTGCTACAACTTACATGGCAGCATTAGGGTGGAAAAGGAAAAGCAAACTCTAAGTGACAATCAGTGCCTCTGTGGGCTCTAGCAGCAGAGTATGAATTGTAATGTGAAATATGTGTTCAGGACTGAAGGCCAGAGTATCCAGGTCTGCTACATTGTATGGTTTGATTTGGGTTAGAGCATGCCTAAATCTTTTTTAGGATCTAAATTAGTAATATTACCATCATGCAGTAATGTCTGGAGTTTTTCTAACATTCACATTCAAAGCGCAGTCCAGTTTGTGCTCAGCGTGAGTTAAAGACCTTTGCAAATGCAGACTCTGGCTGAGTTTCACATACAGATCTCTGCTAATGTCTCCCCTATCTCAGCAGTCCGATTTAACACTACACCAAATACGCTATTCATACAGTTCTAGTACAAACAATTCAATTTGCACTAACAGTCATTCTGCAACACTTTTTTTCCACCTAATCTCATGTTAATATTGATATTATACAAATACATTATGTGATCAGAAAGAAATTGCTAACAACCAGTGCCCTCTGGATGATAATACCAGTCATTAACAAGAAAACTTCCAAATACATTTCTTTTCCCCCACAGCCTTCTGAGATAAAAAACAGAGAAAAATTGTGCATGCGAAGTGACTTGAATATGGCATAGCTAGAGACTGAGATTCTCTGTGTGAAATATGGGTTTTATATAAAATAAGTCATTAGTGCAGCTGTTGAAAGTGTTTAAATAAATCTAATTGCTGCTAAGCTTTGTTTTCAGAAAGTAATATTTTGTGGGTATCATTTTGGTCGGAGATCTGTAACACAGAGATAAATATAATTTAAAATATTTATTTTACACTCCAGAGGCTCAAAAATGTGTCAAAATCAGACACGGTTCCTGGCCAAGATCATGACTGGAATTGACCCAAATACAAAAACAAGTGCAGCTAAAACCGTGCAGCTATTTCCTGAATTTGTGGGTGAACGTGCCAGCCTTTGCCTTTTATATATTTCTAACAGTCAAGAGTTTTTTCCATACTTCCTTGCCTTGTCTAGCCTCCCTTTTTGCAGACAAGGCATGCAAGGAGCATAAAGTATCAATAGAAACAGCAGCTCCAGCCCTGGTATCAGGGGAAGATTGGCTCGTGCACAGGAGGACACTTTGAACAGCACGATAAGCAAGGTTAGTCACGCCTAATCAGCTGCACTCACCCACCCCGCTGCAGCACAGAAATCCTGGAAAACCAGGTGCTCCCGACGACAACACAGGGCAGGGAAACTTGTGCCTGTGATTGAATCAGGAATCGAAACCTATAGTGTCTTGTTTCTCTTCGTTATCTACACAGGGAGACCTGCATGACTAGGTTGGATTTAGACAGTTAATTTTTAACTTCTGAAGTCAGGTGTGATGAAGCCAATCTGAAGTCACCACAGGACACGAAAAACGCAAACTGCATCTTCCAGCCTTGGGCTGGATCAAGGTAAGAGTGTAGCACCAATTACAACACTCACCGGGAGTAGCTAACTGCACCATTGATTTCAACATGTGACCTCTGCATCATCGTCCTCCTTTTGCTTCAAGGTACATAATTTTACATAAGTTTTGGCCCTGCTCAGGACTTGGTACGGTAGACTTCTACAGGGCTGACTGTACTACCACAGTGCTCTATGTAGCACGCTTCCAACCATCCCAACCATACTTCCACCTCTGCATATGCTCAGTGAGTATAGGTAAATCACCCAAATTCTTTTTCTTAGGTCAAAAGGCCAAAAGGAATCAATACCAGAAGTCCAACCTTCTGAGAATTTGTCAGAGACAATACAATTTCCTCCAGCAACTCCAGCATCTGATGCATTGACTTGTGCTTGAAATGGAGCATATCTTTCAAAAGGTTTAACATAATATAGGCTTTACTTTATTTGCAGATTGTAACACCTGTTAATGGCCCTTACTTAAAATACCATGTCTTATACCATGTTTGATTTTGTCAACATCCAGATTCCAGATCTTGTGCCTGTGACTCCAAACTTAAAGAACATTTTCCTACTGGACATGTTTTCCTCATGTGATTACACACATATATATACACATATACAAGATATATATACATATCAAGATCAAATTCATTATATCATCTTTATATTCAACTCTACAGATTGAAGTGGGAACAGAACACCATTGTTACCAATGGTTTTAACTGAAAATACAAGTTTTTCTCTGCACTTTTCAAACGCTTCCAAATTTTGAGTGTTTTAGGAATACCCGCGAGTATCTGCTTCAGAGTGAAGGAGTATCCCTTTGCGAAAAATCTTGAGATGGCTGGGAGGAGAGCAGAGAGAATAGATCTACTGATTTGGGAAATCCACACATTGTCTTGCCCAGACCCTCAATATTTTTAGATCCTTCTACAACTCATTGCAACAAGTCTGATTCACCGTCAGTTATACATATATCTGAGAGCTCTGAATTCCCAGTGTGCAAAGTCCAGCGTTCATTGCTTCAAAGTACTTCTTTACTAGAGCTCCCATCCCCACTAACACACAGAGGCATAAGAAGACACATCATGCAGGGCACAGTGCTCTTTAAATGATGGCCTTTAACCCCTAAGTAAAATGGAAGGACTTAAATGCTGGAGGTTTTGGGGGGGAGGGGTTGTTTTTGTTGTGGGTTTTTTTAAAGCTCTCTTATAAATCATATTCAAGTAGCACTGGAAAATCTTAAACTGATCTATCCTGTTAGCTAAGAAAATTCCAGACACTTCATTGAGGGGAGACTATAAAGACATTGTTAATTCTCCAGTGAGACCTGTTAATCTGTAACAAATTGATTAGTCATCTGGCAGTCACTCGGTTTGATCTAATCATCCGCAGAATGCAACTGGCAGAAGAGCCAAAACACATCTCCTGTGCATGGCAGTCTTTCAAGTCTGAAAGTTGTTTCCAAACGTAACAAGAAAAGAAAAGAAAATTAGACTTACTTAGTACCAACACCAAGAAGGGGGGAGGGGGCAGGGAAAGCATAGCTGAAGATTCATTGCACATGATTTTTGCAAATCTTTTCTTTTGTGGGTCCTGATGGGAAGGTGAGTGCAACAAAGGAGTAGCTGCCTGAGTGTTTACCATGAGGACAGCTCTCATCCGAGGCAATTCTGCCAAGAAAATGCAAGTTAAGCCCTCAGAGTGGGAGCCAGGGGAGAACGGTGCAGTACAGTAGCTATATATGGAGAATCAGGCATGGGAACAGGGCATTCCACTGCACTGCATATGCTTCACTGCTTTCCTGACAGCTAAAAATAGGATGTCATGCATGGGCATCAGTGCAGCAAGGTTTATTAAGAAGGAGGAAAATATTTTTTTTACCGTGTTATCTTTCTCTACCTGACTGCGTTAAAAGCTGGCTCGATTTTCAGTTCAAAGACCAATTTAAAAATACAGATTTTTCTCCTATTATACTTCATGAAGTTCATCCATAAATTTTCTGTAAGCCCATTTGATGCTATTTATTTTATTATATTATATCCTGGCTTGATTCCAATATTTCAATTTTTAACAGCTTAAAAATACTGTAAAATGCCAAATTGCATTAACAGCAAAATATATCAAGTCCTGCAATCACATCTTAAGCCTAATCTCCAGATTCAAAATATATTGTTGCCCAGAAAACCGTTTCTTGGGAAAGAGTAGGTTTGGTTTGGATCTGATTTAGTGGGAACTGCTTACAAACAAAACAAACAACTTCAAAAATTTTTTTTAAAAATCCACTATGTATGAACTAGATACATCTAGGAAATAATCTGATAATATTTTCACCAAAATGAGCATAACAGTTTAGTGTAGTCTGATCAAATAAAACTGCTCGTTCTTAATCACTTCTACAGCAAGATATGAGAGACAGTATTATTTTAGACTTTGAAAGAAATACATACTATACATAACATATACACAATAAATAGTACATATGTATGTAATATCTACTGTAAAACTGAAATAGAAGAAGTCTGTTTTGGGGAAAAGTATTTAGGCAGTACTGTGTCACCACTGCAGTATGAAGGAAATTCTGCTTGCTAGATCAGTTACTTACTTTGTCTTTATGGGCATCTAATTATGTACTTTTACCTTTCCAGCTATGCTATTTTACCACTAATATCAGTATTTATGGCCAAACATTACTTCTTTCGAGGATCCTTGGAAGACTATCACAATTTGTTCTGATGCTAATCCAAGCTGATAAAAAGCCAGTAATTTGTTAACAAGTGGATCTCAGAATTGGCCAGGCTGAAGCCTGGTATGAGCAAGTGCCAGAGTTTTGAAAATTCAGGGATGAAATTCTGATGGGAAATAAACTGGTTCAGCTTTTTGGTTCTCCAGAAAAGAAAAGAAAATGGATCATCAGCATTACCCTTGGACAAACGCAGTCCAGCTGAGCATGCTCCACTTAGTACATATAGTGACTTGGACACCCAAACCAGGTCCTCTTCTGTGTCTGCAAGTCCTAAGACATTTACATAACTTTACATGTAAACATCACAGCAGCAAGTGACCCTACTGCTGTCAGTAGCCCTATATGCTGTAGTAAAGTTACGGCTTATGGAAGTGTTTGTAAGCTCTAG
Source organism: Gymnogyps californianus (assembly GCF_018139145.2). NCBI lineage: Eukaryota > Metazoa > Chordata > Aves > Accipitriformes > Cathartidae > Gymnogyps > Gymnogyps californianus. Next base: position 90,071,419 of record NC_059473.1, on the reverse strand, counting down.
CTGAAATTTATTCAGGGCTGGGAATGTGTTTTTGCTACACATGCATGCTGCATCTAGCACAAACATGCCCTGATCACCCATTAGGGCTATGAGGCTTCTTCCATATTCCATTTATCACACAGAAATGCTACTGCATAGGATAATGGTACAACAGAATCTGCTTATGCATAAAGACACAAGGCAGAAAGTCCAAAGGACTGTCTCTAACAAAAATCACATTGAAATTATTTAGGATTCCCTCCCACCCCTAATTATTAACAATTGCTGTGTGAAAATTTGATTGAGGTGAATAAAAAGCCAAGACAATGGCTGTAGAAAACAACTCTATTAAAAAATTAGATGTACTCACCTAAATGTAATGGCCATGACCCTGATTCACTAACATTTTCTCCGTTACTGCGCTGTCACAACTCTCATGAGGAATTTTGAGTTATGATGAAAAAAAATTCGTACAAAGCCTTTTCATGTGGAAAAATACAGATTATGAATTAAATGCGTTCTCAGTGAGCACCCAAAACATGCAGCAAAATGCTGAAAATATGGTGTTCTCCTGTAAGCAGTTAGTTGTTAGCTCATCGGTCTAGTTTTACAAGCTAATGGTCCACAGGATCCTCTCTCACACCAGTTACAGCATTTTGTTGAATTATTTAGTATCAGACATAGAGGAATAAATTTTCATACTTTTCTATTTAAAACTTGGAGTGCAGGAAAAGAAAGGATAAAACAGTCTGCTTGGGATTAGACCATTCATAGATATTTCTAAAATAAAAGTAATTTCATATCTGTTTTGCAGGAAAATATGATCCTTTTTGTTCCAGAAATGGAGAATTTCTGGCAGTTAATCTATTTTATTGCTCATACTTATTTTATGTGGTACTTGCCCTCATGACATTTCACACGTCAGATATAATTTTGCTTTTCTCATTTCTCATGTTCTCCGTGCCATCATAGAGTATAACACCATCATTCAAGGCACAAGGAGGAGTTGCTTATTATCCCTTAATTGACTCACACCCTCAGCTTCTGGATTTCAGGCACTTAAGCTCTCTCAGCTAAATATTACACAGTATTTTAAATTCTTTTCTTTCATTCTCATATAGACCTTCACATACACTGAAACCCACAGAAAGAATTCAGCTGATTTCACTAGGCTTTTAGTCAAACCCAAATTACTTTCAATATCAAAACAGAAGAGGTACCTCAGGAGATTCTCAGTTAAATAAGCCAGCTCCAAAAGCCAGTGTGCTCCTACATTAAAGTCCCAGATTAATCTCAGCTATTCATCATGCTGCAGTTTTGTGCTTAGCACACGCACCTAGCAATTACTGTATGAGAGCTGAAGTGTCAGAGCAGATGCATACCTAACTTAGGATCCTAGAAAACCTCAGCAGCAGCCCATGAAGAAAAACAGGGTAGGTCACAGCAAGAGCGTAACTCTGCATTAAGTCAGCCAAGGGAGCAGGCTCGCTCAGTTGGCTGTTCCGGTTAAATGCCTGGATAAAGTACAAATACCCTGGTATGACCTCTCTTTCTGTGAGACCACTATGCTGCCTTATATGATCACTGTACTTATGTAATGTATCCTGCAGCTGAAGGATGGGAGTGAGCTGGTAGATTTTTTTCCTGGCTTTCTTTGGCTCTTCAGAACTGTGCTACTGAACTGCTGAGAGATGGGGACAAACCTATGGACACTGCTACCCTGCGTCCCTCAGACCTGCTTTTTAGGGGCTGGAGGTGTACAGGTCCATGGGTCCCAGTAAAGCTTCTGCCAACACAGTTATCATTAGCAGGCTTCTGAAGATTAGAGACTTGCAAATGTCTTCCTTGCCTCTCTGGTGCTCCAGTTTCCCAGTCTAAGCCCTATCTTGCAAGTCTATAGCAGGGCTTATAAAGGGTTTTCAGATCCAGAAATCTCAGTGTTAAAAATATTAAGTTTCTGAACCTTCAGAATTATATTCAAGTATATCACAAAAATGAGAAAGTGCATCCTAAGGAAACAAGAACCAGTTGAGACAACTGAGCATTTAAAGTATCAGTAGAAAATCCGACTAAATCCTTAGTAATTAAAAATATTGATTAAATATGTGAACAATACCTACAACTAGCAGAACCATGCATGAAGCTGCAACAAGGCTAAATTTCCCACAGGAATGCCAACCCAATTCCCTCTACCAACTTGCTCTATGAAGAGGAGTGATTTGGCAGATCTCTTGAGGAAAAGAGACCAAACAACTCCTTAGCCACATTGCCATGGAAATACAAATACAAACAGAGCACCTCCTGCTTCCACAGGCTCCAGTGGTTCACAGCTGAAAGGCACCGTAGAGCACGAGATGTGACAGACCTAGGAGCTCAGGTAACAGCAGAATTCAGTTGCTGCCCCCTTTCTGAAACTTTTCCTGAATTTCAAATCATTTCTGTGAGATTCAGCATGCTCTTGCTGTAATGCTCTCATTATTTTGCATTTGTGCGTGACACTGCCCTTCTCTGTTCCAGCTGGGAATAAAAGCAGGAATACTGAAATGCCATATGAAAGGTTGTTTTTTTTACGTGAAATAGAAAATTCCAGAAACCTCTTGAGCAAGCCTGTTTTTATAAGGTTCTTAGCCCAGTTTTTGGATAACCAAGCAAGTCTTTTCTCCATTAAACCACCAAGTCTTTTGAGAGGCAGCCAATTGTCCATAACACTCAACCTTCAAGTTTTCTTCCCCCTGTCTTTCTCTCTGAAATATTATTAGGGTGGAACTATTCCAGCCTGCTTCAGCAGGCACCCTAATGTCTCCTCCGTTTCTGTATGCTATGGAAGAGGAACTGAACCAAGCGCTACATGGAAAAGTTATCAGTGAGATCAAAGAGGCAAACAGGCAAAAGTCATAATCCTACATACTTATTGGAATTGGATGTGTAAGAAGTTATTTGAATAAATGAGAATTGAAGGAAACCAGTGCTTTCTTAAATGCCTTCAGTAAAACTACCTGCTGCCTTTTATCAGGGACAAAAGTTGTAAACTGCCTATAAATACTCTTCTCTATCTTCAGTTTTGTTTTTGCAGAAGGGGGAGGAGCTGTAGTGTCACCCTGCACATATGCAGCTTGTATCCTTTTTTATACATTTTTTGCTATATATCAAACTAGTGAGCTTGTTCAAGCTTCAGATGTGTCAGATGCTTCAGACTGGTTGGACTCTGCCCCAGAACAGGAGCACAGGTGTTCGCTGTGAAAATATTAAAAAATTTTACATACAAAATCACTCCCCAGACAACTACAATCAGCAGCCTGTGCCCTTTTAAGAGGCTTTCCCGGGCTTGGCAACACCTTTTTTAAACAGGCAGTTTATCTTCTGATAAGAAGCAGAAAGACTTCATTTACAGTTGTTTAATGCTATTAGAGCCTATGCACGTAGTTTCCATAACAAGCCAAGTCTTCTGCGTAGGATTTTTCTGATCTCCAGGATATAGGAACACACCTATGGTATCTTGGTGTATGAGTCATTGGGCTGCTGATGTCACACAGCATGTGTTGTTAGGCTCGGATAAGTGATAGAGAGAGTTCACTACAAGACAATAGCTTTTGGTACACTGACGTACCACCAGCCCATTAAAAAGTGGTAACCAGGAAGAAAGGTATTTTAAAACATATAAAAAATTACATTTAGAGACAGAAAAGAAACATTCTATTTTCCATTCATAATGTGATGCTGTTAAGCCTGCAGGAAGCATGTGACTATAGTGCTGAGCACGGAAAATCAAAAGCAGCACTGCCCTTTGTCCCCCCGTCTGTCTCATTGCCACTGGGCTCCCCAGGCACCCTGCGAGCCTGTGAGGCTGCGGCAGCCACGGCGTGCCGCAGGCGAGGAGCGCTGCAGGAAAGGCTGCCAATTTTAGCCGTTCCTCAAGGTCTCAGAAAGTTTGTTCTTAAATATGGCTCAGCAAACAAAGCAAAAACCACACTCCCGAACACTTCGCAACATTTAAATAAGAGTCTCAGTTGCTGCCGAGACTAACGTTTACTATCCAAAGACGCAGCTGTGTGGATGCTATCAGAACATGCACTCACACATCTCAGACATCCTGACACGCACAGGGTGAGGAGTGAGAGCAGTTTGTTTCAAGAGAAAAAGCATTAAGAAATGGCTGAGCCCTTGGACAAATGAAGATGAGGCTGCGCAGGGGTCCCCATCACAGGTGAGAACACATACAGTGCCCCTGTGGTTTGCAAGGACAGCTGTGACTGCACCAACAGAAGTAAAAATGAGTGCAGCTGGCCACTGCAGTGAAGAGGAGTTGGTTGCCTACAAAAGTATCGAACATCCTTGAACATCCATCAGCCAGCTATGCTCTATGGACCTCTCACATGAAGATAATAAATTAAATGAGTTTGATTAGATGGGTGGCCATTTTGCTCGCCTGGACACATACATGTGAACGATACTAATCTGGATAGAAAAAAAAAGAATGTTAGTTCTGTTAAGCAGCCAATAAATCTAATAATTTCTCTCTCAGTTAGGAAGGAATACAGATATTTTCCCCTTTTTGCTACTTGGATCTTTGTGTATAGCACAATACATTGCTTTTTCTATGGAGAAAGAGAAAAGAATGCGTTTGAAGTGAGAAGAAAGTCTTCTCATCATTCTCTCCCTAAAATGCTCCCACACTTTCTTTCAGTGGAACAACCCGTACAATTAACAATCAAGGCACTGGCCCAGTTTTAAAGAGTTTGACATCTAATGAAGGTAATACATACTGCTTGTCAAAGCTGGACCGTGGTGCACCCAGCCTGCACGAGGCTCCACCTTCTCCTCACCACACTTCCCACTGGAGCAGTGCTACTAGGATTTCCACGCACCATGACATACCTTTTGAGACCTGGACTACTAAAATACAATGGCAGTTCAGCATGAAAGTCAGTTTTTTCCCCTCACATCCAATGTTCCCTGTTAAACTCTCCATTACAAGATCCAGGTCCTGTTCCCTGGGATTTCCAAAGGCCTCTTTCTCTTAAAACCCCGCTTCTCTTTTACCCTATGGAAAAAGCAACTCCAGCCACTCTCTTCCTTCTGTCTGGTGAGGTGAGTCCATTCCCATATCTTCTAGGATCCCATTTTGTCTGCAAATAAGTCTCTTTCCCTGCTCTTTCTCTGTGCTTTCACCTTCCGAAGAATTGCCACCGCATGATGCTATCCATAGCAAGCACCCAAACTCATTTGCTCAACTCACTCTTTCCTTAGAAAGCAGGACTACTAGAAAATAGTTGTATGTTGCCACCTCTGTGAGCCCTTGTCTTGGGAGGGGGAAGCAGCTGCGTGGTGCTTAGTTGCTGGCTGGGGTTAAACCGTGACAGCCCTGAAGCAGGAGGAAGAGAAGTTCATATGAGAAACTGAAACCAGGAAAACTTTATTCCTGTAAATCAGACCAGTCATATTCTCTGGGTTTGCTATTCAAACTATCAACCATTTGAAGCAATGCTGTTAGTAGTATTCAGAATTTACAAAGAAACCATGCACTCAGCCACATGCTAACCCTCACTTAGAAATAGCAAATGTGCACCAGTCATAAAAATCATCATTCTTTTCTGCATAATTTGCAAAGAAGGGGGAAATGGCTAAGCTTGGCAAATATTCACTATAAATAGTTTATACCTGACTATCTGATGGATGGGTGGTTAGATGGATGAGCAGAATATGTTCTTTAGAGAATCTCTAGACAAATTCCTTGAATATTCATAGTTTCTTGTTCACAGACCATAGCCCTGTGCATTCGCCCATTTTACTGATAGCAGATACAAAGAATGTCTTTCCGTCTCACAACTAAACTATATACAAATATCTAGTAGAAATACTCTGCCAAAACATTCACAGATCATGCGGATTAGTTTGCAAATAATCATGTAAACACATGAAAAACATATTTTGCTTATGCTACAGAGATTGAGGGACGATGAAGAAGGCATTAGCCTACTGCCTAGTCAGTCCTTGGGGAACTCGGGCTGTGCAGCTGGGGTAAACCTCTTTCTCAGAGGCTCCAAGAGGTACACGGCTTGCTGTGGTTGTGCAGAAGCTGGGGTTAAGAACTGGAACATAGGAAAGGTTATCTGGGAACAGGGTCAAAGTTCCTTCAAGGAAAGCATTCTTGGGTGAACAAGCAATCTTCTTCAACCGCCAGACTTACCTTTCTGCTTGCTCACAAATAATCTTCGATCAAGTGGGAGAGGTAATTTCCTTGGCCATGGCCAAGGATCATTTGACTCCTTTTCACTAGTCAACAACCAGTTTCATTTCGAGTAAATATCTTTACTGTTGTTGTCGTTGCTGTGCTCAAATACAGGGCAAGCAATCTACAGTCACAAGGCTTAGGCAGGCTGATGAACGTACCCGACAGAGTCACTAATGCTGCCTATATTTCATTGATGCTCTACAGCTTTGTTAAAAACACCTTTCTTGGCTTCCCTCAGTGTTCCTGCCTTTACAATGGGGGTCATTCAGATGCTGAATGAAAAGCATTAAATTATTAATATTAATATCCTGCCTAGTGATTTTGATGAATTCCGGAACAGTTGCTCATGACTCAGACATCAGTGGTACTGGTATGACGTCATCATTGAAAGTAATGATGAGTGTCAGTTATTTAGCATTTGTTGACCAGGCACTTCAGTATGTATTCCTCTTGCCTAATGAATACCAGAATGCACAGGCAGCTGTGTGACCCTATTTATTTATTACTCAGAAATCATGTATTCTGGGACGAGTCTTCTACAGCGTTTTCATTGGTGAGCTGGCTCAAGATACATGGTAATGCAATTTACAAATTACACAAATTGGAGATGCATCGTCAGGAAAGGATCTGAATAGATTCCCTACAGAAGGAATTAGATCTCTTTTTTTGAAAAGGAGAGTAAAGTAAACAGGAAGAAGCAAAGTGCAAATTATGCCCTGAAGTGGAGAGTGAGAAAGAATACATTGTTTGATCTCAGGACAGCTTTGTGCAATTAATGTAAAAGGCAACCATGACCAAAAAACCAACCCCAAAACCCAAACCAAAACCAAATACAATTCCAGAATGCAATCAAAGGGGCATTTCAGTTACTGAATGGTTAATAAGCCTCATTAAGATCTCACCTGAAATACCCTGATCATGAAAAGAAGAATACCCACTGGGATAGGTGCAGAGATGGCTACTGAGATGTCTGAAAAATGAAGAGTCAATCCAATGGGAGAAGGCCATAGAAATTATTTTACCTATTTGCAGGAGGTTAACCAGCAAGATAAGGACTGCTGTCTGTCAGTGCCAGAAAGTAAACAGGGGAGTCACGGGAGTGATCTCAGCTCATCCGCAACACATGCATGAAAACAACTGGGCATAAACTGGCTGTGAAGAAAATCATGTAGGGAATTAGAGAAAAGTTTTTACTGTCAGACTGATACTCTATAGAAATAACAAGAGCAGAAAACCGGTTTGGTTTTGAGCTTGAGCCATTAATCAGTGAGATGAAAAGGTGTTTACTGTGATAACAGAAAACAGGGCTTGAAAATGCAGTTCTTCTCTAGTCATCCTACTTAATATTTGTTGAACTATATTTGCAAGGCCTGAAAAGAACATCTGCAGGATATGGAGAAAATAAAGGAATCACTCTAATGCAGTTCATATGAATGAGGCAAGTGCTTAAATATGGCCAGTTGGATCCATACGACTCCACTGGAAGCCGAATGTTGCTGTCAGACCTGTGTAATCCTGAAATACCTCTTTGTTCCTCGTGGATGCCCACAGTGACGCAGGGTGAGCGGGGTGATGCAGAGCTGGCCGTTTGCTGGTGGGCACCACTCTTTCCCTTCAACCCCCTCCACCACCAGCCTGGCACGACCCGAAGCTGCTGACCCATGGGGCTTCCCGCAAAGCACAGACGTCCTCTGGCAACCGCGAGGTGCCTGACCCTTTCAAACTGAGAATGAACACAGGGATTTGGTAATATTGATTTATGGCTGAGAACAAAGAGTCCGTAATTAAGTTGGCGAAGATACCTTTATTCATTCGGTTAGCAAAGATGGCCAGAGCACTGAAAGGCTACGTGATTTTAAGTGCTTAAAACAAATGAAGACCACTAGCTTTCAAACGTTGTAAGTAAAAGACAGAATTTTTCCCATGCACTCTCTATTAACTATTTCATAAGCAATTTTCTTCGGCTAATGCTGAAATACCTATTCATACACATTTCAGAGTTATACTGGCATTCATACATAACAAGATAAATGAATATCTGAACAGAGTCAAGAATCTTACCAAATCAACTGGAAAAGACGCAGAAAACACATGGCAACTGTTGGTGACAACTTTCCAACAATTATTCAGCATGCTGTTTCTACACTACTGCCAGGACCCTAATTGAGATCAAATACAAAAGCCAGGTCCCATGGTAATCTATAAACCACTCAACTAGTGAATGAAAAAACAGAGTGAAGCACAAGCCAGTCAAAAAAACCGCAGTGAAACATATAACAAATACTTAGCATTAGTGGGTCATGCAGTATGAATGGAGAATCTGCAGTTACGGGAGACTTGGAGAAAGATGACAGAAAATAGTCACTGAAATAGAAAAACTCTTAAAACTGGAACAACTACAAAGCTTGGAACTATAGGTCTTAGAAAAGCTTCAGAGAAGTTATGTTTCTATTCTCTGTCATATGAAATAAAAGCAAAGAGGCATTCACCTGTATCAGGAAGTAACACATATAAATCTTGTTATGCAATTTGATCTTGGAATTTATTGCTCCAGGATGTCAGTGAGGCAAAAAATCTAGATAAACTGAAATAATAATCATATTTTCAGAAAGAACAAAGATATCCAGTATTGTAGCAATTAATATTAATATTACAAAAGCATAGGAAAGGTTATGAAATGATTTTTCAGAATTTATCCCAATCTTCAACATCTCCCAGGGAACAGAGGAACTCCCATCTATCACATGAGGGTCTTGCATTTTTTAATTATTAATATTTTCTTTTAATTATCTGCTTCTAGCAATCTTCAGAACAGACACAAAAAGCTATTCTCTTATATTGGCAATTCCAACATTAAAACTTACACAGAGAGTAGGAGGAGGCATTGGGAAAATATATTAGCAGAAGAGAAGAAGAATAATAGTGGTTTTAAAGCTTATTAATTCTTCTTGCTCCACTGAAGGCAAGAAAATCCTTACTATGTCCTCTGCACTCTACTGAGGAATATTCCCAAACCTTTGCTATGTTCCAGCATTATGGATTAATGAGGATACGACACAGTTAGCTAAGAGCATCTCCCTATTAACCTTACAGGTTAACCAAGACAGTTAATACATCAGACTTGATGGCATTACTTGGTGATTGTAGGTCAGGCTTTTTGCCACCACTTACCCACTAAGTGCACCTAAAAAGAGCAAGAAAAATAAGAGAAATGGCTATCAGGTAGAAATGGATAGAAATTGGAAGGACAGGTGGCTTTAAAAAATCACTGCAAGAACTGTCCCCAAAGATTCTCTGGAAGACGTGTTTTAACCTGTTCATTCCTTCTCTCCAATTTCAAAAGGCTATAAATTAAGCTCTCAGGAGGCATGGTATGTTGACTGGCCATAGGTGTGTAGGGCCATCTGAGATGCCCTCTGAGCTGGCAGGTATAACACAGGACCTATGGGAGGGAGGCAATTACCCTTCTGCAAGGGCAATCAGAGGCCAGGCAGGCTACTTGAGGGTATCTCATATGGCACCAGACGTGTGTGAGCGACTGAATCTGGCCCCCAGGACATACAGCTTCACTGATTTCAATGGAACAACATGAATTTATGATGTCTGAGAGTGTAGCTGAAAGTACTATTCAGAACTATAGTGCAGCATAATTAAAACTTACCTGTTACCCAAATTTTATAATTAAAAACAGGGAGAGAAGAGTGAACACCAGTCTCATATGTTTTGCTAATGCTACTCAGGGATCAGACTTTAAAACTTTAGCCTTGGTTCTGAATGAATATGACATGCTGTTTATCAGCAATTAGGATACTTTCAGCTCTCTGAAGTCTTACAGAGGAGGAGAGGAAAAACAAGAATTAAGAATCATGTTACTACCCTTATAGAACCTATATAAAAGAAACTTGCATGAATTTCTTTACAAGTGCTACATAATTCTAAAAACCTGATTAAAACCAAATGATACTCTCACACTGATGTTTGTTAAAATAAAGGGTAATCAGTCAAACCTGTTATGTCAAAAAAAGATTTCCTTTTGTATGTGTTTTTTAATAGTCATCTTAATAGCTATGGAATTCATGACCAGAATTGCTATCTGATGTGGGAAGGCACAGCAGTGTGGAACTGCACTGATATACAGCCTAAAGTTCAGTGCCTTTAGTCTAGGAAAATATAAGTCTGGGAAATAAATGTCATAACCTTCCATTGATAGGATTTTGCATATTCTTTTTCTCCAATGACAAGAACTGAAATCACATTGTATCAAAGTCAGACAAATGCAAAGTGTTACTGAACTCTAGTTTAGGGTCGAACAATTTCATGTACAACACCTCTCCCTGTATCATTCTTGGTAGTGTTTGTGGCTTAGTAGTCCTATTCCCATCTCCCCATCATGAAAGACATTTTCTTCTTATTGCTATGTGGAAGAACAGCACAAAGAAGGAACTGAACGTCCAGGGAAAATAGTAAAGCAACCGTACAAAGCACTGTGGCATCATAAAGTAAAAACAAAAGAGAGAGAGAAAAAAGTGGAGAATATATTCATTGCTGTTTCATAAGTATGTGTGGTTAATTGTAACAGAGCAAGGCAAACTTTTTTGACAGAATTGAAGACTATTTTTAGAAAGGAAAATATCTCACAAGCACGAGATAGGGAATTCCAACAGTGCAGACCAGGAAGGTCTTCAACATGAAGTTTCCTCCTGTAAAGTGAGATTTAGTTTTAGTCGTTTATTAGAAGAAGTCACATCAGTTCCGTGACTCCTACCAAGTGTCAGTAACGTACAGGAAATTGGTGTTTAAAGACAGATAGATAGATAAATTGATAAACAGACTCTCAGAGAGAGAGAGAGAGAGAGAGAGAGCGCACATGTTGACAATACTGAAGCAATCATGAGGACTCCTGATGACAAAATTGAATAAAAGCCCATATAAGATACTGGTATCAGATGTCATCTCCTGCGAGCATCCTGATAGTTTACCATTTTCCCCACTTGACATTATAATTTGCAAAAGCAGAATGTAAAGCTCTACAAATTCTAAACATATACATCCAAGAAGCAGAAGCAGCCAAGAACCGAGTCCCTATCAATGAGTAAAATTTGAGCAGAAAAGCAGACTTCTCCCTGTTTTCAACCTTTCAACATGCTTATCTGGAAATGGACACTGCTGTCCTGAGGGCAGGAGGACGTTAGCCAAGAGGATGCTGGCTCTGTACCAAGCAGCATAAATAACTTCCCTCTCTTACTTCTGTCATTCCTAATAGAACAGGTCAAAATATAAAATGTGTTTTTTCTTTTCTTTATTTCCCCCCGTGAAATTTTGCCAGGATGTGAGGATACAGGCCTAGTAGGTGGGGGCCTCTGCTCTGAGCACTGAGCCTCCATCTGCCTTGCAGAGCAATGCTGCAGGAGCGCAAAGCTTGCTGAAAAGCTGCAGCTTAGCTCTAAAACTTCTGACCCTACCTTAGCAGCAGCACACTTAATGGCACACCCTTGAGAGAACTGGACAACCTAAGCATAAAGGAATCCACTTGGGGCTTTCAGTAACATCAGGAGAAACTTTGAGATCGGGTTTGTTATTCTTTTCAAGGTAGTTGGACTTACCAATCATGGTGTCATTACCAGAAAGCTGCAGAGCCCCACAGCCAATTTACTAGTAGCTCATGCTAGAAGAATAAATCTCACTTGTATACAATGAAGCTATATAGCATTTTCCTTGCCAAATGAGCACGTGTTCACAAAACTTAAATATTAATCACTTACGTACTAATAACTGAAAGTATGATTGGAACGACAGGTACTTGGGAATGGTAACCACGCATCCAACATCCAACAAGAAATCTTCCCTTGCCAAACACAGGCACAGGCCTTGGATTAAAGACGCAAGGTTTCCAGCCCTACCTTTGCAATGGCCTCTGTGCCTCATCTTGAACAAGTCCCATGTCCACTCATTTGCTTCTATTGCTTGAAATGGGTAAACTCTACCTCTGCTTTCACAGAGTTTTAAGGAGCTTTATTTATCCATTTCTGTAGCAGTGTTTTGCAGTGCTGGCATAAGACCTTTACGTAAATGTGTAACATACGCACCCAGGAGAGAAAGGATGGGAAAACCAGCTCAGCCTCTCTCAAAGTGAAACTGGACCTCCTTGCCTCAACACATCTGGGTAATAAAAGTGTTGACTCCTCCTCCCACTCAGCACAATTATGTAGCATAGCTGTTCTTTAGTCAATGCAGCTTTAGATTACCCTCTTTAATAGGCAATACTATTACGTTTATCTTCCCACTTATCAATCAAATTTCTAAACTTGAAACAGTCTATCATTTCTAGTTGAGTAACAAAATAAACAGCGTAATTCTACCAAGGCAATTAAGCAAACATTGCACAATATCACCACCTGAGGTTGTCAGTCTACCAGATACCTCGTGTTGTCCCAGCTAACCTAACTGAAACTTGAAATAATTAGGAAATAGAACAATAGTAGCTCCTGAGCTGTAGATAGGAACAAGCAGGAAGGAGCACTAAATGGGGACACAAGATGGATGCTGACTGTGGATGCTGTGGGTCCATGTCAATGATAGATGGAAGAGGTTGGGAGGGGATGCACACACAGGCAGGGAGCAGGTGCCATTGGTGCCAAGTGTTCCTGTGATTATGGTAAGTGCTACATTTTGGGTTAGGTTTTCTGGTTTAAAAAATTGCCTGGAGGAAAGTGAGAGCAATATCCATTTGTCTTTTGACCTTCCTATGCTCCACCCTTATGCAGGCAAAAATTTTGAGCCTTGAACTAAAAAGGAATCAAATTATATGTTATTGTATCTTTTGAAGCAAAATGTTTAGGAAGATTGTTGAGGAAACTAACTCATAGTTTTATAGGAGTCAGAGCTAGGCTGTCATAAAGCACTGAGAAACAGCTGAAGTACAAGAGTGATGAGATTACGGAAAAGGCAGGATGAAAGATGAAGAACATTTTCATAAATGAAAGGACAGTAGAAAAGGGTGCTTATTCATCAGAGGAAGAGAAGGCAGATTTTCTCCTAACAGGAACTGAGGTTGTACAGGATAAGAAGATGGAAATACTCAGCCCAAAGGAGTGCCGTACACACCTGAGAGTCAAGTACTACCTAAGGCTGAATTTCAACCTGGGGAGATAAAAGCAAAAGACTGACTATACTATCCATCATATTTAAAGGAACAGATATCCAGAATTTACTTAAATGAACGCACAGAAACCTAGATGATTCCTTAATGAAATATGGACATCGAGCACCTTTAAATTTTTTTGGTTCATTTCTTGTTCTTTGCCTACCCTTACATTCTATTTTCCAATTTTGCTGAGTCTCGCTTTGAATGCAATAGAGAGTGAGGGGTTTGCCATTCATTCCTATTTAATGTCTTATGGTCTCATTGGAACAGACTTTCTCTGCATCAGCCAGCCTAAATATCCCTCTTCTTACATCTGTCCTTGCCAACAGAACAGGTCAAAACAGAATGATTTTTCTTCTCTTCATTTCCCCATATTGAAATTTTGAAAATATTCAGGCAGTTCCAGTTCCTAATTATCTCCTTTTATGTCCTTAGATTACTCATCTGGGACTCCTTGCAATCCATTTCCTGCAAATGCCACAAGTAATTAGGTCTCCCTATAGATTTATCATTTACCTGTGATTTTTATCATTTTTACTGAACCATGCCCATTACAACTGCATTGCCCTCTCCAGGTTTCCTCCAAATTTTCTTGTGAAAGAAATGCCTGGAAGTAGCATTCTAGGAGCAATTGAGCATGAGCTGGAATAGTATCACCTCACTTTTCTAGGTCCCATCCAGCTCCCTGAGTGCTTCTTAGTACAAAGGACATGTGTAGCGTAACTTTTGGGTGCCTCTCTGCATGCCTCTCCATCGCACCTCCTCTGCTGGTGCCCTTCAGCTCTGGAGTAATAGAAATTTAGACCAGAATAGTTTGCTTGAGATAATTTAACACGACTGTAGACAAAGCCTTTTCAGCAGGCATTGTGTCAAAGCGGCGATTGTTTTACATTTGCAGTTATGCTGCAGCAGCTCCCAGCGTGTTGTTTCTTCCCCAGAAATTTGGCCCCAACGGGTGCCAAGTCCCAGTCTCTGAGACGGATGGATATTGCTCTTCCTCCCTGGCTGGCGTCAGCTCCTCGCAGCAGGAGTTCCCCCCATACTCCCAGGTGTACATGGGGTGTGACAACGCAGCTGTCTCCCCGATACGTCCAAATAATGAGCTTATCTTCAGTCTTCCTCCTGGGCTCCCCCAGCGCCCTCCCGCCGCCACTGGCGACTCCCTAGCCAGAGCTCACTCCATGCTGCCCTTTCTGGAAGGTGCTCGCTGCCTTCTGCCCATCTGTGAATGCCTCTTTATCCCCATCTTTTAATCAATCCGGATAAATGTCGTCAGTGTAAGGTTGCTACTGCTCGCAACCTCTAAGTCTTTTAACATGTACTACATATTCCTGCAATATGGCTGGCTCACTCGGCATTAGCATAAAAAAGACACACTGCAAAGCCATCCAACTGCTTTTAAAATCAAAAGGAATCTTTCCACTGAGTTTTGTAAGAGCTGAGTTGAGGCCTTGTGACCCTGCTACAGTGAAGTATTTACACACATGCCAAACTCTAAGTATGTGAAGAAGCCCCATGAATTCAATAGGCTTCTCAGATGCTTAAGCACTTCACTCAAGGCCTTAATGGTTTTTTTAGGTTGCTGTAACCATGACCCTGTTGTACAAAATAAAATCCATGGGCGAATTCCCCTTGCTCCAATGAAAGAACGAATAGGTCTTTATATTATGTATAGATGTATATATATAATGTGCCTTTTTACATACATATGCACACACATGTACATACGTATATTAGCATCTCTTCTGTTATTCATATTCCTGGAAGCAAAGCTTTTATCTCGTTTTTATGATTAACTGTGAAATCCAGTGTTTGAGTCCACATTCTTTACACTGGAAAAAACTTCCTTTTAAATGCCCTTGTCCCGGTGCTGATGGATGCTCTCCACCCTGGGACATTCTCACACAATAGACAAATAAAAAGCCTGAAGAACCTGAGAGGTAGAAATATTGGCCTTGGAAAGATAAAATAAGAAATAAAGACATTTGGGGAACATACCGAAAGATTTACCTCACAGACCATCAGAAGGAAGAATCATTTCCTTTCCTGCTTTAGGGCAATGTTTATTTAGATTAAATCGTAAAAGGTGCAGTGGAAATAAATGTTCTCTTTGTTGTCTATAGAACCTTCAAATAAACCTACATCTTATAACGGCATTCAGGGGAAGTTTTAGGTCTTCTCCCTTCATTCCCTTTCCCTCCTTTATCTCTTTTTTTAAACTGTAATATGCAGGCTTTAGCCTAAAAATTCCCTGCTGAAATTGAGTGAATTCATGCATATATATGCTGAGCAGCTGCAATCACATGTGACTCAGAAAGGGGCAATGCAGCATTTCAGCTGCAAAGTCTCCAAAAATGAAATGAGAACAATGTGAGTTTACCTTGGGGTAAGGGCTGGGGGATTAACACGAGAAGAGAAACTGAAACAGTATGTCCCCAGTTCTTCAGTCTCTGAAGGAAAAGACTGAGTTGCTGCATTGCCTCACTGAAGAGCAGATTCCTCCAGATTCACTGTAACTCACTTGCAACATTATAGAAACAGATGGTTAGGTAGATATAGTTTTCTACTTAACTAGCAAGTTGTTTCTGCTCTATTTTTATTTGATTCTCCACAATACATAAATAAAATAAAATCAATAACATCTGTGAACATCGCTGTCCTTCCTCTTCTCTGAAATAGCCCATAACCTTCCATAACTTACTTTATTGCTATTAAGCCTCATGTCAGGCTATCTTAAAACTTCTAGACCAACAGGAAATATTGTCTGGATTACAAACACGTGGGTTTTTACAGCAGACAGCAGGCAGGCAGAGGAGCAAACACTCAAATTCAGGGGTATTAAAAAGATTACGACCACTGTTGGGCTTTGAGGGGCTTTTTTGGAGTCTACTCTCTCCTTCAAGTGCAAAACACCTGGGAAGGCAGCCAGCCAGAACAGACAGGCCCTGGAAGCTTAAAATCCGCAGAGAAGAGCACCAATTTATCCTGCCAGATCCTCTGTTACAAACCCTCCAGGGGCTTACTTCCCATGCAAGTGGTCTGTGGATAATGCCATTGTCATGAAGAGCAGCTGTGACTTGTCGCAGGACCTGAGAGAGTTTCAACAGTGGCAAAGCCACTTCTGTACCCTCAGCAGTTGGAAAGGTACTCACCACAACAGTCCAAGAGCTAGGCCAGTATTTTGTCTGTGCTGTGCCATTTCTCATCAAGGACTAAAGAAGCACAAGGATATTTCCAGAAGGCAGCTGGCAGAGGCAGAGGCTGGTAGGAGGAGACTCCTGCAGCTGGTGAGGTCTTGTGGTATATTGCACTACAGCACACTACTCACAGCTCTGCTGCTGCTATGAAATGTGGAGGTAGAGTCCTGGGCTATGACTTCTTAAGAGACAATTATCATTTTTTCTGTTTTCTCCATTTAAAGTCTCTGAAATGAGAGGGCTGTGGTCAGCGTTTTGCATGCCCTGGCTCTGGCAAGAGGACATGTTTGATGGTGATAAACTTTGGGGATAGAGGTGGAGGACTGAATAGGACAGAGGAAGGCAAATTTGTTGCAGGTTCACTTATACCGACCATTGGGAACAGTCCCTGTGGTGTACAGTCACCTCAACCATGTTTAGGTGCTGTCTAGGAGAGAGGTGGTTGGAACAGAGCCAGAAAGCAAATTAACAGCTATCTGTATATAATGACCTGGGGTCTAGTTCTTGAGCTCATTCCCTGGCTCTTTCTGGACATACCCATTTAAACTAGACTACCCTCCCTCCACTGAAAAAAAAAGCTATTTTCCTTAGCACTGTTAATTCCCATGCCTGTACATACCAGGCATTTATAGATCAAACTTAATTTGTGGAGTAGATGTGGAAATGGACTGGATCTACAGTCTGCATTTTGGATGAGGTCAAAATTTATAATGTTAATGGTCCCATTTCTTCCCCAAACTTATTAATCCCTCCATGAGAGATCACAAGGAGCCCTATATGAACACATTTACACAGATAAACTGTCTTTCCTGTGTCACTACTTTCTCACTTTCCAGTTAGGTACAGGAGAATCAACAGCAACAAATCAAGCCCATTTTACACAGTTGCATACATCCACCTCTAAACCTGAACATGGAATTAAACACACAAAAAAGGTCAATTTGGGTGCAAGCTTGATATATAGTTGGAACTGTACAAGCTTCCCAGGTCTATGCCTGAACTTCATGTAGTTGCAGTACATCAGACACAAGCATGGATGAGATGAAGAGCAGAGAGTTATCACTAAGACGTCATTAGATTATGCTCTCTACTGTAACTTCCAAGCAAGATGATATCAGCTGATGTACAAGCACAGGCAGTGTGTACCAGAGTAAAGGCAAATCCAACACTGAGAGCAATTTAGGCTAACCTGTGCTTCTTTGTCCTCAGCTCACTTGGAGCACAGACAGGTTCAGTTATAGCTGATGTAAGATTGATGAAGTAGCTCCCTCATGGCTTCAGTCCTCATCTCCCAGCTGAAAAGCAGTATCTGTGAATCCTGCACTAGCCAGGCTTTGTGAATGTTAACATATCAAAGGTGGATACATTCCAGCCATTTGTTTTGCCTTGATTTCAGGATCCAATCCTCTGTGTGTAATCCTGCAGCCATATCCTAGTTTTCAGCAGTTTTTTCAAAACCCACCAGTTACCAGTTGTGCCTCCAAAAAGCATTTGAGCTTTGTGTATTAGCCCCCTCATATGCTCTGAGAAAGGTTGAATACTTGATTACACTGATCTGATTTGGTTAAATGGTTTTCACAAATGCTGTCTTTTCTTACTGTCTGTGCAATTTCTGTTTATCTAATGATTTTCAGCGTATGCTTCTAAGAGACGCAGGGGCTGTACAGTCAGGATCCATATAACGTGATCCGGAAAAGCTAGTCTATTTTCAGCAAGCTTAAATCAGTCATGCAGAGATCCACTAGAGATTTCTAGTGGTTAACAAATGAAAAAACTTGAAAGAAGTTATTTTCTGTGTCAAAATTATTCATTTCACTTGATAATTATCATGGACTGATGCTATATTTAACTATCCATGTTCAGTACCATGTTAATCCTTGTTATTCTAGTCTTTTTTATACCAAACACCTAGACGTTCTTTCTGCCATCAGCCTGAACCAAGAGATCACATCTCTAAAATGTCCCATTTTTGTTGGCAAGTTTGGAAAATAGATAAAAACCTGAAGCCATGGACTTATTTCTTCTAAACAAAAGATGATCACAGAATGTCGAGATTATTTTTCATGCCCCTCTTCTTTCTTACTTACGTACTACCTCCCACACCCACCTCCTGGCAAGTCAACAAGCTCTGAGAGCAGTCAGTCCCCACTTCCATGACTCAATCTCAGAGCATTAAAGCTTTAAGCTTGGCAGGTGTCCAGGATGAAGAAATTTTAACAAATCTCCCACAAAGAGCACTCTAATCATAGCAAGCACTGAAGCCTTGAACATAATACTTCCTCCATATGTAAGATTCCCAATTTGCTTAATGGCCTCCTCTCAAACTTTGCAGTATGATATTGCAAATGTTCTTTTAAAAATCCCAAGTCCTCCCTCAACACATAACCAGCATGTACAGCACATAAAGAAGAAAATATAATTTACTATTCACTTCTGGCTTCTGCTGAGAAGTCTTCTTCCAAGTCATCATTTATTGGAAAATAAAAAAGAAATACCATGTTCAAGTTATCTTTCAGAGATGCCTCATCTTGTAATTCCCATTGCAACAACAGAGGCACATACTTGCATGAAACATTGTTGTTTATCTCTTTTTGGGTGACCTCATCGAGGTTATTTGGAAGAAGATGGAAATGCAGACTGATTTATTGGTAGCTGGAGTCTGTGAATTTCACGCAGAAGTTCAAATGGTAGATTTTATAACTACAGCTAAAGAGCCTTCACTCTGTAAGTTGTAAGTCATTTCCACAAGTACGTGTTCAGTTGTCTGCACTCCACCATGCACCCAACCCTCCTGCTTTCTTTTATGATATGAGCTGACACTGCTTCCTGACAGCTACATTCAGAGCAAGGACATTTACAAATAAATGCAATTGCACCCATTTTTGTTCATACATAAAAGATGCGAACAACACCCAGCTAAATCCAATTTTACTGTGCATATATATATGTTTAAGCTATGGTAGAACTGGAGAAAAGACTCTGGTTATTGCTTATCTGAGGCCTATAAATTCATCTCTATGAATAATTACAATTTAGTTACCCAGGGAAAGATATATTATAGAAGCTATTCTCCTTATTCATTGCCATAGTTATGCCTGCCACTTTACAGACAAAATGTATGTAAGTGTAGAGCTACATTAAACAGCAAATTCAGAGGACTTTTCAACAGATATAAGTAATCCTTTTTTCCTAAAGGTTTTTCTGTCTACATTACTGAAACTCATAAATTGTTCTCTGATCATTTTGGGCATTATTTGTTCTTTGAACATTGTTCTTTAGCAGAAATCTATCATACACTAAAAGAAAGAGCTGTGAACAAGCATTTCGTGACAGAGTGTGGTTAGTCCTCTGGAAAAGGCAGGCTATTGAAGGTAGAAGTGTCAGAAGAAATACAAAGGTCCAAGAAGAAAGCAAGGCATTACAAACTCCATAATTTATGCAGTGTACTGACATAATACAAATTACTGCAAATGAGTACAGTTCTCCCTCTCATAAGGCTGCTAATGCTAATCACAAAGCACATAACAACCCTATATAGTTTTTTTTAAGGAAACAAGGACTATGGGCCAGCTTTGGAGGAGGATGAGGGAATTCAAACCCTTTCAGTAAGGAGGACTAAACATCTGCTCATCCAAAGCATGTGAAGTAGGGAGCACCTGCTACGTCAGCCAGTATTAAGGGAGAGAGAAAAACCTACGCCTCAGTTACTTATCTGCTACAAAATGTCACAGTTGCATTTATTTCAGCTGCTTATTTACATTAATAGAAGGTCTTTTCCGCATTCCCCAGCTCAGGCAAACACATCCACCTCACAGCAGTCCCTTGCTACACCTGACGTACTGCAGTCCCAGGCTGAACATGAGCTACTGCAACTCACCTTTGAGCTGGCTAAGCTTTAGAGTGAAACTAAAGTCAGCACAGCTCTTTATCTTATATTGTTCTCTGAATTTCTACAATTTGCTCATGCTAGATATCTGCTTTTCTTGTACCATTTTTTTACATCAGTGAACAAACATGCCTTTTTAAATTTTTACCTTTTTTAAGCATGGAAAAAGTAGTGTCTAGAACACTTTGTGCAGACGTCTCCCTGAAATCTGGCACAGTCATTAAAAAAGGATACAATGCACAATTCAGTAAATGTGGGAAGAAAAAGTTTTGGTGAGTTTTGAGTCATCACTCACAAAATTAATGAATGAGATGTCCAAACCCCACCATTTCCAAGTTCAAAACTGATGAGCAAATCCTTCCCTTAAATGGTTCTGACTGGTTGCCAGTGGCCAATTCCCCACATCCTAGACAACAGACATAACTTCAAGATACAAATAACCCTCTTGGTAGAATTGGCATACATACTTCTAGTGGGGAAATAACATTTGACCATGACCACTGAGGAATTAATTTGTTCCTTTCATTTAAAAATGAATGGTGTTCTAATTTGAAACCAAAATCATTGCTTTTTAAAACCTATACTCCAGCTTAAATCTAAATTTTTTTTTTTATAAATACATGCTCTTAGGAAGCAAGGGATGGGACCAGGGAAGATGAAGGAACAATTAAAGACCTAAGGGAAATTAAGTCCCTCAGTTATACTAATAAAAGAACGATAATGATCATCTCCCCCACCCAGCCTTAATAGCAGTCTTTCATAAATTTTCCATTAAAATCAAATGAAACAGTGAGCATTGCCATTTTAATGAAATTCTTTGCAGCTGCATTTCTCTCAGCTTAGTGTTAGTATTAAGCATTTAGTAAGTTTAGAAGTTAATTCAACAGTGCTTGCCATTATATAGCTACTATCTCATTTTCATTTAACCACTGAGACGTTATGATCTTCCAGAATTAGACTGTTTCAAAAGCTATAAAGATTATTTGCTAAAGTTTAATAATACTCACTTGGCCATGAGCATTAATTTCAATGAATAGTCAATACTTTTTACATTGCAATATCCTGACATTAAGTAGCCAGCTATTCATATGCAAGACACCATAATCTTTTTATTAAGCATCTTTTGCTGTTTTATGTCCCGCTTTCAAAGTAACGTAATTTATGAGCATCTAAGTATGATCTATTCACAGCATTTAAAATAAAACATATTTCAAAATTGGTCAGATCATTCTTGAATTACATGTCTTCTGGAAATAATAAGACTAGTTCAATAAAGGGTTGAAAGATTAAAAAAAAAACCTCACTGGTTGATTTAAGACACTTTTCATGGCAGTTCTATTCAGAGATGTTGCAAGATTGACTTTTCTCTTAAGCATTTCCTTCCAACAATATCTGTGGGAATGGGGAATTAGGTTTCTTGTTGTATCCTGGCTATATACATAGATTGTGAGATGTTTTACTTTATCAAATAAGTTAACAGAGCACATGCAGAAATATTAGATATTTCATTGTAATTTTTTTTCTGTTAACCACCTGCATGGCCCCCTCAATATAGTATTAGATTGCCACTCAGCCAAATGCGGCCCTTCAGAAGGAAATAAATCTCATCTCAGTTATGTGAGAAGGATCTTGCCCTCATTTTGCAGCATCTCACTTTTGGGAACCTGGTTCCTGGTGTGGAAAAGAGTCATAGAGTAGTTTAGGATGGTAGGGACTTCTGGAGGTCATCTGGTCACATCTCCAGACTATCAAGGTCCTGCTACATGCTAGCTTTGACCTGCAGCCTTTAAATCACTGTCCCCAGTTTGGTGTTGTCTGTGAACTTTCTGAGTTTGAAGTCCCTTGCCCAGGTCATTGATGAGAATGCTAAGCAGTATCAGCCTGAGGTACAACTCCTCGGGAAAGCCACTAGTACCCAGCAATCAGCTGGATTTCAAACCACTAATCACAACCCTTTGAGTGCAGCAGTCCAGCCAGGTTTCACCCACCTTGTAGTCCACACGTAGTCCATATCTCCCTGGCTGAACTGCAAGGATCCTATGGAGACTATGTTGACTGTGTTGCTAAAGTCAATGGAAATGACATCCACTGCTTTCCCCTCATCAAAGAATACAATTAGGTCAACCAGTCACAGTTTTCCCTTGATGAATCTGTGCTGGCTGTCCCCTCTCACCATCTTGTCCTTCATGTGCCTGGACGTGACTTCTGGGAGGGTTTGCTCCACGATCTCCCAGAGAATGAGGTGAGGCCTGTAGTTCCCTGGGTTTTCCTTTTTGCCCTTTTTTTTTTGAAGACAAATGTGACACTTGACTTTTTGATCTCCCCCAATTGCTATGACCTTTCAAAGAGGACAGTTAGCTCCCTCAGCACTCTCCATGGATTTGTATACATCTAGTTCCCTTATTTGGTCTTGAATTCAATCATTCTCTACTGTAGACAGTATCTCTTTCCCATAAACTTTGCACAGAGATGTTGGAGGCCTGAAAACAGACCTTGCCAGGAAAGAGCAAGGGAAAGAAAGCACTGAGTACATCAGCATTTTTCAAGTCCTTTTTCATTAGATTGTCTTTCCATTCAATAGGGACACCACATTTTGTCAGCACTTCATTTTGCTGCCGACATACCTGTAGAAGTACTCCTTGTTACCTGTTACATCCCTCTCCATTTTCAATGCCAGATGAGCTTTAGCTTCTCTAATTCCATCCCCACACGTGGCTGACACTTCCATATTCTTCCTTTGTTAGCTCATTCCTGTTTCCAGCCCCTGTACACTTCCTTTTTGCATTTGATCCCAGCTAAGAGTTCTCCAGTCATCCAACCTGGTCTCCTGTTACTCCTGCCCATTTTCTCATGTATTGGGATGAATTGTTCTTGTGCTTTGAGGAGATTGTCCTTGATGAACAACAAACTTCCCTTCCCTCTAAAGGATGAGCTCCTCTACTCTTCAGGACAGCCTCCCACATGATCCTGCTTGCTAGTTCCCTGAACAAGAACAAGTGTGTTCTCCTGAAGTCCATGTTCTGGTCTCTGGTACTTGCTTGCCTTGCTTCCTACAGGATATTAACCACCACTATCTCATGGTCCTTGTACCTAAGGCTGCCACTGACTACCCCATTCCCAACTATTTATTCCTTCTTCATAAGCAGCATGTCCAGCAGAGTCCTTCCCCTTACTGGTTCATCCAATATTTGCATCAAAAATTGTCCCAAAGACACTCCAGAAATCCCCTCGATTACTTGCTTTCCACACTCCTGCCCTTCCAGCAGATATTGGAGTGACTCATGAATCACCAGGACCTTTGTTTCTTTCATGAGGTGTCTTGATTCTCTGAAACAGGCTTTATCCACCTCCTTTTCCTGACTCGGCAGTCTGTAGCAGTTTCCCACCACAATGATCCTTTTTATTGGCCTCCCCTCTGATCCTGACCCATAAGCTCAAATGGCCCTTTCCTTCTTCTGTGAAAGAGCTCCCCACGTTTGAGCTGCTCCCTGCACAGAGTGTAACCCCATGCTCATCTTCCCTGCCTGTCCTTCCTAACCATCCTGCGCCCACCCACTGCAACTTTGCAATCATGAGAACTGCCCCACCATGTCTCTGTAATCTCAGAGATGTCAGAGATCTGTGACTGTGCACAGACTTCCAGCTTCTCCTGTTTGTTTCCCAAGCTGAGTGTGCTTACGTACAGGTGTGTGCAACAGGCCCCCAGTTGCCCTGCCTTCTCAAGTATAGTACAAGAACTTTCCAGGTTGCCATGTTCCACGTACACGTCCCCTCTGTTGCCTGTTCCGTCATTTAGCTGTGGGCCACAGTCTCCATCCTTAAATGAACCTCCTTCTAAAGCTGTCCTTGCTAGGTTAGCAAGCCTGTTGGCAAACATGCTCTGCCCCCTCTTTGTGACACGGATCTCATCTCTCCCCAGCAATCCTCATTTCTGCAAGAGGGTCCTATGGCCAAAGCACGCCTGCGACACCGGCCACATAGCCAGGCCTTGATCTGTGGGATACATCTGTTCTACCCAAACCTTTGCTCATCACTGGCAGGACTGAGAACATCACCTTGAGTCCCAAACCCTTCATCTCCTTCACTGTCTGGGAGAGTGCTCTAGCAGCAGAGGTACAGACTACGTGGGGTAGAAGAAAATGTGGTGGTTTCAGTTCTTTCTACCGGAGCTGTTCCACCTTCGTAAAGGAATTCAAGATTTAGTGGGCCAGGAATGTTACTTTCCAGCCAAACCATTTAGGGCACTCCCTGAGAAATAGGAAAACCTGGGTTCCAAACCCTGCTCCAAGAGCCTGTTTGGTTTTTTACATTAAGCAATCATTCGATAAAACACATGAAGACTCCAAGGCAAAGTACAATGTATGTGTCTCTCTGCTGGAACATACACGGCAGTCAAACTGAAAACATCAGCCTTCAGGTAAAATGGCTCCAGAGAGAGACACCCAAATGCTTCCTTCAGCAGATTTTGCTATTTTTTAGTCTAATTTGAATAGTACGCTCCCATCCAAAAAGCCAGATTCCCGTGCACAGATAACCCATTCACTTACTGAGTTGTTCTGTTCAGCCTGCTCTTTCCAGCAGTGACACTAACTAGGGAATCAATAGCTTTTCTGGCAGGAGATGTGGAATGTACCTGTTCCCTTCAAATCACAGTATGTCTAGACTCATGTCCAAACAAACTCTTTGCTGCTAAAACTAGAAGCAAAGCATTTTTGGAAAAATATACCAAAAAAAAAAAAAAAAAAAGAAAGAAAAGAAAAAAGAGAGAATACTAAATTTCTTTTTAGAGTTGTAAATTGCATAGGATGCGGTAAATTGTCTAGTCAGTGTTTGTCTACATGTGGTCTGAACATTCTTTATGAAGATCCTGTGTTTAAATACATATATTTTTTGAATAAAGATTAAAATCCCAAGAGTTGTGATGCCAATAGCAAATTACAGGGCGTTTTCTTCATCTACAAGATCACTAGCTTTTGCCATTGGTTTTGGGTACTGATTTACCCATAAATATGAAATGGAACAGTCATTCTACCAGAAACATATATTGTGTTTTCAGTACAGCTGAGGACATGGTTCAAAGAAAAACACACATAGGCACACTTTCTCTGTTCCCACTGCAGTAAGTGTACTTAACTTTAAAACTATAGGGTACTTTATCCAAGGGCGTTTCAGGAATTAAACACTTTTCTATAGTAACAGAAGCTTCAGAACCATTCAGTATTCTTTCATTTTGATTTTGAATTTTATTCCTAAAAATATTTTTTTTCTGAAACAATATATTGAATTTTACCATTTCACACTTTTCTAGGAAAAAGAAATAACCATTTACAGGCAAGATTTCCTTCTTCATATATTGTTAGTCTCCTAAAAATGGCTCCTATTAAGTTGCATAGGTACTCCTGATGCCCCATTATCTTAAGTCGGGAAAGGTCATTTTTGTCTGCTTAAAGAAATACAGTCTTCCCAGAGAAGTGTGGCAAACCCACAGTTTAAAATCTTCCTGGCATGGGTGAGGTTGTTCAGGCAGCTTTAGGCAGATGCACACAATTCACAACATTCTTTGGGAATTCCTACACTGTGAGCATCCCTCTTAGGACAGAACCTATCTTAAGACTATTCTTAGTATTGTGTCTTGCTTTACCGTCCTGTAAACTTAGATTTTTATAGATATAAAGGCAGCACAGGATAGCGATACCAAACTCAAAACAAGCCAAGTCTAGAAACAGCACAGCCATTTTAGCAAGCAGGCTAATTCCCCCTGCTTTCAAACAATTGGACTTAACCACACTAAGCTGATACCTAGTGCCTTTTAAGATTGTACTCAATGTGGAAACTTGTACAGGAACCTGGAAGGGTGAAAAACACGCCTGCAATAGAAGTTAAAACCATATAAATACCATGCAGGACACTAACTGATACATCTCTTTTGCCCCAAATTTGTTTTGTATTAACCTCACAATTAGCCTGTCAACAGTAGATCTTCCTCTGGCTTGAAGCCTGCTGCTTTAGAACAGATTAACCTGACCGACTCTTAGTCAAACCAACCCGCTGCCACCTCTGCTGCTCTCAGTCCCACACATTGATTTGTGTAGGTAGTGTGTTCAGTTTAGAACTATGACTTCTTTCCTTTTTTCTTGCATCAATATAATTATTTTGAGTGGAGAAAATGTTCCAAGCTTACTGAATAATACTAGTAACCACCACAGGGATATAAACTCCCACTAATCCTAGCATTAATGCAGTCCCAAATTGCTCAGCAAGGTATTTCTGTATATGGTTCTGACACTCTCCCATGCTGTGAATACTTTTCATAGATAAACAACAAGAGAGGCATCTTCTTGCTTTTTCTCCAAACTTATCAAGGACCGAAATTTTCCCAGTAAGGCCTTCTCTGTCCAACTTTTAGGATGTTCTTTGGGACCCTTTTATGACCTGGCTAAGAGTAAATGGATTCCCTGTCCAGAATGAGTCCAGAGACTGAGCATTTCTACAAAAGGCAATGGCTGAGACTACCATGACCCAGAATAGTCCTACCCCACCACTTTCAGTCCACTCCTTTGCTGCACTCATGCACTACTCTAAGCTTAGGAAAAGCATGGCCATAGGAGAACAAAATGCACTCAGATGCAAAGAGTACCCACAACAAGCTGAGGCAAAAACACCGATCGGAGGAAATTTCTTGGAAGACATGTAAAAAGCACTCACAGATCGCAGGCGCTGGGAATGCTGTGTCAGATGCAGGAGTTTTGGAGAGCACACTCTCACTTCAGAGGATCAGAGGAAAGTAAAGGCAGTCCAGGCATCCATGGGAAGCCAGTGCCAGAACACCTGGGAGGCAAACTGGAGGGCTTTCACTATGAAGAGTGCAGTTTTGAACCACCACTGAATTAAACTGGGAGCTCATAGAAACGTGAGTTTGGAAACAGAGCTCTTTTACAACCTCTGTGTGCCCTCCTACAGACCTTGCTTCCCCTCATTGGATAGGTTCACTCTCATGTCCCAAATCTCTCCATACATTAGAACAAACACATTGAAAGTAGATGGATAATAAACTCAGGTGGATGACACATTTGGACCAGCTATAGAACTGAAGTGAGAAAACAGTCCAAGGAAGACAGCACAATAGATCATGAGAAAATACTACTCTCTGCCTGCCACCAAGACACAAGTATTAGCAAATACTATGATATATGAAAATAAATTACTTTTTGAGATAAACACAAGTAAGACTGCACAGTGAATTCCTAACGATTAGCTGCATGTATCTCTGAATATCCTGACTAACACCAGGCTCTGTGCCTAAGTATTATACCCTCAAGACCAGTTGCAGGATATGGGAGGAGCAATACAGAACTAAGTATAACTAATGGAAAGTTTATCCTTGAGAAACATATTAAAATATTTCAGGGTCAATTAACCTGCAGCAAATACATACCACACTCA
The DNA here is from genome assembly GCF_018139145.2 of Gymnogyps californianus. NCBI lineage: Eukaryota > Metazoa > Chordata > Aves > Accipitriformes > Cathartidae > Gymnogyps > Gymnogyps californianus. Next base: position 90,043,538 of record NC_059473.1, on the reverse strand, counting down.
CCACTGTCAACTGCAAGAGGGGTGTCATCATCTTCCAATGATAAGTATTTGTCCCTATTTACCCAAATACATAACCCTAAAAAATTGTACTATTGACTACAGTGTCACGATAGATGGAGTCAGGGAGTTGTGCTTGAACAGTGCTCAGCTCTCTTATGGTGAGCATTGCACTCAGACCTGCTGACAGTCTTTTCAACCTCTTCAAGTATGTATTTTTTTATGATTATCATTCACTTTCTCCTTTTAAAAAGAAAACATAGCTAGCAAATGGAAATTAATAGATGGAGATATATAGAATTTGTAAACTGCAAAGGTGCAGTTAAAACAAGCAAGGATATTCCAACTATTAGTAAATATTTCCTTATTAAAATGGAGGAAGGCAAAAGGACAGGTGAGAGGAAACTCCGATAGAAATAAACATACAAAGCAGAGGCAATTCATTTCTGTGTTGCTGCTGCTCTATTGCTGCCATGACTCACTGCAGTGTCCTTGTTCTGCAAGGACCACAGCTGAGAATGAGCTGTTATGTTCCACGTCCTTGTGCTAAACCCATGCACAGCAAGACTAAGACACAGAGAAGAACTTAGCTATCCTTGTGTTTATTTTTGGTAAGTTGTTATTTCATGCCAGATTTTTTTTCAGTTGCTTTGTCATTTTAGCAGGCATTTAATAATTTTAAAGTGAAAACAAAAATATTATTTTAGTATGCACGAGACACTTCCAATCCCATATATTATGGCTGTTGCAACGTCAGGCTTACCCCTACTGACACTTTTTGAGGCTTGCTGTACTTTGACTAGATATAAAATTAGTTCATTCTGTGTTGTAGTCCACTGGAGAGATATGTACTTTACAGATATTTAACATAAAAACTGGTTAAGGGCTGGACCAGAACAGATTCTTCTGAATCATCAATAGTGCCAACACTTACTTACGCTTTGCTTGTCTGATTGCTGAAACAGTAAATTACCCTCTTGCTGCTATTAGATCCAGTTATATCGATGTGTATTTAACTACTTCGTTGCTGCCCACTGTACCAAGTATATAGGGCAAAATACATGTGCCTACTGCATCTCTGTGGTCTTGTTGGCTTAAAAGAATGACATTGTATTCGTTGCCATGCATTTAGGAAGACAACTGCAGTCAACTGCAGTCTCTCACACTACACTACACTGTGTGTCATACCATCTCCACTTCTACGTACCCTATCACACTGAAGCAACAGGCAGTGATGGGAGGCTCTGAGAGATCTGCTTTTGAAACACAGGAAAGTTACAGAACAACAAATTCAAACCAAGTGCTCCAAGGCTTGGTGAGCTATTTGTAGATCTGGGTATAAAAGGTTATCCCAGAACAAACAGTGATATAAGAAGGTGAGAGGACAGCTTTGCCTTGTGGTTAGAAAAACAGGATTGAGCTTTGCTGGGAAGGATTACAGGAACAAAAAGGCACACCTTCGTGCATTTCATCTTTGCTGCAGGAAAAGCAAGAATAAGAAATTATAGTATGTGCCTGCACCTCCCTGAACAGATTCAGAAAACAGAGAGGATGAATAGGGAAGGCAGCATTTTAGAGTCATTTTTCCCACAAATCTGTAAAGATTGACACCTTGCAAAATCACTTTCCATAAAAGTTGAAGGACTACAAAAATATCTCAGTTCATTATTGCCTGTTCCTCATCCTCTAAACCTGACTGTCATTATGCTGGCAGCTGGACTAACACAATCAGATGCAGACAGAAAGCAAAGTTTACTTTAGAGCTGGAAGGTTACATGTCAGCTATGAACTTGCAGGTGACAGTAAAGTACACTCTCAAACCCATTACTTGGAGTACACTTGCAGCTTTCCTCAGAGACATTCATCCAAACCAATGCCCAGAAAACCTCCAGAATGACAGTTCACCTGCCTAACAGTTAAAAAAAAAAAAATCCTACTATCCAAATTAAACCCTTGTTGCAAATTAAGTCAAATGTCTTCTTATCCTTCTCCAGCAGCGATGGAAAACATCCCATCACTGTTAAATTGCAACATTAATAGCTGCTTCCAAACAGAAAGTCCATGCCAGCCCCCCAAAGAAACCTGATTCATTCATTTTTCTTCATATGACATTCCCTAAATTGTGTTTTTCATTTTTGCTGTTATCCAAATTGTCTCTCCATTTCTAAGAGCTCAGTGGGCAAAAGTCTTCCAGATGAGACTTTGTCACTTCCAAGTAGAAAAGAATAATATTCTCCTTGGGCTGACACTAAAGTAAGAGTTGCCTTTTTTTTTGCAACAACATCCGTTACTCAGCTCCAAATTTATTTTAACCTTTTTGTTGTTGCCATTCTGTATTTTTGAATCAAATTTCTTTATGCAGGGCTTAGCACAGTACACATCTCACATTTAAACTTCATCTTGCTGATTTCCCATTACCATCCCAATTGGTTGCATCCTCCAGTAGAGGTGTGGCATAACATATAGGTGTTGTGTGCCATCACTGATGACACTATAACTGTAGCAATACTAGCATTTTTTCTTTCCTTGGATTTCTCGCGAAGTCAGCACCTTCAGTTTTAAAAACTACACCTAGCCTACCTTTGAAATGGGAAGACCAAATACATACCAAGGAAGGAGCACAGCAAAGGACTGAATATTAGATAATAAGGCAAATTAAAAAGTCTTACCTGGACCTTGTGGTAGAGCACAACTTCCAACCCATTTTTGATTCTCACAGATGTATATCATTTCTGTGAAATACTTAGTTGACAACAAGGAAGAACTCTCAGCATATTTAACAGGTACAAATACTACAATTAGCATTTGGGTAGGGAACAATAGTTTTCAAAATTAAATAATAATATTCCTGTGCATGCAAGTTAGCTTTATGGCTAGATAGACAGTGAAGTGCAGTTTGTGACATGAAGAACTTGCATCACTTCTTGGCAGTAATGTTTGCCATCAATGAGAACCTACAAAGTATTCCTTTTTCGTATGAAGTATTGTTGAAAACGTGTATAACAAGAACTGTCTCTTAAATTAGAACTATTAAAAAAGTTTTCCATGGCCACAACTTCCTTTCCTTTTTATGCTGGGGTAAGAGCAAGTAGGGGGTGGGGAGTGAGGAAACAGCTTGAAAATGTGATCAGGTCCAGCACAAAGTAACATAGCTTCACCAGGAACAGTCAAGCTGTCCCAACTTACTCTAGTTAAAGATTTGTCCATAAAAGAGACAGTAGATCAAATTGTAACACATTATAAAAAACATTTGGTTTGATTCTGATCTCTGAGTAACAAACCACAAGGAAATGACAGTTGAAAGAAAAAGGTAGGTATTAGTAGGAGCAAATGTATAAATGGCAAATGATACACGCAGTAAGAAATACTGGGGGGGTGAGGGGAGTGGTGGAACAAACCAGCTTTACTCTGCAGTTTGTAGTCTTGGATAGAGATACTGCAAGCTTGTAAACTCTATGCAGTTAATTTCAGTGCCAGCAGAACTGCTACCTTTGATTTCTTCTTGCTGCCAAAAACAAGAAAGCTTCAGCAGACACTGTTGAAAAGGTTCTTTTTGCCCCTCAGAAACCTTCAAATCACTGTAATCTGCTTCATTTTACAACACATTGATGTTTAAGGTTCAGAGAAGTCCAAAATAAACTGTTTCAGAGGTGAGAGAGAGACTGGGGGAGGGGGACAATGGGACCAGCTGTTGATTGACATCCAGGGCAAGATGGGGGAGATAACTCAAAGTGATGCAGATAGAGACTTGTGTCAGAGAGAAAAAAGCAGATGCTTGTATTTTCTAATATTTTAAAGAGGTATTTTCTGCTTTTCCTATTGAAAGAGCACAAGGCAAAAACTGAAGTGAGAAAGAAAAACACTTTAAAGGTTTCCACGAGCAGTGATAGAGAGAAGAAATCATTTTAAATCATATCAAAACAATACACAAATTACCCCACCATCAGGAAACAAAGTTAGATTTATCTCTGCATTTCAGGGAAATCAAGCCCCCAGAGGTCAAGGAGGTTGCTAGATGGGTGGGGGAGTGAGAGAACATTTTACAAATTCATCCTCTAATTTGGAGCCAAGGTCAATGATTTAAACTTTAATGCTCATCTTGAAACCGAACACACAATGAGCATAGGTGGAACCATCCCAACTAGCAATTACCCAGAGCCAGGCAAACAAAAACTGCAGAAGTAACTATTGCTGTGAGTGAATTAATGTTTTCAAAACATGACAGCAGCCCTGCCAGTTTGCTAGCCACTGTTCACTTCTGACGGTGATAACTTGTTAAGCCACAATACTCAGCCACATGCCTAGCATCTAGCTGTATCGGGAAATTGCAATTGCCACAAGTTGTCATGCTGCTAAGCATTTTCAGCTGCAGCCAAGACATTAACACTCAGCTCTCCAGTACTTCAGAACTCAATCCTCCATGCCACGGTGAAAAACAAATAAAAGATAAGCCGGCTACCATATATGAAGTTTAGTGCATCTTTACCAATGAACACACCCAACTTCAGCCTTGCAAATATGTCAGTGAAAAACTTTCTTTGCAGAGCTAAATGGTCTTGTAGGAAAGGGAAAGGGGAGGGAAAAAACCCAAAGCATTCATAATGACTGCATTTCAGGAGGTCTGACCAAACCTTCCCCACCATACAGTGAATCTCATTTCTATGTAATTATATGGTTCACTGTTCACTTTTTTAGCCCAAATTTAATGCAGTCCAAACAAACTGGTGTCATCATAGTGCTTATTACTGTAAAATATTGACCTCAACATGCTGAATCATAAAACAGAGTTTCTAGAAAAGTTGACAGTGTGCTGTATGCTAAAGAATCCCACACCCAGTCAAGTTTCCACTATAGACATTTAGTTTCAGATTTGCAGGGAAACTGAGGGCTATATTCAAGAGTACGAAACTTACTTAGACCTTTCCTATCCAAAGGAAGAAATTGATGTCAAATACAGTGAGATTTTATCTATCTAGGCAGAAAATAGGCACAACATTAAAAATACACTTGTGGGAGGATGGAAAAGCATAGTGTTTTACAGCGAAATCCCTAAATGATCAACTTGCAACAAAAAAAAGAAAGATGGCTGAAGTGAGGCTGTGGAGTCTGGAACTATCAGGTTCCTAAATGGGCTTATTAGAAGTGTATCACAGAATGGTTGAGGTTGGAAAGAACCTCTGGAGATCATCTCCACTTTGACTAAACACACAGTGATTTTCCAGGATGGTATTTTTAATAAACAAAATGCCTTGAGACAGAGAACAAATTGCAGCACTGTTACTATGAAATCATGCTGAAGCTACGGCAACAGCCAGCTGAAAGAAGCCCCACTTCCTTCTTTCACCTCACCTTCCTACATTCTCCCCACATCAAGAGAAAGTCTGAGACTGCATTCGGCACTTCTAAGAGTTAAAGAAGAAGCAAGGAGCATCTGTTGCTGATTCCAAGCAGAGGTAGTATTCCTACCTCCTTTCTCTTGACGTCTCACTTTCTTTTCCATCACAAGGTAGCAATATGTATTTATCTCTTGCCTTGGCATAGTCCTTCCAAGATTCATCCACAGAATATAATGCTGCAGACGGTTTTAACTCTCAGAATATAACAAAAATACAACTGCAGACATGACGGCACTCAGGTGCCATTAACGTATTTTCTAAACTGGACTAAAAAGGACGCTGGTGTGAATGCAGTATGATGTTCCCTAGAAAGAAAGACTTCAACTCTTCATGCCATCATGAATCATGCATCGAGCTTTGTAACCTATGTTATTGTTGGTTGCCTCATTTTTAATCATGGCTGCATGCAAGTAGAAGCATCTATCATTTCAGGCTGCATTTAATCTCCAAACCACACAAATCAGGATCCCAAAGCTGGAAATGCCCTGGGTTGGAAGATGAAGATGAGTACGCAGAAGACTGTGTGGTGTTTAACTAAAATTGCCCAAATCTAAGGGGAAAAAAAAATTAAAAAAAAAAAAAAAGGAAGAAGCATCAGCTGGCTCTTAACCTGACTGCATTGCTTCCAGACTATAACATTTTCTCACTTTATCTTTCATAGAGTACACTCTTTGATCTGTACTATGCCTCAGTTCCTCATTACTTACATGAAGAGAGGATTGCCAGACAGAAATCTGGTAGTGATGGTGAGGAGCTCTGATGCTTCCCTGAGAAAGTTCACGCAACTATCTATCTACTCTGTGGATTCTAGGCTGATTTTTCAGACCATTATAGAGGTCCCTCTTTGCCTTTTAGGAAAGTGTGTTACACATATCAAACCCCACTGGGGAAAGATACTGAAGTTGATCAAAATTGCAAGATTGCTACAGTGCCTTTTACCTCCATATGCATGGGTTTGGCCTGTATCATACTCTGGAAATCTGTGGGTTTGGGTGTTTGATCGCTTTCTTTTCCAAGGAGGTACCCTATCTCTACACAAACAGTGATAATTAAACTTTTAGACAAAAAACATTTTCTCCCTCACATACCTACTTTATATAGAAGCTTCAGGTTTTACTATAAGAAACAGCAACATGAGGCTCAAAGCCTCTGAGACAATGTCCCACTATGTCTTAAAGTCCTGTTCATGCCTCTGCTGCTTAAAAACAGTAAGATAATAATAAATTTTAGATGTCCGGATATACTAGAGCTTATGAAGATGCTCATAATATTTTTTTTAAATGTTCAGCTCCAGGAGATAATCCCATCTTTTATAAATAAAAAGGAGAGACACTAAACTGGATGGCTCTGAGGTAAAACTACAAAGAGTGACATAGGAACACCTTAAAAATTTCAGAAAGAAAAGACAAGTAAATGGAATTGTTTGCCTACATTTTTATAATGAAGCAAATCCAACAAACGTTTCATACTTACACACCCAATTTTAGGGACTCGTTTCCTGTTTGGTTTAGGGGTTTTTCTGTTTCGTTTTTTAAATCAGGTTTGATCTCTGTCTCAAGGGTTTGGTTCTTCTTGAGGCCTATGTTCAATTGGCCCAGTCAGAGCAGAGATATGTGGCAGGAAATTATTTCCCTGGCACCATATTTATTTACCTGTTTCCATTTTTTTTTTACTAACTTGGGTGAAAATATTATTCACTGAAAAGCAGGAAAGAAAAAATAATTAGCAAAAGTATTTAATTTTGCAAAATTTATTCTGTAAACTGGCAAAGGATGTGACACTGCATTCATCACAGATGGCACTCTCATGATTGAATGAATGCTTTTAACTGAAGAGATGTTCACAAGTCTGGAAAATGTTCACCGAATATTATGTTCTTCATAGGCTTAGCTTTTGAGAAATGATTGCACCAGTGATCATAGACATCAGGCTCCGAGGTATGAGGTCAGATTTTCCTTCGCTTTCCAACCTTTCTGATAAGTACAAGAGGTCTACTTTTGGAAGTATTTACTATTTTCCATTGGCAGAAGCAATAATAAAAATTTACCTGTTGAATTTGTACAACTGTAGCAAGAATTTAGTCCTGTTAAATTCCATTTTCAATTTTTTTCCTTCAATTAACTGTAACTGATAATATATTATCTCAAGTTCAAGTTATCATTTTTTTGTTCCAAATACTTTGAAAATGATACAGGCTTTTGATGGATATTTGCCCTTTCAAAGAAGAATCAGGATATTAGGAATTTGTGATTCCTTTGAAAAGGTCAACAGAGGATTAGTATATGCCATACTAGTATATTAGTACGTAAGAATGCCAGCTTACAGAGAGAGTCCTGCCTTTGGGACTTCTGGGGGATGCTGAAGTGACTATCCCACCCTCAGGTAGCAGATATGTAAATAGTTAATTCCTCTAAAATAATTCTCTGAAAGATACCAAGTTAGCTTTTCAGCCCCTTATTTTCCATAACCATGCAGTACCACATGTGCCAAAGGCAATTCAACGCTGACAGAGTGCTATTTGGAATATCACCAAGACAAGGCTATTGTTGTTGGGTGGTATTTTTTTTCATATGCTAAGCATAAGGAATTATCAAAGGGCAGTAACAAAAATAGTTTATGAGTCTTACTGACATCAATCCTGAGAGACCCTCAAGCCACCTCTTGACTCAGCAATATACTCCAATTAAGTATATTTAAACATTAACCGTGTTACAGAACAGTCTAATTGTTGTTTTCAGAAATAAGACAGACAGTCTGTTGGAGCAGTTAATAGAACTGAGCGTGCCAAAAGGCATTGTCTTGTTCTTCAGTTATAAGGATGCCTTTACCTCTTTACCATACAAGCAAAAAAATTGCACCACCAGCCTCTAACCTCGCCCCCGGAAACCTAGGCACTCTTTGTATGATACTCACAATTCATCATAGGCTTAGAGGAAAGTATCTAATAGACCCTACTGAAATGTTGTGAGAACAACACCAACTGTGTGACAGTAGCACAAGACTAATTTCACTGAGCAAGTAGGGAAAATCAAAGCTGCTTATGAAAAGAAAGAGTGCAGTTCACTGACAGCTGCCAGCACGTAGAAATGCTATGAGAACTTTACCACAGTATTTTTAAATAGGCTGCTTTAAAATAATGTCAATATAAATTGTCTATTTTAGTGAACCCGACCTAACACTCTAAGAGTCAATGGGAGATTAGGCATGAAAGATGAGCTATAACATCCATATGAAAGGAAGAGCCATCTTTGTGGTACACTCACTTGTTCAGCACAATCCCCAAAGCAGTGACCCTGTGGGTATTCAACAGGGTCTGATTCAAGGAGGAACATTCAGGGAGAAGTTAAAAGCAGAGAACTGAGGCATCTCTGAGGACAAGTGCAATTATAATCAAACATGGATCTGATGGTTTACCGCTCAAATACGCTGTTTGAGAAAAGAAATCTATGATTAATTAATTAAGATTATTACCTTTCCAAAAACAGCAGTGAGGGAACTTATACACATTTTTTACAAATGTTTTCTGAAATTTAGAGAAAAACGTTATTATCTTTTACATAATCTCAACCCCATTGACTACACTGGGCATCCTTTTCTAATACATGACGTTAGTAGAAGGCAGTTAAGATTTCTCTAATGTCTAAACAAGCATATTTCTATCAAATTAATTGTTAATTTAAAGTACAAAACCTGATTTTCCTACATCATGTGAAAACTGTAATTTCCCACTAAACACCATATATTTTGTCGTTAATGCTCCCTCAAAAAAATTGGATCAGATCTCCCTCCCTGGCAGAGAGCAAGGAAAAAAAGTGTTTTTTCTAGAAACAATATCCAAACAATTTATAAATTCAGAAGTGATATATAAAGTACTATGTGCACTTGCTAAACCTCTGACTTCCACCAGCTTCCTATTTTGAATTAATCTCTTTGCAAAGTATTATTGATCTTTAAAGTGCCAGTATGGAAAAATTAAAGCAATACATAAATTTTTATGGAAGATTTGTTGCCTCTGCACCTATGAATATAACAAATATAACAGAGATCCACAGGTAAAAATTATCACTTCCAGTCCACTGGAAGATATAGACGTACTGAACTGAAAGTTGGTAAGGATTTTAGCAAGTAACATACATTGACCCAGGCCACTGTTGATTTCAGAAGGGAATCAATAGGCAACGGAGGAGGCCAAAGTTGAAGGTTTCATGGTTATCAGCAAAGCAAATAAACGGCAGTTAGCCCACACAAAAGGGCAGTAGATATTCAGATCTCACTGTAGGTATAACAAGGTATATTACTTTCTTAGCTATAAATCTTTTTTCTGGGCTAGGGTCATGCAGCCTACTGAGAAAATACTGCCACTTGCTCCAGAAGGTCAGTGAAGGAAGAACAAAATGGAACTAGTTGTGACCTAAAGTCAGGGCCCCAAGTGCACTGCCAGCCCTGCCTGTCCCTGCCCACCCCCTGGCCTCCCCCTACCCTGCCCATGGCCCAGGACCCCATTTCAGGCCTCCAGGACCGCTGGTCCCTGCCCCATTAATGCCACAGCAGGGCTGGTCCCCAGCTCCCCACAGCCCTGCCCAGCCATGGGCCCCACCAAGCCAGGCCCACCTGCGGGCCCATGGCCGGGCCTGGCCTCGGCCTGCCCCTGGCCCCGGGGGAGAGGCCCGAAGCTGGGGTTGCCACGGTGCCCCCAGGCTGCCCTGTTTCTGGCTGGCGCTGTAGGACAGGCCCTGGCTGCCAGGCCCTGCCCTGCCCCCTCAGGAGTCGCCACCGCTCCCAGCCCTGCTGTGCCCTGACATCGCCATGGCAGAGCCATGCGTCATTCAGGCAGAAGTACAAATCTTGCAGGTGCTAGGAGAGCACTGAGGCAGCTAATGCCCAGTTCATTACAAAAGAGACAAAGCCATTATCCTTCATATGCTGCTTCTTTTCTGCAGCTGGTACATTGGGTATTAAAAGCTAAACAGGTCTAGGCTGCAGACAAATGCAATGACCCGTCGTTATCCATACTCTTAAACTGTTATTAGAAACCCTGCACAATTTAGGCATGCCTCCAGACAATGTCTGGGCATTGTTCAGGATGGGCACAGGCAAGGGATCTTTCCCCGGAAACGTTTGGGATGCAGCCATCAAGCTTAGGGAAGTGAAAGGAGGAGAAATGGAGTTTAGTAGTTTGGTGCCATGGATGCTGTACCCATTGGCCTCGGGGTTAGAAAATAGCTCAAGGCCCATTTTATCTACTTGCGTAGTCTAAGCCTGATTCTACAGTCAGGCACTGAGGTTACATCTGTGCTAGTAAACAAAACAGACCACAAACCATTCTTTGATCCTGAAGACCACAGGTTACAGTAGAGCTCTAGTCGATGCAACTAAATGTTCCTCCTGTACAAAACAGAGTGGCCACATCCACATTACCCAGCTAGGAACAGTCTCAGGTCCAATGCCAAGCACTGTCTGGGACAACAGCTTTGGTTGGCCTGGGTCAAAGCAGTCTGAGAGAAAATGCTACCAATTAAACAATATGGATGATCAGGATCCATTGTTTAAGCGCTGGCCCTGTTCAATTTACTAGTTTAGGCAGAGCCTCAGAGTTGAACTGCAGGGTGAGAATTTTTTTTGGTTTCTAAACAGAGGGATGTTTGAAAACCTACACATATTGCTGAGATTTTGTTGCTTTTGCTTCTTGTTACTCATCATGAACCCATATAGTTCGGCATAATCCTTGGCCATAAGTGGATTGATAATGGGATGTCCAGGGAAGAATAAGAATTTAAAGAATGAAAACAAACATAAGTGGTGCTCCTTACATACTCTCCCAATCATCAGTTATTTCAGACCCAAATTTCCTGGGCTAGAAGTGTTTTCCATATACTTTGAAACAGTCCTTGAATTTGTCTTCCATGAGTTCATCTGATATTCTTTTAGAGGCATTTAAGCTTTCACAACTAAAACATCTTTTGGCAAGGAGTTTTACAAATCTATTACCTGTTCTGTAAGAACCACCTCATTTTGTTTTCTTTGAACTCGGTTCCTCCACCTTCAGTTGATGTTTTTTTTTCTTATGCTTGTTGTTGGCAGAAACAGCAAATGGTGGAACTGTGTCCACTCTCTCCACAACAACTGTGATCTTGGAGGCCTCTGTCCTTCCTCACCCCTGCCCAAGTCATTTGTTTCATGTATTTAGCCAGTCCACATTTCTCACCTCTGACTGTCTTTACTGTCTTTCTCCAACTCTACCATGCCTTTCAGGAGAAGTGAGAACCATAGAATCGTAGAATAGTTTGGGTTGGAAGGGACCATAAAGATCACGTGGTTCCAACTCCCCTGCCATGGGCAGGGACACCTTCCACTAGACCAGGTTGCTCAAAGACCCATCCAACCTGGCCTTGAACACTTCCAGGGAGGGGGCATCCAAAACCTCTCTGGGCAACCTGTTCCAGTGCCTCACCACCCTCACAGTGAAGAACTTCTTCCTTACATCTAGTTTAAATCTGCCTTCTTTCAGTTTAAAGCCATTACACCTTGTCCTGTCACTACATGCCCTTGTAAAAAGTCCCTCTCCGCTTTCTTGTAGGCCCCCTTTAGGTACCAGAAGGCTGCTATGAGGTCTCCCCGAAGCCTTCTCTTCTCCAGGCTGAATAACCCCAACTCTCTCAGCCTGTCTTCATAGGAGAGGTTCTCCAGCCCTCTGATCATCTTTGTGGCCCTCCTCTGGACTCGCTTCAACAGGTCCATGTCCTTCTTATGTTGGGGGCCCTGGAGCTGAAAGCAGTACTCCAGGTGGGGTCTCACGAGAGTGGAGTAGAGGGGGAGAATCACCTCCCTTGACCTGCTGGTCACACTTCTTTTGATGCAGCCCAGGATACGGTTGGCTTTCTGGGCTACAAGCGCACATTGCTGGGTCATGTTGAGCTTCTTGTCAACCAACACCCCCAAGTCCTTCTCGGCAGGGCTGCTCTCAGTCCACTCATCACCCAGCCTGTGTTTGTGCTTGGGATTGCCCCAACCTGTGTGCAGGACCTTGCACTTGGCCTTGGTGAACTTCATGAGGTTTGCACGGGCCCACATCTCTAGCCTGTCAAGGTCCCTCTGGATGGCATCCCTTCCCTCCAGTGTGTCAACCGCACCACACAGCTCGGGGTCATCAGCAAACTTGTCGAGAGTGCACTCGATCCCACTGAACCCAGCACCACACAAGGTAACAAACAGGCAGGCAAAACCATGGGTATGTACAGTGGTGTTACGACATTTTGTATTTTGATCTATAATTCCATTTTTGAGGGAATTGTTTTTGACCCTCAACATACTCTTTGCTTTTTTTTTTTTTTTTTGGACCACTCCTGATCATTGAGCTGACATTTTCATGGAACTATTTATCACAGTACCAAAATCTCACTTTTGAGTATTACTGGTCAGCTCAGAGCCCACCACTCTATGTGAGAAATTAGGATGATTTTCCCTGCAGATGTGCAACATTTTTAGTTTATCTACATTGAATTTTATCTGTCATTTTACTGCCCAGCCTCACAAGGTCCATTTGCAATTCTTCAGAGTCAACTCTCATCTGTAATACTCTAATTAACATTGTATTACCAACAACTTTCTCATCTGAGTAATCATCCCTTTTCCAGACCACTTATGAATATTTTTACAGCACAGATCCCTGCCAAACTCCACTGCTAACCCTTCAAGATCAAGGATGTATGTGTTTCTGTACAAATGCTAGACAACTGAAAAAAACAAGATGGGGGAATTCTGGCTTTGAATGAGGTTATAGGTATAACAGGTAGAAGAAAGCCAAATTGTGCAACATCACAATGCCAGAGTACAAATTGCCATGGCCCTGAGTGCCCCAAGAGGTTTTACTTGCCCCAACGAGCCTCATCTGAGACACCCACCCTCACCCTCTGCCCTTGGACCCCAGGGCTCCAGCTAAGCTCAGGATCTGGCCCACAATCCTAGCCTGAACTGCATTGCAGGTAGGCTTGCAGCCAGCTGTGTCCCCTGCTGTTCCAGACCAGATCTGTGTCATTGTCTTGCCCTGTCTGATTATGACCAGGCAGTTGATGGAAGCCATCACCGTCACCAGCTCTGGGTCATAGACCAGCAGCACACTTGCTACTTTCTGACAGAAATGAGATAGGAATGTAAAGTTAAGGTGATGCTATAATGCAATATAAGTGAGAGAAGGGGAGAAGACAAAGTTAAATGAGGAAAATAGGGTAAACAATTTAACTGCATGCAGAAGGAACACAACAATTTGTACAGTTCCAAGTGTCTTGCCTTAATAGGAAGTTTGGTATTACCAGCCAGGGGGGTGGTGATGTGACTTTAACCTGCTTAGACAGAGATCAGAGAAGCTGCCAGAGCAGAAGGGATAATAAAAATGGGAGAATTCAATTATACCCATGTAGACTGAAGGAATGTCATAGTGAGAAATGATATAGAGATACAAGTTTTAAATATCATGAATGACCACTTGTTAAACTTACTAGTCAGAAAACCCACAAGTGAAGAAGCAATTTGGCTTAGTCTTGAGTGGATGAGATGTGGTTTGCAATGTTACTTTTGAAGAGTTGCTCTGTAATTATGACTACTATATATTCAAATTTAGCATTTGCAAGAATGAAGTAGATTTAATTTCAAAAAAGGAGGACAACATAAAAATGAAGAAGCTTGTTAAAAACAAATTAAAAGAACACACAGAAGAATAAAATTCTTGCAGGCAGACTTGAGATTATTTAAAGACAACTAAACTGGAGCCTCACTGTAAATAATACCTTCTAATCAAAGAGAAAAAAGGACCCACCAAAGTCAGAACCACTGAACAACAATAAAGGAAGGCATTTAAAGTTAGAAAGATTTCCTTCAAAAAGCAGAAGTCTTATCTGAAGAAGGGAAACAAAAAAGAGTGTAAATTCAGATAAATCAAATGTAAAACCATAAAAGGCAGATGAAAACAGATTATGACTATTAGCTTGGGTAAATAAGATCTTCTGTGCTCCCTGGCAGAAAATTTGTACAGTCTGCAGAGCTAATAGAACTAAAAAAAGTTAAAGTCACAACAAAAAAGTTAGATTAATTGTCTTTATCCACATTCAGTTAAGAAGAGCTTAGAGAGATTCACAGCCACTTTCTTTATAAGGGACAAGTTTGAGGAACCACCAAAAGGTCAGCAGGGAACATTTATGAACCGACTGATAAAATAAATGCTAAGGAATCGCTTGGGCTCCATTGCATTTAACACCAAGTGGCGTAATAATCAAACTGTAAGACTACTGAATTGCTGCTGTAGTGGTAATCTACTGACTGACTGTCCCTCGGAATGGAGAGTAGCAAGTGAAAAGCTCCTTTTTAAAAAGGGGATTGAGAGAGGGTGCAAGTAACCTACACCAGAAAGTCTGACTTCTGTGCAGGTGAAACTATGAGAAATTATAGATCTGCTCAACACTTGATATCTTGATTATACTGGAGCTGCTTTTGCAGTAGAAAGTCAAGGCTCACATACATAGCTATTAGGATTCACTGAAGGGTCAGCAGGTATATTGACAATGGCAGTGTGATTCACAGAATTACACGAATTTCCAGAAATCTTTTGACAAGGCACCTCTCCATCATATTGTAAGAAACTAACCAGTCATGATATAAGAAAGAAGAGTTTATTGTATATTCATAATTAATTAAAAGCAGAAACCAGAGTGGGCATAAATAAAGAAATTACCTCAGGAATTCAACAGGTTTCTGAATGAAAACTGTTCAATATATTCACATATGAACTGATGAATGGGATAAGTGATGAATTTACAGATGACATAAAATTATCCAGGAAAGTAAAAATGAAAGCTGTCTTTACATAAGAGTTACACAATATAACATGACTTTTTATACTTTTTCTAAGCATCCATTCCTGGCCATTGAGACAGAAATTTGGAATAAACACACCTTTGGTCTTCTTGTCCTAAGGAGTGCACTGTTGTCCCAAAAGGCTGACACAAAGATAAAAAATCACAGGCAGGTGAGCTAAAGTGTATAGCAACATTTCAGGCAGGGAATGATGAAAAGAGCTGATCCTTCTTTCTCCAATATAACCTCTGCTCAACCAGCTTTTATGCAGAACTTACTGTCATGATTTCAAAGCATTTCTTTTAGGATTTGCTATATCGAGCACCTGTGACAGTTACAGAACATGTTTCCCCTTTAACAGTTTGCCCCTTTGTGACAAAGATCAGTATAGAAATATTTTTAAATTACAGAAATTTAATACATTCAGTCCTCATTTTCCAGCCTCCAAATTACTAGCAACTACCAAGCTTTGCCACAAGGCCAGGACTTTTAGATACTCAGCTTTCCCAGCCCCTTCACTCTAGAGCAGCTCTAAAAGCACCTTCTGTAGTAATAATTAAGTGATTAAAACAAAATCAGATTGTATTCTCACAAAAACTGATAGCTGATCACTACTGAAGATACTGAAAATCTCCCATGACAGTCAGACAGTCAAAATAAGATGCAAGATGTTTGTTTAAAGACACTTGTTTCTTTCCTTTTGGTTTTGCGGTTTCAACCTCAGCAGCAGGTGACAGATGCTCACAATTTCTCACTAAAAGCGTAAAAGAGATTCAAGACTTAAGTCAGTGTTCTATAAATACTCAAGACAATGACATTTCCGTTTTCATGGTAAGCGAACCAAAAGGTCAAGGCTGAACGCTCATTTTCATCTCTCAGAAGCGTCTGTTCTTGTCAGTGGTATTTCCCAGCAGCTGTGTTTCTGTCTATAATGTGCATTGCTGTGTAACAACAGCTACGTGGTGGAACATAGGTCCAGTTTTAGGCTTTGCAGGATAAATGTGTTTCACATCAGCCTCGCTGGCTACTGGAATTCACATCATGCAACCGAACGTTATAAAGAATACAAAGGAAATACAGCAAAAGTGCAAATCCACGGCTGCAGTTGAAAACATTTACATAAGCGCTATACAGAATAACCAAACCGAAGTGTTCTACTGTCACTCATAACAGTGTCTTCAGTCCATTATATTTTGTAGGATCACAATTAAGTGGCCCTCTTGCCAATCCTTTCTCCTGCTGTCCCCACAGAGGTCTCAAGAAGCAAAAGAGTTGTGCAGAGGGAAAAGGGTAAGAGGTTGAAAATGTGTATGACTGTCTAATGTTCTTTCGTCTTTGCATTATTTGTACAGTCTTCAAAACCACCAGTGAGAGCAACACCACCCAGGTGATAAGCAGAGAAGAGGGAAACATCCAGTGGTATGGGTGGCTGTGGCATTTCTTCACTGTATGAAGAAATGACCATGATCAGGTCTTTTGAATAGACAAAGTGCCCTGAATGCACTTTCAGGCCCATCTTTCACTTCTGATGAAATATAGTTGGGCTGTCATTCATACCAAATAAGCGTTGCTGGCTTAAATTCACCTCCACTCACATTTAAGAAGATATCTTTATCCTGTGGCCTGCATCCAAATACCCAATATTAAATCTCCAGGTGTCACTTTTAACTGATAGCCTGCAATTAGTGTTTGATGGCCCATCAATGCATTATGCAGTTCCTCCCTCTGAAAGAGTTTTCTCTTTCTTTAAATTGCCAGGATTGAAAGAATTATGTTCTAATCCCCTGACTTCATCCAGTTCATTTTGAAGCTTAATGTTTTTCAATTAAATCTCCTATTGGGAACTCATTCACTTGCATCGCACCAGCACAGCCAGGTTGCCTTGATTAATTACTAGCACTTACCCTTCTACTTCAGTAAGTCACAGTACGATGTCTAATAAGTGGAAAGCTTTAAATCAATGCTCTACGTCATTCCAAATCTGAAGCTCTGAAGAATTCTACAAAATTGAAGAAAGGCAGGGGGCTGCAAGGAGCCTGTGTTTAAGAACTGAGAGTGTGTGAGGTTCAGAGCCGATTCAGTGCCCAAGCTAATAAACCCAATTCATACTGGAAAGCCAGCTTACGTAGGTAATGCAATTCATCAAATAGAGAACATAGGTTTAGGAATCAAATTACACTTTCAGTCCTGGAGATGCAACACAACTGCCAGATTTACAATTTCTAATATACAGGAGCTGTATTTTAAATATCCATGGGTTAACATAGGAGAGGAAGCTCATTAACATGGCAGAGATTAAACTCAGTGTCTTTCATTCATGTGAAGTCTACAGTAGTGACTACATGGAGAACAGTGTTTATTCTAAGTCCGGTTTTGGAAACAGACCTTCACACATGGACCAAAATTTGCAAAGAAAAACAAAAAAAAAAACAAAAAAATATTTCCAACTGAAATTCAGCTTGATTATCCTTTACCTACAGGATAACCTGTATGAAATTTTTAAGGTTAATGAAAGGAAACAATCTAAAAACTGGGAGTCTTATAAGAAAAAACATAGATAATCTTTTCCCAAAGTTTATCCTCATTTTTTGTTTGCTAATTAGCTGTGACTGAGTAGACAAAGGCCCCTTGCCAAGAGTTAGTTGAAAGCCTCGTTCCATTCAATGGTAGGCATAGAGATGGGAAGAGAGTCTTCTTCACAGTCCTCAGATTAAAACTGCATTTTTGCTCATGCCAGTTAGGGCAGCAAGCATTTATTAAGGTATGAAGGTATCTCACACTGTACAATCAAATGGTGAACCATATTTTCATGAGCCTGACCTTCAGAAACTTCTTCTGCAAATGAACTAGCTCACTGAATGAAGTTTTATCTCCAGCAATCTCACTGTTCACTCACCTTTGTCAGCTGTCCTGTCTCAAACATATCTTTCCCACGGTAGGATCAGAACAGAAATACGGTCACAAACAGAAAATAGACATTCAGTGGGAACCATTGAAAAATCCAAGGCAGAATAGGTACTTGTATGTTCAAAGCAGCCCATCCACAAGCAGCTTTACTCACAGGAGCACCCAGAAGAGCCTCCATACCCTTCCCAGTTCACTCTCTCATACAGCACACCAAAGCTCAGATAAGTGGCCATAAGACTGCTTACCTTGATCCAGCTGGCAGGCAGTGGCTATCTAAGTAGATACCTTTAACCAGCTGCAACACAAGTTAATTCAAATTCTCATGGCTTCAGTGAAACCAGGTAAAGCCAGGTGAAACTATGTTCCATTTACCATGAGTGCACGCATCACCCATTGCGGTCACTAAAATCATGAGCATAAGCTGCGGAAGCTTGCCTCCCCAGAGCAGGGCTGTACAACCCAGCTGAAAGGATGGGTCTTGAGAGGCTTCAGACAAACCTGAGTCCCCTCCATCCATCCTGGAAACCCCACCATCTTTCTCTTTTCCCTGGATGCCCCCACATCCACCTTTTTTCTACCTCTTCCCCCCTCTCCACTGTCACCACTATTCATCCCCTACATGATGTCTACTAATTCCACGTTTGGTTTGGGCAGCAGGCAGTCGAGAGGTATCATTGCCACCACCTCAGATGCTCTCAGCAGTGGGTCACATACACGACCTTGAGGCCAGCCAGTCCAAAGGCAGGTTTGCCCTAACCTGCTCTGGAGGTGTAAAATGTACATGTAATTACAACAAGACCTTGATAAAGAGTTTTGCATATGCCCACTATCATTATAGTGAGCTGACCCAAAACTCCAGGCTCAGATACTTCCTGAATTGGAGTCTTCATGGAAGACAGAGATAAAATTTGCAGTCTAATTTGGTAAATGCTTGTTTAAATTGTGTGTATTTACAGTGACGTACAAAGGCCAATAAAATTAAATTCCCTATTTAAAAAAATGAAAATGATCCACTTGTTTTTCTTAAGTGTCCTTGTTAGTCGGATGCTGTGTTATATTTTACTAAAACTAACCTTTTCAAAAAAGCTGTAATTATCTTGAAATACATTTTCTGATTTATGATAAGAAATGGATTATATTGAAAATGGGATGATGGCTTCATTTATGTCCCAGATCTGATTTACCTTTAAAACTGCCTTTGGTTTTGCTTTCTGGATGCTTAGTAAGATAGAGTGTTTTCCTCTTTCTAAGGACATGATTTAATGATTTATTGAGAATCCTTAACTCCCACTGAGGTCAAAACTATCACACAAGGCCAACCCCCAGCAATACCTTAAAGGGAACTGGAAAATTTCTGCCAAGGTTTCACTGTGTTAGAAACAGGATTAGAGGAAATGTAGCTTCCAAAAGTGGCTTTCCTTTCACTTCCCAAGCAGAACTGCACCTTTCTCAGATTGTATTTCTCTTTGGTCAGTTTTTCAGCCAAATTCTGCCATTCTATCTTTTTGGAATTCAGGTTCACCTCTGTAAAAGTCAAAGTTGGCAGAGCATTTCTTTCAAGAAATATGGGGGGGGGGGACGGGACGGAGAGAGAGAGGCATTCAGGGGTGGGTTTGTTCTAGTGTGCTACCCTGAAGAGCAAGGGAAGGTTTTCAGCTTTCCTGGATGCCACAGCAGAGCTGATGGTGACACTAACACAGCAAAATCATACACTGATATGCTACCACAGAAGTCAGGTAGATCACGCCCTGAATTGCATATGCATCAGGAGCACAGGGCAGCTTGTTTCTGCCTTGCAATAGCAGAAGGGTGATACTGCTGAATAACCAGCTACTCTCTGTCTTGCATTACCCACAAGTAACCCTGCTTTCAAAAGATGTAATTCTCCTGTTCCTCTCTGATGGACTGATAAACAGGTCTGGTTTTGAATAGCATGGGAACGAGGTGGTAGTGCTGGACCACCAAACCAAGCTCCCACAGAGATCATGAAAGGTGCTGAGCCATGATTCTTCACATGGGAACAGCGAAAACAAAACACATTGGCATTAGTTCTAGCGACTGTCTATGCTGTACGTCTGCTTTCTGCCACAGCAAACCCATGGGTTTCTGCTGTGCTTTCCTTATCCCAGTGACAACTCCTACATACTGCCAGGCAACTATTCACAGCATCTTTGTTTTTCTGCTCCAAGGGCAAGTTTCAGACCAGCGTCTTCATTCCCAGTTTAAAAACAGACGATTGTTTCCAACCAGTTAGCTCAGCTTCATTAACAAAAATTTATTTTCATTAGGTTCGTTTTAATTCTAATCTTCAGACTAGCAGCCAAATAAGTGACAAGTACTTATGGACTGTGGGATTAGTTATAGGCACTGTGTCACATCTTGTAGACACATCCATAAAGACAGCGCAAATTACTTGAGCCTAAATGTCTGCCAGTGAATAAGAACCTCACTTTGATAAGGCATAATACTGTTAATAGGCACAATCCCAGAAAGGTACAGAGGATGAAATGAATAGATCTGAGCTCAGCAAGAGTGCCTTGTTGTATACCCACTGCTGAGGTGGAAACCTGTTCCTGAACCAGTCTCTCCTCCCAGTCCCGCAGCTCCGTGCCTTGCCACCACTCATGCAACTCAGGGTGACATTTTTCTCCTGTATGATTTGGCTGTTCTGTCTCATACCTTAACATTTGGGAAGGAAAAAAACAAATGAACAAACAAACCCCATTCACTTCTATTAATACCTCAGGATATACATAACTTGGGATAAATAACATAGAAAGTTTGCAAACAAACTAATCTGCCTCATTATGAAAATTTTTGAGAAATAATTCTCATATCAATAATACCAGCTGCATGTCTCTCCAAGCAAACAACACTATCATCACTATTCAGGTATACAAACACCTCCTTTGTACTTAACACTTTTAAATGGTATTGTGCTAGCTACTTAATGGATCTGATGATAGTTACATCTATATTAGTAAATTAAACTTGTTAACCATGACTGTGATCACAAATTGTTGGGAAATAACAATTGAAGTGGGCCACATCTGTGCTAGGGTTCTTTCTAGTAATTTAACCACAGAAAAGGTCAAGCTCCAGAACTCTGAGTGTTCCCTGACATTGGTCAATCTGTTAATGAAAACGCAGACAATGTGTTTGTACATGCCATAAATGTATCGAGTACCCATTCACATGCATTTCACCATCCCAGAAATGTTGTCCATACCAGATTACAATGTTGACCTCTTACAACCTAAGGGAGCTTGGTGCTAGTTTTGGAATTCTTTCCAGTTCTAACTGGAGAAGTTCAGGTTCTAACACCTGAGCAACTCAGGGCTGGATCGTACCCCTAAAATCACATCCCTCCTGCAACGGGATGAAGGGCAGTTTCCAGCTCCATGCTGAGAGCCATACGGGTGCTCGTGTAGCAGTGGGCACCCTCCCACCCCCCAGAGGCACAGCCTGCCCACCCGACACAGGCAACCTGTAGGAAATCCTACAATTACCACCCTGGGCCAGGGGGTGCTCGAGCTTCACCAGCAATGAAGGCAAAAGTGTGTAGCAAGGAAGCAAGGGAGGGATGAGCCTTGGGCTGAGTCTTGCAGGGAAGGTGGGTGCTGGCCCAGTATCCTGATGAGTGCACTACCTGTCCCTTTCTGCAGTCCCATACCCGGTCAGCACTTGCCAGGCACCAACCACAGCCCCTTAAAGACACCAGAGCACTCCTAAGACAATTAGCAAGACATGACCGTTAATGGTACAGAAATGTGTTCGATGAGAAAGCTGCAAGAAGCCAGGATGCAGTGAGACAGCGGTGAAGGCTGTCTTTCCCCACATCTGCTGTGCTGGTTTTGGCTGGGGTAGAGTTAATTTTCTTCACAGTAGCTACTATGGGGCTGTTTTGGATTTGTGCTGAAAAGAGTGTTGATAACACAGGGATGTTTTCATTATTGCTGAGCAGTGCTTACACAGAGTCAAGGCCTTTTCTGCTCCTCACACCACCCCACCAGCGAGTAGGCTGGGGGTGCACAAGAAGTTGGGAGGGGACACAGCCGGGACAGCTGACCCCAACTGACCAAAGGGATATTCCATACCATAGGACGTCATGCTCAGTATGTAAAGCTGGGGGAAGAAGAAGGAAGGGGGGATGTTCAGAGTGATGGCGTTTGTCTTCCCAAGTAACCGTTACATGTGATGGAGCCCTGCTTTCCTGGAGATGGCTGAACACCTGCCTGCCGATGGGAAGTGGTGAATGAATTCCTTGTTTTGCTTTACTTGCGTGTGTGGCTTTTGCTTTACCTATTAAACTGTCTTTATCTCAGCCCCTGAGTTTTCTCACTTTTACTCTTCTGATTCGCTCCCCCATCCCACTGTGGGGAGAGCGAGTGAGTGGCTGTGTAGTGCTATAGTTGCTGGCTGGGGTTAAACCATGACATCTGCACACTCATAAGCTGTCTTGTCATGGTCTGACCGTAACTAAGAGATCATGTTCAGGTCTGAGTTTTCTCTCCTTAGCCATGAGAAGTGATGGCACAAAAGCAGCCTCACATACACCTACTGGTACAAGAGAAAGAAAACCAGGCAAGCCTCAGTCCATCTGCAGCAAACCAGCCCAGGTTGCAGAACTGCCTGCAATGGCTCTGACAGGCAGATGGACCCGGCTTGCCTCACAACAACATATGATGAAAACACCATAACTCTTGAAGCTTGGAGGTTAGCCACAGGTTGTGCAGAGCTGTAACAAATAACGTTACGGGGAACGGTCACACTTTGGCTTGCTTGATGGGAGGCCCATGTCTGCACACAAAGGGTGAGTCTGCACACAGCTCTTTTCCCAGATGTGAGTTAAAGGAGATCAGCTGGGTCTAACTCACTGCTTCTGCACCATGCCAGAGGTGCAGGCAAGCAGCCAGGGGTGACATGTTGCTGCCCTCTTTTGAGCCTCTCTGGAAACAGGTGTGCAGCTCCAGACCAAGAAAGCCACCACCATGTTCAAAGGTGAGGTACTGCCAAACTGGCAGTATTCCTCCTCTCTGCCCACCTGGCCCATACCTCCAGCTCTTTCAGTTCAAGATAAGAGGTGGAGGAGGCTGTATTAGAAATATATATACTTTACTAGATTTTTTTATTTTTTTATTAGATATATATATACTTTAGGTAGCGACCAGTGCAATGTAATGACTGGAGCTAGCAGTAGCTTTAGGAGGAGGAAGCTTTATCAACCTTGTGCAAGCACCCTTTATTTTGAGTGCCAATCAAACAGTGAAAACAGCAACACGAAGAGCAGACAGATCCGGGCACTAAGGGTATACAGTATAGCAAAACAGTCTGGGGAAGTGCTAGGCCAAATTCACAACCACCTGACACTGACAGCTTATGAAAATACACCTGTCTGAAGTAGTATTTTTGTCCCTTTAATTTCCCCATTCCTCCATTTGTCGTTTTAGTCATCTGCTTAAGCATCATTCACACCTTATACTAACACTTCCATGACAAAAACCTTATGATTACCTCCCTTTTGATCACCTCATGGCACCCAACATCCAGGAACCCTGGTCAGCACCGTTACACTCATCCCTCCATCAACAGCTTTTCCCCCAGTACTTCTGGACAAGTCAAGTCCCTTCCCTGGTTTCCTGGTGGAAAAAATAGGTCTAATCATTACACCTTCTGGAGGAAAGGGGAAGCAGGATCAGAATATCACAGGGTCTGTTTAGTAACTGAAATGTGTCTTATGCTTACAATTATTAACACTTGATTGTATATTACCAAATGCTTTTGACCTGCATCAATGTAGGACTGCTTGCTACTGTCTTAGCCATAGCTGGCATTTTATAGTGGACCTGTCAAATATCAGGAGTTTCCTACAAGCACCTCTGTTTACTTTTTTTCTTATACCTCCCCTTATTTTTCTTCTCAGCGAGAGAAGTAGGCTGTGAGTCCTCCCACTGCTTATGGTTTCACACTGGTTATCACGACTGGTGCCTTTACAGTACTCAAAGCACAGGAAGTGGGGTGTAGCGTCTGTGTGTGTCAAACTGGAACATGACAGCTAAAAGCAAGGGTGTGCATGACCCTTAGCTAAAGTTATGAAAATATGCTTTTCTGCCCTTCTCTACTTGTTTCCTCTTACATATACTAGTTTCAAGCATAGCAAGTTTTTGGAAAGCTGCAGTCAGAAAGGTCTTCTTTCACGCTTTCTGTTCATATTTGGAGAACCGTAAAGGAAAGAAGAGTTTCTGTTTACCATTTTTTCTTGTTCTTTGCAACTCTAATGATCGAAGTGGGGTTACATTATAAACCAATGCATTTTTTTTCTGTCATCTGCCACTCTATAATCTCACTGTCCAAATTTATCCTCTTTATTCAGGAAAAAAAAAATTATCTTGGAAAAGGGAAGGGAAGGGAAGGGAAGGGAAGGGAAGGGAAGGGAAGGGAAGGGAAGGGAAGGGAAGGGAAGGGAAGGGAAGGGAAGGGAAGGGAAGGGAAGGGAAGGGAAGGGAAGGGAAGGGAAGGGAAGGGAAGGGAAGGGAAGGGAAGGGAAGGGAAGGGAAGGGAAGGGAAGGGAAGGGAAGGGAAGGTGGTTTTTATTTTTTTTTAAAGGAGGATCATTTTAAAGAAAAGAAAGATCTGAATTTTGTAAATGTAATGAAGTCTCAGAAGTTGAAACCAAAACCAGTGCAAATATCAAGAAAAATAAATTCAAATTTGAAATAGAAATGCAATGATATTGTTTAAAATGTGTGTATCATCATTTGGTCAAAACATTACAAATAAAAGTTGTGGCAAGTGACAGTTAGGCTACTCTTTCACAAGAGCACTGCAGTATGCACCAACATAAAAACTGAGACTATCCACAAAGCTTAACCACTTGATTTCCTAAGTAACTGCCTTTTCTTTTAAAGACTTCAATTTGTTGGACAAGAAGGAAGTGGTAAGCCAAAGGACGACTGAAATCTATGATCCGTCACCACAGAGGGAGCTGATGCATGGCCATTGTAAAAACAGAGAGTAGTAAAACAGAAAATGAGATAAACCAGATAGTTTGAGTACAAGATCGTTGCTTTTATTTTTCTGTGAATCATGAGAAAGTGGTGACTTCATTGCGCATGAAGCCCTGTAAAATGATAATACTTAGGTATGTAGCTTTCACATGTCCAAAGGACTGTGCAGGCGGTGCACTTGAAATTACCTCTTCATGTTCTTGGGAAATAATGTGATTGCATCTCAACTGCCCACATGGGGCAGTTATTTCTGGTGACCATGGATTGCAGGCATTTAGAGGGTAAAATATGCATCTGAAATGATACCTATACTATGCTCAGTGGGAAGACTGGTGCCTTCTCTTCCTACAGCAGTGCTTACTACAACTTCTCATTCAAGGGTTTATCACAGAGCACACCAGCGAATACTTACTTCTGTATGCCTACAGTATACCGCTCCCTCGCAGACATACCCTCAAATACCCACTATACCAGTCTCATAATGTTGTTCCATGAAAACAGAAATAAACCTGCTGTAGGGGATGACAAAGGCTATTTTCCTCTTTGTTTGATACAGCAAAAAGGGCTATATAAGAAGGAGTCTTGACAGGTTGGACATATTTAGGTCATAAAGCCATTTCTTTTGTCCAGTAGCTCTAGAAATCACTGCATTTTGGCATCTACAGATGACTGTGACTATGAACAAACTGTCAAAGTTAATATATGCTGTGTTATTCCTGATCAGTGACAGAAATTTATAACAAACATTTCCAGGGCATTTATGGGCACTGCTAGCACTTCTGCAGCAGAAGTGACAGAAATTTGGCAAATGCTGTATATGACATGGAAGAGGTATGCACTTTTTCCTCCACTAAATAGTTGTCTTGAAATTGTGTAAACCTTCTTCTGTTAAATACATATGGTTGAAGACAGCAGGTTTTCATTTCTGGTGTCTCCAGGACTGTACAACTGCCTCTGAACTGAAAATCCAGTTTCTTCACAAGGTAGCCAGCCCTTTTCCGCTTCACTAAAAAGGATCCTCTTTTCTTTGAGCTTCTGGCTTTGCTCTTCACAATCTCTCCCTATGAAGCAAGATTAAGTTGAATAGTACAGACAAGCCAAACTGAAAAGTTTGAAAAAAAACCCACCACTTCTGTTATCAGGAGAGGTATCAATTTTATTTTCCTGCTGACAGGTGACACCCCCCCCTCCGCCCCCAACAAGCACTGAAAATGTATGTCATAGTATCAATACATCTCCTTCTGACATAACTATTAACTGGGTTTTTCTCTTTGGCCATATCTGTCCTGCAGACATTGGTTGGACTTACCATCTCTCAGTTTCAGCAGCTTTGCAGCAGTGGATAAAAAGTATATAGCTGAAGAAGTTACCGTCTCCAGCCACCTGTCTTTCCCCCAATAAGTGGAGATATCTACCTCACAAATCAGCCCCTGAACTACAGCAGTATTAAGCTAGCATATTAAGATGAACCTAAATAACCAGACCAAAAATTGTAGCAGCAAAGGATTTGCCCATTTCCAGTGGCAACTTCAATATTGAAACAAGCTGTATACACAATACTGTAAGGTATTTCAGCAGTTTCTTCTAATTGTAACAAGCTTCTCTCAGATACATGGTCTCTTTGCCTAGTCAGTGTTTTCATGCCTACCCCTGAAGATTTCATATTCTCCATAACTATTTAACTATTTAAAAAAAAAGGATAATAAAACTGATTACTGCTAATTGTAATAATCATTAACATAACTTTTTGGCATCCAGAGTATGTTTTAACCTCTTAATTTCCCTTAATGAGAAGTTTTTCCTGAAGTGTCCTTTATTTAATGCTAACATACTGTAGCAAGTTTTGTTCTTCCACGCAGGTTTATCATTTTGAAAGCAAGAAAGCCAAGGAGAAGTCACTTTATATTTCATTCCAAACTTTCAAACTGGGAGAAGAGTTTGAACATAAAAGCCTATCTATCTGGCCCACTGTTTCACCTAAATACTACGGGGCTAAAATCACTATTAGCAGAGTTTATTGGTACTGCCCAGTGGAACTGGGACTGTTACAACCCAGCAGACACACTTACATGCCTGGACGCCTATGTGTTATCAGCAGGCTTAGCCTCTTTAGCATTTAATAATCAATTAAACCCTGCTAACTGGTAATCATAGAAAACAAGAAAGGAATTCAGTGCAGAGATCTTCTCTTATCCTGCTATCAGAGTTTGCCCTGTGTGGAAAAAAGTAGTTTAGCTCACAGATTTCACAGATAACCTAAAATCTGCAAGGATTTTTCAAGGGATTAGGGTCTTGTGCCCATGGACACAGCATCTCAGGGTATGGCTGCACTTCCCAGTAAGAGAGGGGCAGTGTGGGAACCACACACTGGACCCCTGATCAGTCTCCTCACAAAGTCACTCCTCACCTCTATTTTGGACCACTTCAACAAGCACTCTACGAGGCAGTGCCCGAACATAACAGGAGCGGCTCCCAATTCATAATGGACAAGGGTACATTTGTTTTGGCTCTCTCCCATCTACATAGCCTTGTAACAGCATCCCAGTAGATGCTGCATCTTTGAACACACACCACATCCTAAAGCATACAACATATACCTTCTAATTTGTATTCTAAAAACACTCGTCTGGTGGGTTGTAACACAGCCCCTGTATTATTTCAGGCACTCTCAACTGCAAAGAAATGTAAATATGTCTTCAGGCCAGAGGGGGCCCCAGAGAGATTGAAGCCAATTTCTACTTAGGGTGCATTTGAGCCAGTGCCTTGGACATTTGGTCCAAGGGTTTGATCTGTGCCTGTGATTTCTTCAGCAATACAAGCATTGCCTAATGCCCACTCTGTCTTCCTGGATGCCACAAAGGCCTAGTCTGAGGTTGCCCTTTGTAAAATCTAGTCCTTCAGGTTACAGCTTGTTAACATGGAGACGCTCACGTACGCATAAGCTAAGCTATCATTTTACAGCACAGGAAATCTTCTACACTAGCACATGGCATAGGCACCCAGGCTATGTTTATTCCCTCTGGCTCTGAGGCCATCTGGCACTAGTGAAGTCTATTATCATCCAAAAAAGGGTGCCTGCCTCCAAACTACATGTTGGGCAGGTGCCTGGCCTGTGCTAATTCTCAAAACGTGCCCAGGAATTGATTGGAAGGGGCCTGGGCCGACTGCCCAGGCAAAAACCGTTCCAAGGACCACTTAAACAATTTAACAGTGTAGACAACGAAGTTAGTGCCTGGGCCTGTCTTCTGGCACTGTGTAATTTCTAGCATAAGCAGAGCCTGCAACTGCAACAAAAAAGGCTGTTTCTTTCATGAAGCATACTTCTCTCTGAGTGGCATAAAGTACTTCACATCTACTGCATGCTAAGAGTGTCTTCAAAGATCAAAAAGCTTCTGGAAACCAAACTACACACAATTTACTGTATCCCGGGAACACTGCAAACTGAGCACTTGAAAGTACACTAATGAACCGATAAAGGAAAGATCCATTTGCAATATTTGTCACTGTATGTTCAAGACATGGAGATCTTTGCAGTGGGCAGAGCTCTAGAGGAGCTCAGACAAGGCCAGGTACCAAGGGGTGTGCAGAGCAACAGGCTTGCACTAGCCAAGCCAGAGAAAGCATTCAGCTGAGTAATCTAAAGCCAAACAGCTGTCAGGATGCTGGGGCACCATATCCATAGTGGTAAGCATGGTTTTCACTCCTTTGGTTTTCTCTGATTTGTGAGGAGAACACTTACAAATAAAAAAAAAAAAAAATTTAAAAAAAAAGCAACAAACAAAATAAACAGGGAGGCTTTAAAGGTTCCTTATGCAAATTATGCACTCTGTGGCCATTTTAAACAAAGTAAGAAGAGCAAAAAAAAATCATATCCTCCCATTTATCCTAGCTTAAATGCTAAGAAACTGGAATAAAATTTTCTATAAACGTACATTGATTTTCAGATTCCAGTAGCCATGGAGATACCACAACACAAGATGCTTTCAAAACTCCATTTCTTCTGATTCTTTTTTTTTTTTTTTTTTAAATTTAATTGGTGCTAGGAAACTGCGCTGTATATTGTTTCTATAATAACCACAGGCATTTTCTAAAATAATATCAGCAGCATATGCTTTTACATCTTCACTTATCAGCATACACACATGCACACCCACAGGATAGTGGCATCTTACATAGCAACAGTCAGCGTACAGAAACTCGAGAGTAGAAGGGATCTCCTGGACCGCTGGCTTCAGCTGTCTGCAACTGCAGCTGACCATGCCGTATGGTTCCAGACATTTGTCAAGCTCCATCTTCATAACTAGGTTATTTGCCTCCAAGACAGAGATGTTCCTGAATTTTTGCCCTCTGACAGTCAGAAACCTTCTTCTAATTTTCAGACTGAAGTTATTCACAGTGAGTGCACACCATTGTTCCTCATGCCATCATTGTTATTGCTGAAATCTCTCTGCTCCCCCTCTGCTATTTACAGAGACAAGGCCTATCCCTCTCTCAGCCTTGGGACAAACCAAATCCCTTTACAATATGTTGACACTGTTAATGATAAAGCTCTTTGCACTATTAATGGCAAATCTTCAATAACTAGCACATATCTTTTGACATAAAGTTATCTCATCAAGATATCAGATTAGCTTGGCATAGACTTCCTTTGGTAAGTAGGTTGCATGTTTTGTTTTTCTTTCACTGCGATAGCTTTCGTTCTTTATTCTAATACTCTGCAAACCACTCAAGTCAGACTAAAAGACATGAAGTTGCCTTTTTCCCTTTCATAGATACAGGTATTACAGCAAAAGTTAATACAAGGATAATCTCTTGAGTTCACAAAGACAGTGTTAATGAAAATCATAGAAGTTCTTTATCCATTATATTTCCTTGTTTCTTATTTTCAGGTTTATTTGTGGGGTTTTTTTTTGTTTTTTGGTTGGTTGTTTAAGGTTTTTTAATTATAATACACATAATGAAAAAGTTGGCAAAGAAGCTAGTCCAATACTGGAGAAAAGCACTGAAAACTTAATTTTTTAGCCTTCAGCTTTTCACTAAGTTAATTTATAGAATAAAGACCTTTCAATTATAAGAACGAATTGTGTCACTGACTTTTCTGTAAAGAAAAACATACAAAATCCAGATTTTTTTCTTGAGAATCAGCAAATACCACTGAAAGAAAATCCACAGGAGTCTCAGAGTACTACTGCAGTACAGGTATTAGTCAACTGCTTTAATAAGTTGACTGCCTAAGATTCAATTCACTTGCAAGTCTCAATGGGTTCGTGTTCTTCTGCCTCTACAGCTGAAGTGGTCTTAGCAGATTGTAAAAGAAAAGGCATTTTTTTCCATAATTGAAAACTCCTTCAGTAGGCTCATGGATTTAATTTAAAGGATCTGGCAAAATGAATATACAATGGACAAAGCTTCAGCTGAAAACAATCTATTCATGAATGCTATAAGCAATAAAAAAAAAAAAAATTGGACTGGAAGTCAGACTCTAACCGTAACTCTAGCAGCCATGCATCCACCCAGATTTCCTGAGAAATTTTCAAAGTAGCACTGCAAGTACCCTTGATCTGTGTGTGCTTACTACTACATCGCATATCACGTGTATGAGTATCACGTGAGACTTATCATGGGTCGGTCATCTGAGCTTTTGACTGTGGGTGTTGCTTTCTAGTAAAACCGCAGGCAGAAATACTGTTACAATTATGCCGGCGCTTAACCTCATTTCAGTTCTTTTATATTTATGTTTTGGTGTCTTTCCAGAGCTGTGCATCTATTACGAAAGCTTCTGTATTTGGGCTAAGTTTCAGTATTCCTTCCAATTTTGCATAAATCACAAGCCGTGGCTGCCTGGTATCCAAATTAACTTTTTGTCGTAAGCAGCCTTCACCACTTCCGTCAAACATAGGCCCTTTCTTACTTCTGCCACCCATATATCTGCAAATCATCTCTTCTCTCAATTCATGGATTCTTCTGATTTTCCCTAAAATTTCCTTAATATACATTTGTGTGCCTTTTACCTTCGTGCCAGCATCTACTTTCTGAGACTACCAGACACAGTCCTTGCACTTTCCTTTCTTCTGGTGTCCCTTCTTAATATCATATTCTTACATTATTTATAAAAATAGACAAACATAAACACCAAGCTGCACATACACCTAGGTATTTGCATTGATTTCCAGTGTAACTACATTATCTATCTTTACCATTTTCTTCAAGCTTTCCTGCTCATGGTTAGCTGCATTTGGTTCTCTGTCCCCTAACTCTTCAGTGACTGCTCAGATTTATGCCGAAATTTATTCAATAGTCTTGTGAAACTTAAACGGTAAACTCTTCAGGGTATGAACTATTTGCTTCTCTCACATTTGTCTTTATTTGTTTTTGTGGAGTGCTAGGCATGCCTAAGTTTGAAATGCTAACTATAAGGGCCAATGCCATTAACTCCTCAAACCCCAAAGTCACATGCCAGTTGGGTTTTCAGGCTGTATATTCTGCATAAGGTATGTTTCCCACAGTGC
The DNA here is from genome assembly GCF_018139145.2 of Gymnogyps californianus. NCBI lineage: Eukaryota > Metazoa > Chordata > Aves > Accipitriformes > Cathartidae > Gymnogyps > Gymnogyps californianus. The sequence goes on along the minus strand of NC_059473.1, from coordinate 90,011,876 downwards.
AGGGAACAGTTTGGATCCAGTGAGTGGATTCATGCCTCTCCCTTAATTTAAACATAGTGAGGTATCAAATGTCTGGAGGAATATGGCATGTTGTAGGCATAAACTGTTACCTTAAGCTACTTGAGAGATGTCAAACAAGAGCAATGTTTTGAACTTCTGTCATCTTCATTGCTGTGGAGACATGGTGTCCAAGCTCACATTCCCCACACACCCAAAACTCCCACTGGCTCCTGGTGCTGCTGTGTAGACTTGATGACAGTCTGCAGAGAAAAACTGCTCTTGGAAAATTATCTTGGGAGCTGATTTTGTCATCAGCAGAATCACACAGGTTCTGCTGAATGTTTACAGTAATTCCCTTCAGTGAACATTCAGTAGTTCACCACACAGAAACACTTTATATTACTGATACCATATTATCTCCTGCTAATTTAAAAATAAAAATATGTCACAACAGCAGAATATCTACAGTAACATATGTTACGCATACTATTAAACCATGAAGACATCCTGTATGATTAAACTACTGTCCAGTATCTTAAACATTCATTTCTTTTAGTAAATCAAACTTTATTTCTAATTCCCTTTCCCAGAGCAGCTATACATATCCAAAAAAAGAGGCTAAGCATTACCGTAAGAGAAAATAAAGATTAATCAACCGAATAGACAGAGACCAGAGATTACTTATGAGCTGTGCACAAGGAGATTCTTCTTCCCGTTTTGGAGGCATACTCCGTAACAATGTTGACTCCCCATCTTGAAGTATTCACATTTATTCAGGCCTCCCTGACCTGACAGCACTTTATGTGCCTGCGGTTTGGAAGCTACAGCCCTCACCCTGTAAGCTAACATGAGACTCGGCACTCATTTAGGAACAGCTCTCAGAAGGAGCTGTTGAAGACTCTGGCATGCCGGGACCTCCTTGCCAAACCCAGCTCTATGGAAGCACTGGCATCTCTCGATCCCATCAGTCACAGACTGAGACACCCTTCCCTGCATTACATCCCTGGACCCTTCCACCACCACGGTTTTCTTCTGTTCTGACCTACTTTGCACAAATGTTCATTCACTCATCACTAACAAAACTACAAATCACATTTTCCTTGCCCCTCTCTCCTCAGTCCCTTCCCCGCTTGCACATCATCCCTTTCTCTTTTTTATTGTTATGCTTTTTCATTTATAAATAGATGTCTTTTTGTATCTGACCTTTGGTTTGCAAAGCCTTCTCCGCCCTATGGCTCAGGAGAGGCCATTTCGGTCTTTCTGGTTTTGCAGTTCTCCCAAGAATGTAATTTCCTTGGGAAAAGGAAAAAGAAAAAGAAAAAAAAAGAAAGAAAATCTTCCCCTTCATATCAAAATCCATTCATCCACTTCTAATTTTAGTTTCCCTTAGCGAACTCTACCCTGTAATTAAAACATTGGCAGATGAGAATATTACAGAGCTTTCCAGTTCAAGTGAACATTATTGTTAAACGTGATAATTTTGTGTCTGACAGTCTAGTAAACTGACTGACTGAAAACATGTAGGACCATCCGGATTAAGGCTCGCAGGGACCACTTTACACTGCATTGTTTCAGACAGACTCCATTTCCACAGGTAGTATTTGCAACAGGACCAAAACCAATGAACAGCTGATAGAGGCCAACATACCAGGACCAATGCTGACATCTACCAGCAGATGATTTAACTTCCTTCTCACAGGAATGCTGCACACTTTCTTGGAAACCCTTCATTCCTACATGTGCTGAATGTCAAGTAACAGGACCATTGCAGAACCAAGCCACCAGAATTGTTTCCTTCCCATGAGCTAAGTATCCATCTTCCACAGACCTCCCAGTTTTCTTAATCTGGGAACAAGGATTCAAATTAATATGTGCCATGCTCAACAAAACAAATGCCAGTGTCCACAGGCATAGTCATGCATGCATTTTTGCTAATAGCTCCACTTGCATGAGACTGTGACCACTCCTATGACCACTCATTCCGACCCTGACCTACCTTCCATTTCACTAGCCATTCCTTCCATCCCCAACCCCATTTCTATCCCAACCCTAAATACATCTGCACCAGCAAAACTGAGGCAGCTGTGAGCGGTATTACAGAGGTAGGAACAAATGCCTGTGGAAGGGCAGCATCTCTTAAACAGGCTTCATGCCAGATCAGATAGTTTCAAAAAGGAACTATCCCATGATATAGAAACAATCTGAACTTTTTACAGTTGAGATACACCTGTGACAGAACTAAAAAGGGATTTTACCTTTTTTACATCAGCAAAATACAAAGGTGCAAATTCTAGTTAGTTTTCTACCTACTTGTTTTAGAGATTTTAGCCTGACAGCTGAAATCATACAGCAGATACTTCTGTCAAGTAGAATGAAGTGGGCAAGCTCAGGGATATGAATGAACTTCAAAGAGCAGAGCCCAAGAGGGCATTAATAGTTTTATCAGTCCCTAGAAAATCAGCAAAGATATGTCAAGGAACACCCACAGCATGGCACATGCTAGCTACTTACTTCTTCCTCTCATCTACCTTACAATGTAGAATCTTGTCTAGTTTTAGCTGGGTGCATCATCTTCCATCTTTAAGTTTTCTCTCGTAATCAATATGAGTCAGAATCTCTCACAAGGTACATCAGGCCTTGGGGAAGGTGGAGGGAGAAATCGTTCATGTATCTTCACACAGCACTGCCTGGAGATAGGAATGTAGGGCGGTGCTTTCCTCTAAAAGGAGGGAAATAGTAAGACACAGGCTGCTTTTTGTTCAGATTTGTGCAGACGAGCGATTCTGTGCTTTGCTTTCTATGCAGGGGAAACATATTTTTAGATAAAGAAATAGAACTGGTTTATTTAAATAGAAAACAGGGTTGTGTTTTTAAGTTTTTTGCAAACCAGATGTCCTACATTTCCAAAAACTCTAGCTTTACACCCCTAGACCCCTAGCTTGCATTAACATTTTACTGATGCAACACACTGGAGTAAAACGTGAATAGAAGTATTTAAATTGTGCTGTTTCAGTTTTAATCTGATTCCTCTGTTACCACCTTAACAGCTCTTCCTTTGGGGATTCTGTTGTCACAAGCTCCTGTAGGAGTTTGCTGGTAAATTTGCTTGGCCTCCCAGTCCCTGTACAGATGGCGTGTTGTCCTGCCCGTTTTGGTGTTAGCTATCCAAAGGGGATGGTGGGTTAGCTGATGATGGACATACCTTTCAACCTTCAAATATAGTCATTTCACTTAAAAGATTGCAAGACCAGCCTGCTTAAAGGCTCCTGAGTAGTAAAAATAGGAGTGTTTTACCTATGATGAGTGAATCAGGGCTACGACTGAGAGACGTCCAGTATTTCGTGTGTCTGTAGTGATCCACAGAGCAGAACCTTGGTGGAAGCACCCAGAAGGAAAGCAGGCTTTTTGCCCTAAGAGTGTCTTTCCCCTGCTCTCATCTGCATGCATTGCAGCATGCCATGAGGAGGCCTGCTCTCTCACTCATTCCTCCTGCCTGCATGACTTGCCTGCCATGGGAACCTTCAGTGCCTTTTACAAACTCATTTCTCACGCCTGGGAATAGAGTCAGCCTCCCAGATTCCAGCAGTAATAATGCATTGGCCAGGTTTTGAAATCCAGTGTCTCTTTTGCATGTTCCCTCCTCCTGAGAATGAGTTCACTATCTTAATCCCAAGAGATTTTAATGCATAAATTGCATGTCAGAGGATAACTTTACATATCCAGCTAATGTGCACAGAAAGCAGGGTGAATCCACTAACTGATATGTTGCTACTTGACATGAACTTGCTGCTGCTTTTCAGTATATGAATATTTCCAGTGAAGGTATTCAAGGCCATCTTGCACAGAAAAGAGACATATCACACACGCATGCATGATGGCTCCTTGAACTACAGCTAACTTTACAGCAAGCTGAGTTAATATTGGCCAAACTAAAATAAAATATTCCAGAGACTAAACTTACTGTGCAGGAGAGCTACAGAAGCTGTTCAAGTGGTAATTAACAGTGCAAGCAACGGTGGACAAAATGTTAGTGGTGGAGAACAGCTTAGGCATCCAGTTAGAGATATGCATTTCATCATTCCCGTTATTTCAAAAGCAGGTATTTATAGCACCAGCCTGCTGCACATGGGTCTCCTTTCTTTGCCCTGAAGGATATCCCCCAGCTCATCTAGATGGTCTTTACCTTACTTTAAGGTTAAATCTAAATTAAGTTCAGATATATATGTGGATATTCTTGTCAGTCATATTGCTATAATTGGTTATAGAAAAATAAAAGTGAGGCTGCATGAATAGAAGTGTACAAACCATATTAAACTGAATGGGAGCTTCTGTTCAGGTTGATCTAAACACAGTAGTTACATGACAATAATGCATAATAAAATAGGTAGGACAGATTGCAAGTAAATCTCAGTTTTCAAGTTATGTACATGATTTCATATCTCATATCTTATTGTCTAGGATTAACATCATTACAGTCACAATCCTTTCCTCAAGAGCTGAATTTCCAACCATTAATGTCATTCAGATGTCCTGAATTGTGCTAGATAGAGGCCCACCAGTATTAATTTTACCTCTTGGCACATAAATATTTTCAGACAGTGACAGCTCTTCATGTAAAATGTCATTCATGTTTAACAACTAAGTGGAAGACAGCAATCCCTGTGCAGGGGTATCCATCCCATCAGCCAGTCTTGAATCCCATAAATTTTGTGGGCACTAAATTAATTTGCTAGATTACTAACATGTGAAACCTGTTCAATACTTGTAATATTCTAGCTTTTTTTTTTCTGAAAAATATATTGTTCTTATTGTTCTTATTCTCTACAGCAGTGTTTGGTCAACATTTTTCAGTGTTCAGATCTGTTCAAAGCTATCCAATGGAGCTACAGATCCCTGTATAGTAAATTTGAACTTGTACTTTTGTTAGTTACATTTTGGAAATTCCTTAGAAGTAGCCAGCAGACCACGGCTTGAAAAGCATCTATCACACTTAGCCGGTTTTCAGAAGCCTTTTCTCTTTTTCCCTATCCACAATGGCAGCCTGCTAATGGGCCCACATACAGCATAAAAGAACATCTTAACCATCCTTAACCTAAAATAAATCCCACACTTCAGCCCTCAAATGAAAAGACTGATAATTCCAGTGGTCACTAAAAGGGTCAGTCTATGAACAGAAGTGAATTCCACCTAATGGGCGCTTGCTGCTTTTGCCTAGCTTTTTCACCCCACAAAGTTCTTCCCTTCTCCTTTTTCCTTTCACACAGAATGCTAGTCTTCCTATTCATCTCCTGGGGAACCTCGTGCATAAAGCAGAGACCTATCCCACGGACAAATGAGAAGGAATTTCAGATTAGAGCAAGACACATGATTAAGGGGCTAGAGAGACTGACCTACTGTACAAAGAGAGGTTTTATAAGATGAATACAACACACTTGTCTGACTAAGCATGGATTAAATTATGAAAAAGGCATGATCATCATCTTCCCTGTAAATATTTGAAGGGTATAAACATGAGGAAAGGGTATGAACTTTAGTAGTTTACTTTCTTGCATAAGAAATAATGTCTTTGGTAATGAGTGATTACAGCCAGTGAGGAAGGACTCCTATTTCTGGCCCAACAAAACTTTTACCAGTTGCCGAAGTAGCTGTGTGCACCCTATGAAATCATATCAGCCTACAGCCCAGTCTAGCATGGGGGCAGCTCTTGGGCAGCTGCCTGCAAAGACGGGAGAGGTACCAATCACTTTTCTGGATATGTGCATGAAATTTCAGGTGGAGCCAACCAGGATAAGAAACACTGCCAGGGAAGGCAGACTAGTCAGGCTGTATTGTTCTGGGTGCATTCAGTAACTGAAACCATCCACTGAAATGCAATTTATCTCCAACCAGCCTGACTTTGTCAAAGGAAATAAACCCCTTCGGCTTTTAATATTAACATAAATTATAATCTGTTTCAACACAGTGGCATCTCAGCACAGAAAGGTATTCGGTGAACACAGGGTTATTTGCCTGCTGTCTGTCTTCCCTGTGTTTCCTCCACACTAGTCTTCTGGCATTGACTCCACTCTCTCCACACAAGCAAGTACTATACAACTATATTACTCACTAAATAACATGACAGCTAGTTTTCCTCACACATGATACAAATGGTGAGTCTTCAGGGGGGCAATATACAAGATGAGGATGCTGACTTTGAGTCAGAAAATCGATTCCACACATGATAGGAGAGCATGAGAGAGAAGAGATATTTTTGTGGAGCGCCTTGATCTAGCACCCACTAATTACCTCAGGAAAACTCAGGTCAAAGGAAAGCAGCAGCATTATTTGTACAAGTGAGTCGATTCCAGGCACACCCTCTCCCCACCTCTGAAGTGCAGAAAGCAAATGAGAAAGGCTGTTCAGAAGAGATCAATGCATGGTGGGATGGTGCTCAAAGACAAAATGTGAACTACTGAGCAAAACTCAGTCTGTGTGGTCACTTGAACTCTGCAAAATTAACAGATTACACTTTAACCAGGATTGAAATTACTGTGAATTGTTTATGTCTAGCTGCAAAGCATTTCAGACGTTTCAGCTCATTTTGTAACGGTCATTTCTTTAGGCTTCTTAAAGCTAGAACCATTTCCTAAAGAGAAAAACAGTAGCACCACTGCCCAAAGCAATTAAGACAAGACTGAACAACGTTTGCTGTCAAAGGCAGCACAGCCTTAGCAGTGGGGAGCAGACATAAGAGATCTTTCCGTAACTAATCTCTGTGCTTTATCAGAAAGAGATTTCCTTTGGTTTTGCTACATTCTTTTCAAGTTCATGCTCTTTTGTTCCTGTGTCTGATGTAAATTCAGAGATCATTACATGTCTCTTTACACACAATTCTGTGCTTTACGGTTCTTTTTCACAATACTAGTTTTTAAAGCTTTTTGAAGCATTACAGACTCAACTGAATCCACCAGGTGACATGTCATAGGCACAGTCATAGAAATAGAAAAAGGAAGAGCAGGACTTCATATCTGAAGTGCAATCCCACTCCATGCAACCATGCAATTCCACTCCACTGCACCATCTCAATTTCAGCAACATTCAGTTTTATTAAAAGAATCTCATTTTAATGCACAACTTACTTATTCTTCTTGCAGCAACAAGTGCAGAAAAATGTGTTAGTACCTGTTTCACGTCCCTTCCTGCCTGACGACAGACCATTAGACAGCCCACTAGACTGGAAGAATGCCTTAGCTGTGGTTGACTGAATACCTGCTTTCTTCTCCTTCAGATTCCTCTTTGAAATGTGTTTTTCTCAGTAACAGTTTATTCATGAGTTTTGCACACCCTGTACAGGTCCATTATCTGTTTTTTGCTTGTCTGTATTGTACTGCACTTCCTTCATGGCAGTGTTTGGAAAAGAGACAAAAAAAGACCCCAGTCAGTCCTGACCTGAAAAGCTCATGATCTAATTCAGAACATTTCTGGGATAAGAAGTGCTGCATGCCCAGAGCAGAAGAGGACACAGGCCCAGGAACAGACATAAGCAGGACCAAGCAGGGGCCAAAGCATCCCACAGGTGGCCACAGGCCTCTCAGCAGAGCCACTAGAGTCTTTCTGGATGAGTCCCCATCCTGGACAGAGCAGTAGTCACAATACAGATCATTAAAATGGATCAACTGGGGACCTAAGGTCTGGATCCAGTTTGCAGGATTGATTCACTCTGACATCCTTGCCTCTTCTTCAAGGTCTCACCACCTCTTAGCAGCTTTCCTCCTTTACAGGAGATCAGTCCTTGCCCTCATGGGAGGAGATAGCTCATGGTGTATGTCTCAATAAATGAACTGGGGAAGGACCCCAAACTTCTAGCCTACAGGCTCTTGGATATCTGACCTGAATAGATGGACAGCTTAGGTTTCACTCAGCAAGCCCCCCAGCTGTGTGATCATCTCCCCTGGGCACAATCCAGTTCAATAGAATAATTAATTCCAAAATGATTCACAACAAAGTGTTTCATTCATTCTGAGCAAAGAGTTTTCACAACTTTTTTTTTTCCCATGGGGAGAGGGAGAAGAGATATTTCAACTTTCCACCCCAGTTCAGGATGGAAACAAGTGCTGAAACATTTCCCCAGAAATGGAAGGTTTGCTTTTTTTTGTTTTTCTGTTTTTTCTCACCTTGATTTCTCTATTTGTAGGTGAGGAAGAAAGTGAGAAGAAGGCAGAAGACAGATATGGCAACGGAAGCTGGAAAAGAACTGCAAAGGATTGTGTTAGCCCTGTGCATCCAGTCTGAACTATGGAAACTGCCATGAGCTCTTACAGACTGAAACACTGTAGATGTGTACAATGCATGCACTTACACAAGCAGAAGAAACCCCTTGCTTGATTTTTCTTTCCTTTTTTCCTATCAGCATCAGAAACGTGAGTTTTGTCCCTTGCTAGAGGCCTGAACTCCTGTTCTGGTGAGCATTCTGGAGTATGATTCAGAAGAAGTTCTTTTTTTGTCACTGGCCCCATTACCTAATGTTTTGCAGCCCTGCCCAATAAAGATTTATTCATCTCATATGTTCTTGGTTGTGACCTTATGTTCAGCCACAGTTGGACTGTTTTGCGGTCCAAGGCTCTCGCATCGACGTTCCAAACTCGGGAACTGCTGCGCCTGGGAAGACCAGCCTGCAGAGCCTCGCTGGACAGTAAATCAGACCTTGAAGGCCCAACCTTTTTAAATCAAGCACTCAGCCTCATCTGTTTTGTTACTGCACTAATACTGCCCCGAGGAAAATCACGAAAAAGAGTCCAATATATTTCAAATATGTTATTTAACTGAAGCATGTTTTGCTTAGATTCAGTTTGAATATTGCATTGCTTAACTTTTCTTTGAATACCCTTTCTCTATGTGCTGTTTATGATGAATGTCTCTGAGTCAACTTTTATACTGAACGTAGGAGCCCGCCGTGAGGGTTTACATGACTGAAGTGGGCACTGTGCTCAACTCACCAGCCCCCTGATCCGGACTTGTTTCACACCTAAGTTTTCTGCAGTTAAATCTTATCCTTCCACAAACTACATGCAGCTGTGCAGTTCAGAAAATGTGACTCAAAAGTTTTCTTTCAGAGTATTACTCTCCTTCCCTCTCCCTTGCTGGCCAGAAGTTCATGGGGATCATCCCCACACTTTCCTTAATCCCTTCAGTATTCAGGCCCTCAAGCCAGCTGAACCCCACTACGTTTCCCTCCCGGTGAAACCCATGGCAATTGTTGTGCTGAGAACTAGCAGTGGGGCTACTTTCTCTGCTCAGGGAAACTCTCTGAATAACACAGGAGAGGCTCAGTGCATCCCATCACACAGCTATAAAAATTTACTGCTGCCACATCTTAGAAAAAGTGGTGTTTCAGTATCATGAAAACAGTTCGGAGCTATGCACTTTCTAATAGTTATTTGACAATGATCAGAAGATCTTTGATATTAATTACAGCTAACTTCTCCTACTCACTGTGCTGAAAGTGAAGCTCAAACTATGCCAGATTAATCGCCCTTTGCTACTTATGAGGTTCTTTATGGCTAATTTGTCACCATCCATCAAGCTTTGTTCATGCATTTATTCAACAAAATGAACAGGGCTTTAACCAGGGAAGGTGAGATATTTAGTTAATAAAAAATAATGAAGGATATTTCTGAGACACTCTGATGAACTCAGTACTTGAACCTTTCAACTTGCTTTTACCCCGGAGAGCATTTGATGAGATCTTCCAATTTTCTTTAATCATTTCACTCAGTGTATTTTTTTCCATATATTTCACTATCTGTAATAAGAACTAAGACACCAAGCACATAAGGAAAATAAACTGTCAGTATTACAGCAGTGGTTTTGATGGGGGTTGCTAATAAAAAAGTTATTTTATCTGCACTGAATTCACTGTGGACTTTTCAAGGGACCTATCTTTTGCTCTTGGCTAGTAGCAGAAAGTTGTGGTTGATGTGCTGCTGGTATCTGAAAAGTACTTTTCATTGATTTGAGAAGGAACACATGTGAAACTGGAATCATTGTGTGTTTCTTCAAGAAGCAAAAGTTCACCATAATATCAAGCCTTTCCTTCAGCTTTTCTCTGTGAGAGAGAAATCAGCTGCATTTGACCTAAAAACCTCAGACCTAATTTTGAATAACTACAGAAAAACAGTTTTTAACAGGATTGCATTTCACTGTTTCAGACAAATGTGAATTCCTTTCCCTTTGCGTGGATTTCTCTAAACAGGGAAATCCAATTCCCTTTGGATTCTTCCCCTCTGAGTGAGGACGAGACTGAGTCATCCTCCATTTGTTTGTCTTTGATGACGAATATTACTCTCAACTTCCCAACAATGTCAGCAATGAAAACAGGGCATCTGGAGCTTGGTTCAGTTATACTTACACCCTTCCAAAATACTACATAGAAAATATGCTTAATTTTAAACACCTGAATAACTACACTGGCTTTAGCTGGCATATTTCTAACATTAAAATTTGCTGGATTAAGACCATCATACTTATTAAAGTTGTGCCCCATTTGCAATAGCAATTTGGCATTGATACAGCTGTGGCATTCCTGGCAGTGAGACAGGCTTAACAATTTCTTAGTTTAGACATACTCTTCTGGGAGCACCGTGACATTCATGATTTAACACAACCACTTATGTTGCGGGTGCCACCTACATCCAGGTGGGTAGCTCTTTGGACAGGCCACACTTCACGGTCCCCCTGCAGAGAGCACTGCTAAGCTGTCAGACTTGCCTTTGAAAACTGCTAATTCCATTTGTGCACCTGTGAGTGCAAAATGCAAGGTGTATGATGGAAACCGTTCGAAAGCATAGCCTGCTCTGCAGCAATCAACAGATCTAGTCTGGAATTTTATGTTTTCTTTCTTCAGTGATTCAAGTATGGTTTAACCTGAAGCAGTGATAAAAGCAGAATGCTGGAACTTCAGCTATACAAATTAAAGGCAAATAATTCTGTAGCAGACAACAAAAAGCTGCACACAGAAAATATGAATATTAATGTATTGCAGTTTCAGTTGTCAGAGTCTTTTCTCCTTGCCGTCTTTTGCTCTGCTCGGCAACGAAACAGGCATTCTGTTGAGCCAGGCTCTTCTCACAACAGACAGGATGAAATTGTTTCCTTGGTTAGACAGCTCACCCTTGAGGTATGCTCAAAGAATATCCTTTTTTGCACATCTATACTGCAGCTTCCAATTACGGAGGCAATATAAGCAGCAAGAAGCAGCGGGGGAGAGAATAAGATGTTCTTTCTCTCCAGACAGAAAATTCCATGCTGACAAAAAAGTTAGGATTCGGCAACTCAAAAAGTTTCTTTGCTTTTATTGTGCTTTTATTCATGTGAGAGAATTCACATACATGTGCACAACTGACTCCTTTCCTGGAGGCTGTTGGAACCGCAGCTCTCAGAACTTGAACTATTCAGAGAGCTGGAAATGTTTGTCTGATCTTCTGCAGTAACACTTCTATGGAGAAAAGCTCTTTTCTCCCAAGAATATTCTCATCTGCAAATGCAACACAGCCTCTTCTCCGTCTGATAGTGGTTTTCCACTAAATTCGGTCTGGGCAAAATAACTAAGCAAATCCTGCTGTTATTTCTACTTGTTGCTGAGTGTTGATCTTTTGTAGTCATTTGTAATGCAATATAAGATGAGAAAAAATAATTTATTTTTAAAATAGGGGACAACACAAATACACTACAGATTATTTCCAAGTTGCTGCTCATGATCAAAGTTTGAGATGGCCTGACAGTGATAAGGCAACACCAAGCAAGGAACAACTCGGATTAGATATCCAGGAAAGCTCTGTCTCCGCTGGGATTCTAAACAATACCTTTGAGCAAATCTTTGGGAAAATCACCAGTAACACTCCTATCCCCATAGTTCATGACCTTTTTTTGAGAATACAAAACTGACTTGATTATTTTCAGGCTTGACAGTATACTAGTCTGTGTTCATGCTTGCAATAGATTGCAATGCTTTAATAATATGCTTGTTGTTTACTTGGAAGCAGAGAGGCTAAGCAGCACCTAGTTCAATCCAGCATGAAAGCTGAAGCAGGTTTGTGTTAAGTTTGAGCTCTTCATGCCACCTTTGCAGTTTCTGAGTTTTTCTTTAACTTTTGGCTTTGTAGCCTCAAAGTAACTTCAGTCAAAATATCTGAGCATTGTCAGGTTTCAGGTCAAAAGTATGTCAAAAGTAGAGTTTTACATGATTTCCACCCAACAGTAAATCCCTCCCTGCATCTGATATTCAGCCTAAGCTCACTTGAAAAGTTTTAGGTTTTGCGGTGAATGTTTCTCACAACTCTAGGTTGAAGAAAGCTGGAATGTTATAGTCCTCTCAGTGGGTTTCATCCAAATCCCAGATAATTTGATAGGCGTCTTCATGACTACAAGGAGAAGTGAATCAAGGCAAAGATTTTGCTGGTGTGCAGAGTCAGATTCTCAAGCAGTATGCACAGGACAGTGCCAGACAGAACAATAAAACAAGATAGCAATGTGTTTTTTTTTTTTTCACTTACTAGTTTCAAGTAGCAAATGTTGAGGGCAAAGTTCCTGGGAAACGCCTTATGAAACACGTTTCTCCTTTTAGACTCATTACTACAATAAACATCATTTTAGAATCATAGCAACAAACATTTTCTGCAGACTGTTTAAAATAGGCAATTTTTCACCCTCAGAGACAGTCAATTCCAAAACAAGGATGACAGCCCCAGGTAGATGCTGCTTACCTCTGAGTGTGTATTCTGGTAGAGGCTGGAAAGATAGCAGCACACAGCTTGCCTCACCAGTGCATCATTACATTTTTCTAATACCCCAAGCACACAAGCTATCTATTGAGCAGCCAGCTATGAGGGCGAGGGACACAGACAAGGATATTTCTGGAGCGTCCTGCTTAAAATCACAAGGGTGTAATCCACAAAGAGATTTAGACACCTAAGAGTCTCAACACCGCAGTTCAGCTGCTACCTACCTTCAAGCATGCCCAAAGCCCCTTCTTCCTCTGTTTATATCCTTCTGTACCAGAGGGATCTGAGAGGGTAGATGCGCTGTCCTCCAGCATCGAACATGCATAGCCCAGCCAACAAAAGCCCTGAGCTGACAAGAGAAGATTTTTGTCGGAGGTGTGGTACAACAATGCACAACCTATGCCTGTGCAAGGGGGCTCTGGTGGGTCCATCATATCAATGCAGCTGTAAAGGCAGTAGCTTTGGATGGCAGGTAGGGCCCAAACCTCAGGAAGAAGATGATGTTCCATCCCACTGCCAAACTGCCAAACTGTTATTCAGAAGGCAGGTTGCCTGCTCCAGGCTCAGGCAGCAGTTTTCAGTGTTGGTGTCAGCCCTGGATGCTTGGAGAGGTCCTTTTGGGATACACATGCTCCCCGGACATAAACTGCCTCACACATAGGAATGTGCTTCTTCAGTTTTGTCTCTCATTGTCATGAACAAGGAGCAAAATAAATTGTTTTACAACACATTTCATGAAAAGGAAATGTTAGTTTATTTCCTTTTCTTTTCCTTGCCTTTTTCTTCATAACCATTATCCAAAGGCCACAAAAACAAAAGTAGCTAAATATTAGAAGTTATTTTCCCCCATTTGAAAATCTGAATTACTAACTCTTATCTGTAGTGAAAAACTTTTTGCAACACCGTTTTTAATTTATCATGCAGAGTAGATTAAAAAATCTGAAGAAATTACATTGAAAACATTTCAAATCAGAAAAAAATCTTTGCAACAGTCATTGTTTAAATTATTTCAAACATAACACCTCATATTGCAAGTTCCCTGACATCCTACCTGTATGTTTGATCACTGGAGGCAAAGATTCTCCTTCAAGGAAGAGGACATTCAAGGTTTCCTATCACTCAAAGTGTCCTACGGGAAGAATGATAGACCTGATGGTAACCTGATGGTAATTTCTGGGCAGGCACATGGTCTGTTAAGCTGCATTCAGAGGACAATTTCCTGATCCTTATAGGTTTAACAAAAAATACAGCCTGTTACACCAGTTGAAAATGAGGCCCTGTGGGTCAGTTCTGCAAAACCACAAACATACCACCAAATAGAAAGGATTACTAACATCTATTCAAACAGGGCTGTCTTGGCAGGTTGTGTTACGCAACTTTTCCAAAAGCATGTTAGATATTGGCAGACACTGAGAAATATCATCCAAGTCCTTTTCGCTCTCTCTCACTCTTTTTCTTTTTTCTTTAATAGTCAGTCAATTTGGTGTCCTGGAGAGAGAAAAAATGTTCCATGAAGAAATCACTTTGAAGCTTAATTTTTCACTGCCAAAGTACTTGGGACACTCGTTTTTTCCAGTCTTTCTCTAAGTCTTGTTATCACTACTGCTGACTCATCTCCTGATGCCGAGGGAAAAACAGTTTTATGGGAACATGAAGAGGTCACAACTGAATTATTTTGGCTGTTATAAATGGCTCTGCAACTCATTCTCTGCACTGCTGTGAAACAGATTTTCATAATTTCTGGACCAAAGCCAGTGCTCCAGGGCAGAAGGATGCCCAGAGTGGTGGAGAAGCATGTAGCCTTACCTCTCGGGCAGAAGGAGCACCTCTCACCCAGCTGCGGTGAACATCACTCTCCTGCATACTGCTGAAGCAGTACTCCACAGCAATCCCATTCAGCTTTCCTCAGTGAGAAAAAAAATATCTCTAACCTCCCCTGTAAGTGCTTATGAGGTGCAGTAAATCAGGACTGATGCCTCAAGGCGCTTCTGGAGAACATAAAAGCTCTGCTCTTTTTTTCCCTACCTCCAAAACTTGCACAGGGATTTTGTTTGTGTAGAAACAAATAAACCATTGAATTATTTCTCCCTTCTTCATGAAATCTGATGTGCTCTCCACACATATATGCACATAAATATATTTGAAAGCAAGTTAAGCAATTTCAATAAATCACTATTTCAGTGAATTTCACCTACACTTGCTGTCTGCAAATCTTTGACAGAAAAGTCATGAAATAAACAGTCTTAGCAGAAGTTATTTGTAAATTCCTTTAACAAACAATGTTTGGATATTATGCGGTTTGTGAATAGTTCACTGTACATATTTATAACGACACTGTGTGTAACTGCATCCCATTAATCAATCAGATGGTTTTGTGTCTGTTCCCTTTTCAGAGGCAGAACATTATGTGATGAGAATATAAACAGACTATGCAGCTGAACATAGCATTGACCTGTAGTGAATCTTTAAGCCTTTCTGCTTTTCTGAAGGTTTTTCAAGATTATTAATCAAATGAGCATGTGTGTGTTCATGTTAAGATGCCAGAGACAGGTCAGGAAGGGACATAAAACTGAAAAATCACTTCTGACTTTCAAGAACCACTCCTGGATATTTTCCTTACCATGAGCTGCGCTGTACAAGCCATGAGGCATATGTGAGCTAGTAGGTTGTTTAGCTAATCCCCATCTGGTGAAACTAAAGAGCATTTTACAGCCCGCACGCAAAAATGAGTCTCAAATTATTTTTAGGCAATGTGACACAGTCTCAGTACAAGAGGGTAAGCTTGCTCCTGTCCTGAAATAGGTTTGCCTTGCAGTTCTCACCCTCATCAGACAAAATATCCCACAAGCAGACTGAGCAATGCATTCACTGGACTGCTGCATTAAAGGGGCACGGTGCCAGCCTGAGGACAAAGGCCATTGCTGCTGCATGTTGTGCATGAAACCATCCTGGAGGCAGCGTGCCCTTTTCCCGTCACCTACTGCATTAATGCCTTCAAGCAAGGCAGACAGAGGAAGGCTGCTCATGTTTGGCATCCTCTTAGGTTTTAGGCATGGGGTGGTTGCTACGTGATTACGATTACCACAAAGAAGGTTGTTCTGGACAGAGCAGAAGTCAAACTTTGGCTGCTTACGAAGTAAAAGACTAGGATGACAACACGCTTTAAGCATGTCCAGCATTAGGCTGCAGCTGAGAGAAGGTCTTGAGGATTGCAGTGTTGGAGGTAAGCACCTACATCTCTCCTAAGTCCTATTTCAGGTGCCCTCTTCCTCGAATCAAATTCTTGGTGCACTTTGTTCCATCTCAGTCAGTTACTTGGAATTGTCACTGAAATTTGGAATATTTTTCATTAAGATCTGCTGTGGGAAGGCTAGAATAAGCATAATGAAAAAAAAGCAAGAATAAATCTTCCCAGGACATGTTTAACTGAGGGCTGACGGCTCAGATTACTGTTGGCATCATCTGAGCATTTCCAGTCCCGGCATTCATGAGAGTAGTGATAAAATGTGGCTAACGTCTGTCAATCCCTATTTCAACAGTGGACTTCACAGTTGAATAAACATACTTCTAAGCACTGCAGTTTGATTTTTGTTTTTAAGCACGTAGCTTCTTTATCCCTTCACATAGAAATGGCTTTCATAGGAAATTTAAGATAAACAGAAGAGAAAGTTCAATATAGACATGTGGTGTTCATCAAGGAGAACTTCTAAATCAGGAGGAGTTTTCCTTCACAGAGCTGGAAACCATCACCATACCATCATCATCTGCTCATTTGGATCCCACCAGCTACCATGGCTGAAAGGCATTAGCCCCCTTGTCTGCCAGTTTGACCATCAGCACTTTCAGGACTTTAGTCTCCAGAGGCTGATAAAATGGGAAAAAAAAAAAACCCTATCATGATGGGTACTTGCCTATTTGTATTCCCAGGCATGGGTCTTGAGCCGGTTACTCCTCCAATTGCTATTAAAATGCCAGATCACCATAGCAATCACAGTAGAAAAGTTTGCTTGCAATGACACTAAGGATTGCTCTTGGCCATGCATCATACAGAAGCACAGGGCACACTTATCTCCTCCTATCAGATCGGTACATGTGCGGCCACTTAAAATTTCCAATAATGAGCAGCCTCTTCCTTTAAGCTTGGATGGCTTGTTTTGAATCAAGTCAGGATAAGCATTAGGTAGCATCTCCACAAGAGATCACTGTGTCTCTTCTGTCTACTCTGTAGGAAATAGGGAAAAAAAAAGGGTGCTCCTTCTTATAGGTAACATCACACAGAATTTTCAAATGCCCTAGAAAGAATTAAAAGCATCATTAGCTCATAGCTTTACTCCAGAACACATATCTAATGAAAAGCAATGTGTCCTTCTGATATATTTATCTATTCCTGTAGGTTTCTTCTGAAATCTTTTCCTTTTTTGCCCTGATATTTCCATGTAATTTAATTTGCTTGTTCTTTCTTTTTTTCATGACTGTATTAGCTCCCGTCAGTTTTCAATTAGCTGCTTTCAGTGTTCATACTCCTTAACAGTTGTAACTATTTTGTTTCTCCCATTACATTCCTTTCCTGGTTTGCACGTTACATATATTTACAGTAATCCAGTAGAGGCTTTTGAAGTTGAAGTCCTCCATGTGATGCAGTCTGAGGCATAGGATATCTCATAGGCCACTACACAAAGGGGAGACATGCTACAGAAGGCAATTTCTTTTGTCAGCATGAGAGATGCTTTCAATGGCCCTGTCGGATGAAACAGGTCTGGATGTGCCAGGTGAAATCCTGGCTCTGTCAGGAGAACATTTGTCACAAAGCTACAATTTCTCCATTTTAATCTCCTCTCACCACAGCTCTGCCTCGAATCTTATAGAATGAACTCATCCATTCTCCAAAACACTACGTTTTCTAATGTTGTTTCAGGGCTTGATGAACCCCTTGTTGTTGGAGGCCACAAAAAGACCACGCTTCCTGCATACACCAAGCCAACCTTCACGCTTCAAGCATGGGACATTTTTTCTTTGTGGACCACAACAGGGAGTCTGCATCCAAAGCTCTTTCCAAGGTGAGTTACTCTATACAAACCCTGCACAGCATCCTGACAACTAATCCAGAGCTCCCAATGGCAGAAACAAGTTGATCTCTGAAGGCCACTCACACAGAGGTTTGCCAAGAGACAGCTCTTTCCAACAATCTACAAATTTGAGATTTTCTCTCTTCCTTTGAGTTCTTTTCCCAGGAAACATGTTGAAATTTGTCCTCAGCACAATTGACGTCTGACCTAAAGCAGATTCAAGGAGTCCAGGATAGTGAATTTGTAAGTATAATAATGGCTCCATGCCGGCCAGAGGTTTTCACTGGATACCCACAGAAGATGCTGTGAAAGTTTTCTAGTCTGATTCCTCCCCAGTTATTTTCCCAGTTTCCATTTCCTTCACTCTGATATGCCTTTTGTCCAATAGGAATTATCATTGTGATATTATTTTAAAATTAATTTTACAGGCTAATTTGATCATGTGTGGGTGAAGGGAAAAGATTTGATTCCAAAAATCTGTAAAACTCTTTGCTATTCTTGGCCACAATATAATATTCTTCTACTGTTTTTATAACGTACAGCCAACTATACCTGATTCTTGTGGAAACTAGGCTTGAAAGAAGCTTTGATATCAATATATTTCCATTACAAATCCTTTGAGAATTTCAAAGCCCATGAACATTATGGTAATAACTTAAAATATGTCTTGATGAAGATCTTAACCCAGGATGTCAATATCAGAAAAGCTCTCTAGGATAAATAGCACTGCACATAATACTGAACAAAAGCCGTTGTCTCTTTCTCTTTCAAGTTTTGATAGCTAGAGGATACAAGCAAAGTGACTGTGGCACAGCCCCAGGCATATGGGATTCCCTCGCCTGGCTACCTTGCTAATGAACTGGATCAAAAATGGCAAAAACCCATCAGTCTGAACTTAGTTTTTTTGTTCAAGCAATGTTCACTCCCGCAGCGGCAGCAGTTATTCCCCATGTCAGTAGTCACTAGCATGATTCTTTGGAACAAAATTCAAAACCTTTGTTCAGCATCTGAAACGAATTAATTCTGTGATTGAGCTGTGGCAGGGTGTAATGAATAATCTCTCTGCAGTTGCTCATTTGTACTTGCAATAATCTTCACTACTTGTGTATGATTTTACTTGTCAGTAGGGCACTGAAACACTGATCACAGAAAAGTAATTGCCATTTATAGTCCAGCAGAGCAACAGATAGACCTACACTGAAATAATTTCCGTTCACACAGATGCCAGTTCATTCTTCCTTCACATTGCAAGGCAGAGGACTCAAACCTGGACGCTTTTGGGATGTGAACTTGGCAACTTGGGGCCACAGCTCGTTTTGAATATCCAGCAAGTTCACAAACCTTTTCCATGTCTCCTCTCTAAGAGAGGGTAGTGGGGTCTCAGTGCAGTCAATTAACCCAGATTAGGTCTTGATTTCAGATTTTGCCACAGTGTTTGTGATTTTGAGCATAACACTTAAGTTTTCAATATTTTTGCTCTCTTGCTCAAAGCTAAGCATTCAGATTGCCCACTTCACAGAATTTTTATGAAGATTAATTGTTTATTATTTCTACCATGTTCAGCTACTGCCGTGAAAAAAGCATCAGAGGGATTTTTAAAAAAAGGAATATTTGTTGTCTTTCAGCTGCAAGTAAGTTAAATAAAATCAAGTCTATTTATCCCCCTTATTAAACAGTTGACTACAGCACCCATACTTACAAAGGAACAGCATCTTCATCAACAAGAAGTTCTGCTGACTGTGTCAGAACTTCCTCCATAATCAGTTCGTTCACCTACATTGATATTAATGGTCTGCTCCAGAAGGAACAACATCCTACAGTGCAGCATTTGCACATACATACCTCTATGAAAACTCCTGATACCGATATACACAGCATGCCAAGAAAAGTACATGCCAAAAGAGCAAGTACTGGATTATTCCTTTGAGATGACGAATAGTAATGCCACAGTTTATTGAAAAATGTCTGCATTTGGATAGTCTCCTGTTTCCCTTTTCAGGGCTATGTATGTTATTTCTCCAGGTTCTGTGAGGTTTTGTTTCAATTGTCAGGAGAAATGTTGTTAAACCTTTCGTTCACTCTCATTTTTACTCCATTTATTATTTCTAAAACAGTGAATGACCAAACTTGGACTTATCAAAGACGATAGTTCAGTTTCTCGCTTTGAGACATCATTTAAAGGTCATTTATGGACTTCACATTTGCTCATGCACTTAATTTGGCTGATGCAGTGCCAGTTTTTTAAGGACTTGCTTATAAATGTCTTTCTTGCATTTTTGCTGGAATTAATACCAGAAAAAAAACAATGGATAAAATAAAATTGCTGAAATAAATGACGTGCATTTGTCTTTAATGGAAAAGGCTAACTATCAAAAGGAAGGAAGGCTAGATATGTGGCTAAGTGATACACTACTATTTAAGAGAAGTGAGATGCTGATTCTGTCTGATCCTCAGAATCAGATAATCAAATGGTGCAATTAGGTGTTTCTCTACTGATTTAAACAAACCTTTACCCATTTTCACAAGTGGGAAATTTGACTCTCAGATTGCAGATGCATCTGGCTAGTGAAGCCTCAGATGATACTGGCTTCTCCGAAGTTGTAGCACGCTGGCCTGTTGCACAAGAAAAAATAAGGGGCAAAGATATACTCATGTGAATGAAAACTTTTTCAGTTGGCAGCTCTTTTCTTTCAAAAGGGTATAAAACTGATAGGAACAGGCCTGTAGTTTTCAAGGACAGTCATAAAAGCTGTGATTATGGTACCAAATGAATTTGGTGACCTTGCTAGACAAAATGCATAAAGCTGTGTTTTGAATGACCGAGTTGAGAATCAAGGACACTTGGTGAGTTCGTGTGGTTTTGGTAGTTATCTTTTGGTAGGGTAGGTGAAAGAAGAGGAGGCTGTCATTGCAGCCACATTTGCAAAAAAGAAAGGAGCAGTTACACAAATATATTACAGGACAAGCAGAAAAAGAAAAACGCTGTTTTTCTAAGCCTTCCTAGAAATATAATGTTCACTGCAGGATATAGGAAGAATGAGCAGTGTCTGGAGCATGGTGATGCTGAGGATTGGTTCTATAGCGTATAGTGCACAGATAGTTTATAAATAAGATTTATAAGATAAAGTGATACACCAGCTTTTTCAGAAAGGGAATATCAGAAATATATTTTTTCCCTACTGAGCCATTATCTTTAAACATAGGGTTTACTCCCAAGTAATATA
Source organism: Gymnogyps californianus (assembly GCF_018139145.2). NCBI lineage: Eukaryota > Metazoa > Chordata > Aves > Accipitriformes > Cathartidae > Gymnogyps > Gymnogyps californianus. Next base: position 89,990,828 of record NC_059473.1, on the reverse strand, counting down.
TGCTACATTGAAAGCTCACTTGCCATCCATTACATGACAACGGGCAAACAAAAACCTCCTGGTATGCTTCATTCTCCAATGTCAAACTGAAGTCATTAGAAAGCAGTATGCAGAACTTCAGATAAAGAGTATCCACCATTAATGGGCATATATTAGTCTGGATTGAATTCTAGTAGTGTATGTCCAGAATATCTCCAGAAACAGATTTTGTTATCTTGCTGAAGAAACAGCTTTTTAAAGATTTAGAGCAGAAATGAACCAGGTCAACTGGAAAGCTCAGGTCAGTATGGATGCAATTTTCCAGGCTGTTCTCTCCACAACAGCTCCATAACAGGAATCAAAGTTGTGCTGGTTTTGGCTGGGATAGAGTTAGTTTTCTTCACAGTAGCTACTGTGGGGCTATGTTTTGAATTTGTGCTGGAAACAATGTTGATAACACAGGGATGTTTTCATTATTGCTGAGCAGTGCTTACATAGAGTCAAGGCCTTTTCTGCTTCTCACCCAACTCCACCAGCGAGTAGGGAGAGGGTGCACAAGAAGTTGAGAAGGGACACAGCTGGGACAGCTGACCCCAACTGACCAAAGGGGTATTCCATACCATAGGACATCATGCTCAGCATATAAAGCTGGGGGAAGAAGAAGGAAGGGGGAGATGTTTGGAGTGATGGCATTTTGTCTTCCCAAGTAACGGTTACACATGATGGAGCCCTGCTTTCCTGGAGATGGCTGAACACCTGCCTGCTGATGGGAAGTGGTGAATGAATTCCTTGTTTTGCTTTGCTTGCATGCGTGGCTTTTGCTTTACCTATTAAACTGCCTTTCCCTCAACCCATGAGTTTTCTCACTTTTACTCTTCCAATTCTCTCCCCCATCCCACCAGGGGGGAGTGAGTGAGCGGCTGTGCGGTGCTTAGTTGCCAGCTAGGGTTAAACCACGACAAAAGTTCAGTTTAAATTCAGGTCCTAATAGTCAAAGCACTTCAAGAGATTGGCTTAAGTTACCTGATCAAGAAATTACCTATGTATCCAAAACCAGGATCGCTATTGTCACCTTTGCTGTGATGTTGCATTTTCAGCTTGGCAGAAAACAGTTGCCAGGGCCAGAGACACGACTTCTACCTTGGACAGGAAACCAGCCTCTTAACTGATGTTTCACATCTAAAGGTATGATCTATTGGACCTATATTTACCGCACACTCACACTGAAATAGAAGGATATAAAAGACCTGAAAGCACACAAAGGCATTTATCTCATAGAATGTGGGAAATTATTTAAAATAAAAAGCAACTACAAGTTCTGTAAGATATTCAGATGCTGCAGGTGACGCAAAACCACACAGATTTTGTGTTACAATGACCTTCAAATTCCTTGGTTAGAGATCCCTCCTGCTGCTCCCTCTTTCCTCATTTCATGAAAAGGTTCAATTACAAAGTAAAAACAAATCTTCTAAGCAGCTATGCTTTAGTGTGCTGATTAACGTTCATATTTACTGTGAACCAAACCAAACTTGTCTCAGAAAGGCACTTCCACTGCAGTAACCTGAGCACTAAAGGATGTTTTTGCAAATCTTTTCATTTGACAAGTTAATTTTCTAAAGTAATGTTTACTATTGCATTAAGTTAGTTTGAATTTCAGGTAATAATAGGATCCTTGAGTTGGCTTTAAATTGTTATATTCTTAGCACCAGCTTAAGCCTGTCATAGCAATCCTGCAGAAAAGTCTGCGCTTCACTTACTCTTTCCCTTCCCTTCCCAGCTTCATATAAGTTCTAGTGACATGTCTTATTATCTTGTGGTTCAGTCCTAGGTAAAATTTGGGTTTGAAATAATCAAATGCTATTACAAGTTTTTAGATTTATTGCTGCTACAAATATGGTAGACATCTGGATTTCAAACTCCTGAGTGTGAAGACATATGAATCAAGGAGTCTTGGTTGGGACCCTTCTCTGGCTCTAACCTCTATGTGGGAAAGCCTTACAGAATATAGTGCAGATAAACCTATACTGCAGCCTTTACAAATACAGGCAAAAAAGGTACACCTTCTGCTACAGAAAAAGAATGCTAAAAAGAGTGGTTTCATTTAATAAGCAGTGCTCCCTTTGGAGAGCATGAAACGTGGAATGCTTCTGAAAATTTGCTGTAAGCACATGGGCATGCCATGGCCATGCTTGAATGTTGGTCTTAATTTTTCTTTGCAGCCATAGCTTTTTCAAATCTATTCTTCCAGCTGCTGAAAACACAGTGTATAAACCAAACTCTGGCACTTACTAACTGTGCTGAAGGACAGCAGATCTGCCCTGCCTCAACCCAGGCCTTCGCTACCTGTCTCAGAACCGCCTGGCAAACTGCAGACGAGTCTTATGGGGGCTTGGAGAAGAGCTGGGAGCAGATCTCCCTCTGCTGAGAAAGGCAAAGTCAGAGCTGAACTCCAGCCCTGTTGACCTCCACTTCTTGCCAGTTTTGAAGCAATTTATACTCCAGAAGCGTCAGGAAAGATAACAACTGCTTTTGATTTCTCAATGGGAGGGTAGGTCTAGAAGTCCTAGACAGAATCTAAATAGACAGGATATGAGTTATGACTAAATTAGTGTCCCCTGCTGGGGTGACAAGTTTGTGTAGTACACATTCCTGTACAGATAAATATTTCTGTAAAACAGACTTTGGAAGTCAATAATCGGGATCTAAAAACCAGGAAGGCAGGGAGATGCATTGGGTATAAACGGCAAGGTGCTGGCAGCGGGGGCTGCAGGGCAGCCCCTGTGAGGAGAGGCCACCCCATGCCAGACACAGCCAGTTCCAGCTGGCTCCAGCAGACCCACCACAGGGCACAGCTGAGCCCAGCAGCCACCCACGATGGTGGCGCCTCAGGGAAAGCATATTTAAGAAAGGGCAGTAAATGCCAAGGGAAAAAAAAAAAAAAAGAAAAAAAAAAAGGACCTCCAAGGCCAGAGCAGTAGGAGGTGCTCCACAGCGGAGCTGGTGACACCCCCAGGGGACTGCAGCCTGAGAACAACCCATGCTGGAGCAAGGGAAACGAGTAAGAAGGAAGGAACAGAGAAAGAAAAGAGTAAGGAACACGGAGCAGCAGAAAGAAACCACTGACCTCAATGTCCTGCGCTACCTGTCAGCCCGCCGAAAGGGCTGAGCGTAACCTGTGGCAATACCAAGGGGAGAGAGTGAGCGGCTGCGCGAGCGCCTGGCTGCTGCCTGGGGCCAACCCACCAGAGGAGGTTTTTTGCTTTAAAATGCATGATCATTTTTGAAAGCAATAACTGTTTACCACAGATACCCTTCTAAAAGATAAAAGGAAATGTCATGGTGCTGCTGAGAGCCCATTAGGTAAAGGAAATCATCTTGAAAATCAGCTAAGTCTTCTAGGTTCAAATTTGTACCCACTGTCTTCATAATAAAAAAAAAATTGAACTAACTGGAAAAAGAGATCCTCAGTTTGGGTTTCAGGTAGGAGTACCTGATATGCAGCTGAAGGCTGCAGTTTCATCCTCAGGCTGTAAGATATAGATGTCCAGACCTTAGTGATAATTTGAAAGACAAATTAAAAGCCAAAAAGGCAACAGAAAAGTGGATCTTTAAAAGTCTTCTATTAGAAAGTTTCAATCCAAAAGTTAAAATCCAAAAGGATTTTAATTGTCTCTTTTACTTTAAAAATATCACCTTCAACACACCTGTAGCTGGTACTTTTTCATTTTACCCAGGTTTGCACAGATATTGTTGTTGGAGGCAGAAGAATCCTGACTCATCACTACCATTCAGCACCACTCGACACATCCAAGATCCAAGAAGTTGTCAAAACAGGTGAAAGCTGTTCTCAATAACGCTGAGACAAAACCAATATACAATCCTCAGCTTATTGATGTGGTGTACTTCTGTCTGCTGTGCACCTGATTATCATTGACTGCACATGCTCAGTATCTCACAGGATCAGATCAAACTAACAACAGAAGTAGGAACATTGGTTATAAGTCCAAATGCTGACTATTTTTGTGCACTGTGCAGCCAGTAATTTACTCTACGCACTTCAATTAACCAAGCCAAACAGCCTTTGCCAGATAACCATGAATATGATTTCTGTCTAACTGAGTAAGTATCACTTGCAATTCATTCTTGATTATAAATCTGAACTGAGGCTCCCAAACCTGTTTTCATACAAATTCATGTGAAAAGCAGAGTGTCCAATAAGCATTAAATTATACAGTCCTGATTTGCACCTGTCAATTCACATTTCTTTTAATTTACAGCTAATATTGCCTGGGATTTTGTTCCCACATCCAAAGTGGAAGAGGGAGACGCATAAGCAATAATTCATCTTCGGTGCTTGATGCAATTTTTCTAAAGCAAGCGAATTCTCTGAAGGAGAAGTAATGTCTTTTATTGGACTCATTGTAGCAACTGGACAATAGGTAAGTTTTCAAGCACAAAAACACTTCTCTGAACATGCCCTAAAAGTTCATCTGTTTTCCCCAATCTATCACTAGTAACGGAGAGAGGTAAGATGATAGCTCTCCCTAAAAACTTGCCCTCACTTTTACTCTGAGATTTTATTTAATGTTCAATATCCTAGTGGACATGCAGCAGCAAATCCTCAGCTGCTGCAGAGCAAAGCACCTTTCCCTTCATCTAAGCCTTACCAGTTTTCACCTGCTGAGAATGCATCCCAATGCCTTCTCCCTAAATTTTCCTAGTGTAGCAAACTGTTAACAGAGTGCAAATATTTCTTTATGTCTCATGGGGTTCTCCGTTCCACTGAACAAACAAGGCAGTAAAGCCCGTGAGCATACAAACGTAAGGAACAGGCCCTGAAGTCAGAGAACTGCCCCAGATGGTTGCAGGGTGGCCGGTACCTGGGGCTCAGGAGGGAGCAGGACAGACCAGAAGATGATCAGACCTCTTTATCAGACAGCCTCCGCAAAGGGTACAATTTCTTCGGACCTCATGGCCCACGGAGAAGCACCTCAGCTGTAAATCTCAGCAGACCTCTTGAGTAAGGAGGCTGCGCCACTAGAGCCCATGATTTTTCCAATCTGTGTGGAAAAATAAGTTTAAACACATTCTTGCCTCAGCAGTAACCAAGCTGGTTTCTGAAACAATTTGACCTGCCGGTGTTGCAATGGCTGAAAGAGATTGTAGCTGGGCTGCAAGAATGCTGCTGGCAGCTCTTATCCACTCTTCTAAATGCTGAAAGTCATTTAAATACATTTGTAGGTGTTCTTCAGGGTTTTGTTATTAAAAGGAAAATAGGAAAAGTGTTAATAGGATGCTTTATGGAAATGTGCTATTTAGTTATAAACTGCCTCATGCTGAAAAGGCACACACGTAGGAGTAATTTCCATTCAGGTAAAACAGGAGAGCATTTCTATCCCAAACACACAATAATCATTAACTGCAGTTAAACATAAGCCACAAGCAAGGAAAAAAATTCAACCTTGGAAAATTTGCAAAGTATTTCAAAAGAACAAGAATTCAGCATCTAAAAGGAATTTACTTATTTACACCAGATGTTACAGATGAAATGCAGCCTTGCAAGGGAATATGGTTGCTCTCCAACTGTTCAAACGTCAATGCTTTTTGAGGTGTGTCCAGAGTGTGGGAATCACAAAAAACCCCAACCATCTACTGCACATCTTTTCCTGGACTTCTAGATCATGAACTTGAAAAACTTAGCTGAATGTTTTATATTTAGGAGTGACCTGCAAGTGAAGACAGCAAGCTGAACCCCAAAACTTAATCAGTGCAACCCATCTTTACCATGCTAAGAAATATTTCTATTAACATTAAATTGTATACCTGGGCAGGGCATGCAATATATATAAATACGAGATACCTCAGACCCCTGCAGCCTGAGATACCCTGTACTTATTGTAGGCAGGATTCTGCCGTTTGCTTTTTTGCCACAAATGCCATTAGTCCAGAGCATTTTAAAATAGAAGATAAGCCACAGCACAGTAAACGCTCTGCTCAACATGAGCATCTCTCAGCTGATAGCACTGGTGCATAGACCCTTCATCAGAAAGAGCTGTTGTCCTAAAATTAGACCTACAAAGGATAAAGGGTAGTGGGAACATAATGAAAAATGTCTCTTTTCCTGATCTTATTTTATCTCCTTCAGCTGTCTGGAGAGGAACTTAGTTGTCTGAAAGGGTAAAATCCTCTCCATCTTGAGTATTGCAGAGAATTCATAGATCCACATGTAGCCAGTGTGCTGTGTTCTCCCTTGACAGTTCAAACCAGAAACAATTCAGGCATAAACTCCATTTAGTAGCTGCTGAGAGCATGCTTTCCTCCCCCGGCTTTGTAAGCAAATGCAAACTATAACTTTATTCTCTGCCCTGTAAGCCATGTGAGTTTTGTTAAAGGTGTGGAGCCTGATCCAATTCTGCTGGGCCCCATGGAAGTTTTTCAGCTAACTCGCTTTGACATGTATTGGACAGTAGAAAATTCATTTGACCTCAGGCATAACCATCACTTTTTAAATTGACTAGTTAAGACTATTACACACACAGAGAGAGCCCAAAAATTACACTGGGTACAAAAGAAAAAAACCCTGAAAGGTTATTCATTGTAAAATTTAGGTTAGCTACATGTTCACTAAGCTGTTGCCCTGGAGGAGTCTAAACACAAAAGCCTGCAAAGAGATTTAAGGGACTTATCTGTATGGCAAGAAGGCAAAATCACACTAATAAATCAGAAGAAGATAATGAGGTCTTTGTGAAGTCCTCTATCTTTGACTCAAGTTGTACTCTGCTGAATGCCAGAAAAAGAGAATATGATTCTTCACTGAAAAAAAGCCCAACAAACCACCTGAAAAACAGAAGGTCTTTATTTGCCATTAAAACAAGCACACGATGGTGAAACTGAACTGAGTCTTATATCATGACTGTAATTTGTTATACGGTCGCTAGGCTAATATCTGAGCCTCAGCAATCTGCTGACTGCTCATAAAAACATTCTATTTAGCAACAGTTTTGCTGATACTGTATAACAGATTTGCTGTATTTTCTCTTCCTTTCACTTTATTGCAAAGGATATTTATACAGAAATAGAAAACTTGCTTCTGAGGAGTTCATCTGTTCCTTCTGGCGTTTCCGCCCCTGTTATCACAAACAGATGATCAAGACCTGACATGGAGTATCAGCTGAGAGAGCTGACAAACCCTGCTGAAGCAAAAGGCCTTGCTGATGATTCAGAACAGAATATTCTCTCAGGAGGACTCACAGACCGAGGCTTCTGGACACTGGCCTACATTTGCCGTAGATTTGCTAAGTAATCTGTCACCTCAACCTGTGTATACGTGTTTGTGTATATACACATATTCTCTAGTCTATATGTGCCCCACATATAATTATTTCTTCTTATTATTACCACTAATAATAAAAAGAACAAGGAACTGTTTGGCTTATTGCTGTTGTCATTAATCTTGCCACAGTGTGGAGGAAAAGGCTACTCAGATCTAGTTCAAATTAGTTGTCATGGATTTTCCCACGTCCATTGCATCAAGCACCCATCCCACCGCTCATCTTCCACTGGGACACCTTTGACAGCCACATCTGTATTCTTTTGATTTTACCTGCTGCTGCTAAACATAGGTCTGGCAATAAAACGGATTCCACCTGAGTACAAATACATGCCAGTAACAATCTCCTTAGGATTTCTCACCATCTTCTTCCTACTGGCTGCCTGTTGTAGGGGTGGGAGTTGTAGGTTCTCAAATGATTATTACATCGCCATAAATCGTCATCGTACAGAAATGTTTATCTAGTTTTAAAAGCTGCTGAAGGTACTATAAAAGTAGCTGGACACTACCTAAACTAATTCAGATATGTATTTTAAAACAAAGGAACCTGCCTGACTTTGATTGTCACTGGGAAACTGAATTAAGGCAATACAGCGAAGATACCCTCAACTCAATGTAAAAGCATGCTCAGTAGAAATTCTACCGTTACACTAATTTCAATTGCAATTGCAAAATTGTCTCATGACATAGGCCCTTGGAAGACTTTTTGCTATAAAAAGCCTCAGTCCAGGTTCTCAGATAGCAGGGACTGCTGCACAGAACATCCCAGAGCAGTTAGATGAAGGGTAACAGCTGGGTTACTGATGAAAAAAGCACCTCATTTTACAAACTTGCCAAAATCAAAAGCTCCCACTGATGTCTCATTTTCTAAAGGCTGTAGTGATTCATCATGGATATTTGACCCACAGTTTTTGCCCTTTTAAGTTCAAAAACCACTGCAGTCACTGCCTTCAGAGAAGAGCCTGGTTGCTTAAAGCTTGAAGGAAAGGATTAAGCCCTCCACAGAGCTCCAGAAAGACAGAATCCCAGCAGGGGAAAAGCACTATTGAAAACAAGGAAAGCAGACTGGCAAAGGCCAAACTAAATGTGGTTGCTTTATATCTATGCTCGGCAAAGATTGTTGGCTTTTTCCGTTAAAATCAGGTACATTTTACCAATGAGGGAGCTGTGAAGTTAATAAAAATATAAAGACAACCACTGGAAACCCAAACACACCAAATGCTCAAAGGGTAGGTGCCAACTTGATCAAAGTAGTGAAAAAGAAACTTTCTTGAGCAAAGAAGGTTCCCCAAACCTCCTTTTTTTTTTTTTTTGCAAAGGGAAGAAAAAAACTGTTTATAAAGCATCCTTTCTGTGACAGACTCTGCCCATCCCATTTGCTATTCCACTTCCTCCAAAGGAGCTGAAACCCACTAAAATCCCCCTGCAAGCTGAGGGCCAGCACAGCCCAGCAGCAGCCCCAACTAGCTGTAAAGGCTAGAAAAGAGCCGTGCAAGCAAGAGTATCACTTCCTATTCAACTACAGTTCAACAATAACTCACAGGGGCCTTTGTCCTCCAGCGGAGAACAATGACTCCTGTCCAGGGGGAGCTGTAGAGGCTCCAGAAAGCCTCATCCCTTCTTACCTATCAAAATCCTCTGGAGGCAGCCAACAGACTCCAAGTGGGGCTCATCTGGGCAGGAACAGTAACAACTGACTACTCCAGCAGGGCCCCACAGCCCTTAGAGAGGGCCAGCACACTCTAGTTGAGGGGAAAGGGACAGTGCACAGGTTATTCAGGCTTTCCAAATTTCACTGGAGCTTTTCTGCTTTCTTTCTCCTTCGGTAAAAATCTGTTCTGTTATGATCTTTTATTTAACACAGTGCTGGCAAAGGGGAAAATGCTGCTCCTGGGAAGCCTAGGCTGTCTGATTTTATAGCAAAGGCTTTGGGATGAAGTGAGTGAGCCACGGTAGTTTATGTTTTTTAATTAAACTGGCTGGAAAAGCAGAGCTCTGCTGCTGACCCTCCTTCTCAGTGCCTGGGAGAGGGTTATGGCTTGTCTTTGTCTTTGCATTTTAACAGTTTTCACCAATTGCCTCTGCTACATCTCTCAGTAAAGCTGATAGAAGTTCACACAACTAAAACAGAAAACAACATTTCAACAACATAGTGCTTAGCATCTCGTTCCTTCCTCCTGCTATATTTGTGGGAAAATAATGAAAATCTAGCATGAGATCTAAAGTTACAGAAATGTGGTGGGGAGGCCTGACCGCTGGGATTCAAACAGGGACGTGACCCTGAGAGAGACCATCAGAAGCCTGTTCTGAGAAGTGAGGGATATTGTGGCAGAACTCTGACACATCTGATGACAAATTTCAGAGCCACCAGAGAATCTGACTCAGTTCTCACCACAACTGTCATGCTTGGATGGGATCCAGCAAAACAGATTAGCATTGGAAAACTAGTTGCTAGAGATGTGGGTGGGCAGCAGATTACAGTTGCCACCTCAGAAGAAACTTCATCTTTGGAAAAGAATTTGTAATTTTATAACTGTCCTAAAATTACATCTGCATAGTACCCCAAGTGTAAACAGTACTGCATACTGGACCTGCCATATAAAAAACGTGCAACTGCATTGCTAGCACTCTGTCATGAATGCTTCACTACAGTCTAGAATTAAGCAACACCAGCAGCAGATGATGGGTATACCAAACAGCCAGTCACTGGGTTACACTGTCTTCTTCCATCGTCTCAAGACGTGATCTGCTCTTAGAAGGTCTGATAGTTCAGGTCTCCAAGGAAAACATAAGAAGAGGTGTGGGTGACTTAATAAGTGTGACTTTTCCTTCTGAGTAATGGTCCGATTCAGTGGTTCTTTCAAAAAGAAGAATCTTTCCACTGACGTCAACACAAGTTGACCATCACGCCCTAAGGCAGAGATGGTGAAACTTCTTGGTCTCTGTGGCTGTATTTGTTTTAAGAAACAGTCCAGTTTCCTTGTTGGTAACTCTAGGCCAATATACTGTCACTGATGTTAACAGTTTGCCATGGCTGCTGAAAAGGGGACTGGCCCATACTGCAGATCCAATGTATCTTTGAAGGTCCTTGCAAATTTTGTAAACCAGCTTATTGCCCTTTAGTGATGCAGTTACAGTCAAGGACAAGAAGGCAAACGCTGCACAGCAATTCAAGGAAACGAGGTCATGGAAAGGAACTACAGCTCTAGAAAAGATTAGAAGAAAGTAAAGGGAAGTGATTGCAAATAATAGAGTTGCTTGATGAAGCCTCTTCAAGCAAAGATTCAACTACGAGCCTGACCTGTCCCTCACTAAAGCCAACAAGATGCTTTCACATAAACTTTGTGATCAAAGGCTACAACTACATGAGCAAACAGAACAGAATTGCATTTTCTGGCTCAGATTTTATACCATGGTTTGCATCCCTCTCCCACGCCCCATCTGCCTCTCTTTTTCTCCCACAAAAGAGTATCCCTGTCCAAACTGCTTATTAGGAATAATCCTGGGCCATGCTGTGCCTGAACCATGTCAAAGCTCTACCTGGACACACACTAGTTGCCATTGACCAAAACAATGCCTGGGAGCATGCCAGCAATTAAATGATCAAAGGACAGTGCTCTAACCTGTGCCCCAGCCCTCCCCTCACCTGCTCTTATAGACATAAGCAGAAAAAATGGGACAAAAGCCACATGAAGACCAGCTACAGTACTCTTCACTTCTCATCATTAGGTGTTAAATTGTACTGCTGTCTGCTCTTCAGGAGGCTCCAGGTTTCATCTCGGCTTTGGCTTGAGGCTCCAGTTCATTTATTCAGAAGTTGTGTTAACGTGGAATGAGGTTATTAAAACAAAACCGTGTGTTCACACCTTAAAATTTTCAATAATAAATAAAATACTGCTCAGTTAGCTCATACCCTATAAAGAAAAAACATGTCAAAAGGGTGCACTTGGCCAAAAGACCCTTTGGGGACAAGGTTAAGCTTGGGCTCCCGCTTCTAAGAAACTATGCAGCCAGAACAGTGCAGTTATATCCACAAGTCTAAGCTTGCTGGCCAGCATCTTTAACCAGCTGTTTGAGATATTTGAGGAAAAACACAGAAAGCATACTTCTAGAAATTATATACATTATCTTACAACAATAAGTTCTGTTTTGAATTTTAAGCTTTTAGTATTTCTATGGGAATAAAAAGGAAAAACAAGCATTGTGAAGACAAAACAGGACTGGAGTTTCCATTCCCATAGCACTTTATAAATGCTGCCATTCCATATGGTGACTTTCTGCACACTGCTCTGAAAGGAAAGGAAAGCTTTGAAAGCAAATATAGTGGCTATGTTCCAAGCAGAGGAAGCAAGGAGTTTTCAAGGTATATTTGAGATTTACAGCTCTACACTAAACTTTGGCACAACTCACAGCTGCTTTTTTAATGGAATGATCAGTTTGGAAGTTCTTTGGTTGTTGGTTTGATTTTTCCTTCACTTTTCTATTCCTTTGGAAACAGCTCTGAAATGCATATGAGTGTTATAGAAAATGACAGACCTTAAACTTGACAATTTTGGAAAAAGAATTAAAGACTAGTGTCAAGATCAAGTAAATTTTCAGGACAGAAGGAGTCTCTGCTACTGTATGTGATTTACCATGACCTGCTGCTTCCACAGTGTTTGGATGTTTGTATTTGTTCAGCTGTGTTTGATCTCTTATCACAGCTGGCTATCAGCCTGCTGCAGCTGCTCCTTCTTGACCTTTCGCTTGAAGTATATTTTCTTCCCGAAGCCTGCTAGGATGCACAGGGCTGGGCTGCACTTCCTTGGGGTTGACGAGTGATGCTGGCAAGGCCTTCAATACCTGCAAGGAGGCTTGTTCCTAATGCAGTGTACCTTAGGAGGAACACAGTTACATACAGCAGAGCAACAGGAGTGCAAAGAGGAAAGATCTACTGTTTCTTACAGTCTACAGTTTCTTACAGCAAACTGGTGAAACTGAGGAATTATATTAGACTAAATATGTATATATTAATACCTTAAAACATATGTCTATACTAGAACTATATTTAGGGCTATACTGTGGAAGAGGAGAAGCACAGCTATCAGGGCATCTTGTAATAAACTTACCTACAAACAGTCAATAGATCTCCAACCCTTGGACGCTATAACGAAAGAAAACTTTGGAAGAGGATCCTGTGGTAACACTAGGGGTATGAGGATCAATTTTCTCTTCTGCAAATAAATGTTGCTTTCCAGTTCCTAGTTTTCTACTGTCTGACTCACTCAGAGATTGCTACGCAACACTCAAAGCAGCAGAAATAAAGCAGACCAAATATCCAGTTCTCCAGACTTCATCTACCCAGACTGGTGGGGCTGTAAGGGGTCACTTATGGCATTGTGGTGTTGCCTGCAGAGCAGTAGAGGGAATTACAGAGGTCACCAGGAGCAGACAAAGAAGAACCCCACTTCTGACAGAGCTACAACCATTCTTTTCCTCAGGCTCCTCCTGTGGGTGGGTAAGAAAACACCACCCCTCTCACTGTATCCCTGGTCTCTGCCAGAGGGAGCAGAGACTGAGGAAAGAAGTTGTAGCTCAATGCCTTATGTTTGGGGTTTTTTTTTAATGAGGTTAAATGTACAATTTAGGCTTTTAGTCCCTACCTATGCAAAGCAAATAATTTGCGTATAGCTGGGGTCAGGCTAGGCAGTTCCTCTAGCAAAAGGATCTGCAAATCTGAATCTTGCCTGGCATTTCCAAGTCAGGCAGGGAATAGGAAAGCCCTGACCTCAGCATGTTTGCAGCTCTGAACTAACAGGTACAAAGCAAGTTCAAGTTACACCACTTCAGCTCATGACCTGAATGCTCAGGTGTGTACATTTGTGGGGGAGGGAGCAGACAAGCAGTAAGCACGTCTCCACCCCAGCATGGAAGAGCAGCTCAAAGGACAGCAGAGGTGCCAGCCATCGACTCTGGGGACTCTGAGGATCACCTTGTTTATGTATTCAGCTAATAGGCCTGGCTTCCATGTTCAGGACTTTTTCCAGGGCTTTACTTGGTGTTGAAGAAGAATCTTCTCCAGAGACACACTGGGAAAGCCCTGTATCTCCTCCGTGGCACTTCTCATGCCTCAGGGCCACCTGAGCAGCCTCTGTGTAATGACCTCCCTGCCCAGCTGCAAGGATGCAGGCACTGGTGGTACTGATCTCTGCCAAGCTTCCCAAAGCCTGTGCTTCACCAGGTTCTTCAGCTTCCTCCAGGGTGAGAATTAATGTCCCACAAATCAGATGTTCAGGTTGCAGCTTTCTGATCTGTAAAATTGAGGGGCAAGCAACAACTGTCTGGAGAAACCTAGAAAGTAGCTACTAGAAAACAAGAAGGGACAAGGATGACACTGACACAGGGCCTATGGGAATGCAGTACTTCCCAACAGATGATTAATTAACAACAGCCTGGTAGGATGGAGGGGAGAGGAATTTGGACTGCAATACTACTGGGAAGGTCTCCCTCTTTTCCTTCTCCTCTTGCTAGCTGTCTCTTCCCTTTCTGCCTGCCAGGAAGGCTCTTCTCTCCCTGGTGACTGCAGGGCATCTCACAGCTGATGCCTTTGGAAACATGCTTTTTTTTACTCATGAAGCTCAGATGATCTCTGCTCTTTTCATTATACCTGGAATCCCCCTCAATGACACAATACAACCAACGGAAATGTCGTGATTTCTCTCTTGGGGACGGGGAGTAGTAATGTGCTCTGAAAGCACAGCACAGTCACTCGTCTGAGCCTTACCAATAACTAAAAGCAAAAAACAAGTCAGTCTGCTGAGCGTGCCGCAATATTTCCCATTTTGTCCTGCGTAGTGGAATTAAAGCAAATCAATATAGGCCTGCCAGTTCCTGGGCTCCTTGGTTTGGAAGGCTCCTAAGGTGACTCAGTGGCCGATCTAGCCACAAGTCAGTAACTCGTACACCACACCAAGGATTTTGGCATGAGCACCAGAGAACACACTTGCGTGCACTCATCTGTATTTTGTAACAGAGTCTCTGTTAGTCAGTGAACAAATGTTAAATGTTAAACAATCCCTCAATTTCAAAAGCAGAAGTTGCTATGACTAGTGGCGGCCTCTTCCACCAGAATAACCACATGTTGAAGAGCTCCTCTTAACTTATCCAGGTGGCACAAGACCGCTCACTCAAGGAAGAAGCTGTAGATCCCAGTCACATCCCCATCAGGAAGTCCAAGAGCAGACCCACTATGTACCCGTGGGGCCAGGATGGGACTGTCATGAGCTCAGCCCAGACCCTGCTGCCACCAGGCCAGTCCGTAGCCATGGGGCCATCTCTGGTCAGGCCAGGAAATCCCATCAGTGGGTGAGGGTCAGCCAGGGACATGGGGGACATGGACATACCTGTGGGGCAGCTCGGGCGAGGATGAGGCTGATAGTCCCAGCAGAAAGGCAGCTCTCTGAGGAAGGAGGGGGTGCTGCTGAGGCATCCTCAGGTCTCATCAACCCCCAGATCTTTAATGGTGCCCACATAAGGTCTTCACAGCTTTTGGGGAACAATTCTGAACATTCTCTGTTTGGCTGCATTTTTCACTGTTTTATGTGCTAGATATATGTAATATGTTTTGAAGAACTAACACACTGTCTAGCCCAGGTCATCAGGCAGCAAGAATAGAGGAGGCTCAGCTTTGAACTCATATTAGTGGTATGCCCCTTTGTTTCAGCTCATAGCTGGGGAGACAGACGCTGTCATATACATTTGCATGGGATACTTCTGCAGAAAACTGAAATGTAATCATCACAGTTTGTACTTTTTCTTGACTCCACTTTTCCAAGCACAGCCAGCTACCACACTAGGAGAAGCAAATTACTTAATTTTATAAAAATTTTATGGGTTGCAGGGGAGCAAGTGACCAGTGAATCCAGGCAGCAACCTACATATATTTCACTTCTATTGATCCAATCATCAGTATCCTGTTCTTGCTGTTTAAGCATTCCTCTAAATATTAGGTGGCTAATGAACTTGTGCCTCTTTGGTGACATCAAAACATTGATGACTTGGAGATTGGAAGTCACTGTCATTTTGCATTTCTCATATAGTTTCCACAATTTGCTCAGGATTACTCAAAATATACACTGAGAGAAGTGGGCCAAGATTTGGGGGGAAGAAGGTGTAGGGGTGAGTTACATATATTCAAGGGTTTATTTCTGAGCATTCTGATTGTAATTCAGCAAGACAGCGAAGTGCATTGCAACACAGCAATATGAGGCTACGTGTATGCTCAGAATTAGATGCAGCCATAAAGATCTTCCAAAACTGGAACACATAGCACTATAGCTCCACTAAACAATGAAATGCAGGAAGCGAAAATGCATTTTATAGTTCAGTTTTTTTCCTGTCAGCATCCCGGGAGCAAAAGGAAAGAATAAAGAGTGTGGGAAACATGAAGTGCTAAAAGCCTCTTCAGAAAAGGTGTTTTGTCCTTAAAGAAAAAATGTACATCTTAACAAAAAAAAAAAATCCCCATCACTCCACCATTTCACAGTAGACATTTCTTGATCATTTACGTTAAATGTAATGTTCTGAAAAGCACAAAGATTCATATGGCTGGGAGACTGGGAGAAAAAGGCATTTATATGGTTATACAAAAAATTTGCAGTTTATTGTATATCTTGGGACCACATTCTTGGCAATATCCCATCCCAAGCTTTTTAAGTTCTCGCATTGATTTGATGGAAGTACAGTGCATGGAACAATAACAGATATGGTTTATCAAAATTCAGATATTTTCACAAGCTAGACACAGGCCTTCAAGATGTAGGAGAACCATATTTCAGAGTAAAGAAAACAGCTGGAAAGATGCTATTCTGAAATTAGTCACTTATTGTAACATTTGCAATTATACAGGGGCCTTAGTTTAATAGTTATTTTACTAAAAAAATAACTCCACCTTAGAAAGAGCAAAGGTTTTTCTTTTTCTTTAATCACCTATTTGAAAATATCCAACCTATTACACAAAGTTAAATTTTCAGACCAGTAAATCACAGGGAGGTTTTTTTTAAAGAATTTCTGCAGGAAATTCAAAGCAAAAGCCTTGTGCCTCTAAGACCATTACGAGTTTCCTGGCATTCACTTGGCTGGTGCCAACAGGCAAGCTTAGGAATGCCACTATTTCAAGAGAATTGGATAGAGAGCAACTCATTTTTCCAAGGCAATAAATTCTCTCCAGCATAACAGATAAGAGGCAGGTCTTTTGCTTGACATGCAGACCTATATGTTCTCGTCCAAGTGGTGGGCCAGAAATCTCAAGCCATCAGTTTGCTCCAGTCCAAGAGCCCATAAAGTTCCAAGAAATCTCTCTGGAGCTCGCCTCAGAAACAGAATCCCAAAGCAGAACAGAGAGGATAATTAGGCATTTCCTTTGCCAACACATACAACATCTCTTTATTCTGTAGCTAACACGGCCTCCTTTCCTATTGGCAGTGTGTACAGAGTGAAACAATATGAAGGATTACAGATAAACTTTTTTTTTTTCCTTTGATTAAACAATGCTTGACAGACTTCCTTTTCTGGAGCCAAACAAATAAGAGGTAGTGGCAATGACCATGGTGGAGCTCTGTTGAACCCCCAGTCACTTTTGTTTTGTTTTGTTTTGTTTTTTGTTTTGTTTTGTTTTTAAAGGTACTGAATGCAGAAGAAAATAACATCACAAAAATTCTCATAAGCAAGCTGGAAACAAATTCAAACTTTCCTCTTATGAAGATGACCAACATCCTGGCTCCTTTAATTTGCCCACACTTAATCATTTCCCCCCTTATTTCTTCTTCTTCAAATTTCCTAGTGTAATTTAGATTTTATGTAGCCCATTAGCAATAACAGGCTGGTAGAGATTCTGCTCTTTCTTACAGAAAGATGCCCAACAGGTTTACAAACAAAAACTTCCTTGAACTTTGGTCTGAGTCTTGAATTTTCTGTTAGCCCACCATCATGCTCGAGCAATTAATCCATCATGGCCTTACTTGTGCATGGATAGACAACTGGGATTTCAAGAGCTCACAAGAGTAAGAGGTGAAAGACAAAACTGCTGACAAACAAACACTGGGCAGTTTTGCCCCTGAAAGAGATAGCTGGAAAGAAAGGGCAATGCTAAACACGGTCCATCAGGCCTTCTCATTAGCTCAGAGCTCTTCTTGTCACGCAGTGGTTTGGTCCATCTGAGCTAAATGCACAAATTTAACTGTCTTCAGAACTTAAATGGTGATTGTTTTTGCAGTATCATCTGGGCTGCTTGCTACTGGTAATGTATGTCTCCTTACAAGACCCCTGTGAGCTAGGATGTGCTGTTATCCCCATTCTGCAAATATAGGCATAAGCACCAACAATGCTGAGTGTAAATGAAGCTTGCTCCTAGTTCTAGAGTAGCCACAGCATCGCAATCCTCAGCTTGGGCAAAAATTAAATAGTCAGGTTTGAAGCATACTTCAAATTCCTATAGGAATCCTGAGAGTAGAGCAGGGAATTAAATTCAATGCCATCAGTTCTCAGGGTAGTTCCCCAACCATCAGGCCAGCCTGTCTTGTTTCCTTGAGTTTAAAAACTGGTTTGGTTATACGACAAAATCTGCCATGAAAGCCCTTCATTTTATTTGCAGTATCCATGCAGAAGATGGAATACTTTTGTCTAAACAAACTTTCTCAACCAAATTAAACTAGGACAACTCTTTCATGAAGATAAGACTGTCTTCAGAGTCCATCTCAATAAACTCAGCCCCAAAAAGAGTGGATTGTGGGATTGTTCATACTATTGGCAGTAATAGCTCATTTTGGCTCCAGATGAAGTTATTGCATCTGAATAGTCATTTGAACATCTGCACTGAAATTCAGGAGCCTGCAAACAAGACTGTACGCAGTTTGGTAGGAAACAGTGCTGCACGGTGGGTGCCGTGGGAACACTCAGGAATCCCAGCTCAGCACACACCTAAGGTTACACACGTGGATAGAGCTGTTGAAGTTAGTGGGTGCATTCGAGTGTTTATCTATTTAACTTTCAAGTGGGTGTGGGCCAGAGCAAGAACAAACTGTGAAATCTTGATGCATTGCAATCACCAAAGGTCCCACTGAAGTCAATGCTGTAAGGATGCCACCTGTGTTAGCTGAGTTATACCTGGCAATGCCTGCAGACTTGGGATGCTGTCCTTTGCGCTGCTGTCCTAGTCTGTGCCAGTAATACTGAGTACATGCTTTTGTTTCATTGCTTACCTTCCCCCCGCCCCTCCCAATGAAATGATGCAGCTGAGACACACAGTTTAGGTTATTGCATGCCCAGAGATTTTCTGTAGTCCTGCAGAAAGTCGTGCAAGTTATATTAAAAAACTCTTCCATTAGGTACACTATATTACCTGATGTTTGCCATGGGTTTATAGTACGCACATGAATAGTTACAGCAACTCAGATGCTCACTGTTAACTTATGCCAGTTCGCTGGCAGAGGGTAGATCTCTCAGAATGTATATGATGGTGCCATCCATCTCCCTGCTCATCACCTACCTGCTGATAACTGACAAATACCTTAGGTGCTAAATCCATTTTAACAGGTAGGGAGTGAAGGACTTTTTAGAAAAGAAGTGTCACATAGCATGACAGGAACAGCCAGGGAGCACACCAGGTCCATCAAGTCCAACAGAGACCCTCCTTCAGCACGTGACTTCTTAGTGACCATTTTTGTTGTTCTTTTCTTACTTATTCGTTGTATAGTGATTTGTTTATGTCACAAATCCACTTTCAGAATCTAGTGAGGCTAGGCGCTCTTGCTGGGCAAGGCACTCTTCCATCTTAAGAGTCAACAGTCTCAAAAACCAAGTAATGGTGCACTTGTTAATTAACCACAATTCTCCAAGCCAACTAGCCATTAGTGTGCAAAAAGCATGCAGCTGGCATGTCTGCAGCCTTATGAACAGACACAACAAGGGCCCATGTCCTGGTAGCCTATATTTTACATTCAGAGACATGTCTACAGATATTCAGCTTAAACTGCATTCCAGAGACTGGTTGAGTAGCCAAGGAAAACACAGCTTCAGAGCTGATGTTCCTTGTTCACTCAATTTATTTGAAAACACACATATGTGCATACAAAACTCAGCAGATTGTTCCAACCATATACCTGTTCATCCCTGGTCAAGCAAATAAAGACAAGATCCCTACTGTGCAGAAGGCATAGACTTAAGTATCACATCAGATTTGTCCACTAGAGCAACCGTCATCATCCACCATGAGCAACAAATTCACTCCAAACAATAGTGCAAAAGCTTAGAACAGATACAACTTTCCAAACAGCACAACACTGCGTAAATAATGATCTCTTAAACTTACACATTTTCTAATAAGGAAGAAACTAGTCTTCCATTGTCAGACTTGCTCATTGACTTTAAAAGAAAATAGTTGGAATGGAAATGGTCATCAGCAATTAATGCTTCACAGTAGCTAACCCATCCAAAATCCAAACCCCTGGTTTTGGGTGCTTGTAACTTTCTGCCAATTCCCGCTTTTGAATGAAAAAAATATTTTCCATGGTGTGCAGGGTATGTACAGTGTCAAGCCCCAGATACATACATCTCACACTTATTCCTGCCACATGGCTTTGTTAAATATTTCAGCAATCATTTCATCTCTAATTTGTTTCCTTCTATAGAGGAATAGGGGTCCTCAGAGCAGCACAAGCAACCTTATGCTTACATAGCACTACGAGAGGTATGCAATAGTAAATGCAAGATGTGCTAGTACGAACAGTGATACCAGTGCTTGACACGTTAAAGCAACACATCTATAACTCATGTGAAAATGTTATCCCACTATAGGCTGAGTTGTCCTTTCTGCTCCCATTTCTTCCCAGCGGGAGCTGGGGATCTCAGGGACCACACAACACAGCCTTTCGCAGACTCGAGCGACGACTGCATTGCTCGACCCACTTGTCCTCTCTGGATTTACTCCCTCTTTAGTCTGCTGATTCCTGTTCTGACGCAGAGTAGTAGTTCATTTCAAGCCACATCTCAGTCGCCAAAGCGTGGTGGTATATCAACATAAATCAACAGAGATAAGCCGATAGTTGTTAAGAGCTACAGACGGCATCTGTACTCACAATAATTCAACAATCCGCACATAAGCAACAGCTACATTTCCTACTTTTATGTTTTCATAAGTTAATGAAGAGAGATAGTCTTCCCCTGAGAGGTGCTGAAGCTCCACAAAGCATTATTTACCCTTCTTTCAAAAGCATAATTTTCGCCAACGGAAATTACTCAGAATGCAATAAAATATGTTTTTCTAACAAAACAAAGTCCAAATCCTGCTTCCTGGACCAACGTGGACTTTCCAATGGAGGACAATAAAGCCACTTCTTAGACCAGGAAAAACATTATTTGGGCCTTTCCTTGAACCATACAACAGTGGTAAATAAATACAGAGACACACACGTTTCACCTCATTATGCTTTGGTTTATGGGTAACACAAAGATTCCTTAATGATCTCAGTTTGATCCTGCCTGGTACATGCTGAAAAGCTTTCTGTGGTCCACTAATCCCAATCAAGTAATGGCTGTCCCAGATATCTTCCAGCAAAAACACTCACATCTTTGTCAGTGCTTTCAAAGAATTAGCTATAGATCAAACTAGTTTAGATATGGCTTAAAAAAAAAAAAAAAAGAAAAAGAGAGAAAGAAAATTAAGAAGCCTTTTTTCTTGCCTGTATGTTTTTAAAGCTGTTTAAAGAGGTTTTTTCTGGTTTATACAGGGAAAAGAGTATTTTTATTGCTAGTATATCTGCCTCTATACCATGGAGCTGTTTTCCTTTAACTGTATCATCCCAGATCTGCACTAGAAATTTTTACCAGTTTTGTACTGCAGGATGTGGGTGGGATGATCAATTTCTTTTTTAAGTGACAAAATCATAATGGCTTTTCAGTTATATCATGAGAGGGAAAGTACTTCAGTTATGTATTGCTTAGTTTATACATGCAATGCCATGAAGTTCTGCCAGCAAAATTGTCTTTTTGTCATCATAAACTATGTTTACATTAGATGAGTTCAGCATTCTGGCTAGAGACAAAGCTCTTCTAATGAGACTATGAGGCCATTAAAACATTTCTTATGAATGAATGGCTGCACTGTTTTTAAACAGAAATTTATTTCTGTTCAAATGGGCTCTTCATAGAGCATTTTCCCATATTATAATCTTAGATATTTGATCCCAACAAACAATAAAATACTAAGTATATTTAGTTCTTCTCATGTATCTTCACAAAGAAAGACACACACAGTTTTATATTACTCATTTTTTAAAGTTCAAAATCCTAAGAAACAAACAAAATTATAGGCAGTCTTTAGCAGTAGTGAGGACCAACACAGAGGACCAGGGATGACTTTTTTTTTGCTGCATGAATATTACCTTTCTTGATTAAAAGTCAAAGAATATTAGCCAGATATGGTTGCTGGCTATCTAATAGACAATTATTACAGTTATTCAGAAAAAAAAAAGCATAATAAACAAATACATCTCAATAGGAAGTGTGTCATATTAACATAATTGCCTGATGTCCCAGACTCGCAGGCACCAAAGACCATTGCTACCAGCGGAACTGGGAAAGGCAGAACAAACAGATCTTTTGCACCACAATAAAAACTGATGATTAAACCAAAATGGTGTGTGATCTTTCACAGGCCGAATGAAGTCTTTTACACAGATGTCAACTCTGACCTGGACTTCTAGCCTCTGAATTGTTTGACTTGTGTTTTAAAAATATGCACCTAGTTGCAGACGGATGCAACAGCAGGGACAGGTGATTCTACCTAAATAAATACGCACAAACATTTCTGAAATTATAAACTTTTGAACACTCCAAAGAAAATCTGATTCTCCAGAAGTTATGGCTTCTACTAGAGTCAAAATTTCACTAAGTCTATTTGGCCAGCAATCATAGTTACCACCAGGTGTTTTTGGAACATTGGGTAAAGTTCTCCCAGCACCAACAAGAAGGTCCTGGGTGTGCAGGTTTTCAGAGGATTTTGTGCTGAATGTGGACTGAGATGGCGGCCCACACTGTATGCGATGTACAGTCCTCTAGCCATGCACAGATGCCATACGGTAGCACCATGGCCCTGACAGAATCCCACCTGTACTTCACAGGCTTAATACCTAACATGGCCCTGACTGCTTGCATAAGCAGTCCGACAGCTATTCCTTTGCCATGGCACCTTTTGGAGTTTAAAAATTAAAAAAAAAACAAAACAAAAATAATAATTTTTTACCTTATAGTAACTCTGTAACTTTAAGGTGAATTGTTAACTTAGATTCTACCCTTTGGGGCTCATTCACCTCAGGTAGGTAAAATTGGGCTGCTTTGGCAATGCCCAAAGGAGTGTCCTGCCCCATATGAATACCTCATCTACTCCTACTCCTTTGGCATTCAAGGAGTCCAGAAGCACAGGGATTTAACACCAGGGAAAAGAGTTACTAATCCATGCAAACAAAGCTTCTCAAAAGGCCTGGTTGCTGTAGGTTAAGTAGCCCTTCTGTATTCTTTCAGCAGTTACCCACATGGATCCCACCTACCAGTCATTGTAATGCATAAGTCCAAGCGCATGAAGGTTTCCTTAAACATGATCTTCTAAAATGGGCATGCAATCTAGAAGACCAGGCCACATGAGGAGCATTCAGAATATGGACCAAGACCCATAGAGGTGCTTTGGAAATTTCAGAAATGCAGTTGTTCTTCAAAACAGGCAACAGATACTTTACAAAGGATACATCCATTCTTTCATATGTTTTGTCCTGCCTGACAAGTTTGATTTGCCAAGATGTTCTGAAGACCAAGAAAACACCACTTTCAAAGCCATCCAGCCTCCAAAATGGAGCTCCTCCTCATCTTTGATGTGATGTCTTCCTGTGCCATTGCCTCTCAGTGCTGGTGTACCTTCAGATAGACAGGGACGTTCACTTATTAGGCAGACAGGTTTTAGGTCTCAGATGCTGACAGGAAGACTACGCGGTTGAAGAAAGTCCCACTTTAAAGAACTCCCCATTTATTACAGAAACTTTTTAAAAAAGAGATAGAGATAGATCTAGGTAAAAGTTTTAAAAGATATGATATGTAGAATACTGAAATCATCTTGAAAACATCGCGATCAGAAGAAAGCTCACATAAATGAGAAGGAACATACTAATTGGCTAACACAACTGAACTGTAAACTCTATGAGACCCTGCATACCACAGTTGCATTGAATGGCATCATGATCTAATTTAATGATAAAAACAGGGCCTGTGTTCCAGGTTTGGGGTCTCAGGTGAGAGGTGGAATATCTTTTATAACAAATACCTTGTAACATCTCCTGTAATTGTGTTTAAATAATTTTCTAATAATAAGATAGGGTTTTTTTTAAATGTACTCTATTTTGCTGCAAAGACTTACTAAGCATGTTAGAAGAATACAGAGGTATTCAGATCAAAGTGAGAACAAATTTAAAATAATAGGAGTGAATAAATAGGATCTACTTATTTAAAAAAAAAAATCCAAATTACAGAAAGAGTCCGATAAATCAAATCATTTACTCCTTGAAAGAGAATTTTATGGTTTCATTGGCACTAACTCTTTCAATGCCCATTTAGCCATTACTTCATCAAAATTACAAGTAGAAGAATCACTGATGTGCTCAGGCTGTCTTCAGATCTCCCAGTATTTTTTCATTAATGTTAATATGCCATTAGAACATTCTACACTTGAGTTAGTGACTCACGATATTAGATATAGCCCTAAAGCAATCAAAGGAGTCACAAATATCTCATAGCACACTTTAGTAGCAATGCCCTGTAAAATATCCTTTGCATCTGAAATTCATCACTTCCTAAGCAACCTCATAAAAATGATAACTTTAGAGATGCCTGCAGCAATGCAGGCTGTACACAAGCCCCTCTTCCCCAAGTCACTTCACAGTGCTGTTATTAGCATTCATGAGTGGTAGAGCTGGCTGGTAGGGAACAAAGCACTGGCTGTCATCTCGTCATGTTGAATCAGTCACTGCTGATATGAGCTAGTGAATAATGTAGGATAAAGTGAGCACTTCTGCAGATAATGGCAAAACATCAAAATGACAGTAAGGTCATTATTGAGTGTAAAGCATGATACTCATTTCACAGTGTGTTTTACTTAATAATACTGTCAGTGAATAGGACCTTTTAAATGCAATAAAAATGACTGTTATTTGGTGGCATCTGAATATGAGGCATTAGAGAAATCCAGCCTTACGAAAAAGGAATCAAACAACCGAGTTTAAGACATCTTTGATGGGGGAAGAAGAATGTAAAGATACCTTTAGGTAAAGGAGATTAGCAGATGTTATCTATACATGTCTGCCAATTGCACACCTTACCCCAGGCTCTACTAGTTTTTATTTATATGAAAAGATTATTTTTCCTTCAGTACTCATTCCACTAGCATTATCAACAGTAGTGTTGATCTGTAATTTATCATTGCACGCTTTCACCCAACTGCAAAGCAGCCGCTCCATGTACACACAGACTTCCCCACACAGTACCAAATCTGATATGGAAATAAAAGAGATTCTTAAATTTTGTGACAGAGACCTAGGAAGAAAGTTCAAAGTAATCTAGGAGCTGTGTGTTGTGCAGGAAAAGTAGAAGAACAGATTAATATCTCTAACTACAAAATGGGGATTATCTTTAAATGTTTCCATTTGGATGGGTAATTAACTGAGATAATGGTTGCAAATACATGGCCTGAAGTGTTCTTACCTTTCATGTTAAAGTAAGGCTAATATCCATAAGGAAGAAATATTCTCAAAGCATACTTACCACATTAATCAAGTCTTTCCATGGGGGAGGACAAATTCTCTCCCATAAATTGTGAAGCTCTTCTTCTGGCTTTTCTCTTTAAGCAGTAGAAATCCTACAGTGATTTCGTGTAGAAAGCTTCATGGCTTGCTACTGCATGAGCTTCAGCAAGATTAATCTGACTCCAAAGCAGACAATGCTGTTTCAGTACTCATTTGCATGGAATATTGTAGTGAGGAAATAAAGCTATGCTGCATAGCTTGCTTGAACATTAGTCTTTCATCAGTCAATTGACAAGGCACTGAAAATAAACTTTGGTTAGGAAATAAAAAAATGCAGTTTATGAACACAACCGCCATAGGTGGGCATGACTCAGTATTTTGATTTTTTCAGAAACGCACATTTTAATAAAAGCCCACACAAGTGACTGACAGGATACTACCGCGTTGAGGTAAATAGGATAGCTGGACTGGAAAACAGCGAACAGATCCTTATGTGGTAGAGGTAAGAGATAAACTCAGAACTACACATCTCATCTCAGCAGCCCAAGGGAACCAACCAGAACTTCAGACCTGGCCCTTATCTTTGGAATATTTTGTTATTCTGTACTTTTCAGAATCACAGTGTGGTTTAGTTTAAGTCAACACATGACACGCAACATTCCAGAAATTTGGCTTTATCTTCAACACCCAAACTTGGCCACTCCTGCCCAGAGCTAGTGTTGAGGGCACAAGGTCCATCATGCCAGAGATGTATCAAAGTCCATCCTTTCCTGGGACCTTCCCTTTCCACTCCATGCTTCTGAGAAACACAGTCATCAGCAGATGCAGAGAGGCTGCTGCTCACCTTGAGTTCGCAGCCGGGGACAAATTGGCATAAACATAATCAGAAGATGTTGTCACTCCATTTGGCAATAAAAGCTGAGAAGGAACATTCCTCCCCCAGACATACAAACTGCTCCATATGCTCTTTGTGGTAAGCTAAGAAGTGGCTGCAAATCCCCACCTATACATCAGTCGGAGAGTGTCTGAGCAGGGAAAGAGTCATAACATGCTACGGCTTCCAGCTGCTACCCTACACCCTGACATTTCTGGAGTAGGTGTACATTTTGTGAAATAATACCCTTAGGCGCTCTGCAGAGAATAAGGTTGTTTTCCAGAGCAGCTACCATCAGTCTCTGTACACACCACAAAATTGCTGTAATCCTCATTGTTCTAAATGACTGCCTCAGACTTATTAAAAACACTTTGGTTATATCAAAAGAACATGAAGATCTTAAACATACCTGCTGAGAGACTGGAGATGCGAGATATGAGATACAGCAAGCAGAAAAGCAGCAAGGAGGAAGCAAGGAGAGACCTTCGAAAATTACAGGATATTTTGTCTCTAAAACGCATTTCTGAAAACAAAACAAGGAAGACGCATTTCATGCAATGATGAGACAACAAGAAATTGTAAGAGAAAAGGCATCACATAGGAAAGAGACAGGAAAAAACAGAGCAGGAAGAAAAAGGAGGGAATACTGCAATAACTCAGATTGTAAGCAACTGTGAGAGGTTTAAATTCCAGAGGTAATGTTCATGGTCAGGCTAAAACAGAAATAGATGCAAAAGGTATTCAGATCCTGTTCATCCACAATGATCAGAACTATGCTAGCTTTCTTTCCAACAGTTTCTAATACCAGTACACAGAGTCTTACCTCTGTACAAGGCTTGTACAGCTACCCACATCTTAACCACTAGACTGTCTGGGATCTTTCCTTTGCTGATTTAGAGGGTATGGCTATGAATTAAGCCTACACCTTTTACCAATGATCAGGCGTTAACTACAGTGGTGACTTTTAGGGTGCGTGCATGTGTGTGTGTGGTGGGGAGGAATAATGAGGGAAAGCATAGCAACAAGCTCTTGCTCTGGGCTGGCTTGGCTGAGCCAGTTTCTATTCCAGTTTCCAGACCAAGAACACACTGTTTGTTCGTGGTCTGTGGAGACCTAACTTGTTAAAGGCTTTTTGGCTCTCCTCCTCATTTCCACTTGCTAAATTGCCATAAAAAGAAGTTATGTTATGGCAGGGATTTTCACCTTTGGCATTTCTGAAACGTCTAGTCTTAAGCCTTCTTGTTTTTCCACATTACTTCCTTGTGTTAGCAAGTGGTGTATCTTCAAGAAACATGCTGTGTAGTCATGATTAGCAGAGGAAAAGTCCTATGGCACTGTGAACTGGGAGGCCAAGGAACAAGTGTGATCCACTTGCTGGTTTGAAAAAGTCCCTGCTTAATCATTATGCTTTCAAGGCAACCTTGCTTAAGAGAAAGGGGCTCCTTAATAGAAAATTCTGATTTCTCAGTCCTACTGGTGTGTGTCAGTGGTGCTGGCACAGAGAGACTCAGACCCTTCACAGGACCTCTGCTCCGGCCCTAGCCCCAGATTCTTCTTTACCTCCAAATTCACAGCTAAGACTCATTGGTAGAGGCTCCTGATTCAGAGGTCTGCTAAATCTCCTTACAAGAACAGCAGGCACAAAAGATATGATGGGGCACCATGGGAAACCACATCTTGTAACCGCTCTTCGCAAGTATCTTCATCAGATACATCAGGAAATAAATAAATCTTTGCAGAGTTGGCAATGGGTGTAACTCTCACAATAAAGGAAAAAAAAACAGGTCTACAAAGTGCAGACATAGAACATGCTCTTAGTGGGAAGATGCAAGTTCAAATGTACTGGAGGTAAATGGGGTGGGACAGCAAGAGGTCTGAAGGCAGAAAGGGAGTTTTCCTCAAGGTGGAGAGGATGCTTTTACAGTAGCTTTTGTTTTTTATTCAAAAATGTTTTGTTTTGTGCATGTTGTTTAGCTACTCCTGTTATTCAAAACTTGCCTTGTCCATAGACCAACACAACGTTCCGTTGTACTGTAAGAGGTCTAAACATCCTCTCTTTACTGCAACATGAGTATCCCCCCATCAACTTTGAGATCAAGCACAAGTTGATCACTTACTACTGGGCTAATACTAATTGTATGTATTGTAAAACCTGAGCCTATGGCACTAAATTCAGGTGCTGCATACTGTCTCTCTCTCGAAATGGTGTCTGGCCCAAGCAATCTCAAATTGAAACAATGCATTTCTTCAATGCCTACTCAGCTTTGCTCTTGCTTTTCTCAAGAAATGTCAATTTATTTCCTTCACTTAGAATTCATTTTTTGTACTTTCTTAATGACATCCAAAAGGGGAAAAAAGAAAAAAAGAAAAAAAAGAAAATCAGCCAGGCTACAGTTACTTTGACTGAACTAATAATAATAATAACTACTAACGAGTACAAAAGACTTTGTGAAACCATCACCACAAGAAATGTAGTTAAACTAAAAATATCACATTACAGCTTGACTGGGACTTGATCACTGTGTTTTAAACAACGGGTTTTCTTTTATTGTTTGTTTTCATGCAAAGGTCACTAGAAAGTCAACTATTATGTTCTGTAAGTATAAACTCAGAAAGATCTTGCAATTTCTTACCAAAACAGTCTCATGCCCTCTGTTTTACTTGGGGGAGATTAATTTAATCTGAAACTCACAGTTACTATGCCTAATTAAGAGATTCAGCACTCCAGAGCACTTTTCATAGAATGGCTTTATTTGTGCTTCTGTAGATGATTCGACACAAAAGCAAGTGCTAAGAAGGTGTCCAATAATTAATGTTCAGCAACTGAGGGGGTTGAGGACACCATATGAAGAAGATCACGCAATTACTATAAATGATGTAAAATAGAGCAGATGCAATCGGGTATTTGCGTCAGCCTGCTTTACTTTTTGTTACATATTTGCACATTCATACTGCTATTGTACATCTCCACTAAAAGCCAGGCACTTACGTGCTATACTTATCCTTCTGATTGCCAAGATAAAAGCACTTGACTCTCTCTCTTCAGTTACCACAATTTCAAAATCACAGTCACTCTTTTTTAAGAACATAATGGGTTTTAAAAATGGATGTTTTACATAAATTCACACAGGCATAGTAGTGTTTGTATGTTATTTTCATTGAGGCAACACCAAGATCTAGCTGCTTTGAATGGTACTTCAAGTACATAGATGCATATTAAAAGCCACTTGCTGAAATAAACTGAAATAATTAAAATAATTTCTGATATGCTTAAAGAAAAGTCATTTCAGAGCAGTAAAAATTGATAGTCAGTCAAATCTTGTTATTCAGCCATGGCACATGAGATTTATGTTTTGATATCTATTAGTTCTTTAATTGTTTTCCCTTCAAGCATTGATTTGTTGAGATTTGATAGCTCTCTGGGGTTGTTATCAATTACTCTAAAATAACTTGTCCTGAAAAAATTGTCAGTGCTCTTAATAAGTGGCAAGTCTGAGTGCTTAGCTGCATGATTCATGAATATCAACTGTTAATAAGAACTGCTCACTAAAAATACTAAAAGTCCATTGCAGTAATAACAGCCTTTAATGCAGAACCTTTTCTCATAATAACTGTCTTTATAAAAAGGTCTCTGTTTCATACAGATGTCAGCAGTGGCAGAAAGTGCTTCCTTTTTAGGAGGATGCTGGTCATGATTTCAGGCAAACTACTAAGCAGGAGGGTATCTGCATGAGAAATGGAAGAAACGGCTTGGACTGGTACCTAGTTCACCTTATCCTGAGTTGGGATTAGTTACACCTGCCTTCTTCCAGCCTATTCTTAAAGACTGCAGTGATTAAGACTGCCTAGGGAAGTCATGGCAAGGCTTCACCATACTTAGTATTATATGGGTTTTTCGAGTGTTTAAGCTGAGTCCTTCATGGTCCAGCTTATTTCTTCCTTATTCACCATAGACATCAACAAGCGGTGATACTTCTTCCCCTGTGCAGTATATTCCTATTGTTTTGGAAGATCCATTACTATTCTTTTCTTGAGGCTAAACAACTTTAATTTTTCCAGTCCTTCCTCAGTGGCGAAATTTTCTACACCAGAAATTATTCTTGGTAGCAAACGTGTCCATCTCAGCCAGAAACCTGCACAGGAAAGCAAGTCCAGCCAACTTTCACAGGTATCATTTTACTGCAGAGGCATAGCAGGAGGTGCTCCAAAAGCCCACTGTGACCTCTGAATGCAACATGCACCCTATGTGTAAGCACCTAATACATGACTCCATACATTTATGTAAAATCATACAGATAGAGTTAAAAATGAAAGCCACGTGTCAATATCAGAGATTACCCAACAAAACAGTGATGATGGAAAAAGTAGGGGTAATGAGATGAACATAAGCACTCAGTATGAAACTAGGTTGAAGGGTTACTGGAATTTTTGTGCACGTCAACAAGTCAGATGAGAAAAGCAGGGCAACTTTATATATCTCAGCATTTGGTCCTACTATGGCTTCAGTGGAGTGCTGTATCAGATCATGGCACCCAAATATTCATATTTCAAAGAGGACTTTAAGAAGAAAAAAAAAAATCCAGAAAGTTTCAAACAAGAGCTGCTAAAATAGCTAAAAGATGAGAAGCATCAAAGGAATCCAGCATATTTAGTTCAGAAAGTTACTCAGTCACATCCTTTGGGATTATAAATACATTGAGGTCCTGCACACAAAGCAGTATTGAGACAAATGATTGGAAGCTGAAGCTAAGGAAATAAGATTCAAAGTCAATTCAACCCACTAGTGTAGGAGACAAGACTGCTCAGAGTATTTCACTGGACCTATAGATCTGTCAGTTGACTTTTGGATAGTAGACCGTGTGCATTAAATGTCAAGGAGCTACACTTATATCAAGACTTGATTAGGTTAATGTAGCGATTTCCACACTTGCTGAGTTTTGAAATCCTTAATTCACTGGGTTGTTGTCAGTCTATAATTTTAATATACAGCATTTTTCTTTGTTCAGAGCAACAAAGGAAGGTAAGACTATAAAGTTTTATTTTGGAAGTGCCACTGACATTTTCAAGTTGAGAAGCTCAATTCCAGTCTCTTTCATCACAAGAAAAGTAGGATTTTTTTCATATGCAAAAATACTGAAAAGGTAGAGAACAGTTTAAAAAACAGGGATGAGAGGAAACAAAAGCATTATAGGATTTGACTCCATCCTCCATCTATAGCACAAACAAAACTCAAACATGAGCCTTGCTGACAACCAAGAAAGCTTCATTAGTGCTCCCTTCATTCACCTGTTAGCAGTCCTCTGTGCTTCTCTATTTCTTCTCAGACTGGAACAACGTGCTGCCATGCCACCCAAAGCAGCATTGCTGACCTCCTCTGAAGCATCCCATAGCATGTGAAAAAGCCTCTTCCGATACCACAGTCTTGTAGTAAGGCCCACAAGAAGAGACAACTCAGCAGAGACCTTCCCCTGAACTGCCCATTCCTGCACGTGGCATGGCCAGACACCATTCCTGAGACAGAAATGTGCTGTTGTCCTTCCCACAGCAAGCTCTACACATGCTCCTCCAGTACCCGCTCACAAAAACCTGCATCCCCTTTCTTCAAAATTACATCAATTTGTGCAAGTCAGGATGCAGGAACCAGGCTTGGAACTGGCAATTTTCTGCTAGAAGTAGCTGAAAGACTTTTATTTTCCTGGGCTGGCAGAGTTCCTGTATTGATTTACCTTATCTTACTCAACTCTCATTGACTTCTCTTAATTTGATTTCACAGATATTTAATTAATCTACTTAAAACACTAGCACTAACTGCTGAAAATTTATGTATGAGATAGATAGTACATTAAAGTGTATCAGTTAAGGGGATCCCAGGTGGGTATGAAACGGCTTTGACTGTCCAATGCGCTGGCTAATGATTAGCAAACTGGGAACAGAAAACTGTTTCCAGAGATGTGTCTGACTGCAGTTTTACAGACTCCTGCAGAAGCACAGAAAAGATAGTAAACTTCAATCCAGTTTCTAAATTGTATTAAAAAAAATTAATATGGGCTAAAAAAGACAGACAACTGTTTGCATCCAGATCTAATAAAAAAGCTAGGAAAAAACTGGAGGGTAATTCTGGCTTCATGGTGAAGCAAAGCTAGAAACAGGTCTAGATACAACATTGCGGAAACAGACATGAAATCAGATATTATGAATATTGCAAAGGAATGTATAAATAAAATATAACCAATGAGAATCTGCTAGTAGATCAGATTCTTGTTTCCAAGCAGATGAACTTTAAAGGGAAGATGTTTAATAAGTAACGTTTCCCTAGATAATGAGAGACACTATGAAACTGCAGTAAGAAGAGAGAAAAATGGCGGGGGCGGGGGGGGCGGGGGGGAGCCAAGTGCAGCGCAGCAAGGAACAGCAATTAAAAAATGCTGCTACACAATGCCAGAGCATTTAAATAAAACAGAAGATTGCAGGGGGTGAGGGAGGGAAATCCTGAGAATTCTCCAAAAGGAGTTTAAATCCACAAAAAATGGCATGTGTGAAAGACATTTTTGAACAGTGTTATCAAGAAGTTGAAGGAACCACACAATAGTATTTTGCTAAGCTACAAAAAAACCCGACAGACTCGTGTAATTACCCAGTTTCCAGAGATGAACAGATGGCACGAGTAACAGAAACGGAAAAGGCAATAGCTGAAATGAAAGCACAGAAAGTTGACGCAAACTCTACCAAACAGTAGAGGCTCGCACAAACCTGATAAACAAGCTTGTACGCAAACACAAGTCACAAGTCAAACAGGGGCAGAGACAATACACTGAGGAGAAAGCAACATGGAAAATAAACCAGCATTCAGTCAATAGCAAAGGTACAAGATGCAAAAAGAATACAAGAAGAAAACCAGTGATGTTGTGTAGAAAACTTAATGGAAAAACCTTATACATAGAATCATTGTGTCAAGGGTTTCAGAAACAAATTCACCTGTCAGTGACTTCGAGATTTCTCACGTAAGATATTAATGAAAACACAAAAGAAAATCAACAGTTTTTTTCCATGCTAAAGTCTGTACTAAATAGTGCAAATTAAAACTGTACAATAAGATGAGACTAGGATCTTTATTATAAACAACAGTGAGAGACATGAAAAGGTATAAAGATTGAAATTTCACACAGGGAGGAAAAGTCACAGCTTCTGATTAAGAAAAAGTGCATAGATTAACTTGCACTAAACTGAAGACATACAACAAGTAAATGTAAAATTTAATAAAACCAGGATGGTTATGAGTCAGTCACAAGTTCGTGATACACTTTTTTATCATTGACCCTGAAGAAGTAAAAATGCTACTGCAGATATCCATCCTTAGTATTATCAGTGCAATAATCATTAGGATTTTAAACTATCTGATATTTTCTCAAAGACCTCCAAGTACGTTCACCACCTGAGACAACAAATGGAGTAAGCTTCTACAGGATACTGCCTTAGCACACTGTAACTTGAATGTTGACAGGAGCTGGAAGCCAGCTACCACATCCTGAAAAATAAAGTGGTGAACGAAAAGGCAATCAGCATACAGCATGAAATCAGCCAGACAGAGCAGAAGTACCACTCCAGCAAAAGGCAGTGAGCTGCTGGATTGCACATCAGCTTCATTATCAACAGATGGTCAAGAAATACTTGGAAAGAACATCTTAAAACAAATGTCTGCTTGACAAAAGTCTAGCCAGAATTTTTAAGAGTAAGCAAAAACTAGTAGCAAAGGATAATAGCCAGTAAGCCAGTGAGGAGAGGCTTCCCCCCCCCCACCACGTACTTGATTAGTGGGTTGTGGGAGTTTTGGGGTGTATTTTTCTTGTTTTGTTTTAACAAAAAACATCACTATCGAAACAGGTACTTCATTAAAGTGACTGAGAGGTAGCTAGCTAACTGCTGAGGCAGAGTGGCCTTGCTATATGAAAACCCGTCAACTGAACTAAAACATTGAACTCACAATCAAATGGAAAGTGCCAGCCATCTCGCCTAAGTGAGAATTTTAAGGCAGGCACTAGAAGGAAACAGGAAAATAAAGCAGAGGTATCCAAGTGCTTGTAGTTGTTATTCTGTTAGGCTGGCCCTACAGGGGAAAGTATTCTTCTCTGTGCCCATAAAGACAAGAACCACAGAGACAAGCCGAGCCAGCTTGAAAGCGTTACTTAAAAGGTGGAGTGGATCACCAAGAACAAAAGTATTGTCAAAAGTCAGAGCCACTGGCAGAGAGAAGGCTATTTCTGAAAAGTCAGAATTGCCAAATTCAGCCAAGGACACTGGGATAAGTGGTCATGATACTTGCAGAAGTGAAGCTAAGTGGCAAAGAGATAATGACAGCTCATAGCACTAGCAGCAGGTCATGGAACAAAGCTGAAATGGGATTTTGCTGCAAAACTACATGGATCTACCTCTCTATAATATGAAACAATATTCAAAATTGAGATTTTAGAGTATTGTGGGTCCCAGAGAAATCTTTACAGAAAGAAAAAGAAAAAGAAAAAAAGAAAAAACCCCACAGCATTTCAGTGGAACAGTTTCACAAACTGGTTGTTGTCTTGCAGTGAGTTTGTAGAAATACGTGCATATCACATTACCACCATATCACTGTCACATAAGGAGGAAAACCAAATCTTCTATTAAAATCCCAAAGAATGCATTTTTAAAACTGAAAGGAAAAAAGTGCACTTTTGGGTTCAGAAACTCTCCCTCAATAACATTAATGCCAAACTATTTCA
Source organism: Gymnogyps californianus (assembly GCF_018139145.2). Classification (NCBI taxonomy): domain Eukaryota; kingdom Metazoa; phylum Chordata; class Aves; order Accipitriformes; family Cathartidae; genus Gymnogyps; species Gymnogyps californianus. The sequence goes on along the minus strand of NC_059473.1, from coordinate 89,956,073 downwards.
ACACGTGATATCAAGACAAACATATATTATCTAGGGAGCTCACTGTCTCCAGCACGTCTACAGACAGAAACAACAGTAGGACTGATCATTCAGAAGAAAGATGACTGCAAAGTGCCCAAGAAGTCCAGACCTACTAGAAATACAAAGACTTTGTCAGCATCAATCTTTCTCACTGGGAGAAACTGCTACATATGTGGAAGAGCTTATTTCTAATTTCCTTTCAGTATAGAAGGACTGAGCACTTCAGTGAAATACCATTAGTTTGGAAAGGAGAGTGCTGTGTTTCTTTCAGGTTAGAGAAAATTTTGTATTGACAAATACATAAAGCCAGCTAATCTACCCTAACACAACGTTATTTCGTTTTAAATTTACTGTCTGAAACAAATGTGACAGAGGGACAAGTTACGCGATCTCCCCGTACAGGGTGCTATGATCTTATATAAAGAAACTAGAACAACTTCCAGGACTTTCCACTTGGTGAGGACAGCGCACGTGCAAGAAGAAACAGGACCAGGACGCTGCACTCTTGTGTCTCACTCCTGTCTCACACAGGACAAGAGGGAACTGAAGGAGTCTATGGGATAACTTATCTGCTTGAAAGGCTTTTAGCCACAGGGAACCAAGTCAGTTTTGCCTGGAATTTACTCTGCTCATTTGGAAGCATTTTCTATCATGGATGTGAGTGTGTGAAGGTACATGAGAAGGGAAACGGTTCCTGATTTCAGGCTGCTCTCCATCCTGCTCTTTTATGCTTAGCTGCCTATACTTCCATACCATTGTCTAAGGAGTTACTGTAACCTCCATGTCAAGGGACCAAGAGCATAAAATGGTTTAATGAGAAAATAATTCTAACTTTTTCTTCCTTTCTATTCAAGCAAGCTTTCTGGCACTATATAATTTATACCTACTATCAAAATATCATCAGACAACCTTAACCCAGTCCTTGGTAATGTTGTTATTACTGCAAGGCAGTGTTTCAGTCAGTCTTGCATAACGCATTAAAATACATGCAACTTTATTTTTTTTTCTCCCTCTCAGGCTGATCCAAAAGGTGTTAAACTGATAGAAGAATGCCAGGAATGTTGCAAACGCTCAAGCTCGACATATTGCATCTACAACCATAGCGCAGCTGAACTGTGTCACAGCTGCATCACCACAGGAGAGTACATGAAGAAGCAGCCATACTTTCAAACTGCAAAAGTGTTTGCACTCTCCTGTGCTACCCACTGAATCTCCTCCAGCTGCTATGAGCTATTAGTAATGTTTCCAGAATGAAAACATGGAACTGTTCTTGTCTATTCCCAAATGCCAGAACTGACAAAAATGAAAGAGAGTGACATTGCCAACAGTTTTTACCTGATCCCATCGTCTTTGCTGAAAATAAGTGTACAAATAATAATGCAAGGCATAACTCAATCCTACTCCTACTTGAGTTAACCTCATTTTTCCTTCGACTGAAGTGGGAGGAGACTTCATATGCCAATACACAATCCCTAACCAGAGCAGATGTCTCTATACTTCTCATCTCTCATCTGTAACTTCACTTGGGGGCAGGGACAGCACAAAACAAAAACCCTAAAGAACAGGTCATGAACCCAAAAAAACAAGTCATGATCCATACATCATAGTTTAGTGAACATCTGGCCATGATAGGCAGTCCACAGTTGTTTACAGGACCACGTTAAACAGCAGAATGTGTCAGTTTGTTATTTGCACATAGCCACATGCCTGCCACGTAAGTTGGGGCTGATCATGATTCTTCCATACAAAAAGCTTGTGAAGCAGTAGTCTAAAGCAGCTAGGTTTTACAGAGAACTATTTTGCCAAAACACTTGATTTTTCAAAATATTCCTCAGCTTTGTAGCCAGAGACTACTAAAGCAAAGAGCCTTACAGTCCTTCAGGAGAACCCAGTTAGACAAAGCCAAAAACCCTACAAAGAAGCAGCGATAAGCGTAAATGTGATAAAGCAAAGCACTGATTTCCAGTCCACTAAATTGCTCCCTTCAAAGGCATGCACCTCCCTACAGTGGCTACACAGGGAGATTAAGTTCCTGTATTCTCCTTGCCTAAAAATAGCTGATGGAGAAATCCTCTTTTCAGAGCTCCTTATCTCCAGTATACCCATCTTACAATAGTACCGGTAAGAAGTCCTACCCAAAGTAGATTGCCTTCAATAGCTCATAAATTAATTTCCTTTCCTATTTAACATTCAACACATTTTGTTCTAACAAAGCTTTAAGAGCTTGCTGGACTTCCATATTTCTGTCCCTGCAGCAAAGGCTTCTGAGAATCTGGTCAAGACCTCACTGCAAGCACAGAATCACAGTAATAGCAATACATATTTTAGAAGGTTATACAATTAATGACACAGTAATCTGCTTTAAACTATTGTTTAAGGATAATTCTGACCATGTTGACATTCCCTATCTACAACTCCGTTAAGCAAAGCTGAGAAGGCCATACAAATGCAGATTTGGGGGGAGGTGGTGAACAGAGAAAGCTCCTTTCCCCCTCATGAAACAGCTGAAACAAGCAAGCAAAGCCACCAGTAGTAAATGAACTCTGACAGCTTTCCCCCTAACTAACAACTTACTAACACAGAAACATGGAGGCGAGTAGGTCATGAGACCTCGGATGAATACAACCCATAAAGACCCCTTTGATCCATCAGTGGTGTCCCATCCAAACCACAGGGAAGGAAAAGGCAAGATGGTACATCCCCTAAATGGACGGAGATGGGAACACTCTCCTCCGAAAATGAAAAGGAGTCAGATGGGCTAAGACTAATGGTATTAGTTATATTCTACTTACCTGTTCTACTGGTGCATTCCCCCAAATTTAGGACCTTTCCACTTCAAAGGTCCCACTGTTTGAATGCATTCTCTGAGCACTGAAATTGGAAAGCTTGCCCCTTAAAAGCTCCTGGACAGTCCAAAGGCATGGACATCTAATTTTCCTTTGGTGAGATAACTAGTTTGCCAAGAGGGACCTCTAGACTACAGATGCGGCTATTGTGACTGCCAACACCACGGGACAGAAAGGTAATAGGAGAAGACAACCCTATGCTGGCCACTGGCAAAACACGACAAGACAAAGAGGCTGGAGGCCTCAGTTCTTGCTTCGATGCAAGCAATAGCATTTTTATTACCCAGCTTACAATAAAAATAAAATTAAAAATCAAAAATTAATCTCCACAAAGGTCACAGCAGTGTTCAACACACTTGGAAACAGAAGGCAAATGAGAGGTGCACCTTGAGGTTCCCAGATGATGGGGCACAGTGCACCCTCAGCAAGGCTGCAGATGACACAAAACTGGGAGGAGTGGCTGACACACCAGAGGGTTGTGCTGCCGCCCAGAGGGACCCCAACAGGCGGGAGAAACAGGCTGACAGGGATCTCCTGAAGTTCAATACAGGGAAGTGCAAAGTCCTTGCCCCTGGGAAGGGACAACCCCATGCACCAGGACAGGCTGGGGGCAGACAGACTGGAAAGCAGCTTGGCAGAAAAGGATCTGGGGGCCCTGGGGGACTCCAGGTTGAACATGAGCCAGCAACGTGCCCTTGTGGCTGTCGTGGTTTAACCCCAGCCAGCAGCTAAGCACCACGCAGCTGCTCCCTCACTCCCCCCGCCACTCCCAGTGGGATGGGGAGGAGAATCGGGGAAAAAAGGTAAACCTCGTGGGTTGAGATAAGAACAGTTTAATAACTAAAGTAAAATACTAACAATAATAATAATGAAATATAATAATAATAGTTGTAATGAAATGGAATATAACCAAAAAAAAGGAAAAGAAAAAAAGGAAAAAAAAAAAAGAAATAAAACTCAAGGGGAAAAACAAACAAACAAAAAAAAAAAAAAGAGATGCACAATGCAATTGCTCACCACCCGCTGACCGATGCCAGAGCAGCGATCCACCCCTCCCGGCCAACTCCCCCCTGTTCATATACTGGGCATGACGTTCCATGGTATGGAATATCCCTCTGGCTAGCTCGGATCAGCTGCCCCGGCTATGCTCCCTCCCAGCTTCTTGCACACCTGCTTGCTGGCACAGCATGGGAAACTGAAAAGTCCTTGACTTAAGATAAGCGCTACTTAGCAACAACTAAACCATCAGCGTGTTATCAACATCATTCTCACACTAAATCCAAAACACAGCACTGTACCAGCTACTAAGAAGAAAATTAATTCTATCCCAGCCGAAACCAGGACAGTGGCATAAAAGGCTGACAGCCTCTTGGGCTGCATTAGGAAGAGCGTTGCCAGGAGGTTGAGGGACATGATCCTTCCCCTTTACTCAGCACTGGTGAGGCCACACCTGGAGTGTTGTGTCCAGTTCTGGCCTCCTCAGTACAAGAGAACATACTGGAGAGTCTCCAGCCAAGGGCCTTCCAACCTCAACCACTCTGTGATTCTGTAATTTTACTCAATACCATTGTGACAGCAGGATGAGTAGCAGCCATCAGTATATCACAAATAACAATAGCATTTTGATACTACCTGTGGTGGCTCTAAGGCTGCCCATTACCCTCCAATGGCATTTCTAACTGTGGCTCAGCTTACAGCAGGTGGAGATCTCAACTAGAAATTTCACGGTAGGTTTCTGTGTCCGCATGTCTGTGTACGTGCATGTGTGCATGCATGCACATGCTTACGCATGAAAATAATGCAACTGAGATACAGCAACACAGCACTACACAAACAAGAACAGAAAAAAATATTCATTATCAAGGTAATACTGACAAGAGGAAAATATTTGGTTGTTGTATGTTCAAAACCAGAAAAAAGTCCTTGTAACTTGCACTTCTAACTCCCTTTTGTGCTCAGCCCAAGTTGCCACAGGTGCATCTCAGCAAGCTCGAGGGTTGGTAATGAAATCTGCACCAAAGGCTACTGCACAGGCACAGAAATACCCAAGCATTCTGCAACGTGTTAAAGTGTTAGTAAAGATGTATCTATGGGAACTTGTAACACGTTGTAAAAAGTGACTTCATGTTGTAAAAAAGTTTGCACCAGACCGGTAGTTACCTTTATTTTACAACGGACTTAAAACCTTTGTTGCAGTATGCCACCACTACTGCATATCACTTGAGACAGAAGAAAACAGAAAAAAATATTAGGGTTATAAAGCTGTGGTGGGGATGGACTGCATTATACCCAAGGTAGGAGCTGCCCCTTGATACACCTGTATGCTTTTTGGTTGATTCCTTTGCCTCAGTCCCATGAGAATCAGCAGGCACCTCCTGTATTTAAGATTGAAAGCATCATAGCTTTCGGAAGAAAACTACTAAAATATTCACAAGTCGACAGAGCCAATTTGAAACATCTGGCATTGCAGCAGCTGTGCCAAGGCTATCAGCACCACAGTCACAAGGAGAAACGCGTGTTTGAGAGCCAGTACATAGTTACAATGCCTCTGATCTGGCCGGTTTTTTGCTACTGTGTTTTCACAAAGCCTTTTCAGTACTTAGTGTAAATCTTACTCCATATAGCTCCTTTTGGGGGGATTTTTTTAACTCTCATCCCCTTAATGAGCTAAATTTTTATCATCAAAGCAGGAGACTTGCTCATGCTCTAAGTTACATGAGGTATAAAAGCACAACCCAGGAGAAATTAAATTCAGCTTCAGAACTACACAAACTTGGACATTACTGAAATTAAGATGGTAATTTCAGGCTCTGCACAACATAAAAAAAAGCACAACTTAATGACCGCTATGCAGGGAAGACTTTTATATGGGAACATCAGACATCTTTGGGTGCTCTTTATACAAAGTCCACTCCAATAAAAACCAAAACATCGCATACACATTTTGTCATTGCCACTTATGGTGAAAGCCTTACAATTTCTGCAGCAATCAGTGCATTTCTAACATATCCAATAGCACTTCACAGAATAAGTTCGCACTGCACAGTATTACATAAGTCTTCACATCTCCTTGTCCACCAAAGCTTTATCAATACTACGCCTTCAGTTATTGCTGCTCCTTCTGAAGCTGCAAAGGAGCAGGGAGAAAAGGACTGAGTAAAACCTGGGTTTATTGTTTCTAGGAAAAAAGAGGTTGGAAATTGTAAGATGAGAATGAATATAGGGCAGCATAAACAACTGCAGCTTGCAACTCACAATGAGTTTTCAGAATTCCAGCCAAAACCTCTTTTTTGATGCCATCAGCCAGAAGAGAGAGCGCCCTGCGAGTGCAGTTTCCACCTCTGTCTGCTTGCATCGCTGCCCAGCCCTGACGGGACGCTCTGAAAGCTCACACACATCAAATAATATCATATGCTTTGAAAAGTAACCATATACCTCTTTCCACCCCCCAAACAATCAAGTTAGGCTCATGCTTTTTTTTATTGTACTGTTTTGCCATTTCCCTGTCTCTCTGCTGCAACCCGCCTGCCCCTCCCCCCCCCCCCCCCCCCCGCTTAACTACTGGGAATCGTTTTGATTTTATTGCTTCAAATAACAGGAATTTCAGGTCAGAACTTTCCTAGATTTACTAGAGGACATTTTAGAGACTCAAAAGATACTTACTGCCTGTTCTTACAGGTTAGCTGAAAGATGTTGCCTGTTAAACACCTGGAAGAAAATATCCGCGTTGAGGTTAATACAAGCTGTGATTAAAATCTTCACCTTCTCTTTGCTTTTTTCTTGTCTTGATAGTACTAGGATAATACAATATATTTAACATAGAGATGGACTGAACTTGTAATGCAAAAAAAAAAAAAAAAAGACGCACAGAAATATGTAAAAGATGTACTAGAAACTACTTCTATGCCATCAAGAAGAAACTGCAGAGGACGTAAGCTCAATTTTCCTCTCTTTGCAGCTCACCTTTAGACACCTCAAAGTCCGCCCATAACTTCTCCAAGCAGGTGGCACATGCTACTCAGCGCAGCTCCTGCCTTACATTAGCGTGCCTTCCCCCAAGGAATTCATCACCACCAGTTCAACTAGTCAAGTTTCCCTATTTAGAGTGAAATCATCACACTAAAACTCATAGGTAACAGTCATCATAGACTTGCCAATAGCAGGTCAAGCGCTTTTTACAAGAACATTAGTTTACAAGACTAGCAATTGCTCAGGAACATGGAAACAAAACAAAAAGAGAAATATGACGCTTGTGAAGGGCTTGCAGCCCCTTCAGAACAGGAACAAACAGGTATTAGCAAACGACTGGCAGCCCAGAGGAGCATGTTCTGGCAGCAGAGGTGCTCGCTTCAGAAAAGGGGTCAGAGAAAGATAGGAACAAGTCCTGGTTGAAAGGGATTTCTATATAGCTGATCCCAGAAAAGCTACAGGTTCTACATGGGGCTGCAACAGGCAACTAGAGGAAGAGACTTCCAGATTCTCCTTCAGGAGATGACCATAAATTTACCGCTTAACCTTAGACTAACCAACTTATTACTTGTGTGTTGATAGCCACCACCTGGAAGTTGGATAACAGTTCACAGTTACTGTACCTCACTGTCGTGGTTTAAGCCCAGCCAGCAGCTAAGCACCACGCAGCCGCTCCCTCACTCGCCCCCCGACTCCCAGTGGGACGGGGAGGAGAACTGGGAAGAAAGGTAAAAGTCATGGGTTGAGATAAGAACGGTTTAAAGTAAAATACTAACAATAATAATAATGAAATATAATAATAATAGTTGTAATGAAACGGAATATAACCAAAAAAAGGAAAAGAGGGTGAAAAAAAAGGAAAAAAAACCAACCACAAAAACCAGTGATGCACAATGCAATTGCTCACCACCCGCTGACCGAGCAGTGATCCGCCCCTCCCGGCCAACTCCCCCCTGTTTATATACTGGGCACGACGTTCCATGGTATGGAATACCCCTTTGGCTAGTTCAGGTCAGCTGCCCCGGCTATGCTCCCTCCCAGCTTCTTGCACACCTGCTTGCTGGCAGAGCATGGGAAACTGAAAAAATCCTTAACTTAGGATAAGCGCTACTTAGCAACAACTAAAACATCAGCATGTTATCAACATCATTCTCACACTAAATCCAAAACACAGCACTGTACCAGCTACTAAGAAGAAAATTAACTCTATCCCAGCCAAAACCAGGACACTCACAAATATAGTGAGGCTTAATTGTTAACATTTGCAAAGCGCAGAGATAAAGTTCAGATGAAAAGGTTCACTACCACTCAGTACATACAGATGGAGAGAAGAGATAACACGTTAACTCTATTTGCTGAAGTGGTGCAACATAATTCAATTCTACAACCGCAAACAAATCAAATGAAGAGTTATGGCTACGCACACATGCATACACGCACACACACATACTCCTTCAGCTCTGATGCCATCAGCTGTTTGTGCAATACAAAGATGTGATCTTGAAAACCCTGCTGCATTCATAGCCTTACAGCTCAATTCCATCTTCGCAGTATGCTTGAATGTGGGCAGTGTGTCTTGTAAACATCTTAAAATACACACAGTGGGAAAAAGACTAAGATTCTGCATATTTTTCCCTTCTATTGCAACAAAGGCAGCATACAGAAGGCAGGATAAACAAAAATATCTGTACATGTGCATAAGGAATACACAACTTTACACTCAATACATTCTTTATATTTTTTTCTTTTTGCTAATATATCACCTGTTGTTCCAGGCCTTGTGTCACCAGATGGCACGAGCACAGTTCTCACAATGAAGTGCTGTGCTGCCATCAACAACATTTAGCAGAATTGGTAGGGTCCCCTTCGGAACCGACCTGTAACATTAGACAAAAAATAGCCCTAGAAGCTCAGTCACACTGCAAGGCAGTCACAGCTGATGAGTCACAATGACTGGAGAGAGCTGAGCAGGAGCAGGTAGCTTGTATTCCCCGTGCAGCTCTCACGACCTCTTCACCTACCGTACCGGGATTACAGCCAGGCTCACGTAGCAGATACGGCTGCTGTGCTTAAAGCAAAGGGCACCTGGCATCCTCCCACCTCAAACCACATAACCTATGAGACAGGCAGCTATTTCCTTGTAGTCAGGGTTCACTGGCTGACAAACGTTCTGCAGGAATATGTCACGTACTACAGGACGGTGAAATGACTAGATGAAGAAGAAAGACTCATCTTCTACTTTAATGGCACTTCAGTCTGAGGAGACAGAGATCTAGAAACGGTTTACCACCGTGAGAAATTAGTTGTGAATCCAGCCTCAGGTGTTGCATTCTCCATATCTTCCTGGAATAAACTTTTAAGGGATAGGAAGGAAAAGAAAGAAAAAAGGCAAGAAGTCTTAAAGTATTGAGAACGATAAAAAAGCTTTTGGCTCAATTTTCCCTGCCTACTTTCTTATTTGAGAATGTTTCATGAATATGATTATTTTTTTATTAGGAGAGGAGAGAGCTAATTCTCAGCTTTCCCCCAGCTGTACATTATTACTTGAGAGCAAATGCAGTGGGCTTGTTTTAAGCCTGCTCTTACATAAACATGCTTTTTGTTTGCTTGCTTGCTTGTCTGTTTTTCATGCATGCAAATCCTTTATGCAAATGAAATAAGAAAAAAAAAAACCCAAAACATAGCCAGGCTTTTAACAGTTTTATTCACTTCGTTATCTGAAAAGCTCATGCAAGACTTGGAAGAATTGACCCCTAACATTAAAACTATGTATTTTAAAGCAACTCTATAGATCAATAGAGAACTCATTTAAATGGAGATCAAGGAGGAGACTGTGATTACCTGTTCTGAACTATCACTTAACTCAGATCACGTGATCTTCCTGGATCACGTTTCCTCTCAAAAACCTTACCTACAGTTGAACAAGAACACTGTTCTCCCGCTCTGTGAGATTACTGATCCTATAGAGCAGCCTGGTTTTGACTGGGTATTTCCAGTCAAAAGCATCCTCCAAGAAGAGCCACCCAAGGACAATGCACTTGCACAAAGCCTATGCTTTTGACAAACTCGGTGTTCTCATGAAAACATGAGCCAAGAAGTTCTCCTCCCTCTTTGTCAAGGTTGAGACATGCAAATTCAGGCACCTTCACGTGCTCTGAACAGAGCTGGAGAAGACCCAGGCAAGGCAGGCACCAGAGCCTGGAGAGAACTCCACTGACCAGTCCCCAGGAGCTCACTCCAGGATCCTCACGCTCCCCTCACTCGATTGCCTAACTCTTTACTGTCTGTAACAGCAGCTTAGTCACACAGCACCTACCCTGAGGCCCAATTTCAGGTTTCAGGCTCTAGCTGAAATCTATACACATCAAAACAGCAAACTGTTAGCATTGCAGTCACTCGAATTACAGGAAAAAAAACGTGTTTTAAGCAACACCTCAATAAACTTGGGTAAATTCTTCAAGGCTGACCTACAGAGCAGAGTTTCCACTTTTGCATTATATATTAGTATTAGTTACTGTTAATCCTTACCTGAAGCCCTTGCAAAACTTTGCTCAACTTCTTTTCTCATTTTATTCAAGTGATGAGAGAGAAAAAAGGGAAAAAAAGACAGGCCATGCTAAAGAAATAGCATTCTATATGTGCTTCTGGAAAAAAAGAAAAGAAAAGGAAAAAAAAAAAAAAAAGGCAGAATCTTTGCTGGAAGAATGAAGATAGCTCACCTGAGGAGTAGCTTAGTCTCCAGGACATTCTTGTTTCTTCATACCAAACTCCCTTCCTCCAGGCAAGGCCTTCAAGGCTCCTAGTGCTGCAGTGCTAGTGCAACATGAGTCCATGCAGGTATCTGAAAGCTACTAAAAAAATGGTGTTTTTTTGGTGCCGTGATAGACCCCATAGTGCAGAAAATAGTTGCTTGGAAAGCAAAAACTTTCTAGGTAGAGTTTGTGCCAGACACCACTCTCCCGTCCAAGAAAAATCCCACACAAACCATTAGAAGGACTCCTTGAACTCAGAGAATTCCTTTGCTGCACCATTACTGAAAACTTTTTCATTTCAAATATATATTGTATGCGTGTGAATTTGTTGGCCTTCCACAATTAATAAGTTCTTTCTCAAGGTTAGACACCTAAAATGACACTGCAAAAACAGTCCCTTCCCTCTCAGCATTTCTGAGGTTTGCCACAGCTAGAACCTTGACAGGAGGGACTCGCCTTCCGGATGCCTCATCAACATCTCACTTGACCAGGGTCAAGCACATCAGATGTTAGAGAGGGAAGAATTTTCCCTTCAGTTTAACTAACAGGCTCTTTGATGGAGTTTTACAGACTTTTCTTGGAGTACAATGGGTAGAATCCATTCTGAGATCATTTGATGCCTTCATTAACCAGTTTCCTGTTACTGAAAACGTCTTCAAAAAGACCTTGCCATTCTCTGATGACATCATGCAAGCCAAGGGCTACTTTATTCCAATATAAATCTTTTACCTTTATATTTAGAATAAGATCTAATAATCCAGTGTTCTGTTCTGACTTAAGTTGTCGTTACATTACCATAAGCTATCCTCAGAGTGTATCCAGGGATTTAGAAACTTTTGTTTCTGTTTCCACTACAATTTGAATTTTTTAAGTATGCTTGAGACATTTTAAACTCTGTTCATTTCCAAGTTTTAAGGAAGATAAATAAAAATGGAATCTATAAGTTTACACAGCTTTCTGTGACACATTTTAGCTTCAACTTTAAGCTGTTCTAACACAACCGCTTAAAAAACGTTCTCAATTTCAGAAGAGTGGTACACTGATTATTCCTCACTTTTGTTTGTGAATATTAAGTATAACCAGTGATGATATATAAACAAACTGTGACAATAAACCCAGAACTTAAAAGTAGTCAAGCTCCTCAGCACGGCAGAAGCACGAATCCTCTTACAATGTCTGGAAAATGACATTTTACACAGCATATTCTAATCAACTTTGAAAAAAAAAAATCAAAATGCAAATTAGCAACTTTACAGTAATTTTATATTTGAGAACAAATCGGGTTCACATCTGGAAAGGCCCACTGGTTTTATAGCTATTTCTCACAGTACATAAGATTTCCTTTAATTCAGAAGGATAGTTTCAGCAGGCCCTAAGGCCCTGCAGTGCATCAAATAAAGCACTTAATGCGAGTATTCTCATCAGTATAATGAATGAATCACCAGTAGATTTTAAAATAGAATTAATAGCTACATCTTCCTTCGCCTGTGTAGCTTCAAAATGCCTACAGTTCTTGTTTCATACACAAAAAAAAAAAAACTTTTAGATTACTCTATAGTTACTTAAAGCGTTGATTATATATAGACAGCACATAAAGTATACTAACTTTGTGTAAATCAAGATTTTATGGTTTATTGCATTTGTTTACAATTTTTGTGGGGGATTTTTTGGTGTAGCTTGACCTGAAACCATTAGACATATCTACAGAGGTTTTTTCAAGATTCTTTTATCACACAGTGATCAATTCTCTACATTCATTTTCTGTAGCTCTCTCAATTCCAGTTCTCCAGAGTTCATGAGTACTGACACTACTGAAAAATTACCAGTTCAAACACACCTATACAAACAGACAAACTAGACAGAATATTGCAGATAAGGCTACTTTTTTTTTTTCTTTTTATATATATAAATTTGTTTAAACCAGGCACAGAGAACTTTGGAACACACAATACTGAAAGCCACCTATGATAATCTTTGAAGGTTAGGTGTTTGCAAATTCCACAGTCAAGCATTCGTCCCTATAACTTTAGCAATGAATACATAGATCTTTTATTTCCTCAGCACTTCAAGTGAATTGTACCTTAAACACAGTGGTTCTAAAACTGTACCATATTTACCAGAGTAAGACTATAGATGAGCTAATTAAGTGCCACCATGTTCTATTCGACTGTGTGCTTTACTTCACAACAGAGCTGACTGCTCAAAGGCCAGTCTCACAACAGTGAAAAAACATGCACAACTGAACTGAGAGCAGGCAATGGCAGGGCACTTAGGTACAGCGTAGAGGTTCATCGTGGAGCATGACAGTAAAAAGTACTGGCCGCAACAATCAGAGAACCAGTACTTGCACGCATAACTTATGGAAAACCGCATTATCAAACTGTACTTTTACATGAAGTTCAAGCACAAACTTTTTCCAATATTCCCAATTTGCCAGAAAGCTCTGAAGAACATACCCCCCCCCCAAACTTTAAAGATGTATAATTCTGCACATTCAATTCCACATTAAATCACAAAATAAGCACTCGCTTTTCAGCCACCTGTGAATTTAACAAAAAACCCTCACAAATTAAGATTAGCAAATGCATTTCCAATCTACAGCTTCATGTAACATTACTAATAATATGTCTTGTTAAAGAAACTCTCTCAAAACATACATACAATATATACTGTGGGTAAAGGACACAGTGAACACATTATTTCCATTCTCTCTAACAAATACCTAGTGATTATGTGCAGTGTTTTAATGCTGATGTTAAAAATTACATGATTCCTGTTCTTCCAGTCCTGTTTTACTTGTAACAAGAATTAGAACTTCAGAAGTGCACATACAATACGGACTGTGAAGAGTACGAATTAGTGCTTGTTCCACATAGGTGCTGCTATAGGTCCCTGTGGAGCCCTTTCAACTGTCACAAATTCGTCAGGGTTGTCAAAAGCTTCATAGTGGATTAATAAATCTTGAATAGCACATTCCTCGATCTGGAAGGAAAAAAGAACATGTATGTCAGCGTCAGATCTACATTTACACCAGTAGTACGGTTATGAACTGGCTTTACTGGTCCTGAATGCATGTCTGCTACAGACCTCCTAATCAGGAAGTAGTAGTAAATGAGGCCTTCTTCAGACAACTTGAAGAAGCCTTATGTTTGCAGGCCCTGCTCCTCATGGGAAACTTGAGCCACGCTCATATCTGCTAGAAAGGCAACACAGCAGGGCACAAGCACTCCAGGAGGTCTGCATTGGTGAAAACTTCCTAACACAGATGATCAAGGAGTTGATGAAGGGAGATACTCCCACTGGATCTCATACTTACAAAGAAGGACTAGTCGGGGATGAGAAGGTCGAGGGCAGCCTTGGCTGCAATGACCATGAGATGGTGGAGCTCAGGATCCCGAGAGATGAGAACATGACAAATAGCAGGAACAACCTCAGACTTCAGAAGAGAAGACTATGATCTGTACAAGGATCTGCTTGGAAAAAATTCATGGGATATGGCCCTGGAAAGAAGAGGGGTCCAGGACAGCTGGCTGATTTTAAGGATCACCTCCTACAAGCTCAAGAATGGTCCATGCCAACGAGCAGGAAGCCAAGCAAGAGTGGCAGGCAGCCTGCATGGATGAAAGAAGAGTTCCTGACAAAACTCAAACAAAAAGGAAGCATACAAGAGGTGGAAGCAGAGAAAGATGACCCAGAAGGAAAACAGAAACACTGTCTGAGCACAAAGGAACAGAATTAGAATTAAGTCAAAGCCCACCTAGAGTTGAATCTGGCAAGGGACATGAAGGGCAACACGAAAGGCTTCTACAGCAGCAAAAAGACGACGTGGGCCCACTGCTGAATGACAAAGGACATGGAAAAGGCTGGGGAACTAAGAGCCGCCTTCATCTTGGTCTTTAGTGGTAAGATCAGCCTTCAGCAATCCCAGGCCCCTAAGATCAGAGCTGGCCAATATGACTGCAAGCCCACTCTCAAAAAAATCTTTGAGAGGCTGTGGCCATAAGGGTTGGTTCCTGAGGACTGGAAGGAAGCAAATGTCATTCCTACCTTCAAGAAGGGCAAGGAGGATCTGGGTGACTACTTACTAGTGATCCTCATCTTGATCCCTACGAAAATGGCAGAGCTTAAAGTGGACAAGCTTAAGTACGGACAATATAAATGGACAGTGAGACAGACTGAAAACTGGCTGAACTAGTGATCTCAAAGGGTTGTGATCAGTGGCACAAAGTCCAGCTAGAGGCCAGTCACTAGCACCAGTACTGAGACTGAGACTAGGGCCAGTACTGTTTATCATCTTCATTAATTACTCGCATGATCGGACAGAGTGCACCCTCAGCAAGACAGCAGACAATACAAAATTGGAAGGAGTGGCTGATATGCCAGATGGTTGCACTACCACTCAGAGGGACCCAGACACGCTGGAGAAACGGGCGACGAGGAATCTCATGAAGTTCAACAAAGGGAAATGCGAAGTGCAGCTCCTGGGAAGAATAACCCCAAGCCCGAGCACACACTGGGGGCCGACAGGCTGGAAAGCAGCTTAGCATAAAAGGATCTGGGGTCCTGGTGGACAAGTTGACTATTAGCCAGCAATGTGCTCATGTGGCAGAGAAGGGTGACAGCCTCCTGTGCTCTACGAGGGACAGCATTGCCAGCAGAGTGAGATAGGTGATCCTTCTCCTCTACTCAGCACTGGTGAGACACATTTGGAGTGCTGGGTCCACCTCTGGACTCCCCAGTACAAGAAAGATATGGACATACTGGAGACAGTCCAGTGAAGGTACACAAAAATGATTAAGAGCTTGGAGCATCTGACATATGAGGAGACGCTGGGCATGCTGCAGTTGTTTAATGTGGAGAAGAGAAGGCTTAAGAGATCTTATCAAAGTGTATAAATATCTGATGGGAGAGAATAAAGACAACTGAGCCACGCTCTTCCCAGCGGTGCCCAGTGACATGAGAAGAGGCAATAGGCACAGATTGAAATACAGAAAATTGCATTTAAATATAAAAATCTTTTTTACTGTGAGAGTGGTTGGACACAGGAACAGGTTTCCCAGAGAGGCCATGCAGTCTCCATCCTTGCAGATACTCAAAAGCTGCCTGGACATGGCTTTGAGCAAACTGCTCTAACTGACCCTGCCCTGAGCAAGGGTTTGGATTAGACAATTTCCAGAGGTTCCTTCCAACCTCAACCATTCTCTGATGCTGTGAATGCATTAATCATGGACTCAGTAGCCAATTTGACTTTAATATAGACCTACCTTATCAAACAGCAATGTGAAGTTATTATTAAATGATATTTAATACCATTATGTAAATGATACTAAATGTACCAATACGTAATTAATCCTAAAAACTGATCTCTGAAACAGCCATTGGAAACTCTTTGTGTTACTTCACAGCTGCAGTAACTTAGCACTTTACCTGGATCAAAGCCAAAGGTTTTTCTCTGCTCCGAATAAGAGCAGCTTCTTGCTGGAGCTCTTCCTCTACAATAGCTGAAAACATGACAGGTGCTATCACAGGAGAGCTAGTTGGTGATGCTGCTAACCAAGGGCTGCAAAAAACCCAAATGACATTATGAGGCAACATCAAGAACAAGATCAGCACAACACACAGAAAACAAGCTCCGGAATCTAAGCCACTGTCAAACTTACTTATGACTCTCCAGCTGTGGAGAATCCAGAACATGGTCTTCCAGACCTGGGCTATTTCTAGTGGTATACCTGGAAAAAGGTAGGAAAGGAGAGTGAAAGTCACTGACAGAGCATTCTCCTACATCATACTGTGAAGTATAAATTTACAGTAGGCAATTACAAATATGTAGGGTTTTTCCAGAAGAAAGGCATTAGGATGTAATGCTGAATTTGTCTTTAAGTGTGATACTATGACTAGAGGAGACACTGATGCTCATTTCTGACTACCAGAACTTAATGGATTTTCAGCTTGGGTGTTAATTCCGACATTTCCTAACATTTGAGCTTTTGAACAAAGGCGCCTTTTTTTTTTTTTTAAAAGGGGTTTTTTACATGTAAAATAGTCAACTGAGTTATGCACTAACAGCACTGATTATAAATGTTTGCAATTAGTATGAAAAGAATATGGCTTCAAGGTAAAAAAAAAAAAAAAAAAACCAAACAACTGTCCTGTATTCAAATTAAGCGTTTCATGTAAAAGAACCAGTGCTACAATAGCACTAGTAAATGATTTCCTCAAGTGTAAGCCCAGAAATTATGGACTTCCAGCGCATATCCTGCAACCACCTCCCACATTCGTAAGAATAGCATAAAACTAGAATTAACAGAATTGGAAAAAAAAAAATCATGAAATATCAACAGAGTTCCCAACAGGAAGATATTTTATTCAGTTGCAAAATGTTAACCTCTCAACAAAAAGAGGTCACATTTGGTATATTGTATGCCTTAAGAGACAAGTATATTTGTCAGAAAAATCCTACATCAGTAGGAAGAGAGGGACCTATTCTCGTTATTTAATACTTATCTTTGGCAACTTTAGAGATTTCCAGAACTCTAAAGAAGTGTTACAGCATGCAGCAGACGTTTTTGAATTATTCTATGGCAATGTAAAAAACTCTAAGGGTGTTGGTATTTCAATAAATCAGTCTCAATTTTCTTAAAGGCTTTGGTGATCCTCTGTAAGTGGCCACAAACTCTTGGAAAAGAGGAAAAATCTATAGAAAGCTAAGAGAATTCCAGTAACTGCTAAGTTCTGTGCCTGGAATATTTTCCCCAGAACACAATTTCCAAGGACAACAAGAACCATGATTCCTACTGCTAAGCAATGAGGGCAAGATCTCAAAAAATCTGAAATGCAACATCCATCATCAAAAATGGCATTTAAATGAACCATGCCCAGCTTTTTGTCACAAAACATAATTTTGCCCACCGAACAGCCAACCATTCAAAGAACAAAATGAACACAAATTTAACTGTTCAGGGAAAAATATATATATACCTGCAGCAACAGCTGCCAAGGCATAACACTGGACTTCAAAAGAGGCTTTCTACAGTGTCACTACCTTGAATCAAACCCAGCAGATACACCTTCTGCCAGGTCATAGTGCTTCTGTGTTTCCACTGGGAAAGCACAGTTCACGTTAGTCAAGATGATCCTTCCCCTTCATTTTCAGCAATGGTGATCATATCAGACACTGACAGGACAGCCAGCGGCACACTGTATGGAGAGGAAACCAAAAAGGTGTGGTACTCTCCAAACTGGACGTTTCTGGATAACCACTATTCCAGAGCTTTGAAAGAACTGACACATGAAACAACAGATCCATGGCAAGAGTGGTCAAATCTGCTGTACCATTCTCCAGATTGAGTATCTATATAGCTGCAGTTCCTTTATTTTGACGTCATTAATATGCAATGTTTTTCCACAGATGTTGAAGAATAGTTAAAAATGGAAAAAAGGTAGAAAATCAGTATCTTGTAATTTTTTTTTCTGTTTTATCTTTGGTAAAAGAAAACCAATGGCAGGTTAGAGAATCCTATTTTATTTAAGAAAGGTATTGGGTCATGCCAAATAAGTGTGATAAACAAATATGGGAATTCTGTAAGACACTGAGTCAAGAGCCACATAACCATTTATTTTTTTTTTAAACAAGTTTCTCATACCTCTCCCACCTAGCTCATTCCTTACTCACTTTACAGCTGGGTAAATAATTATTTTAGAGAATAAGTTAACTAAAAGAAATATAACTAAGTTAACTTTGGTGGACACAATAAGCAGCAAAGCTCAAACCAGCAGACAATATTAAGAGATGCTATTAATTTAGCAAAGGATAAAAATGAACAGTATGACTGTGGAACAAAGCAATGGGAAAGGAAATTCAGAAGTACGAAACAAAAGACTGTGTGAAGACTGTAGTAGCTATAAGCTGGGAGTTTTTCAGCTTGAAGAGAAAAAGGAGAATCCAGGGTGTACTGATCATGATAACGAATCAGAAGTATGTGGCTGGGAAAAAAACAACGTTGTTTCCATTTGAAACAAATACTTTTGCCAACATATACCACACTGGACAAAGCTTATTTGGATGAGCTTTCAGTTTTGGTCGCTTAGGTTCAAGGAAGAATAAACTGTCATAGATGCAGAGAAAAATAACTGATGTTGAGTCTTCCACTGATCATCTTCTGAGAGAAGACTAAAAATTATCTCTAACCTTGCAAAGGAAGGAAAAAGAGAGAATGACTACACTTCATATAGACAGTATCTGGACTAACTTCTGATATACCAGGACAGCCTCCTCCAAACACAAAAAAAGATCATTTCAATGTGCTTTAAGTCAAGCAAGCATGGCAGAAGGTTGGCAGGAATGAACAGGCAACTCTACATGGACTTCAAACTCAAAAAGGACACATAGAAACAGTGGAAGCAGGGACAGTCTACACCAGAGGAAAATAGAAATATTACTTCTGTGTACAGGGACAGAGCTGTAAGAGCCAATGCTCAGCTGGAGCTGAAACAACGGAGGGATGTGCAGGACAAAAGGAACAGCTTCTGTATTAGCAAGAAGAAAAACAAACCAACGAACCACAGAGGTTTCCTGATGATTAGAAAAAGCTAAATGTTATACCCATTTTCAAGAAGGAGGACATGGGGAACTACAGACTGATCAGTCTCACCTCAATCCTGGGGAAGGTTGTGGAGCAAATCCTTCTGGAAGTAATTTCTGAGCACATGTGGGACAAGAAGATGACTGGGAACAGCCAGCATGGATTTATGACACAAGGCAAATTGTGTCTGACCAACCTGATTGCCTTCTGTGATAGGATGACAGGCTCTGCAGACAACCAAAGAGCAGTGGATGTCATGTTCTTTGGCTTCAGCAAGGCCTTTGACATCCTCTGTCATCGTATCCTTATGCTCAGTCTGAAAAATATGGACTGAGTAAATGGACTACAAGATAGGTGGAAAATGGGCTGGATTGAAGGGCTTCAGGAGTTGTGGATTAGCTGTACAACATCCAACTGGAAACCAAGTACTACTGGTGGTCCTCAGGGAATGATACTGGGACCAATCCTGTTTAGCGTCTTTGGTAGAACAGAGCACACTCTCAGCAAGGCCACAGATGGGTGGGGAGAGGGGTGGGGAGGGTGCAGCAGTCCACGTTCCGGATTCCAGGCTGCCATTCAGAAGGCCTTCAAGAGGCTGGAGAAATGGGCAACTGAGAATTCATTAATTTCAAAGGCAAGTGCAAAGTCCTGTATTTGGAAGAGAATAGCCCCACGCAGCAGTACAGGCCAGGGGCTGACTGGCTAGAAAGGAGCTCTGCAGAGAAGGACCTGCAGAGTCCTGGCTGGCAGCAAGTCGAAGATGAATCGGCATGTGCCCTTGCAGCAAAGGCGGCCAACTGCATACAGGGCTGTACTAGCAAGAGCGTAGCCAGGCAGTCAAAGTAAGTGATCCTTTCCCTCTATGCTGTATTTGTTAGTCTACACAGAGAGTATCATACCCAGTTTTGGACTCCTCAATACAAAAGGGATGCTGTCAGGCTGGAACAAGTCCAGTGGAGGGCCACCAAGACTAGGGGCTGGAGCACACAACAGGAAGAATTGTGTTTTGTTAATCCTAAAGGAAGGCGTCAACTACCTAACTGGAGGGTAGAGAAAAGATGCAACAAGAATCTTCTTAGAGGTGCACAGTGATAGAACAAGAGGCAACATACACAAGCTGCAAAATAGGAAATCCCAGTTAGATATAAGGAAAAAAAAAAAAAAATCCCACTATGGGGATGATCATACACTGGAACATGTTGCCCAGAAAGACTGCGGTATCTTCATACTTGGAAGCAGTCACAACTCAACAGGACCAGGCCCTGAGCAACGTGATCTAGTTTGACTTGTTTTGAGCAGGAGGCAGAACCAGAGAATCTAAATTATTCTATGATTTCAACAGCAGGGGACTACTTTTTAGCTGAAGTCCAGATAAATCAGCTTCCAGCTTTTACTGCACTTAAGAAAGATAATAACGTAATAAAAATCAGGACAGAACCAGAGAAAAGGAAGAAAGGAGCAGAGGAGATGAAGGCAGTTTTTTGCTTGCTGGGTTGTTTAATTAAGAGCATGTTTGTACAACTTACTAAATGTCTTTATTCTGGTGTCATCTCTAAACTTTATCTCTTTTTCCACCTGCTTTAATAATGCTCACCTTCCTGCACATTTGACAGTAACTGACACCCATCCAGCCCATTTGACAGCTATGCTCTTCTTCCCACTCACAATCCAAAAAACTCACAGCACTACTATAAATGAATCCAAGTAGATTGTTATACTTAACAAACCTGTTTCAGTACAGATAAAAAGTTCTTTCGAGAGTAAGACTTCTAAACAAACAAACCAACCAAAAAACCCAAACACCAACCAAAAAAAGCCACAACAGAAATTTCCAAAAACTGGAATTAATAGTTCCAGTGTCACAGCACACTCTAGTGATCAATTAAAAGATAAGTTTAAATACCTGTGTCATCTCCCTCAACTTAAATGTGGCTTTAAAATGTAGGAAGCAGTTCAGATATTTTGAAGCTGTTTGTACATATGCACATCTGTGTTTCTTGCTAGCAAGACACTCAGTCCAGAAATTAAATCAACTGCAGATATTTCAGCATGCTAGATTAATTCCTCAGCTGGCATCAAAATAACTAGGAGAAATGGAACAGACAGGAAACAGGAAGCTAGCATATACAGAAAAATGGAAAAAAGCCTCAAAAATATAGAACTTGGAAACCTGGAAGTCTTGTAAATTAAAGACTGATGCAGAGACATAAGTGGTTCTGCATGGAAACAAACCAGCCGAGTATCAGTACTGAACCAGCCGGATTAACTCAGTTGGCTGAACTTGCCATCACTCCTGCACAGCCACCAAGATGTCCCAGCACTCAGCTCCCCAGTGTTTCTTGAGGTTTTGTTCATTTGAAGTCAGTTCAGGTCCAGTGCCTCCCTAATCTCATGACTGCTCTCAGAAAAGGAACACAAAGCTTGGTCTCCTGCAGAACCTCTTGGGTTTTGCTGTACCATTTGAGTCATGTACTACTTATTAGGTCATTATTAGCCATGCCAGAACTAGGCCATTCCCACGCGAAGCCACAAAGACTTGTTTCCACTAAGACTCTTCGCTGCTCCCTGGAGTAATACAGTGAAGACAACCCAGGCTGCCACAACAAAATTAAGTCATGTCAGGCCTATGTTTTTAGCTTGGACTATGAGCTACACATGCACAGCTGCACAGCATAACTCCCAAGGCTGAGCTGTCCCTGGAAACAATGCAGCCACATCCACACAGCCCAGCTTTTGGGCTGATCTGCCTCTGGACTGAATCCAGTTCACATCTCCACATTCATGACATGGTTCATCTACAGAAAATTTCTGGGTTACATAAATTGGAAGCTGACAGTATATGGAAGAGTGTTTATGCAGCCACCTCATCCAGAGACTTAAGAAAATTGTCAGTTTAATTACTGCACAGTTTATCCAAAGAAAAAAGACAAAGCAGGAACAGTAGCCATGCAAGTATCTTCAGTGTCCCATCAGTGAGTCTGACATCAACAGATGAGGATTACTTATGCTCTACGCACATGCAATTTCCTTTCCTTAAAAAGGAAGAGGTAAGAGTGTAGATAATTAATCTTCACAGAAATAGCCCTTGAATGCCACAGGCAAAAATCAGAGCCTACTGTGACAGGAACTGTACAGTCAAAAAATAAAATTACCTCAAACTAGAAACTCAACTCCTAACTTTCAAATGGAGGAACTAGTCACCTAGGCTCTTTATACCTAATAGAGAGAAATAAGCATCTTGAGACACAATTCAAAAAAAACCTGAAATAGCTCTGGAAGTGCCATCTTTTCCAACTGATTATAGTCAATCTAGTCATCTAGGCTCCCACTAGCTTAATATATCATTTTCAGACAGCTAACGTATTAGGCCTGGATTCAGCTCAAATAATCCACTTTGAGAGCGTGCAGACTGGCCAGACTGCACAGACTAGACAGAGCAACGCAAAAGGAAAAGAAAGGACTTTATGAAGATCACAGAGCAGGTGTGACAAAGCTAATAATAGCATCCAGTGCAAATGCCCTTATCACCAGCCCTTGCCATCTCCCATACAACGAAAAGCTTTATTATTTTGCTAGCAACAAAATTAATGATACTTGTTTTTCTGCAGATTTGTGCTTTGTGTCCCTACATCTCCACTCACAACAATAACTTCAGCTTTATCCCTCTGTTCCCAAAGAATGCCCACCTGTCACACACACTCTCCAAATCCCTTGCACCTCTCTCCTCTACACCATCCCACACACAATGTTCCTATATTTCCACCCTTATTTTTTTCTTTATCTACCAACAGGACACATACTACTTCTGTCCTACAGAAACACCAGTTTCTACAAAAGCTGAGCAACCAAGCGGGAGGCCCAGCAGAACTTTCTTTTCCTTATGGAGGGGACAGTTTTTGGAGGGCGATGGTAGTTTGTAAGAAAAACTAGGAGGTAATGGGTGTCAGGGCTCCCTGTGCACCAAGAGGCTCTGCAATCTCTTCTCCCTCAGCACAGCTGTGTAAACTTGAGTCAGGCTGCTATGAACAGAGTTGAGCTGTAAGGAAGAGCTGTGCGAAGACTCATGGGGGCTTCCCCCTCTTTACTCAGGAGCTGCATTTAAGCTCACTCCCTCAGTCTTAGGCCTTTCTTGAGCCATGCTACAGCTATGCCCAAGCCCAGCCTTGCTGTTCCTGACCCTGACTTGACTTGCAGGTTTGACCTCAACGCTGCCTCATCCCAATGGACCTGTCTGTGCTCACTGACTGTGGCTCACCCTGGTTTTCATCACGGAGCCTGCCCTGCTCACCGCACTCCGGCACAGTGGGGCTGTGCCCTTGCCAGGGAGGCCACCGCCCAGCCAGTCCTGCTGTCACCCTTGGCTCCCCTACCACCATGGGGCAAGCTGGCCTGTGCTCCTTCCAGACGGTGGGTGGGAAAGTCTGTAAGATTTTCAGGCCCTCTGTCTCGTAAATCTATTTGAAATGCTTAGCTTTCAAAGTTACTGATGAGAGGAGGAAGAGATGCAGGTGGGTGGGCAACTCAGTCATATAGACCTTCAGGAATAAGGCTGAGTTTTCTTTCCTCAGCTTAGACAGATATTTTAACCCAAAACAGAGGTTTTATTGGAGGTAGCAAGAGGATGCATGGCTAAAACAATTTGACCAAAAAGCAATATTATTTAATAACTAGACATATAATTCACGTGCACCTCAGAACAAGTTATTTTTGTCCTTAGAATTGTAGTCCCCCAGTAATTATAATACACTGGCACAACCAATGCATCAATATTTCAGTAAACCCTCTTAATGCATGAAAAATCGCACCTAAACAATTACGTCAGCTTATAAGAAAACTCAGATCAGGAAATGCCAGAACTGTGTTTGAATAAACTGATTTTATCCACTCAGTGGTTACACAGAAATACTCCTAAGCAAACTCTGTTTCATGCATGTCATATCTGAATCCTGAAGAACATCTAATTTCTACAGAAGTTAGAAAATATAGGTTTATCATTTTTATACATACATATACAAATGTACACACACACACACACATATTTTGTTTGGAGCCTGAAGTGTTTGTGTCCATACATATATATACACACACATGTGTCCATATATATGGACACAAACACTTTGAACCTCAAACAAAATATTAGCAGTGGCATTAAATTGCTTTAGTCTTCAAGCTTCCTATTCATAAGAGTATTCCATTCATAAAATCCTATTAACAGAATCATTAAAAGAATGCTTACAGGATTTTTCTTTTTTTTTTCCCCAAAATGACAATTTTGTCCGTTCTTATTTCAGCAGAATTTAAACAGGTTCTTGTGGTTCTTGTATAATGGCTGATCAATTAGGAAAAGACTGCTCTCTTACCTTATGGTGTTCTGGACTGACGAATCCTCAGTTCCTTTATATCCAGCTCTTTTGATACCAGTACCAGGTGAATTATTTGCACTCATACATTTTTCTTCTTCCATTACAAGATCACGGAATGACTTTGGCAAAGCAGAATGTAATGAAGCTGACCTTTAAAAAAAAACAAAAAACAAAACACAAAAAACCAACTTATTTTATACTTGCATTTTCCAAGACTCCATATTGTTCCACAATTCAGATAGCAAAGAGTGCCTTTTCAGTTACTAAAAATAAAAATACATTATTACTTAGCTTTTGTATCTCACCATTATGCCTGCTAGACCCCATTCGCTAAAATAAGTCACTTTGGGTCAAACAGGTAAACATCAGAAAATAAATACCTATGAGAACAGAACAAGCCAGTAGTACAGAAATTTCATTAGAAGGAAAACCCAAAAACCACCCCTCCACCTATTCCCCCCCTAAGCCATCCTCTTAAAAAGCAATTTTATTTTCACAGACACCTTGTCTTAGACAAGCTGTACCTTTTCTAACAGTATTATTCCTTGAAAAGTATTCTCATAAGTCACACAACGCTCTAGTACTTTCGTTCTAATATTGTTAGTTTACCACCATGAGAGTTAAGTATAGCTGATCTTCTTTCCCCAAGATATTGAATGAGTTACTCATACCTGCTGGAGGCTCTATAAATCACTTAATCCACAGTGAAATTCATAAAACTGATATGCTTCATTTTCTTTTACTTGCCCAAGTATAATGTGCACTGTTACTGAACTAGAGCCTGCATATTATCTTTCAAAAATAAACCAGTATGAAAATTTAGCAATTTACCATCATAGCTATTCTGAACACTTTCTGATCCAAAAGCCTTTTTATTTACAGAATTCAAGGCAGTTACCATTAGTCTTTCCCTTACCCGTCAAGACTTCGGAATTAATTCTCCATACATTTAACTTTATTAAGCATAGCAGTCCCACTCATTGTCAAATATACAAAATATATATTGGAAGAATAGCTCTGCTCATTATCTACTCAAAGAAATAAGAGATCAATTATAAACACTACCGAAGTAAAAAAAGCTTTCTATATAATGCTAATTGTTTGTACAGCTACCATAAGAAGGGAAGCATTCAAACGACATCTATGTGGTATACAATTTAAGATAACAAACATGAGGGAATTAAAACATTGCAACATTGTATCTGAAATCTTACAACAAAAGCATCTCAAAATTATATATGACCTCTGAACCCCATACTAGACCACCCAGGCTTAGGTTTGGGGGGTTTTTTTGTTGCTGTTTTCTTTTTTTTTCTTTTCCATACTGCATGAGCAGCACAGAAGGCATAGAAAGCAGAATGGGAACCTCCAGATACAGGGGCTCAGAGTCATTTTGCACATCCTCTATTCCTACTACCAGCTGGCACACAAGAGTCTGGGCAAGTGTTTGACCAGAACTTCCCCAAACTTATACTGAGTAGGCAAATGGTTCCCTTGGGATCTGCTGTCACAGAATCTTCTTCTGCTACTAACAATTTAAGTCGCCTACCCATTTTCATGAAAATTCTGTACTCCAATCAGATCCACTTGCAACGCAGCACCAAAAAAAACCCCAAAAACCCCCAAAACAACCCCCCCAAAAAAACCCCAACCCTGTGTCATTCTCAGCTTGTGAACGTATCCAAAACAATTACCGGTGGCTTAAAATGGTTTGGCTTAAACTGGTACAAATTTTCCTAACAGTAACAACTCTGAATTTCAGCTTGTCCTGTCTGATACACTGTCATTTCTATCTAATTTGTAGCATTAGAAAAACTAATGTATACATCTTTTTTTAAAAAGTGGAATATGACTAAGTTTCTCTAAGCTGTAACTGCAAAACATCAAAGCATGAATTTCCAAAACAGCTGTTGATGTTTCAGTATAAGCTGGAATACTAACAAACTGACAACGTAAACATTAAAATACACAATTGTTAATTCTCAAGAGAGACTTCAAATTTCTTTATGCCTCCACTCTTGAAAAGCCATAGGCTCTCCTGAGCTTAAAAAAACCCAAAACAAATAAACAACACCCCCCTCCCTCAATCAAACTAGGTTTGGAGAACTAATAAAGTTAGCAACTAGCTTCTTGCATGGCATACTCTCAAAGTATTACTAGTGTAATTCCTCCCCCCCCCTTCTAATTTCCACTTTTCTTGAAAGGAGGAAGCATAGGTTCAGTCCCCCCAAAACTACGAAACTGGAGGTTTCTTTTGGTGGAAAAGGTGGGACATTGTATATGATAGACTCTGTCCTTTCGTCAACCAAAAAAGAGCCGGAAGGTCCCACACCCTTCTGGCAAGTGTGCTCACTGCACATCCAAGATGAGTATCTTATTTCATTGGAACACAAGTTCTATGGCTTTGACTGTATTGCATGCGTGGAAAGCTCAATCTATTGCCAAATGCACTCTTAATAGTCCACTGGGAATTTACAGAATATAACTTTGCAAATATAATATTAGAGCAGATGAGTAACACTTACTATTCTACTTTACATACAAAAATACTTTGAACAACTAGCAGGGGCAATCAAATAATTGATGGCTTGCCTAAAGCAGCTTAAAGTTTATTCAACAAATGGTTTCTTCCAGCAGCTAGGCATAATTTTAAACATTCATATACCTCCCACTGGTTCTTTGCTTGAACTCTTGAGCTACTGGCATTTTCCAGATCAGCAGCCAGAGGAACACTGCAGAAGAACGTACAGAATCATGCGTGGTGATCACATAAGCGTTCGATTGGATTCCATCCTCCTGAAGTATACCCTGTCCTTTCCACTTAAGGTGGTTTGTGTAACACAGCAGAGCCCAGCTACTTTCAAAACCTGTTTGATCAGAACCTTAAGAGCACAATGTATTTTCTGGAAACAGTTATCTAAGCATACTCAAAAAATCAATCCACGCTTGCTTTTTAAAGGCAAGGAACAGTTCATAGGCAGTTGGTAGTTCAAAATTAAGTAACACCCTGTCGTGGTCGTAGGTAAAGAATTATCTATCGGAGAGTAAATGAACAACATGAATCGTTAAACTATTCAGATGTCAGATCAAGGAAGTTATGCCTCATACTTTTATATGCCTTTTATCAGAGCTTCTCTTAATATCTTATTATTTCCTGTATTAAGAAGTAAATCATTTAACTAGAGGCATCTAGCTCATGTGCTGCAGTCAACCAGCACAAATACTTCTAAAGAGTCATTTCTCTTACACCAAAAAATAGGACTTCAGGAACCAACCAAAACCTCTTCTGAAGAAGCCCAGACAACTAGAAAAGCTACGCAATGTCCTCCAAGATCTACTTTAGGCTTTGTTGTATCTAAAAGTTGTGTATGAAGGGGAGAAGGGAAAGACCAGGCTGGAGAAAGACAGATGCCCTATACAAACATCCTCCTGCCGCGGAGTTCTCATAGCACCCTCCCTTGATACCCAAAGTCTGTCAGAGACAAGTATATAAAACTGCAGCTTGAAAATGGCTATTAAAACAAAAAAGGAAATTCATTGATGATATTTAAGATGACTAGTTGAAAATACCCATGAAATGCCTACACCAGTGATCACTAACATCAGCCCAATCCACAGCATGGCAGGTATGGGAAAGCTCCTTTGAAGACTCCAGAGAAGACCTACTTGTCACCACTGATCACAGAAAGGCCCCTGACTTTGCTGGGTGCCTGAGGAAAAGGATTGACTCATGCAGGCCCCAGTCCACCTCGTTAGCAGCACCCCTGGCCAGCTGCAGCTGTTCACCTGCATCAGCACGGACACCCCTCTGAGTCACCCATCAGGTAGCGCGCAAGAGCATGGCTTCCCTGGCGCTGTCACGCTGAGTCACTCATGGGTAGAAAGATGGTGGGTTTGTACCAACGCGTAAATTAGTGTGTGAATGAGCCCGTGTGATTTGTGTATGTAAGACTGTGTACATGGTCACTGTAGATGTTAGGTTACATATTGTTTATGCATAATTATAACAGTAGTACTAAGATTAAAAACAGTAGATGGATTTTTTTTTTTTTTTTTAATGTAATAAAGGATAGCATAACTCAGTATTTCCTGTGTTGGTCACCATCTGATTCAACCGTCAGTCTCTCCCAGCAAATTTTAAGCCTCAGCTGTAATTGCCCTGTGACACCTCCATTAGCTAAGCCAAATAACTAACTTGCTGCTTGACCTGCAGTATCACCTGTCTAAAGCAGGTAGCGTGTTCTTTGGAGTATTTGAGAGGAACAGTGTTCAGGATTCTGAAATTCATCCACTCATTAGAATTCAGAAGACAAATCTTGCAAACCTTGTTTCTCCTATTGTGAAGGTCCCAATTACAGTTCAGAGGTCAGGTAGAGTCTGAATCCTTAGGTGCAAAGCAACTCATTCTATTTTCTCTTTAAGACAAAATCGGGGGCTTTGCCCATTGTTATATCAGAATAACTTTTGGGAGCTGGGGGAGTACATGAGACCCTAAATTTTGGTATTAGGTGTACATGGTTGAAAACAAATTGAGAAGACAGATATTTAAGTCCTGCTTGTATAAATCAAAACAAAAGAATTCAACCTTTTCTTAGATTCACTTGAAATATTGTGTGCTGGATATTTTTAAAACCAGGTCATCTTAGGCAGTTCATTTTTGTAACTACTGTAGTAACATACGTCTATAGCTTGTAAGGTGGACACTAGAAATACATGGCATATAACTACCTTTTTTTTTTTTTTTTTTTTTTTTTTTTTTTTTTTTTTTTTTACAGTCAACCCATGATATACAGATGCCTACAGAGAAGATTTCTTGTCCCTGGTTTCACTGACTCTTGGAGGAATCCCAGCCATCACTGTCAGAATCACTACCTGAAGGACATGTCATGCCACACTACCTTGAATTCACCAAACAACTGCCCATTTCAGATCAGACTGACGTGATCCTTGGACAGGCCCTGTAAAATACTAAAGCCCTTTAACCATAAGGCTGAATGTACTGCATGGTGTCCACTAGAGAAGCAAAGCTTGTTCTGGTGTCATAACTGGAAGTAGAATACCATTTTAGAATCAATTATTATCTGATTTATAATGCATGATTTTGGGATGATTACAACATACTCCCGCACTTTTTCCCATACATTACTGATAAATATTTTGAACACCAGCTCTGTTTTATCATTGTTATGTTCTGGGATATTACTGTTATTACTATGGTCTTAAACTAAGATAATAGCATACCAACAGACCTACGTGGAATCTCAAATAAATCTAAAGGCACTTCAAACTCAAGGTGCTGATCATAATAGCATCCATCCAAAAAAGAAAGCTGAGGTAACAGATACATGAAACGGAGCAGAGAAGCAAGCAGTTCCAGATATTACCTTAAACCCTTTGACATAGAATGCCTCTCAGGAAGCAACTACTGCCAGGAAGCAGCCTACCTTTTCCTCAGCCAGCTAGTGATGTGATTTTTTTTCTCTCCATACACTCATTAAATAGCTAACAGGCTACATGTCTGTTTTGAACTTACAGGAGCACAGCAGAAAGGCAAAGATTCCAGCAGATGCTTACTACTCTTATTTCTGAAAGGAGCAACAAATTCATATAAAGGATCAAAGCAAAGGGAGTCAAAAGACACAAGAGGGAGATGGCTCTAATTGTGGAAAATAAACCTATCCTTTAAAAGACAGACTCCTATTTTACTTTGAAATCTATCCAACACAAAAAGAAAACTACTACAACAGCATTTAAAACAGCTAAATTGTCTAAAAAAGACTTCATTTAAAATAGAGTGATTGTAGTGGGTATGCAGCAAGCTTTGTTCCCAGAGGCACAAACAGGTAAGCTCTAGAGAGAGGAGACGGACTCACAATTCTTCTAGGGTACCAGTACAGAAGCAAGCTGCAATAAAAGTCTAGATGTTCTTGAACAGGGAAAAGGGTGAGAACTGTCCAACATTTACCTCAAGTTAAGAGCATGCACGTAAGTATTTATTCTGTAGTAATTAAACACATAAAATTTACATAGCTTGCAACTTTTACAGTTATGCCCTTATGCTTTCATCTCATACTAACTCTAAATGTGAACAACAAAGCATGAATCAGGCTAGCACCTCATTACATTCATTGTTGTAAACCTAGTTCATTGAACAGATGATAAACCATTTTTCCATTCAATACAGTGATATTAACGTGAACATTTAAATTGTGTGTAATCATTAAAAGTCATTTTAAACCCATTATGCATCCTTCCACGATAAGAATTCTTAGCAGTATCCGTCACTCCCTCCAGCTCCTAGACACCTAGATAACTTTGTTATCCATAATTTCGGTCAATTTCGCTCTACTCCAAAGTCATTCTAGCCCTTTCCCCCAGGAAGGGCTAACATTTTTCTTTATGTTTTTGACAGAGAAAAAACAGCATTCATAATGGTTTTCAATAACCTCTTCCTGACTAAGTTTCAGAGCTTGTGCTCAACCTTCTTTTTCTATGCTTCACTTTGATACCATCTGCAAATACCACATCACACACAGGGAAGAACCAGATGGGATGCAGTCTTCTGACGCACTACAGCAAAATTTCAAAGAACTGTTAAACTGCAACCACTGCATTTCCCTGCCCCCTTTGAATTTCTGGATTGCTACCAAATGTAGATACAAATAGTTCAATGCTAGTCTTTTTAATGAACAGAACCTAGGCCATTTTTATTTAAGAAACTGCTTCTAAGAGACTATTCAATGTAAAAACCCTCCAAAGAAAAAGAAGTGATATTTGATTTATAACATACCATGCATTCCCTAGTTTTGCAACTTTCGTAGGTGGGGGTGGTGTGGTTATTAGTGTAGTAGGCTCTGTGCTGCTAATTACTGATCCATTATCTTTTGCTGCCAGGGCTATCATCTTCCTTTGCTTCTGAGAAAGCTTGATTCCATGAGACGCCATTCTGCTGTGAATTGATATTGCAAAGAGAGAAGATGTAAGATCAGTGTCCTTTGAGATGACTTGCCTTTATTCTTGCAAATTAAACTGAGAAATACCTCTTTCCTAGAACAAAATACTTTGTCTAGAGTGCCAAAAAGGGGGGGGGGGGGGGGGTGGTGGTGGTTGGATGGCTGGGGAGCAAAAGGAGGATCAATGAATATCAAGAGTGACAGAAAGAAAAGCATCATGAACTATTCTTCACGTAGATGTCTACCAATGAAAACATGCAGAGTAGGAATCAAGTCCCCAAAAGAGACGGACTACCACCAGATGAAGACTATTTTCTAATTTTGTGACTTTCTAGAGACTGTCAGAAGCTTAGCTCCCTTAAACCAAAAATATTCATGCATAAAAAATGTATACAACAGCATATAGCCATTTTTTCTATTTGTAATAATTTGTTTTCCAAGTTATTTGCATTCTTCAGTCTTGGCTGTTTTGTTCACAGCTTCTGAATCCAGCAACCCTTTACTAGGCTCCAGGACTACTGTCCTAGCTCTCCTTTACAAGAATGCACACTTCAAAGGTCATGAAAGTCATCTCCAGTTCTCTTCCGTATGTCGCCAGTTAAGAAACACTAGGTTTAATCCACTGCCTCCTGAAAAAGTACATTTATCTCCCTGTGTCTTTGGGATGCTTCTCCCAGCAAGAACCACCCTTGCTTCTGTCTGAGGAAGAATTGTCAACATCAACACACGAGTGCTGGCGGAGGTCAAAGAATGTGAGACAAGAAACAGACTTCAGGATCAGTTACAGTACTGGTCCACAAGTAACTTCCAGAGTTCTAGGGACAAGAATTAATTCTTTTTGGTTGGAAATAGGAAAGCTCAGCAGAGCAGGCCACTGATTTAAGATACTAGTTTACTAGTTCCTTCTTCCACATTTCAACAGCTAAGACATGCTTCTGCAGTAGTTGACCAAACAAGACTACAGTAAAATAAAGGGATAAATTTTGTATGCTCACAGAAAAACACCATAACAAACTGAAGTAAACAAAGCCGTTAAAAACAAATAGGACAACTTTTCTCCTGCTTTTTTTAAACTCTGAACAGCCTGAACCACTAAGTAAATTCATAATAGCCTGGTCTATCACACTTTTCTTTTATAGATTTTGGTTTTTTACCAACCCTGAATTTGCCTTTGGCATGGTTCCACATTTCTGCATGCTTTCTTCAATTTCCATGATGGTTCTTAGATCCATAGCAGGAGGGCTGGCAGGGCTAAATGAAAAATAAAAAGTTACCTTACAAGGCACTCATTTTTACTTACATTCCACAGTTCCAGCCTTCACTGAAACCCTCTGAACCATACATAAGATTGGTAACCGGATGTATAATTTATGTCTGTTTCCTCAATTATGGCAAACCTCAAATAGAATGTTTCTGACAAAACTTTTATAAATATACACATATTTAAGAGCACACTATAAAAATACTTTCAAGACTCATTATACTATGAAACAAAAAGATGTGAACTATGATTACTTTAAAAAAAATTAGATACCTAAATCCAGGATACTTATTTAGTAGTCAACTGCTCATGCTAAGTATTAGAGAGGCATTGCTCACAGCTCTTTGATGAAGACTGCATTAGATCTGTCTTTGAAGAACAGGTTTTAAATTATTTCACATGGCAGAATACTCTTTGCAAAGTTAGAGCTCTGTACGAACACCAGTAACACTCTCAAATTTTAGGAATCAGTTTCATTTTCATAAATGACCTAATTTTAAACTTCCACAGAAATGAACATGAATTAAATCCAGACATTTCCAAGCTTTACATAAAAACCAAAAATTAAAACCTGTGTACTTAAAGGCATTTGTAAACTAAGCTGTGTTACAACTAGATTCAAGGACAGGCTTTGAAATAAAATATAAGCAGCACTCCCTCTGTCTCTCCCTACATAAACCCAACTGCCATAGACTAGTGAATTAACCAGTGGGAGGTCACACCAAACCCTGTCATCACTGCTCCTCCACAGTAGTTCAACCAAATACACTACAGTATTAATCCTTTAAACATTCGACACAACAGTGGTGCCTGCTTTTTCTTGACATCATACCAGCAATACTAGAAAGTGAAGAAAGAGTACAAGGGAAACCCATAAAGGCACAGTGAAATTACAGCAAAGTCCTATTTGTTCCCCTTCCATTCAATCCTCTAAAAAATGTTTGAAAAGAACTCTAAGACAGCAGATGAAGGTGGAGCTTCTTCCAACCAGTCTGAAGACCAAAGAGTTGGTTGTGGAATGTGTTACCCTCTCTGCATAGACTAAGCTTGCACAAATACATAGCGAGACAAAACACAGATTCCTAATGGACCCTGCTCACCAAACAATATACTTCAGTGCTGCAACTTTTAATTTCTACAGCTGTATCGCCTGTATTAACAAAGCCCATCAGCCACAAACCAACAGAGCCTGGGAAAACTGTGGGAAATTATCACTATATGATCCCCTAAATCCTTAAACTCTTCTCTATTCAACCTTTACTGACAACTGTCAGAGACAGGACACCAGGTAAGACAGAACTTCAGTCTATCACAGTACTGCTCCTTTTTCATATGCAGAAACTGCTACAGATAAGAATTAATAATCAATTTTTTATTACTGTATCAGTTGAACCTGTGGTGTTGATTTTCACAGACTGTTTAAGTCCAAAGGCATGCCTTAAAAATGTCAAAGTACAGTGGTGCTTCTAATGGCTTCAAGCATGGTCCGATTCTACAAAAAACTGCCAAGTATTTTACAAAGTGTTAACCAAGCAAGCCTTCTAAAAAAGATATTAGAAGTCCAGACTGGTAGCACTTAAAAAAAAAAAAAATATCTAGCAATTGCTTTTCTCAAAGAATAATTTAAAAATGTACCCGTTTTATTAAACTACCAAAATCTTTAATTCACGTGTCAAGTAACATATGATCATTTTGAAGAGCAGATAGCTTTTTAGTCTGAATAGATTATTAGCATTCACTACCAAGTGTAGAACAGTGATTGTAAGTTAGGTAGGCACCACAACTATTACTGCACCTGAAACTGGTTGCTACCCAATTGGGAGAGCTTGCAGAGCTGTTTTTGGCACTGGGAATGGACTGTGGAACAGACTGTGTCAATGCTGATGACCCCTTGTATGACTTCATCTCCTTGTTAGGTTGAGAGGGTTTCATACTCTGACTGCATGTTTTGTCCTTCATCTAAAAAAAGACAGAAAAATGTTGAATAAATATTCTCACATTTTTTCATTTAGAAAAAAAAAATGATGCTACAAACAACATGAATGATATGTGTAAGTGAAAAGATTTTAAAGGATACCTCAAAAATAGTAATAACGTAGTGAACCCCTGATCAGTCTGCTATTTGTACCTTTTTTTTTTCGCTTCACACTTCACCATGAATCATTTAATTCCAAATATGCATCTTGGTAGTGGAAAATTCACTCACAGATGTTCACTTCTGAAGTTTTAACACTTAACACAGGCACAATTCTCTCAAACTTATTTTTCTTTGTCAGTTATGGCTCAGTTCTCCTGGACCACACTTCTGTCCAACTACAGTAGTCAAAGAACAGCAGGATTTTCCTGGAGTTCTTTGGCTTCTGGTTTTGTTTTTTTGGCTTTGTACTTCAGATCTGCTTTGCATTTTAAATGAAGTAGATAAAGACCTTACATAATTGCTCTTTTGGTTTGAAATCTTCTGAACACTACAGCATATAAAAATTCTCATTATGGTACCACGTGAATAAATTACCCTTAGAAGATTTAACAAGGAATACTCATTTTTATTTGCTTTATCAGACAAACAGTAACTACTTAAAAGTTGTCTACTCCATTTTAAGGACAGCAGCTTCTCAGAAACACTCCAAAATACAAACTCTGCTTTTGATAGACTAGATAAACACAAACAAATAAATTGCTAGGAACAAAGAAATCCAACCTCAGTCCTCTCTGGATGAAATACTTTTGTGAAGTCGGGGGACTGCAAGTCTCTGGGGCTACCCACTCCTGCATAACTACCTTCAGAGTCAGATGTTAAGAGTTCTGGAAGTGATTCTACAGAGTTAGTTTTATCCAGTTTTAGTGAGCCTAAGAAATAAGAAAAGAGAGTAGAACTATTAAATCATGAGAGCCAGACTAAACGATGCTTCAAAAAAACAAAAGTTATTCACTCCATAAGATGAATACAAAATAACCAGAGTTTTACCTAGTCCAGTATACTAGACTGTAATAAGTATAAGCAAATTTAAGGCTATCTTAAATATTTTTTCAAAATAAGATTACTCCCAGTTTTCTTTCTCTGTCTCACAATATACAGTTTTAGCAAGTAACACTGACACTTTTCTGTTGAAAATGAAGGCTTCTACCATCTTTTCAATAAGCAGTAACTAATTTATTTTTTATATTCCAGAAAAAAAAAAAAACAACAAAAAACCCAAACCAAAATAAACCACATCAGCAGAAATGTTCCACTTAGTAAAACCACATGGGAAAGCGTCCATTAACTTTATTTGATAAAATACATGCTTTTACAGAATCTGAACTTTGGGCACAAGCTTAACATGACAAACATTCCTTCAAACAAAACTTAATCTTAAGAATTCACTATGCAAATTCAACCATGGTGTTCACTTGAAAAGAAATAATCTTTGCAAGATTTCCTTATTGAAGTACAGAAATCACATTGCATTGCATATTAAACTTTATGTTCTGTTTTTATACCTGAAAGGAACCTCTTTCCCACTGACCTGTAGAGGCTGGACTCTGAATAATATCTGATAGATTATATCCTCCAGAGCTGTCGGACCGTTTTCGTGGCTTCTTTTTTGCCTTAGTTTTTGCTCTTTTGAAAAGGGCTTCCCTATTAAAAACAAACAAACAAACAAAAAACCCAAGATAGATTAAAGCCAAAGAAACTGAGCCTCAGGACTATCAGTGTCAATGTCAAGTTTTTCCGTCAGCAGTAGCAGTTATACTTCAAGCAATAATACCTGGTCCCACCAGCTGTCACTAGCTGCTTGTTCCTACTCTGCTTATGTACTGGCACAACGATTTAGTAAACGACTCGGGGGGGGGAGGAATCCAGGAGGAAGAGAAAAAATTCTTTCCAATCTAGATCTAGTCTCTGGTCTAGTACACTGCACAGAGACTTCTGCCGAGACAGCAGAAGACAGAGCAGCTGCATAGGCTGGCACTGCCACCTAGGTCAGATTAAACCTGCTACACATCGCAGCAAGTGACATAAAGCAAACTGCATCCAAGTCTCCGCTTTCTTCTCTCTTGATTTCTCCTAAATTAGTGAAGTTCAATGCACTCCACAGTTGGTCTCATACATACACAGATACTCTCATCACATGAACAACTCCCAAACATTACTGTGAATGCTTGTTTTGCTACCTTTACTCACATGCTACTTATAAATTGAAAAAAATGCTCTGCTGCAGTTCTGTGACGTTTTAAAATACTTAACGAAACTGAGAACAGTCTTTGAAATCTCCTTTTCTCCTATTTCTTAATATTTCAGTTCTGAACTCAAAGGGAGTCAGGCACCATCCAAAGGGGAATAAATACCATATACAGCTCATGTAGTTAAAAATGTTGATGAAAAATAGATACTTACTGAGAATTTTGTTCTGTATTCATTTCTTCCCTTAAAAAGACAAAGTTATCTCCATCTTCAGGCTCAAAAGAACTTATGTCAGGTCCATCTGGATATGGAGTAATTACTCTCCTGACCATAGCTGGAATCTGTAGTTGTAAAAGCCATTACACTAAGTTTCTCTTAAGTTGTATGCTAGCAAATATATGATCTCTTGTAAAAGGACCAAAACCAACTGTCATTTAAAACACTTTTACAGATCAACTAATTAACTATTTAACCAGCTTATAAATTTAAGTTACATATTTAAGCAAAACAGAACGAGAATTATTTTAAGTGACAGACTTAGAATGCATATTTCAGCTGCCTGTAACTCCTGACAAAAAAATGCTTCAAGGTTTTGCAAACATTCATCTTTTACTACTGTACAGTTAAAGAATACTGGATTATAATGTGCCTTGGTTTTCCCCTTTGCATTAAAGTTCAACTTCCACATTATTTTTCTTACTGCTTTTAAGATCTATATGATCACCCTGAACTTTACACTGGAGAAGTCTAATTTGCTTTCTTCTCCTTTCTTCTAAGTAACAGATGCTCTTTTCCATAGGTTTTGCTTATGTTTTTTTCATGCAACAATTGTTAATTACAGAACTTTAATACATTTAATGTGTATAATTAACTAATTTAAAGGATACAATACAGTTGCAGCAGTGGCTAGTGAATAATGAAACATGAGCTCCATGAGAGTGATAACAGCAGCAGCTAACCTTAGCTTTTGAGTCAGATGTTCCACATTCAGCCTGTCATCTACAGACCCTGCAGGTATGTATTTATTACTCATCTGTTCTCATTTTAAACCTAATCAGCTTACACTCGAGTTGTACAACTTACCATTTTCCTGTAATAAACAGAAAGATCCTTTACAACTTCATCACTTAAGACATCCAAAGTCCTAAAAAAAAAAAAAAACCCCAACAAATTTATCTTACCAGCTTAAAAAAAAAAAACTAAAAAAAAAAAAAAAATCACATTAATGAAAAATTC
The DNA here is from genome assembly GCF_018139145.2 of Gymnogyps californianus. Lineage (NCBI taxonomy): Eukaryota > Metazoa > Chordata > Aves > Accipitriformes > Cathartidae > Gymnogyps > Gymnogyps californianus. Next base: position 89,917,925 of record NC_059473.1, on the reverse strand, counting down.
AAATGAACATTTTAGATGAATCTCACCTACAGGCATTATTACCTATTCATGGTGGTCACAGAGTCAGAAGGAAGAAAACGAACACAAAATATAAACTAGTCAATGCCCTTGTTGTAAGGCAGGATTAAACCCACAACCTTTCCAGATAGCCTATACCTTTACTTAAGGCCACAGCCAACATAGACCTATATAGGTAAGTTACCATGAACTGGTCATTACTTTACCTATTTCTGCATACTTTCAAGTCTTCCTGACATGTATCTAATACTCCAAGTCCATGCAAATTCTTCTGTAAAACTCAGCCACAACATCCCCTGACATTTATGTCAAAAAATACTACTACTGCAACAAACTTTACTCAACAGAACTGTCTTGCCCACTTGAGCGGCTCTCCTTGCACAAAGCTGTCACAACTAAATTCTGTCTCAGGTGTCTCAGATTAAAAGTCTTGCTACCCAGTAATGACATTTTCAGATTTTCATTAAAATGCAGATACAGTCTTAACTGTAGTAAGAATGTTGCATGTCCTTTCCAGGCTTAAAAGGAAACAAATTTGAATTCAGAATAATACTTAAGACAATGTTACTAGATTTTTACTCTTCTGTCCAAAATCAAAGGTTAAAATGTTTATAATTTATAAAGATGTGAAGAGGAAAATTGCTAATATGAACGAATTCCTGTATCTGTGGTACAAGCAGAGCAGTTTTGTGACATAGCAATGAAGCGCTGGCATTCTGAACTGGTTCAGATCTCTAAGAACTTCTATAGGTAAAAGGAAGCATGACAAAAGGCTAGGAGTGGACAGAGAGGACCAATAATAGAGATGGGTTTTTTTTGTTTGGTTGGTTTTGGGGGTTTTTTTTAAGTATTTGCTAGAAAAGAAGTTCAATGAGTGCACATAAGGCTTGCTCTGAGAAGATGATATGTACTCTGGAAGCAACTTGAAGTCCTGTCCGAAAGCATCAAGAGAAGGAAGGCCAGAGCACGCCTTCAACTTCTTAGAACCCTAGCTGAATCATTGTGGAAAGCAAGGGTAATTAATTTGTTCAGCCCTCACTGCAGGCAGTTAAAGCAAAGAGACTACCAGAAGGCAGGCCCAGCCTCTTTGGAAAATGCACCAGCTGTAATAAACCCACTTAAAATAAATTCAATTTGCATAGTAACTATGATGTTAAAAAAAACCCAAACCAACAAAAACAACCAAACAACAAAAACACACAGCAGTTTTATGCATCTTCAAAAACAATTTAAAAAACCTGAACAAGATTAGGCCTAATGTCAAAGCCCACTGAATTCAAGAGAGGTCTTTCCCCTTAATTCAGGCTCTTCATGCCAGACTGTACCATAGGGTTTTGTACCATAGAACTGGTACAGTATGTACAGATATTTAACCAGTTTCTCTCTCCTTGTTCGGCAAAAATGAGCCTCCCTTTAAACTAGCAGCATTCAGTTGCATTTTAGCATTTAACTGCTCCTATTAGTTCTTCCAACCCTTTTGCCTTTTTGGGATGTTTGAATTTAACAGCTAGTACATGAATACATTTGCATTCCTCCTTACCTTGCTTCAAGCAAAGCTGCCATATTGAGTCCTATGAACTGCAAGCAGGACAGTTTTAACTGTTCGGCATTATACATTGCTGAGAACTCCAACAGCTCGGCAGCATTCTTTAAAGTAACTGCAAAGAAGAAATACAACAAACTAAATTGGATAACGTGCTGCAGTATCATGCAGCAGTTTTTAAGTCTTATTGCACAGCGTGATCTAGTTATTGAAACATATCATATACTTCTCCATTCCTAGAAAAAAAGCTAATGCTCAAATGGCCATGAACTACAGCAAGCTCCACATAACTTTGTAGCAGCCTGAAAGCAATGACTGCTTCACAGAAACAGAAAGGCCCTACCTACAAACGTATCCGTTTCAATATATTGAAACTCAGCAGTCCAAAACAAAGGGAAAAAGAAAGTTAAAAATAGCAAGTTTCATATACAGCATAAAACAGTTCTTAAAGCTCCAAATGTTCCTTTAGCAGGGAGAAAGGAAAAAAAGGGGGATGAAAGGGTAGGGGGCAGGTGAGAGAGAGAGAGAGAAAAATGGAAGGCACTAAGAAATGCCAAGCAAAAATTGTATGCTGACTTCTTGTATCAAGCTAAGCAACAACACTTAAGTGTTTTCTAGAAGAGACAGATCTTCATAGCCATATCGAAACAGCACTGGTGTCAAACAACAGAAGAACTAAATACAAGAAAAGAAATAGAAACATAGAATTCATTTTATCATGTTTTAAAGACAAGAAGTTTGAATGCAATGAAACAAAGGTTTTATAAAAGTTTGGTTTATTTGTTATAGTGGTTTTGGGTCAGGGTTTTTTTTTTTTTGCTTTTTGCTTTTTTACTTTTTTTTTTCTTTTATTAAAGAGCATGAGATGAAGACAACGATGCATAAGGAATGGAAGATTATGCTAACCTAGAACATCACCCAGACTAAAGAAGCAACTGTTAACAGCTATGCAACAAACAGCAAAAGCTAATGAGAGCAAAGGAATATAAGCAAATAATTCTGTGCTGAAATAGGCATGAACATTAACATCTAAAAAAAGCATTTTTTATTCTCTAACCCTTTATAATACAAGTGGAAGAACTCACGTTTTTCTACGATGGCTACTTCACAGATTTCTTTGAGTCTGGATATAAGAAGTTGGTCTGCTACCACAAGAACATTACATATGAATTCCACATTTTGGGAATCTGGAAAACAAAGCATCATGTAAACACTGTGGGCAAGTCAAAAGCAACTATAACATATACAGCTTCAATAAGCTTTTACCAAAGGACAAATGTAATGGTTTTGCAAATTTTTATGGGATTTTCACAGCACAAGGAATAGCTTAGATCATCACAAACAGTCATTTTTTTGAAGCAAGAGGAGGGAAGAGGAAAACTGCAGTTTAACAAACTAAAGAAAAGGTACAAGAAGGCCTGGGGTACAGCTATCACCTCAAAATCTAAAGCAAGAGTCACAAAAATGTGGATTTTCTACATAAAACTTCAATGCAAGCATATTAAATATTGAATTTCTATTTTAAAAATACAAAAATTGCAGAAGCTACAGTTGAGTTGAAAATATATTAATGGCACCTTTTATCGCAAAAGCTTCATCTGTATACAGGTAATCTACAATTATCTGTAGTATGTCAGAATGGATTGGCATTTCCAGAGCCGAACAACAGGAAGCCTAAAAGGCAAAAGGATTTAAAGAGTAAAAGAAGCTGACTACTGGGAATAAAATACAAAATTAAGACAGCAATTATATTTAGCAAATGACTCAGACTGAGGGTCACGTTTTCAAAGTTAAACAATTATTTAAGCATTTGCACAAAATCTGTTCAAGTTCTTCAATTAAGAACTGATTGTAGCAGAGCAATTAAAATCTGCCCAAACTTCTGAATAAATATCCATGAAACAGTTCAGTGTTTCATCAGTTTCAGCATCTACTTCAACAATCCTCCTTGATTATACTACTTAACCCACAATTGTCTAAAAGTAGAACTACAGGAATCCCCTATGCAAGTACTGAACGGCTTTCCTTTCAAGGTAAAAGATCTAGTGAAATCACAAGTTCCCATGCAAGAATAAAACAAAAGTAGCCATTACTGTTAATCCCTCAGAAAACTACCTCCTCAACAAACCCTCCATTTGAAGAACCATCTTAACCATTAAGGCAAAGCTTTTGTATAAGCAAACATTAGCCATTAAACCATGTAATCATCACCATTCAAGTTTATGCAACATCACTGCTTAACAACTTTGGTTTATTTCAGGTGGTACTGAAGCAAAGCTTTATACTAAAAGATTTCTTTTACTTTAGAACATGCTACTGGTACTGACGTATTTCCTGTCTGAAGTTTAAAAACCTCTTACAGACATTAATATTTTTATACAACATCTAGAGCACTTGATTCACAAAATATTTACTTATGAATTTAGTATGATTTACATTTACTTAAGAAATAATAGATAACTTACGCAAACTACATACAACTGATACAGAAATCAACGATACAAATGGATGTTCAACACTTAAAAAATAAAATACATCAATCACTTGTCTCAGTGTTTTGGATATGTTTCCTCAGCGATGACTGAGGAAAAGGCAGCACAGTAACTTAGAGGACAGGTGAGGTTCTGTTATGCAGCAGAAAAGAACTGCCAGTACTTTGCCAAGTTTTTAGATTTACATATTGCCAAAAAGCTATGAAAGTTGAGAAAAGTCTTGCACACTGCTTCAGCTTTCAGTCTCTGAAAAATGCTTCTCCCTTTACACCTTTCCCCTCTTTCAACAACCGTTATCAATAGTATTCAGACACTTAAACAGAGGCATTCAGTGAAATTACGATGTCCAGGAACAACCAGGGCACTGACACACAGCTAGCAAATAGGAAGCAAGACAAATAAAAGATCTACACCTTTTGAAGCAGCAGCTGGTGACAAAGTGGAATAGTCCTTGATATCCTCTATTTCATTAACAGTAAAAGTCAACTAGAGATTCTACACATTGACTCTTAATTCTGCTGTATCTTTCATTCAGTACATATGAAAAGCTAATCCATACTGCGTACTATTTAAATTGTAAGATCTTTTACAGAAAGAAAACGAAAATTCATCCAAAGCAGTTACCCATAAGAACAGTCCAGAAGCTTTTATAAATACATGAACTAGCTCAAAATAAATCTCTAAAACAAAAGTAATACTTTAATTTCCTTTGATATACATTATTACATTTATTACTCTCATTTAACACACAATCTCAATAGTACAAATACAGAGTAACCAAAAATGTGGTTCGGTTTTTTTTCTTGCAACCAGGATCCAAGAATTCAGCTTTTCCCCTTCCCCAGTATTTAGGAGAAGTTATTCTAGGAAAAACTGAAAAGCTGTCACTTATTTGATGCAACAAAATGTACCACCACACAAGTTTATTGGCAAGCTTACCTCAATCCATGAGCTGCTTAACATGCTGTGAAAATAATCTGTAAAGAAAGGCATTTCAGTTCAAGATGCAATAAAATTTCAGTTAAAATAAGATAATATGACTTATATATATATAAAAATACACACACATACCAAGTCTTGCACAAAGTACACACTTATGACAAGGGAATTCCTTTCCATCTAAAGATTTCAGGGTCACATCGCAGAGGTACGAACTAGAAGATATTTAACAGGATCAGAACTGTGACTATTCAGAAGAGCTACAAGTTGTAAATTCTACACATAAATGCTTACTTTAGCAAGTTAGGATTTATCCTTTAAAATAAAACACACCTGAACTTTAATAATATCATATAAAATGAATCTAAAAGTACAGGCACGATAGTTTCAAGAGAGAAATTTTTTGTCCAAAGTTGAGCTCTCAAAATTCCATCTGAAGTATTTCCTTCAAAACACGGTCAATTACTGTTTCAAAACTGCTATGACCAAATAAATCAATTATGGCTAATTTTAGTCAATCTTAAATGGTCTATGTTAAGTTAGTTCTTTCTTTTATATTAGTAGCTACTATATGCTTTGACAATGCATTTTAAGAGTGAAGTAATTCAAATTCTGTGAAAAAGCTACTTTTATGCAATGTAGTTTTTACTACGTAAGTAGACTATTCAAGCCTTTGTGTATAAATAACCCAATCACACCAATGCAATTAAAACCCAAACATCACTGATAAAAGCGTAAGGAATTTTTCTATTGAAAGATACTCCAGAGATTTTCTTAACTAGAAAAATTATTATACATTTGCTTATTTCTAATCCATGTAGTCTTATTGTCACAGCAAACATATTTGCAAAAGTCAGACTGCTTTTGACTGGATTACCCGCAACATTTCTCCTGGCATTAGTATTCTATGACACAGTTAATCCACAGAACACATTAATGTACAGCAAAAAGAAGCAAAAATATACCATACATAATCTATCCCAGATTACTAATTCATAGATCAGTCTATAAGCATCTACAGAGAACTTCCAAACATGAGTTACTGTGAAAGAGACAAGTGTAAACCAGAAGTTAAAATACAGCTGATCAACCTTAGCCTAAACTTAACAGACAAAGAGATGACATAAGAGGAAGATGGTGGGGGTAGGGGAAGCTTGATTTAAAAAGTTTACCATTTCTTCTGATTTAACTTTGGTTTGTTCCCATTCTTCTTGTTGACAACATTAATTTTTCCATTTTCTAACCTGACTCCATCCAATCTGCAAATCATTAACATTAGTAATAAGTAATACAATTAGTATACAGTTCAAACCATTAAGAAGAACAGTTTCACAAAGTAACAGCACTTCAGTGGGCTCATATTGTGAATATGAAAAAGGATCAAAATCATTCATCACAGAAAACTAGAAAGGGCCAGTTGTTACTTGAAAGTCTTCACTGCAGATGTAAGATGTAACTGACATTCTTTCCACATCTTAGCTATCTTATTTATTATCTTAGATGAAAGCTATACTGCTACAGTTAAGACCAAAGTCCAACACCACAGGGTCAAAAATCTAGGAGTTATATATACTGCTACCATTCAGTTATCTGAGCAAAGACAGTGGTTTGGAAGAGGCATGTTTTAGCACAGGCTTCTTTAGCACCCTAATTCATCAAGGAGGCTTGTGAATGGGAGGGTAAAGACACAGGAGTGCTGCTGGTGGATTACAAAGCAACGCACTTTCAAAGGGAAAGTTCTTTAACATGGAAATTTTACTTGGGAACTTAGTTTTAGCAGCAGCTTCACATCTCTGCTGATTAATTTTAGTGTTTGAGAAAAATACAGTGAAGAAAACTGCAATGAAAAAGCTCATTCCCTCCTTTGAAAGGAAAAGACAAATGCGGACACCCCCACCCCCCCCGAGTAATACAGTTCTAGAGACATTTGGTCTCGTTTCCATTAGTTTCACCACATAACATTAAAAATGCATCAGTTAAACAAGAATTTAACTTTGCTTTGTGTTGTTTTACACTAAATATGTCCACTGTCTATGGGAAAACTGGTAGACTACAGACCACAGCATAGAAATTCATCAATCCAAAACTGAATTAGATCAGCTATCTCTAACAAAACAAGTATTGATGTTTTATGACAGTCATTCTGGAAAATCAGATGATTTGCATCAGATGTCAAGTCTCAGAGAGCTGATGCCTTAAAAGATACACAGGACAGATGTTTTAAATACAAATGTCCAAGAGGTTCTAGGACACAATAAGGGCCAACAGCACATTTCCATCATACAGAAGCCTACTGAAAAATGATGCTTTAAGCACATAATCATGCTACGAAAGTCTGCTTCTGACTTTATTCAAAAAGGTCACACATGCTTTCTCTTAGCAAAGAGCATCAGAACAAACTGATGTTGCTTTAAAGAGATGACACGGTGTGTGCTGTAAACTTTTATACTTACAAATAATAAAACAAGCAAAAAAAGGCAAACTTATCAACCCCATCTAGCCTTCCACTTTAATAACAACTAAAGTTAGATCAGCTTACATAAAAACACTCCGTGAAGAGTTTGCCAGAATATAAATGCATTCCCTTTCACCTACCTTCCACTTAAGTTGCTGAGTCCAAACTTCTTTGCAGCACTTTGCAACATTTTTATGAGGTTAGCTTCTTCACCAACAACTTTACCTTTTTTAGATTTGCTCTTCTGTTTTTCATTTATAACTTGCACTTGATTATTTCTATAAATCTCAAAAGCTGACTTTCCATTAACATTTTCATCAAAACTCATTTTGCTCAGGTTAGAAATCAAAGTATCTTGATATTCTTCCGATTTTCCTTTATGCAGGATTTTTGGTTTATAACCATGAGTCAAAAGATCACAAGTATCAGTGTATATGAACTGCAGAAGGTATGCAAACAGATCTGGATGAACTTTCTCTATTGCATAAAGATCACATCCAACAGCATCTTCATCTTTACGGTAGACGTCTGGAGTGTCTAGCTGGTTGTCGCTGGAAACAAACAGCTTCTTGAAGAAGTCAGAGCGTACAGCCAAGATGTATTTGTGCACGGGGTAAGTTCTTGTGCCAATCTGAAAAGTCACATCATGGATGCTGTCCATTTCATCTGTTTCATCTAACAGTTTGCCAAAATCCTCTCCAAAACTTGATAATGACACACTTGGAATTTCATAGAGACTAGAACAAAATGAAATCCATCAAAAAACCCACTATTTACAAGCTCCATAAAATTTTACATAGTATGTTTAATGAAGAGGGTGAGGTTGTTTCCATTTGGTTTGTCTGGGTTTTTTCTCACATTGCTGGACTACTCAACATTTCTTGTCCTATTCTTTACCAGAAGAATTACTAATATGGTATTTACGCAATTAAACCACATATGTAAGATCTGTCTAGCTTCAGAATACCAAATATAGTATTTTGTCTCTATAATGTAGCCAGTAAATACGTATTATCAGAACTATCTTATCTTATCTCATTTTTCCAGCAGGAAAACACAGAAATGTTTGTTCTAGTTCATATTACAATCCAAAGCAATAAGAAAAAAAAAGCAAATATTTACTTATTTATCAGATATATTGGAAACTATGATGAGACCGCAAGGAACATGGTTCAGTATTCTACTTATTCATTTTACTTTAAACATTTTTTCCAAACAAATAAAGATCCACTTTTTACTTTTATTTAGAAGCTGATTATTGGTGATTACTGAAGGGGTGAATTTCTACAGTATTTAAGCTCAGAGTGTGTTAAGAAATATATCACAAATGCTTGCCTTAAACACTTTGGATAAAACATCAACACTATTTATACTAATTATGCAAATATATAAGCTGAGGTCTTTGGGTAACCTCAACACAGTTGTTTACTAACAAGTGCTATTCTCTAGCAGTATGGATAACCACATTTACTGTGACTTCTGTATGAGCCAAAAAACAGTTTTGAAAAGCAGAATGATTTAATTGCAATCACACACAAAAAAGAGAAAAATTACCATTGTTGATATTTTAAGTATACCTTGTTTTAGGATCTGACTGTAAAACAGCAAAATTGCAACCATTAGGATCGGTGGCAATACTAACAGCTCGGTGGACAAAAGTAAGCTTCTGAAGTCGAATTCTTTCATACACACTGTTTGTATCATGTTCACAAGACACATCACATGAAGAATTCTGAAGGCTCGATACAAGTTCTGCTAAAAAAAAAAAAAACAAAACAATTGAAGAAAACCCACAGAAAGGTCCAGCTAATTAAAATGCAACTAATATAACAAAAAAGTAAGATTTATGACTTCTGTAAGTCCATTGATGGAGTCACTAAATAAGGCTAAACTATGCTGAAGATTTCAGCTCACTTAACCAACATGCAGGAAGACACTTTAAGAATAAGACTTTACATTACATATAGGAGAGTTTTTATCCAGAACTCCTTGTGGAAGTTGCCGCTTCTTCATATAGGGGAAAACACTCCATCTCACATTCAATGCAACCTCTTGTGGAATGAAACAAGCTGTGCATCAGCATATAGCAGTGCAAGATTGTTTTCTTTTCCTGTCATATCAGTTACAGCAGATATAATACAATTGCCTTCAGACTTCGTATTATATCTGTTTAAATTATACCCAAACTAACAAAATGCTATTGAAAAAGCATGATATTCTCTGAATACTGGATTATTTTTCAAGCACTGGATAACTGAATACATGCACACCATTCACCACATTCATTAAAACCTTTCAAAAAAACATCAGCTCTCATTCATTACAAAGCAGTGATAAACATGAACTAGACATTCAACTAGTCAACAGGTCTGGATTCTGAAGTTTCCTTGAAGATACTAAAACTACAAAAAGAACAGCAATAAGCATAAAAGAAGAGAGTGCCTACAGACACATACCACCACCAGGACAAACAGAGCAAAAAGGAGATGCGTTTGGTGCCTCTGTAATGAGGAAACTACTATGTGATGGGTAGAATAAAAGAAAGTAGCAACAGAGTAAAACTAGTATGCAACTCTGGATTGAGCAATACAGGAAAGATTCTTGCTGTGAAAGAATGCAAAAATGGACTAATAACACTAAAGATGGAATCTCAGTATCAAAGAAAGAAGAACTGCAACATAAAGCTACAAAGTTCAAATACATCCCAGGTTGGAAGTAAATCCATTTCTATCCATAGAGTTTTAAGACCCCTACATGAACAGAGCTGACAGTTTCAATTAAAATCCTGTCCTATAGTAAGCAGGTATCTTCCTTGCAGAAAAACAATCCATCAGGACCTATTCTCAGCAACATGAGCCAAGTTAATAAGGCAGCAATTGCTCTGGACCCTCTATTATGCCCAGATAAGAGAGCAGGAAACATGATAAGGTTTCACAGACTTAGCAGTGCAAGCAAGTAGATGCTCCTCCTTTTGTTCAATGCCAGTCTCTTAGGACTGGTCATCTAATATGTGACAAGATCATTACACTGGACCCTTGTGCTACCATTACTCTTCAGAAGTACTTTTCTTCCTGGAAATCTCCACCTGAAGGTTAACTGAAGGCTGCAAAGTAAATCTTAGTATTAGTGAGGGAAGAGAACAGTACTGGTCAAGGCTACCAACCGTCAGCCACAGATGAAAGAACAAACTCACCACATAATACTGTTAGAGACTGTAAAGATTCAATTAAACTTCTATATTGATTTGAAGTCCTTAAAAACCATTAAGAAATCACAGCTAACCTTTCTTTTCTGAGATTTTTTTCCCTTCTTCCAGCCACTTCCCTGTAAAGGCTTCACCATCCTGTGTGACAAACATTATTTCATTCCCATTTAAAGCAACATCGGACATAAAGACTTGCCGGCCGTAAACCCAACGACACTGCTTCATGGAGTTGTTAGATGACTTCCAGCAAAACACCTATAATATCATTTTTTCAGAGAAAGGGGAAATCTTCATATCATATAAAAGCGGTTACATATTACACACTACTTTTTTAAAAACACAAGAACATGTGATCTCAAAGTTGCATATAAAAGGAGAAAAACATTCTTCAAAATTATATCCTAAAGTGTTACAAGCATCTATTACAAGGAACCCACAAGTGAAACAGGGAAAAATCTATTATGATATCAAGATCTATTTGCCTATGAAAGGCATTTGAAAAGCTTCTCTGAATATTCAGACATCTTCACAGCAGTCATCTATAGGACAGTTTTTACTGACATTTCAACAAGGACAGCAAAAGGTGTCACCAAGTCAAGAAACAAGTTTAATCTAGTTCTTAATGTACAGATTTGTCCAACTGGTTTGCTTATAAATCAGGCAAAATTCAAAGCTAACACACCAAAAATTTAAACCATTTCCTGTTGTTTGACAAAAATCTCAAGTTTCTCTGTACCAGCCAAGGTTTTGGAATGGAAATCATGACCAAACACAAACTTCAAAACATTCAACAGAATCGTGAAGAACTGCATGCACAGCAGGACCCCAACAAGGTATACTGCAGATGTCTGACAAAGAAAGCATGAAGCAACAATCCCATGCGAGGTAAAGCCCAGATGTGGCATTAGTGGTGCTAAAGTCAGGCTTTCGTCTTCTCCCATTGAAGGACCTGTACAGGTCTGTTAACACCTACATAAGGAGGGGACAAAAGAATCTGAGTAACCTATTTCCTTTCCCCTCTCTTGAGCCCTACAGAATCACAGAAGTGTTGAGGTTTGGAAGGGACCTCTGGAGGTTATCTAGTCCAACCCCCTGCTCAAGCAGGGCCACCCAGAGCCAGTCGCCCAGGACCATGTCTAGACAGCTTTTGAGTACCTCCAAGGATGGAGACTCCACAACCTCCATGGGCAACCTGTGCCAGTGCTTGATCACCCTCACAGTAAAAAAGTGCTTCCTGATACTCAGACAGAGCCTCCTTTGTTTCAGTTTGTGCCCATTCCCTCTGGCTCTGTCACTGGGCACCACTAAAAAGAGCCTGGCTCCATCTTCTTTACACCTTCCCTTCAAGTATGTATATACACGGATAAGATCCCCCTTGAGCCTTCTCTTTTCTAGGCTAAACAGTACTCTCTTAAAGAGAGTACAATCAAGCCAGACCAGGAAGCGCTGATTCAGGAAACAGAAGTATTAAGATTCCATCCCTCTCCTTACTCAATAATTTATAATGCCTAAAAGCACTAATGATCCCAGCATTTGCCAGTATTCAGCATGGAAAGATATGAAACGTAGGCTGACATAGTTCCACTGATGTAGGAAGACAAAGTAGTTTCTTACTGCTAAAGCAGTGTCCCAAAGATGTTGAAGGGGCACTACCAATACTACAGATGCTAGAGGCAAAACCTCACATGAACAAATACTGAACTGGAAGTTTATAATCTCTGAGACAACTAATGACCTAATAAACAGATAAGATCATCCCAAAACATAATTCAGTCAAATGCAAGGAAAGAAAAGGAAATACCCACACTGCTTCCTATTTTGATATACAAGCTCAGTTTTTAACATTCTTTAAGGTGGCAGCATTTCAGTAACAAAACCTTTTTGTAAACACCACTAGATGGCACTGAAGATTTAGATCTCCCAGTGAGCACATCTAGAAAAGGCTGGGGTCTTGAAGGATCCTATAAAGTGTTACTCTATGAAAGAATGAGGGAAGAAAACAATAAATCCGCCACAGTATTTCAGTTCTAAGACAACACAGTGTCTACACTTAACTATAAATACTGAACCATTCACCAGGTTTAGCTGCAACTTTTCAACAGTAAAAGGGACATCGCATCTACAGAACAGCTGCTTTTCAGCAAAGGTTCTAAAACTTCAAGTCCAGAGACTACTTCTGAGACAATTTCTGGAGGGTGTAAAGGTGACTGGGTAGGGGGGGTGAGAGGAGGGACGGGGCGGGGGGGGGAACAAAACAACAGACCTTTTCTGTACATAAAAACAAAGGAGTTTACACCTTCACTGAAAAGCCATTAGAAGTTCACAGATTTAAAAATAAACTACTGTACATTATTTTGGTAGTCTTCCCATAGCCCTTAAAAAAAAAAAAAAATCACTAGCAGCTCTAGTGAACCCAGAAATGAACTGGGTATTTTCTATGCATGATTTTGTCCTGTCTTATGTTTAAAGTTTGATTAATCAGTATGCAGCTTGCTATATAATTATGATTTCTAAGGATACAACTTACTCTTCCAGCTTCATCCAGTGCTAGAATGCAAATCTTCTCACCCCCATTTTCTTCAAGATGCTGGGTATCTACCTTATATTCCAAATATCCCCCATTAACAAGAACTTTTTTAAGGTTCAGCTGTCTGAAAGAACACAAAAGGTTAAATTAGTATTTCTTCATTGAGTACTTAGGTTGCTTCTACAACAGAGTTACCTTTTTCATTTAGAGAAGCAGTAAAAAAATATAGTTGAAGTAGTGACACAGAAAAATTACTTAAGTTTAGTTTCACCCCACTGGTATGACTAACATAACTGCCAATAAAATACTATTAGCAGATTGTAATTTTTGCTTTGCTTTTAAGTAAGTCACATCATATCCACAGGTTCTTCACAAAATTCTGTAAGTGAAAACCAGTATATGATTTAGCTTCAATCTTCAGCATTACAAAAATTATAGTTGTATAAATTTCATTTAGCTGTTTGTATTAAAAGACCTATCCTATCCCAGTAGGCAGTTTCTCAGGTTTTTGGTGGGCTTTGGTTTTTACCTGATCAAAACCATGCACATTATCTCTTTTCAGTTCTTTAGTATAACAGCGCAGTACATAGTATTAAGTTTCTCCAAGTGCCATCACCTTCACTTACAACCATGTAGAAAATGAAGTATAAAATAATTATTAAGCTGTTACATGTCAATAAATACTGTTAGAATTTGAAGTGAAGCTGAAAAGCTAACTGGGAGTTAGCTGGGCAAAAATGCTAATTACCTCTTCTAATCTGCTATTGCAAACTAAGTAAGAGAGAACAGGATCAAATAATTTCCTAAATTCACGAGTCATGGGCCCAGTTTCTTCAACAGGTTTTACATCCAGGTTTTAGCATATGTACCAGATGATGTCACAAGGTCCCCCTTCCAACCTAAACTACCCTTTATAACATACTATATCCACACATTAATTATGAAGTTCAGACCCCAAATTACTAATTCAAAATCATAACAACATAACTAAATAGAATAGCAGATCTTCAGCGCCTCTACCAAGATGCATTTATGCAAATTCAGGCTAGCAGAGGAACAAAAAAATACCAGTTTCAATATTTTTAAACCTATGGCACAAGATATTTCCTCTTATGTTTTTTTTAAATATCTTTGGTAAACAGCGAATGGCACCTTAGCCTCATCTAATAACAAAAACAAATAAACAAACAAAAAAGCCACAGTTCATATGAAAGAACTGCAAATGAAGAAAACTCAGGGGACACTGTATTATCTCTACACTCAAAAATCTTTAAAATAGCTTGCAAGTATAAGACTACAGTGAAATCTTCACCTATTGTTCTTCAGGACAAATTAGAAAAATAACACGTACTTCGAAGCCATCTTTTTGCACTGATAGTCTGCAAGTAAATAAATATCTCCTCTTTCAGTAACGCATACTGTAGCGCCATCACTTGCAGAGACCAAAGACACAGAGATATCTTTATGGTATAGAGCAGAAACTTGGCGAGGTGCAGTTACACACTTTTCTCCATTAGGATCCAGCAGATAACCTAGAAAATACAACACACCTCAAAAACATTATTTGCCATTCCACACATTGTTCATTTAAAGGACACTTTGCTACACTACTTTGAAGAACCTTTAAATTCTAGAAGATTTTTTAGGTAGTTAGATAATTCATCTTCAAAATAATTAGACAGATAAGAGACCCACCACACATACTTGTTAGTTCACCACAAACACCAGAAAACATTCAAGATTTGATATACAAAAAATGAAGTAAGGCATATTCTACACGGAAAGCTATTTAATGTGGTTAGATTCTGCAGTGGTACTGCCTTTGATTCCAAAGAAAGAACATTTATTTGATCATATTACAGTTCAAGACACTAGAAATACTACATACTGGCATTGGATACTACATACATTTCAGCCATTGGAAGATACCAAACAAGCTTGTCATAAAAATTACTGTAAGTGCACATAAGCATGAAGGCAGGCAGTTACATGAAACAACAGACAAGGTTGGAGCTGTAATGTAAGGTCTCTGAAAACATATTAAAAAAAAAAAAATCAGGCAACTGCTGCTCTGCTGCATCAAGAAATCTAACACAAAGAATCTCATACATAACATAATCCTGCTCTGTGTGCACTTATGTCTGTGCCACAGACTGGATCAGGGTACAAACATCCAGGAACAAGCAGCAGAGCCACCTCTAAAGCTGGAAGCAACCTTGTCATATGACAGCGTAGTACTATACCCAAACATCTTAAAGAGGCAAGGTTTATTATCACAGGTCCATCATAGTGCCCAGCTGACACAACTATATCGCTTACAATCCAGTTACCGTCTCCATATGGTACTGCACTGGGCCATGTGCACACCAGAATAATCTGAACAACACAAGCAACCACAAAAAAACCTATATGATGGGTGCATATAAAAAAACCCCAAAAACAAACAAACAAAATATTCATTAGGAAGATACTTCTCTGACAAAGACAAGTTTTTTCACATACCTTTGCAATCTTAAATAGGAACACAAAAAAGTGTCTGAACCTGATGCCAGAACTGATGCAGATTAACTGTAAGTACCAGAGCTAGCTAACAGTTTTGTTTGCACACAGATACAGAACTGCGGAAATGCAAATCCAAACCAATATTGCAATACCTGTTTATTAAAAAAGACAAAAGCAATTAAAATATCCCATTCATACAACAAATCAAGAAGTTCACTAGTTGGTAATACATTTTTATTAGGTTCTTTCTTGACTTCAAAATAATACTGAGTTAAGTGAAGATTCTGGTAATTGCATTGAAAAAAATTCTAGATATGGGCAAGCATTTCAGTTTAAAAAGTTAGTATAGAAAAGGTTATCAGTAGCATGTTTACAGTGCATGGTGAAAGAAGGACATAGGCAGGACAGCTGAATGCTAGTTTATAATTTATTAAGGGCAGTACCAGCCAGACTGCTGGAAGGAGACAAGCATGCCTTGGGGTAATTTGCAACACAAACAGCAACATTCTGTTTCCTGAAAGTCTTCAGTAGCAGGACCATACAAGATACACAGAAGGCAAAAGAATTATAAAGAGTTCAAATAACAGAGCTAAGTCTGACTAGCTCCCATCATCTCAAAATGTGAAAGTGACTGGCAGTAATAAAAAATATTCTTCAAAGAAGGGATGATGTCATCAGACTGGTTTAAAAAAAAAAAAGGGGGGGGGCGGGGGAGAGAAGAGAAAGCTTTAACCAGGCTTCTGTTGTAAGAAGCAGATGACAGCTTTAGTATGAGTAACAATCTTTTAATGGCTGGGTTTTACTTTCAGAACGCTTCTACCTTACCTAGTTGGCCGCCATTCAGCCCCATGGTATACACTGCTTCCTTAGTCCATAGCACTGTATGGAATCTGCCTGCAGCCACTCCAATCACCACTCTACCTTTCAGGTTTTTTGCCTGAACCTAAGCACAAATCCAAAGTACATCTTAATATTAAGCAGCAACAGGTGAATTTCACATGTACAAACTTCTGACAACATTTAACTCCTAAAGTCATTAAGAATGAAGCACTTGTATCAATCCACATACAGTCTAATAAGTCAGGATTATTTCAGAAGTTTGTCAAGTGGTGCACTATTGCACTAGTGGCAAAAAGTAGTAAACTTTTTGCATTATCTAATCAGAACTAGAATCAAATCTCCTTAGGCTGTCTTTATATGTAAGATGTTGAACAAGACTACACAGTACATGTATAAGACAGCCAAAGAAGACTCAGGTGCTGCGAAAGTGTCAGCTGAAACCTTTCAGCTGACAAGTCCTAATGCCCTGAACACACTGCAGAATACTATACTACTAATTCCACACTTCAAATTTAACTTGATTTTCCAGATGAAGATGATCGAGATCAAAGCAAATACTGTGGATACACAGCTATCATTACACTACTGAAGAGCATCCCATTGTACCCCAAAACACTATCCTGTCGCACTTTGGCCAATTATTCTTTCCTACTTTCATAACACTGGTAGTACAATGTTGTTCTATTCCAGATGAAGCTTCCTTTCAATAAAAGGTAATGTAACTCTTATTTACTTAAAAAAAAAAAAAAAATTAGAAAAAGTTAGAGATTGAGCATAGGAATATAATAGAGTTGCTGATGCCCATACCCTCTCTTCCCTGTTGCTATTCTTCCCAAAGCATTATGGCTCCGGAATCAACAGTGCTTCCAGCAAAGGACACAACCATCAAACCCTGAGATCCATCATCCAGTGATTCAAAAGGAGTAAAGAGCATGAATCTCAAGTAACACATACCTATTACTTCTATGTCATTTCAGCTACAGAACAATTTGGGGAAGAAAAGGGTTTTGGCAATTGTACCTTGTATCATGCTTAGCACTACAAACTTTAGTACAGTTCAGGTTACAAACTAAGAGATTTATCAGGACACAGTTAAGTATTTAAGGTTGAGATGTACGATAACGCAGAATCAAGATTTTATCTGAACTCACATTTGACTTTATTGTCCTGAAAAAGTTTTAAAGTTATTTCCACAATCTTCATATTTTACTTTCTGTAAAACAAACAAACAAACAAGCTTTGACTGATGTTATTTTTACCTGTCTAGGAACACTGCAGTTAGGAGGAGGAGGAAGAATACCCAACTGATGGAAAGTATTTAAACCAAATGTGTAAACATATCCATCTTCTGTTAAAACAACAGTATGATCCTTAGCTGCAGCTATCTGGGAGCACTGATGGCCAGCTAAGCCTTCCACGAGCCTTGGAACCTGAACAAGAAAAAAAAAATATATTGATATAAAAACATACTGGTTTGATATTAACCGGTGGCCATCTATGAAACTAAAGTTACACCAACAGAAAGTCATGACCAAATACTGAACTACAGATGAAAATGCATTTGAACATACAATACACTCATTAACATAATTACCACATCCAATGCAGTAAGACGAACTACTTTCATTTGAAATGTGTCCTCTGCTATCAGGGGAGATGATTTTTAAACTACCTGCTCCGAAATTAGGTTGGAAACTATATCTTCAGGACAGCTGGACAAATATTAACTATTACCTGTTTTGTTTTTCTTTTTAAATTACCATCAGCGATAAAGATTTCTCCCTCCACAACACAGGATAATCCTAAGAAAATTCCATAGAATAAGGAAGCAGTTCTGTATCTTTGACTCTTCATGCACTCTAACATGAGTTCTCCTTTATTCAACTGGGTAACATCCCAATTTCAAAACAGTAATTTGCAAAAAATTCTAATTTCATAGAATTGCATTTTTTAAAAAAAAAAAAGCATTAAGAATTGAGCTCCAGTCTTCACTACAACATCCAGCAATATAATATCAAGTTCTACCAGATACTTGATATTAGAAATTTTTAAAAATTATCGTGCTGCAAACTAAATGCATGCTACCAGGTAGTGTGCACAGGATAAGATACTGAAGTCTAAGAATTGCATTGTCATCATATCTTAGTCTTCTCAAATTTTGTTTTTGCATATTGCAGCAATGTACTATTCAAATGAAAATGACAGATGAGTTTTCACTTAATATCTGTGCAAGTCTAGTAAGAAGCAACCCTACCATCACTTTTCATGCCACTACAGCTCCACAGCACTGCTGTTTCCTTTGTGCCAGCCTTGACACTCATCAGATGGCATCACAAATCTATTTAAGAAGCCAGCCCAGCCAAAAACCATTTGCTTCCACTTATCTGGCATCAGCTAGCCTTTAAAATAATTTGGCCATAACACAGAAGTTTGACCACAGTACCTAGCTATCTTAAATTAAAATACATTTAAATGCACGTTCTTCTACTCTCTGCTACCTCACTAGTAGTACTGGAGAGGTTTTTTTTCTGTTATTTGGTGGGGAGCAAGGGGGTTTGTTTGAAATCAACAGCAAACTCGTTTTGAAAGCATACTCACAGAAACTCTAATTAACTTTTTAGACTTTCTGTTTGAATAAAAGAAACACCATGCTAGACTACACGAGATAGCATAAGATAGTGTACCAGGCATGTTTGTTCATCACCATGACCCAAGCGTCCTCCTTGTCCATGTCCACATGTATAAACTTGACCTTTGTGGGAAAGGAACACAGAGTGGAATTTGCAGAGTACCACCTGAAAGAAAAAGAGCAAAAAAGGGGTGGGGAGGAGTAGTATAGGACAAATTAATTTTCTTGGAGAATCTGAAAACACCTGCCAAAACTACTTTGTGAAGAAGCTCAGCTTTAATAAACATCTGTTTGTGAAAATACAAGTGAGATACTAGTATTAAAGCACAGGACTACCAAACCAAGTCACAAGGAACACAAAATATTTGCTTTAATTTATTATGTACTGCTTTAACCTACTTGAAGAGACCTACAGTTTGTATTTATTAAAATAAGGTCAAGCATGGCCCTACAGGCTAACAGAAGCTCAAAAGATTGAGTTTTAAGGGCAACAATACCGCCTCAGAAGAGCTGAAGGAAACATATTAAGACTGCAGCACAGATTCTCTGCCCTGAATGCTTGTTCGAGTTGTACTTTAAACTTTCAAACATTCTTAAACTGAAGTCCCAAGAAATTATTAGGGACAAAACTACTGCTACAGGAAGTGTGCTTAACAGCACATGCTGCTTTCAACACAAGAAGAATTTTAATTCAACATGTATCAAACAGATTCATTGTCCCACTTCAGTTGACTATGGGAGTTGCACAGGAAGTCAGAAACTCAAAACAGTTACAGAACTATCATGCTTCTGAATTTAATGATATAGGAGCCATATATCCAAGGTAAATCATATAAAAAAAAAAATTTCCCCATCAAAATAGAGAACCACGATTTCATTGAGGATGATTGGGGTGAGGCAGGGAGGCAGCAGCAAGAATATAATACAGCAGGCCTACTCTAGTACTCCTTAGCTGCTCTAAGCTGCTTGCCAGATCAATGGAAACTGCTTGCTGAGAAATGACTAGGACAAAATAAAGACAGACAGAGGGGGAGGAGGGAACAAAACACCAAAAATAAACACAACAAAAACCCCACAGACCCAACTTTTTTTTTCCATGCAAATTTTCAAAACTTGATAACATCTTCGATACTTGTTCCCCCTCACACACTCCTCCAAGTTCACCAAGAAAGGTGCCTATGTAATACATTAAGAATACCTGTTTGATATACACGCCATTCCGAGGAAAAAGGTCCACCAATTCAGGATGATGTTTACCCTGTTGACCACCATGACCCAAAGTAAAATTTATATTGTTTCCCCAGGTGTAGACTTCCGTGGGATCTGCAATGAAAAAAATTCTCTCTGCAGCTTGTCAATTTACCCGTCTTGTGCATATTGACTTTGAAAAGCAACTCCTGCTGTTTCTACTTAAAATTTGAAGAGGAAAGCTGTTTTTTACCTAAAACTGAAGTTTAAAAATATTTATTCTTATGACAAGTAAGGTGTTATGACAAAATATTTTAACAATAATGTACAGATGATTAACATTACTTATATATATTTTTCAGTCACAGAAAATGCAAACATTCCTCAGCAGCAGACTTACTTGTTATGTTTTCAGAAGACAACTACTACTACCTTAGGTTATACATGCTTTGCTTCAATTTAGGAAAAAGTCTTTCCCAAAAAATGTTATGCTGTCATGTATGAAAACCATAAACACTTTCAAATCAGAGGTGTGGCCAAAAACTAATGCTTTGTATTTTTTAAATAACCTCTCAGTTACAGTGATATCTGAACAACATTTTCTGATGAGTAAAAAACTGAAATCAATGTATATTTGATCATGTTGTGCCACTGTTAAAAAGATTAAAGCATTTTAACATATTTTGCAAGATAAAATTTAAAATACCCAAAACTCAGGGTTTGTGTAACCAAAATTACTTAAACTGACTAGAAACAAGCTGAAAAAAAACGAATTTCACTGTACAACAAGACTGAACTTGGGGACATGGAGAAAAGGAGAAAGAAGGGGGTAGAAAAGTATAAAACAGCATAAAAATAAATAAAAGCTACTGGAAAAACTACTCCCCTGTCAAAAAAAAACTTGTGTGCTCAGAGTTATTCTTACATACTCATTTCTTATTTGGAGAAATTGTATTTAAAGTGACTGTAACTAGCTTATATCAAGCTACCTTGTCTAAAAAATATTTTGAAGATTCAAGAACATACTCCCCCTCTTTTCACAGAGGACACGGAGGTGATGTAAACTATCAAATTCAAAGACACTGAAGTCTCTCTAATAACTTCAATTGAGATAAAAGAGAAAAATTACAGAATAACTGAGGTTGAAAGGCACCTCTGGAGATCATCTAGTCCAACGCCTCTGCTTAAGCAGGGTTAGCTAGAGTGGGTTGCTCCGGACCGTGTTCTCTCAGGTTTTGAGTATCTCCAAGGATGGAGTCTCCACAACCTCTTTGGGTTACCTATCATATCGCTCATTTGGTTTTTTTTTTAACCTCTAAGTCAGTCATTATTCCTTCATTTTTGCTACACATGTGCATCCTGTGCCTACTGCCAAGATTCTGCACCTACTGTCTCACGATATTAGTGACCCCGTATCTTCAGGTATCTCATAACTTACACAGTCCTAATTAGAAACAGGTAATATTGTCTACACTGGTACATATATTAATAGATTGTTGAAACGTATCTCCTTGTAAAATACAATTTAAACTATTTGATTTCCTACCAGTTTTCTTGAACACCACATGGATTGGCCTATCTTTCATCACAAGATCCAGGGCTGATAAGCCTTCTTTATCCTGAATATACAGACTAACGCCATGCTGAAAGAGAAGGAAAGGAGGGGAAGAGAAGAACAGAAGTTAATTTTAACTCCACAGGTTGAAGTAAGCCAGGTAAACGTCTAAGAAGCTAAATAAATCTTTAATTGAAGTTTAATATTGATAAATCTTCAGATTCAAGTAAACTGTAAGCAAATCTGAAAAAAAACAGTGCAATTCTGTTCAGCCATGTATACATCACGTTGATCTGTTAACTGGGATTTTATTGTATGAATACTGATTGAGTAATAAGATGTAATCAGCGAACCACAAAGGAAATACACTTGAAGATAAAGCACTGCCATCTAGGAAGGGCAAGTATTTAGAAACATGCAGTTACCAGCTTCAAATAACACATTTTCTTATATTGGCATGTTCACAGAATCAGTTTTGACAAGCTAGAGAAGTGAGAAAAGTCAAGAAACCCTACTATGGCTTTGAAAACAAGCAGGGAACAGTGGTTCACAGTTGCTGAGAAAAGGCAAGAGAAAATGAACAGCTAGACAAGACAGCAGCAGGGAAGCTTCAGAAGCACAAAGCATGAACAGGTCATTCCTTTAGAACTCAGAGAGAGGTAGATATTCTCTGTATATAACGTTTTCTCAATTAAAAAAGTGCTGCTACACCAGCATTGTTTTTTTAGGAAGCCAAGTGTCATCAAGCACATCCCTGAAGGGAAGAACTGCAGATGTCCCGAAGCAGAACCTAATGGATAATACAGCTGTACCTCCGTACCACAGCTCTTGGCTAATATAAAGGAAAGCCTTACAGAATCTCACACTTAAGAGGTAAACATATGAAATACAAAAATTGAGGGAGCACAACTCATTCAAGCTTGACAGAAGGACAGCTAGCCACATCTGCAGTAGGGATTTTAACCTGTAACTTCATTTGGAAAAAACACTAGCCAGAAGAACAACAACATACATTCTCCAAACCTACTAGCAACAGTGCTGGTATTAACTCACTGTATGACAGAAAGACTGACCTATTTTTATGATTTAAAAGGCAGCTGGATATTCCTCTCTTTGGCAGCTGTATAAGTCATTTACAAGCAGAACAGAGGCTGCAGTGATATTCACGTGGTCTGAATTTGTAAAAACAAACCCCATTTGCTGAGTGGCAAAATTTGTAGTTAGATACAGTCTGAGAATAAGTCATGACTGCCTCTAGCCCACAACAGAAGTCTGTCATCCACACTAGTTGAGTACCTCAGGGGTTGATTCTGGGGCCAGTACTGTTTAACTTCTTCACTAATGACCTGGATGACAGGACAGAGTGCACCCTCAGCAAGGCTGATGATGATACAAGACCAGGAGGAGTGGCTGATAAGCCAGAGAGTTGTGCTGCCATTCAGAGGGATCTTGACAGACTGGAGCAATGGGCTGAGAGGAACCTCATGAAGTTCAACAAAGGGAAAAACAAATCCTGGCCCTGGGGAGGAACAACCCAGTGTACCAATACAGCTGGAGGCTGACTGGCTGGAAAGCAGCTTGGCAGAAAAGGACCTGGGGCTCCTGGTGGACAACCAGTTGACCACAAGCCAGCAATGTGTCCTCGCAGCTAAGAATGGTGAAAGCATCCAGGGCTGCATGTAGGAGTGTTGCCAGCAGGCATTACTCAGCACTGGCAAGCCACAGCTGGAGTGCTGGGTTCAGGTCTGGACTCCCAGTACAAGACAGACATGGACATACAGCTCCAGCAAAAGACCATGAAAATAATGACTGAGGCATCTGACATATAAGGAGAAGCTGAGAGAGCTGGGATGCTTAGCCTAGAGAAGGTTCGGGGGGGGGGGGGGGGGGGGGGGGGGGGGGGGAGGGCAACGGGGAGGAACAACACACATCTTATCCATATGTATAATAAATACCTGATTGGAGGTGAGGGGTGGGGATCACAGTGATATCCAGTGGCAGGACAAGTGGCAAAGGGCACAAATTGAAATATAAGAAATTCTGTATAAACCTAAAACCCATTTTTACTGCACTGGTATTAAAACATTGGAACAGAGATGTTTGAGTCTCCATTCAAAATCCGACTGGACACAGCCCTGGGCAACCTGCTCTAGCTGACCTTGCTTGAGCATGAGGGTTGGACTAGACAACCTTCAGAGATCTCTTTCTAACTCAGCTATTTCATAATTCTATTCTATAATCCCTTCCTGTTGTTGCTGTAATACCTTAAGAACATATCCGTTTTATAATGCAGTACAGCAGAGAGACTTCAGTTAAGGAACTGGGAGGCAGAGCACTCTCCATGAACTGTTTCATTCTGCTTCTTAGAAGAGTATCAGCAGAGCTAGCTATCAGAAAAATCTCACTCATTTATGCAACTGACAGAAAAGTAAAATACATCTGGGGAAACCTGTACAGGCCTCCTGTAAGCAAATATCAAAGATACAGATATACACACAGACACACTAGAGGACTGATTACTTTTTCATACATCACATACACAGTTTCCAGTTTTCTAGAGAACAGAATCATGTACATTTCTCATACAAACACCTACTTTTGTCGAGCTTAATGAAAACCTCCTCACTATGTAAGGGTACAGCACACGAAATACATATTTAACAGTTATCAGACCTTCAAGAATTAAAAAATACTGGATCCACAACCATTTTGCTTAAAATCTTGTTGAAAGCAGAGAGTTTTTTGTTTACAAATGGCTAGTCACTGCAATTTAAAAAGGCTGAACTCAAAACAGAAAATTCTATGCCTTAAAAGGTTTGCTTTTAAGTAACCCTGAACCACAAATATTTCATTTTCTCATTTGGTTAAACGGAGCCCTAACATCTCAACCATATGTATCAACATCTCTTCCCTCTGCTGTACTTGGGACAGGAGGCACAGAAGGAAGAGCAATCAAAAATATACACAACTTGCTAAGTGGTAGGGAAGAAACAGCAACTGCAAGAAAGGAATGAGGGGGACTGAGCAAAAGCCCTGGATAAAATATGAATGAAATGGAGATTCGCTTAACAAAATGCTCCATATCTTGACGTGCTTATCTCTCAAATGTAAGATTCATTTCTAATTAAACTCCATTTAAGCTTTCATTATTTTATGTGCTCTAAGAACACATTGGTATAATTACTGAAGAGTCTATTTTTAGAGTATCTTTAGTCTGATGACTCTCCACTTTTAAGATCCTGACCCTGATATCATCCACACACACCAGTCTTCAAGGAAGTGCACAATTAATCACGGATCCTTACTCAGTGCTGATTTCTGCATGGGCAAAGGCAGACATCTTTCATGAACACAGAGACAGCCTTCAAGTAAATCAATGCACTGTGATCTAAACACAGTATTGAGACAACCCTCAAGAGGCTTGCAGTCAAGTTTAAAAACCCACTTTTACATAACCAATAGAACTCTAAAAATTGTAGATACCAAGGAAAACTACAGTTGCAAATCACTCACCTTCAGTAATGACAAAACACAATCAATGTATCCATAAAATATACTTCTGTGCAAAGCTGTCCATCCAGACTCTTTGTCTTTCGCCAAGAGATCTACTCCTTTGGTCTCAGCCAACCAGTCTAGCACACCTTTTTTGCCACAAGATGAAGCAAGATGTATAACGTTTCTACCAAAGGCATCCTTTATAGTTGCAGCATTGTAGCAGTAAGAAGAGAGAAAGGCCTTGATCTGGCCTTCACTTCCTCTGGTTACTACAGAAATAACATCCAAAGCATGCTGTAGAGATCGACACTTTGGAGTGCAGTCTGGCATGAAAGAACTCATCTTCACTTCTAAAGCTGCTCCTCTCCTTAGCGTGGACAACCCTTAAGTGTATCAAGGCACTCCAATTCAGTACACAGCACAGTGCCTTAAAAAATTTGTAATTCCAAGGATGTAAATCCAGTTTTATTGAGCTGCCATTAGAAATCTTTGTACTGCTATGTTTGGCACTTGATCCAAATAAATATTTATAAATATAAATTTTTTGAAGTCTTATTTCACCATCTTATATAACAAATATTCTTGTCCATAGAAAATTCCAAAAGTGGACTACCTGAAGTGTGTAGAGGGGGATTCCCCCTCCACACTACCTTATTCTTCTAAAACTCCATAATTGCAAGGGAGACCTGAAAGAGAATAAACCAGAACAGATTAGTAAACAAAAATCCTTTTCCCCAGCAACTGTACCAATTTAAATGCATATCAAACTAGTACAGGAGCAATATGGCAAGGGTTAACTGACCTGCCGCATGCCATCTGAGCTTATACTCAGGCATTCAGTCAGTTTAAAAACCCATGACTCCCTTCCCCACCCCAGCCTCCAAAAGCACCTCCTCCCTTTCTTTGACATAAATCTTTGAGGCCACATGGTGAACTGGATCCAAAAAAGTCATCTGAAGAAAAAAAAAAAAGTTTGGTTTCCCAGCCTTAGGGTCCTTAGGACCCTGATAGTTTACTGTCTAATTATATCATTACTTTGTGATCAGAAAGCAAGAACTGAACTAAAAGACTGGGGCAGGGGGGAACCAAAACCCAAAAGACACCCACCAAAAAATCCCCACAGCTGTTGAGTACACCTTGGCTAACAGAAGCTTTGTCAGTCACACCCAGAAGGAGGGAGGGACCACCACAGTTTCCCTTAGCCACTGCAAAATAGGATTATGCCCCACTTTCTCTTCCCTGGCCTGAATGCCTACCCATCTCCCTACTAAGTCTCTTCTGCAGAATCAACAGGAAGGCTCCTCTCCACCTCTCCCGGAGCCACTCACAAAGGTGAGAGGAAGGATGGCAACAAAGTGAAGAAAAGCAACTTGTACAAGAGACATGAATTCAGGCTGTTAGCACTCATGCAGGGCTAAGGTCTAAAGCTCCTGAAACAGGCAGGGAGAAGTGAAGGTCTAGGTTGGAATGGGTAAGAGAGGAAGAAGAAGGAAAAGGAGGCAAAGATACAAATTCTTCTTCATGAAAATATATTCACAGTCTGTGGCATATAGCATTTCTGCTTATCTGTGCATACTTATCTAGCATATCCATCTTTCTCTGGCATCAACTTTCTCAAAAGTAAAGAAGGCCTGACAGAAGCATTCATCTAGCCTATTAAATGTGTGCAGGTATATTTAATAAGGTTACAGTACATGAAGTGCAGACAGCAGTATAAAAATCACACATAAACCCATCTAAAACAGAAAGTGAACTATATACATCGCTGATAGACTGCCTAATTTAATGTGAACTGCTATTCAGTCCCAAAAAACTTCACGCTTCAATCTTTCAAGCATAAGTTGCAAACTGAGTGAAGTAGTACTCAATCATGTGTTACACTCCTTGATGTTTTTGATTGCTATGCAAACTGTAGTTCAAAGTTGTTCTACCCATGAGTAAAATATTCCAAAAGAAGCTGAACAATGCCATCATGAAAGCTGAATAAATAAAACTAAAAATGTTAACAAATCCTCCAGGGGGGCGGAACAAACAACAACCAAAAAACCCCACCCTGCTATCTTTCCAGCTCAGCAGTCATCATAAATGTGCACACCTTACTCCTTGGCCCCCACTCCCCTCAAAAAATCCTGTTGAGCTTAGCTTCCATTGCTTTTCAGGCACTGAGTATATAACCGTATTTTGTTAATGTCTCTATCTCCAAAGACATGTCAGGGAAAGATGATTTTGTTTGGAAAAGAAAACAGGAATCCCAGTCCCGCTCCTATGTCAAGAATTATCATCAAGATTGCCACCAAGCTGAAAGCAATTGGTTTAGAGCAAACACTAATAATGGAATCTAAACTTTCAAGAAAAAAAAACATTTCTAATCCAAGAGTATTCATTTTAACATCTCATGACAAAGCCTTCAACAATTATTTTTCCACGTCATTCAGAAGGGATTAAATACTTGGAATGGAAATCTACAGATCAGAAGTTGTTCAGTATTTACCTTCAAAACAATTTCAAACAGCAGGCAAATAAAGAAAATAAAATAGTAGGTTTTATTCACTACAATTTAGTCCCTCATCCCTGACCAGGAGTGACATACAGAAATATTTCAGAGATCAAAATTGACCACAACTGTTTTGCTTACATTTGGCACAGCAAGCTTCAGTTCACTCTACAGGGCATTTTACAACCAACATACAAACTTCTGCAGTAACGCAAGAAATTTAACATGTACCTGTGTGGACTCTTCTCCCTTCACCTTCTCTAACGCCTCAAACTATAAAGAAAAGTGAATCACTATCACAAGCTTGGAAAAAAGCTCTAGTTTCAAGAACACAGCCTGACTTGCTGCTCCAAGGAATCAAAGTGTGACAGGTGATTGCTATCAGCAGACTCAGATTGCCAGTGCATCAAACACCCTTCTAATTAGTAATAATTTTAAAAAAATATTTGGAGATCTATAAGAAAAACATCAGAAGTGCTATTATCCTCAAACCAATTTGTCACATTTCATCAATATGCCATGAGGCAATAAAATTATGCTGTGGAAGAAGTATGAATTTTACATATGCTTTGTGAAGCACATCTTAAATATAATTCATCGTTAAGACATTGCAATTAGTGCTACAAAGAAAGAAAAGTAAAAATACAAAGAACTTAAAGAAAAATTACTCAGGGGAGTCATAAAATAAAGTTGACTAATCTGTTAGGTAAACTGGTATGAAATGGCACCGCCACCCAAGGAAGCAGTCCTGCCATGCCCTGCGCCATACCTTCCCTTGTGCAGATACACACCTATTTAAGATACTGTATTGCATGAGAAAATGATTGAGAAGAAAGTAAATCCTGGTTTCAAAGCAACTTGTGCCATTACAAGAAAGGAACAGGGAGGCGAGAGAAAAACTTCTTTAAAGCACCTGAGCTCTAGCCTCACCAAACACCAAAATACTGTGAACAACGAACAACACATTAAAAGAATAAAAAGTCTGCTACTAGATAGAAATACAACCCTGCCTACGTCACACTAACTCCATTATGGTGACATTTACTGCAGCTATGCGACATCTGACTCTGCTGAATTATTTCTTTATAAGTCATTCTAACCCAGCCCTCCTTTACTATAAACATTACAACACTAGATACTATATTAGTACATCGATACATACACCTTGAGTTTCGAGACAAAAGGCTGGAGATCAAGTTTTCACCCCTCTACAATAAAGACTAGCACACCAGTAACACACACTATCATGTTATTACAACATCTGAAAAGGGTTAATAATCAGATCTGACTATTTTTAAATACAAAAGAGGTCCTTAAGTGAAACCTTAAACCTTTAAAATTGTAAATCAACGCTCACGTCTGTGTGAAAACCTTCGTGCTGTCCAAATGCTCACTTCTAGTATATGGAGTCCCAGCTGAATGATCAGCACCTAAAATAAGCACAAAATAGGAACAGCACCAGCATTTTTTAAACTTTGAATTGAAATGTCTAGAATACGGTGCCCTTTCGATTATGTGTCTCTGCTCTTATTTGCAGATATTTCTGTAGGCTCCGCAGCACTAATCATATTCATGTTATAATACCAGTGTCTTCCTAATGCTGTAATTATTAAAAGATATAAATAGCTAAATAAGATTATAATCTTTTAAACATTTTATGATACAATAGGTATCATTTGGAATTCAAATTCTTTTTAAAAACTGATTCCTAATTAACATTTTCATTATAGAAAAAAAGTCACCAAAAATGGAGGAATTGGAGTAGCATTGAGAGTATCCCAAAGATATTTTATTTCAGCAGCAAGCAGGTTTCTAAATTTTCCCTTAGAGACGTGAGCTACTTATTATACATGTTCACAGCACAGGAAAATTTAAAAGATTACAACCAACTTGGAAGCAATTCCTAAGTAGCAAGAAAGTGTTTGTGGTATCTTGCCTCCTGGAAGTGAGTAGGTAGAGCCCTCTCACTCAGCTCCTCCCCTCAGAGAAGGCAAAGTACCACTGCACCACAGCTGTCAGACACTCTCCAAGCAGCAGTGTGTCAGATGGGTCATCTGACCTTATCGAGTCAGAACTCCTACAGCTGAAAAAGCAGCTCTCAACCTACTGTGGTTGTCTCAAAAATCTCTGTTTCTTTCCAGAAGTCACTACAAATAAGCAAAGATTCGGCACTTTTTTGCTAAAAAGTCTAAAATCAAAGCTGTCACGCCTCTCTGGAGTATGAAATTAGCTAAGATTCTACACATCTGTAAGACTAAACTAACAAATACCTTAATGACTAAGGATGATGATGGTAGATTTCATTTCCTGCAAACAGCAGAGGGCAGACATGAAATCTTGAGATTCTGTTCAATCATTGGGAAAAATGAACAGAGTTGGCACAAGCTTCCCACTGTGGAGTTCCAGAAATCTCTCTGCATATCAAAGCTGCTTAAAAGGGAGTTCTGGTCGGTTAGTGGTCTTCAGGTCCAAGGGTTCTGTTTACCTATTTTTGTTATCCAAGATGCTTCCCAGAATAGATAAAAAATACATAATCACTTGCATTCTGGTAATATGAAATCTTACAAAAATAAAGCCAGAAAAAAGAGATGACGATACCAAGGCAGCTTTAGGACCCCCTACTGCATATCTGTTTCTTAGTCACTATCTTTCAGAAGACAAACCCAGTGAAGGCAGAGCATATTCAGCACCAGTTTTTGTGATGCCTAGAACACTGACATTTAGCACAGAGGCATCACAAGCTACTGGATGAAGGAAAATACCAGACTGCTCATTTCCACATCTGTAGGATCATGTTCTCCAGACACATTCCCAATTTTCTTTTTTTCTATAAAGTGTTTTGATGGAGGTTGTGAGCTCTTGGCTCAAAGGTACAAGGGTGCTATCAAGAAGAGAAACAGCAACCAACCCTTACCACATGGTTGGCAGTTTCAATATATGTTTCTGGCATCCAGTCTGTGAAGCACACATTTGATACTAGCATTCACATCTGCCGTCTTTCAGATTCTTCCTGATGAAAGCCTATACTCAGTATTAGATCTAGCAAAATCTGGCTAACTTGGATGTGAATACCAGTACCAAGGCAGTGGCTAGTAGCTGCTGTTGCATTTTTTTTTCATCTTAATAGAGACAATAGTCTCACATGGAAGTGAAAGAGAAAACTGAAGAGATTCAGATAGTTAGAATTCAGTGCCACTTGAAAACAGATTGCTGGGGTTTGCATCCTCCATGTGCAGTGCATTAAAGTAACTGAATTGTCACATTAGTGACATGGCCTTGAAACCCAGCTTTAGGCTGCTTTACGAAGAACGTATTTCTCAAGACCTTATTTGATCTTTAAATTGGCATAACCTCATTCCATTCACTGTTTTTCTGTTGGGTTTTTTAAATTTATTTTTTTAAGTGCTACTGATTTTTTTCTAAATATCAGTTGCATCTAGGAAGTACTTGGTGAAAAACTACCTAGCGTTTGGCTTTCCTAAAATGGAACTAAATAACGGTTTCTATTTTCCATATAAAAGAAGCCTAGAGTTTTCCTTGTCAATCCTAACAGCCCTCCCTTAAAAAAAAAAAAAAAGTGTAAATAATATGGCTTTTCAGAAGGTGCAAAATTCATTCGCTCTTCCTTTTGATAGTAAGTTGCTAAATGAAGAGAGATATGACTGGCAATATCATACACTTCAGGAAGGTTAAGTCCATCCTTGTAAGGGTATTGAGAGTTCTTAAAGATTTCCAGGGTGGAGTGGAAGGGCGGTTGTTTTTTAAACAAGCATGCTGACATTTAATAATATTCTCCAAGCTGGTCCATTCGCACTTGTTTCGTAACATTACAAAAGACCTGTAACCATAACAGCATGAAAATCCTGAAAATATTTGTACCCAAAACAAACTTCACTATGCAGACTACTTGATTAGTAAGCTAATAAAAAAAAAAACCCAAATCTAAAGCTTACAGAGTTAAAGCCACGGGAATTTGCTATCATGTTACTGATTCTCCAGGATTTTCTGTTGACTGTAGTCTTACCTAAAGGCAACTTTCACTAACACATATTAAAGTTGTAGTTTAGAATCTGACAAAAGCAACTAGCAAATTGAAGCTGGGTAGTAATATAATAAACGTAGCACTGGCATTAAGCAACATATCCTCGAGGAAACACAGATAAATAACAGCAAACACACCCTTCAGCTATAAGCACCACACTGTCCAAGGCTTTAAAGAACAGCTAGACTACTAATTTCTACTCAGAAGATTACATATCCACAGAGAGCTTAACCTGTTCAGAAACTGCCTGCACATTTGTTGAAGTCTGGGCATAAATCTAGGCTTTTCAACCCCTTGAACAATATTATTTGAATACACAATATATTTTACGGGGGGAAAATTGAATATACAAGGAAAAAAGGGTAAATCTAAGCTATGCAGCAGCATAGAGTGGTTTGGCAGTCAGAAATTCCCACAGAGTCTTTTAAAAACGTAGCTTCTTGACTGTATTACAGGAGCATTGCAATACAAGGCACAGAAAGCAAGGGTTCTGCTCTTCTCAATACGCAAAACATCAGGCAGAGTGCTACCTCTAGTTCATATATCAAGTTTTAAGAGAAGTAGGTAAGTAGAAGAAAACTTTGGAAAGAGCAACTAGGATTCAGAAGATTTACAAAACAACCCGTGAGTACAGGCTGAGCAAACTGGATCTATTTTCTCCTTCAGCTGCGGTTTCTACAGACTACCGAGAGCCTTTGAATAAGGTGGCTGTTACATAAAGAAGAAAAATCAAAACTCTAGTCCATTTTACCCCTGACAGTGGGATAAGCAGTCATTTGTTCAAATTTCGTAAGAGATTAAGATTATATGTCAGGAAGCACTTTCAAATGATAAATTGAAAGCTAATGAGGCTCTCAAAATGGGCTAGACAACAAGCAACCTGTTCAAGTTTTAAATAAATGTGACCTGCCTAGAAGTAAAGCTATGGAGGAAAACCAGCTAGCTTTAAAAAACACCACGTTCCACCATGCCTGCTATGTCCCTTGGGCCATGGCAGATCCAAGCTGCTTCATTTACTGGGCCAGGGTCTCTGTGCCACCACTTGGCACAGTTACATCCCTGGCACAGGTGACCTTTAGAGGTTCTTGCCAGACTTTCTACAACTCCTGCCCTCACAGCAACAACAGCATAATCCTTATCAGGATGAGACATTCAATGATCCAGCAACTCTAATCCATTTGCTCCTAACAGTGCTAACAAGCACTACCAATTAAAGGCAGACACGTCTGTCAAAAAAATACCAAAGCACCATTGGTAGCTAAATTCAGCTACAACGCGTCAGAGTGGATCTATTAGTCAGGAATCATAGTACATAAACAGTAAACTGTGAAATACTGTGCTTGGCTTATCAAGAAATAGTCAAAACTACTTACATATAATAACTTAACACTGTCCAAAAAATCAAAACATACAGAAAGTGGTATAGACAAAAGTACCGTGAGTGCAGTTATAGGCATTTCCACAATACACTGGGACCTTGCTCTAGATTTTTTATTGAAACAGGTAACCTGAAGATAAGCCACGAGCAATGAAACACAAATGTGTTTTAGAATTTCATCACACTTAAAACTATATCCAATAAATACATCAAATCTTAGGAAAAGCTGACTTTTCTGAAAGAACTCTGAACTTTTGGTACAGTATTACTAAAGAGTACCCACATCAGATGTTGGGTGATTATTTTTTTGTAAACCACAAATTGTGGTCAGTTTCCACGAAGACAGACAACTACACTGACCACGTCAGCAAAAAAAGAGCTGGATTTCAGAGATCAGGTTGTTGGCCCCTAAGAAGACTGCATGGAAATATCCTTTTAAGCTAACTAGGACATTTCAGCTCTCTGGTGCTTACGCTGCTGCTCAAAGCCAGCAACACTGTGAGCTGCTACCAAAAGCCACAGACAAGTATCACCAAGAAGGCCAGAAACAGGCTTCCCGGTAATCTCCAGCTAAGGAAACCTGGCAGAGGCTGCTGCCGCTGTCACGGGGGGAAGGTCTGAAGTGTTTCAAAGAGCCAGCCACAGGCCAGGGGCAGGCAAGGGGAAAGGTGGCCGTTTTGACTCCCACTACACATGTCCACGTAGCGGGGAAGCGACGAGCGACAGAAGACTTATCAAAACAGGCGGCCAAGCCACTTTTCTTCCGCCTCGAAGCCAGTCCCCTCCCATCCTACGTGGCCGGCTGCTCTTTACCCTCCCTGGCTCTCCTGCTTGGGGCTCTCCCCATTCCTACAGTCCCCCACCGCCGCCGTCCCGTCCCCTCCGGCAGGGCCGGCCGTGACACTGCCCCTCTCCCAGGCCCGGCTCCCCCTCCGGACACATCAGCAGGTCGCGGCCCGCCCCTCACCAGTCGCTAGATGAATGGACTCGGGCGGGCAGGGCGGGACGCGCGCTGGGCAGCGCGGGGGCTCATCCTCAGTGACACCGGGGCAGGGCCAGGCTGCTGCGGCTACCGCGACACCTCAGGCGGCGACAGCGACAGCCGGTGCCAGCAGCTCGCAGCGGGGCGCACAGACAGCAGCAGCCGCCGCACCCCCGAAGAAGCAAGCAGCCGATTGGCCGCGGTGCCGCCGCACCTCGCACGTCGATTGGCTGCGACTGACCGAGTCGGCTCCGCCCCCCCCCACGGCGGAGCCCGGATCGACTGACAGGCTGGGTCGGGTGGCGAAAGGGGTGCGAGGGGGCGGGGCGGGCCGAGGGGGCGGGGCCTGCCATGACGGGCCGTCCGGCGGTGTGGAAGGGTTAGAGCGAAGCGGGCGCTGCAGGTGTGAGGCGCCGGCCTTGCACGTCGTGCCGGCAGCGAGGAAGGGGGCTGGAGATACTGGGGAGAGAGCAGGTGAAGGGGAGAAAGCTGGGGTGTTTCAGTCCCTTTTTCTGTCGGTCTTCGCGAGAGAAGCAGCTGTGGCCGGCTGTGAGGGAGGAGGGTGGGCTTCTGGCAAGGCAACACCTCTTCCAGGGGGTACGCGAGAGCAAATGGTTAAGTAGCCAGCCTGCAGGTCCCTGGAAAATAATGAAGTGAGAGAAAGCATCGAGAAGGCTGTGTCGAGGTAGATTGTCTTAAGCCAATGTAATTTCTCTCTCTGACAGAGCAGGTGGCCTAATTGATAAGATACAGCCTGATTTTTGTGAGGCTTTTGACACCAACTCGGGGCAGTCTCATGAGCAAACTTCGTATGTGCACCAGGATTTGAAAAACTGCTCTTGTAAAGTAATTACCTACGGTTCACTTAATGTGTGTTTCAAGTAAACTCCATGAGAGCTCAGTTCAATTCTACTTTTTAATTAATGCCTTGGATGATGTAATAGGTGGTACAGATTAATCTGCAACAGGATTACGGTGTAGCATTTTAGGGTAGGAAGCTAGGAACCAAGACAAGCAGTACCTAACATAAAATACAGAGTAACAAAGTCATGTACCACTTTTTCCAAAATATGGAAATATATTAATGATGTATTACTATTAATGCCAATGGCCAGAGTTTCTATGTGTTTCTTTAAAGCCCCAGTTTTATCCCCTGTGTGGTGCCAGCATTAAAAGACTTTAAAACAACTTAGCTATTTTTTAAACAACAAAACATTTGAAGTTGAAAAAAGTTATGTGTGTTCTTCAGCAGCAGTTCAATTTGGGGAAGATTGAGTAGAAGTTGTATATGTAGGTGAATCTCAAGCATTTTTACCTGTGCCATCTGACCCAGTTAACGTGACTTGTCTAATCTGCTTTCTGTATTTCACTGTATAAATGTTTGGTTTGCCAGCAGTCATTCACCATTGTAACTAACCCTGCATGCTATTTGAAATTTATTTATGCATTGTTTTCCTCATGATAGCTTCTTTCTGCTTCAGTCATAAGCATACCTCAGAGGTGGCCTTGCTCCAAGTATGCTGCCAGCTGGCCTAAGAACAGTAATGACCATCTGGGGAGATAAGGAGGTCCAAATACAGCTGAAGTCAGTCATAAACAATGCTTTGTTGTATAATAATGAATTCCAGTGAATAGCTGGGACTGGCATCCGTTGGAGAGGTAAACAGCACAGTGGAAAGATCAAGAGGCTTAAAGTAGAACAAGGCCGAAGACAACATGAATAGATTCTATGTGAGAAAAATAATTTCTAAGAAGGTGGACTGCCCCTCAGGTCTTTCATACAAAATACTACTGTAAAGAATAGAAAACTACAGCAAGGGACACAGAAAAGTTGGAAAATAGTACTGAGTCATGAATAGGACCTGATGGAGTCTGAGTCAGCCAAAACCTTGACAGAATAACCAAAGGCTTTTAGCCATGGGTCTCTGTGCAAGAGTTTGATCTCCTTTGCAGGACTTTTAGTATTTTCATGGAAAAGTAAGATACTAACTACTTTACCTATTGTTTATTGTTCAGGCTTTTCTAATTATCCCCAGCTCATAGGTCAGTAATAGAAATTCCTGCTATCTTGTGCTGCCTCTGCAAAAGCAGCAAACTAATGAACACCATTCACAGAATCAGGATGATATAGTTTGATTTGCAAAGATATGTTTAGGTGATAAGGTAACGTTGTAAAACAAAAATAGCTCAAACAGGTTAACTTGAGCCTCTTTAAATTACTGGTTTTGTTTTGTTTTTTTTTACCAGTGGAAAATGACAACATTGTTGTGGAAAAATATACTATTTTAAACCTTTCAGAAGAAATTACAGGCAGTGGAGATGAAAAGCCAGTAACGAGTCACTGAAAAGTCTTTTTTTAATTGGGTAGTCCAACAGCCAGATTTGTGAGTTCCTGAAGCATGTAGTACGTGCCTGACAGTTAGGAACTCTTCATCTTTTTCAGTCTGTCATGAAAGGGTCTGAATTATCACAAACAAACATGTAATTATCTTATAGGAAAAACATGTGTCTCTCACTGCCTTTGTTACTTTTTATAGCAGCTCTAGACTTTAAGTCAAAAATCCCTCGAAAAATGGAAAGAGCAGCACTTAAAAAGGAAAACCAGTATACTTAGCCATCTTCAGCATTTGAGGAGGAACATCAATTTTGAGAGATTTAATTAGCCTACAGAGTGTATTTTTTGTCTTAGTATGCATCTCAGTTCATTGACTGTTGAAGGGTTATAGATTGACTGTGCTCCAAATGTGTATACTCATTTAAGGCTAGGGGAGATAAATCTCAGCTATAGAGAGGCTACCCCATTAGGCAGCTTTCTGGCAACCTATGGATCCTACCCATCCATCCAGAGTAGTCTGCAGAAATATTGAGGTAAAGTTCCATGCCTTGTCTGCTGCACCAGACTTAGGCTAATGGCGGAATTAGAGGAGAAGATGTAAGTGACAGTAAGGAAAAAATGTACTCTGCACTTTATGCTAGAACTGTAACAATCTCATAACAGATTTCTGAAATTGATTCTGAATGTTGAAAAAAAGATGGTAATTACTTTTATCAGCCAGTAATCAAAAAGTTCAGGCTATATATCAAAAATGAAAATAATTAATTTTTTCCTTTTCAGCTATACTGTCGAGTGACAGATTTCCCCCTTCACATTTCTATTTATGTGCCTTAGCTGGCCTAATTATTACCAGTGTCCTCTGGAGCCTTGAGTAATAATTCTTATTGGCAGCAGTAATACTCTCTGCTGAAGAAAAAATTAATCAGCTCCAGGCTTACCTTCTGCTGATACTAAATAAGTTCCTCATGATCTTTCTCTTTTATGAACTGGAAAAAAAGATTATAAAATACTGGGAAATTTTTATTACAGAACTAATAGGGGAAGATTCAGTGTAACACCTCTTAGCAGGGAAGGCTTGCAAAAAACCCAGACTACTATTTATTTATCAGCCACACACTCAAAGGAAGCATTTTTATCCCAGTAAAGTATCTCCAAATTTATTAAAAAGATGTGCATCTTGCTTTAAGAAAGCCTCTTACTCAAAGAGACAGGGTTACTAAATTCCACATACCAATACCATTTGAGAAAAGTGTGGAGAAGTCCGAGGATCAAATAGCATGAAAAGGAGGATGGTGAAGTATGAGGATTCCCTGAAGTCTGCTCAATCTACTTGAGAGTTTCCCTGTGAAGGTAAAGTAGGAAATGGAGATGTGGTGAGCACCCAGGAGCTTTCACTCAACAGACCATGGCTTCAGCAAAGCAGATTCTTCATCTCATAAGATTGGGAACACTTCCACGTAGCTGTGTTATGTCAGATACTCTGACATCTCTTCTTTAACTCATAAGATTTCCAGCTTGTTTAATGAGACCTTGGGAGCATTTCTGATGCCCAAGGTATATTTTCCATTATTATAGTAGTCCAGACACCCGAAAAGAATAGTTTGTCACCAGTGATACGAGGTGTATGGGATGAGAACGCATTGTCTTACATTTGTACAGAATTGCCATATTTAAAAAAAAAAAAGTTTTGCAAAAACCTGTGGTAAAGGGCACAACGTATATAAAAATTGAATTGGCATACCCTAGGTAGTAAAAGGCAATCATTTGTGGGAACTGGTAAAGGGACAGTTACTTTCAGTGACTGGAATATAATCTTCAATACAATCAGAAACTGCAGTCCATATGAAGTGGATGTTATCTGTTGTGATGTGAAATATTTTGCAGAAGAGTATGATTTTAAAGTAAGTGTTTTCTTATTCTGTGGGAAGTTTATTGTATAAATGCAGCAAGAAAATTCAATTTGTGGTCTGTCTTTCCTGGACATCTTCCACCCCGATCTTCCTGAACAGAAGGAACAAGGCTGCAGACTACCTCAGAGCATCAGCCTCCTATGGAGGGGAGAGGATAGATGGAAAGACATGAGAATCAAAGACGTTCCCTTGGGCTTCCTAAGGACTTTCCAGTGCACATCTCAGACTCCATAGCCATTGCAAATAACAATGCTGGTCTTGTGGCAGTCTCACAGACAGGGGAGAGGCAAGATCATGGTGGTTAGGAGGCATGGAGCATCTGTTTATAGCTTCTGAACTTGTGGGAACAGAGAGGAACTGCCTTTCTTGCCTTGTTCTGATGATAGGAAAAAAGAGCTTCTTATTTTTTAAAACTTTTTGTAAAGACTAGGTAAACATCCTGTTTACAATACAGCTGATTTTTTCTGGGCCATTTCATGCCCAGATGCAGCTATTTGGGCTATGTCGGTGCTATCCCTGAACAAGGCATCTGACACCCCCTCTGGCACTGAGCGCCAGATATACTGGCTTTGGGGTTGCTGCTGCCAGTGTGGTCCCGCTGTGCTCAGCCTGGGTGGCAGAGGGTGCCCACCTACTGCCACGTGCTACGCAAAGTGCCGTGGGGTCAGGATGCACTTCACAGCCCTGGGCACAGTGGGATGCAGCCTGTCTCTCCGAGTCTACCAGCGTGCTCTCTGCAGGAGTTCATGGCCCAGCTGAAGTGACGCCTGGGGACCTGGATTGTCTTGCTCCAGCTGCGTGACCCAGGGATGCCAGGAGCAGCTGGAGTCACCACTCCTGTCCATCTCTGCAGTGACCCACCACTGCTGTGGGAGGTGTCGGTTCCCAAAATGGGATAACCCTGCAATAAATGGTGTGTTGGCAAAGATAGCATGGCATTCTCTTTACATCACCTCTCCTCTGGCCTTACGTTACTTCTTTCTAGGTCTTCTCGGGGTCTTAAAAACCTCTCCTGAGGTTTTTTAATCTTCCAAACTGATTTCAGAGTGTTTGGAAGATAAAAAACCTCAAGAGAATAAAACCTCCACAGCTACTACACACACCTTTGCACTTACCTTGCAGTGCCATCTACAGTCTAAAAACTCTGCTGACGCTCAGCTGATACCACAGTATGTTTAGTTAACAGCTCACAGGCTTAGCAAAGTAATTCTGCAAGAAAAACTATAGCACCGCAGTTTTCTTCACATGCAGAGCTTGTCGAGTGCAGGCTCAGGACTCAAGGCAGTTGTCTTGAGCTAGTCTCAGCTGTGCCAGTGGCTCGCTGAATATTGCATCAGGCAGTGGGGAGAATATTCATCCTTCCTCACTCCCAGCATGGTCTGTCTCCATACAGAATCAGAATAAGCTCTACTAGGACTGCTGAAAACAGGAATTTAACTTACCTGCTTTAAATTGTCCCTTGTATGAAGTTGTTTCTGACCATTGACTCCCTGCAAAATAGGCGGGAAAAGGGCTGTCTAAAGTGTGTTGAAACCTATGAATGAAAGACTGTATAAGAAATGGTAAATATTTCAGTACTTAAAGTTTGAGATTCAGTTTTGTTTTAGTGTATGATGAAATTACAAATGAAGATGCAAGTGAAACTATAAAAGGCATGAGTGGAGTCTCTTTTTCTACAATTTTAAAAACAAAGATATGCCAAATTGTAGGGGGAAAAGAAACCCTAAAAACTAAAAAGGTTCGTTTTTTCTCTCAAGTAATTCCAACCTACCCAGCTATCATTTAGGCCCACTTTAAAAAGATCATGCTTATGTACATTGTATTCCAGACAGACTATATCAGGAAATGTATAGAATATTTTTTTAAAAGAAAAGCTTTAAGGATTTTTGATTAATAGCTTTCAACGTTAATTCTAGCAACGTTGTTACATCTGGCTGAGTTTCTGCTAAGGTTTCTAATAGCAAAAGCCAAGCAGCGGCATATCTATGAACTGCCATTCTAATGGGCATAAATACTATTTTTCTATGATGTATCACCATAGAACCATGGTCATAGCCTTTAAGGATACTGAAGATTTATGAGCATTTTTCCATTATAAAAAATTGCATCTTCATATGCTGTTCAAAGTTTATTGAAAATAAAATTAGGTGTAGTGGTTGATTAGCATTCGTGATGAAAATGATCATTTGTATGATTTGTTCTGGTTTCACAAAGAGGATGCATAATGTTTGATGGATTTCATATACACTGCTGATTTGTAAGTTTTGATAAAGTAATCCCAAGTTTGTTGTAATTGTTTCTGATTAATTATTTAAATTTTTTTACTTCCAGGTATGAAGTCTGAAGTGGACTTCTGTCTCCTCTACCAGCACTGGTTGCTGCAGTGTGAACACTCAGTATTAGACTGCAGGTACAAAAGGGTGTTTTAATAGAACTGTAGGCCAAAAGATCATAAATGCCTGTGAGACAGCATGGATTGAACAACAGTAGTACAAAAACCACTCAGCTCTCTTCTGCTTTCTTTCCCAAATGGACAGTAAATTCCATGACCTGGTTCTAAGGCCTGATACTAAGAAGACCTCCAAAAAAGGGAGCCCAAGGAATACAATTGTAGCATCTCTCACTGCACTTATAGTTGTATCTCATTTTCATAAAAGTGTGCCCTCAAGAATCAAGCCAGCTCCTATACTTACATTCATTCTAAACTCTTCAGTGCTGCACGGCAGCCATGTGTGCTGTCTATAGGTATGCTCCTCTCTCCTCTTCTGTCTGAGAGGATACATCTCATGCTGCCAGATGACGAATCAAGATGATGATCCACATCTTCATGACTGGTAGGCTGGATTTTTGCAATGTAGTGAACACACCAGAGCACAGTAGCACAAACATAAGCGAAGTGGAGCTATTTGGAAAACAGAAAAAGAAAAAAAAAATGTGATTTAAAACATCCCAGTGGTTGAATAGTTCCTATTAGCTCTGCTAACTGAGACAACACTCTCCTCCATTCACTATACCAGCTCCCCACAAAGCACAAATTCATAGTCTTTATGCTCATGTAGTTTGACTTTCTGTGTCAGGCTAGCTTAAAGAACACTCTTTCTTGGAAGATACCAATCTCCCTTTATGCTTTCACTACACAGGCAATATTTTTAGGTGTGCAAAGGGCAAGTCTTTCTTAGCAACTGAACTAAAAACACGGACCTCTTCCCCCAGAGCAACAGGGATGGCCTCATCATCTGGGCAAACTGCTAGAACTACTCTCTCATCTGTTCTGGATGGAAAAAGTCTTCAAGTCGCCTGCAGGGAGGCCTCCCAAAAAAGTACAAATCTGTGGATCAGTCATCAATCAGCGTGTGAAAGAAGGTGCTAACTAGCTGTCCAGCTCAGCTCCGCTGCTGCTGCTCTCTCAAGGGCCTCGTACGTATTTTGCCACTAGATGACACTGTCGAGACACATTTGTTCTCTTTCATCCTGCCGCTCCAACGGTATTCAGGAAAACCAAATTTAAAAAATGGCAAGATATATTTGTTAGTAGCATTTTGGAAAGCCTTATTCTTAAAACATGAGGGGAAAATACAATTGAAGAAGCTAAAATTTCTAGCGAATATGGTATAGTTTCCTGAAGTAGAACCAGGGAAAAATCTTCTCAGACTATTGCAAGTAAATGAGTTCATTTTGTATTTAGCTGTTTTAAATAGTTATGGTACCATTTAGAGACAGAGTGAATTTCTTTCACCTAATCACAAGCCTATTCAAATATTTATAGAATCAAAATTAGGGAGAGAAGGTGGCGTGTGAGATTTCTATTTAATTTGGCCAGGAAAAAATATTAGTTCTTCCCTAGTTTTGCCAAAGTCTTCTCATCTGGGAATATATGCTCTCCTCGCTCAGCTGAGAAACCTCTATTCCTTCTCACATGAAAGAGAGCTAATAACCAACAGCCAGGAGAAAAAGAAAGGAACCCATAAGCTGGACCATTCTTCCCCCTTCTTTTCCCAATAGGGAAGAAAATAAGAAGTCTCTCATTACCCTGAAGGTATTGTGTAGAGTAGGAGGACTGTATCCAGCTATTTGATTGTGACTAGAGCAAATTTGCAATCCTATTTCTAGACCTTGAAAACTGAAATCATCCCTTATTTCTCCTTCTGATGCAGAATGTGTCCACACTCTCCCACATTTGTTTGGTCTGGTGGTTATCTGAACAGCTATCCTTGTGCTAAATATTGCTCAGCTCCTGCCAAGGTACCTACAGGCAGCAGGACCGTTTCCAGGCTCAGGCAGGCTCAGAGAACAGGGAGACTGACCTGAAGTGCCGACTGAGAAACAGTGACACTCTGGTGTAATTCCAATGTCGTTTTGAGGAAACATGAGACTGTTTTAATTTGGCATCATTTGGAAGGGAAATAAAAGGACTTGTGCTCAGAATCTGTAAGTGGCAATTCAGTGAATGTTCAGTACTTCAACAAATGAAATAAAACCTGTAGTATTTGAAATTCAAAAAGATGTTAAAAATGCAGAGACATTCATTCATTCTTCATTTTTAAAAGTCTTTTTTTTACCATGCATACATCTTCCCGAGCTGTTGCTGTTTGAGAGTTTGGTCAGCAGTAAATTGCATCCAGAACATGTGACTGCTACTTCTTGAAAAACAGTCTTATCAGCTTGCTGCTTTTTAAAATCTTTTTAAAACAGAATAAACCTGTGAGGGCAGATCACATACAGGATTGGATTAATTTTTTACCAAGCCGGTAAGTATTTGCTCAGGTCAGTGAAGATATTGTAGACCCATATCACTAGGTCTACACTACATCCTGAAGTGATGTGGATTTCAAAAATATTCCTCTTTTTAACCCAAATCAGACCAGATCTTGTTTTCAGCAGAGCCTCACAAACCTGCTTGAGCACAACTAAGCAAACTGCAGCACAGACATGGGAATGAATGTCTAGGGCAGAGGATAGGATGGAGAGGCAGGAATTTCGTGGGCCAGCTTTGCCAATAAAGAAAACATTGCGGACTACACCATAGTCTGTTACACAGCTCAAAGCACCCTTCCGACACCTTTCTTATCAGCAATAACACTGGAATACTAGCATTATACTGCCCAGACCACAAACGGATGTTTTAGCAGAGGTATGTAACATTTTCCAGATAAATGGTAAAATACTTCAAAATCACTATGACAGCCAGGAAGCTCCAAGTCGGCTCAGCATACTAGTTCTATTTCAGCCACTTCACGTAATGACAGTGTACATGTAATAGGGACCGCGAAGAGTACAGACTCCTTGTCCTGCAAAATAGCACAGAAGGAGATTAGGTAAGAAAAAATCACAGATGAAAATGGTTTCTAAAAAAAAGAAAGACCAGAGGCAACTCTCAGCTGTAAGTGCTGGGCATCAACCCCAGGGGCCTGCCCTGCTCGCTGGCTGGGGCAGTGGGATCCCTGGCTGCGAGACCCTGCCCGCCCCAGGGGAGCCCCTGCCACGCCGACCCCGAGCCCCACTGTGCCCTGACATTTGCTTTATCTCGAGGAAGGGGTTGGGGAGAGTAGGAGGAGCTATTTTGCCACTTTTTA
Organism: Gymnogyps californianus; assembly: GCF_018139145.2. Lineage (NCBI taxonomy): Eukaryota > Metazoa > Chordata > Aves > Accipitriformes > Cathartidae > Gymnogyps > Gymnogyps californianus. The sequence continues at coordinate 89,873,823 of NC_059473.1, read as the reverse complement.
TTCCCCACTAATGGTCGTTTCTCTCTGAACATACCGATTTGTTTGCCAGGTACTCTTTCTTGCTCCCTCAGCTCTATTTTTATAGAAAATAGTAGGAAGAAAGAAATAAAGATCATTTTTCATGCCAAAGCTCATTAAGCAAATTTGGTTCAGCTCCCAGAAAAAAAAGGAAAGGAAAAAAGTAACTCAGGAGCCTGTTTTTCCCCGTACTTCAGTAGCATCCTTAATGAGCTGACCTGTGAGAAATTATTTTTGTCTACCTTTTAGTTGCCTTAGCAAAGAGTTTGCAGCAATGTCTCACCTCAGCATTGTCTTATGTCTTGGCTCAGCTATACAGCAGCACAACAAAACCTTTATTATGCTCTTACCAGTGCAGGTACATTTTATACTAAGTGGCATTATGCTGTCTTTCCACCAAAGCACGTAAAAACAAGGCTGGGGCAAAAGATACTCAGAGGTGGTATTCTGAGATTAGAGACCCATTAAGGAATTTTCAAGTGGCTGGTGTTGTACAGCTGTGAAAGGGATGAGACACAATACACAATTTTTGTAATAAACAGGTCCAAATAGATGAGGTTTAATATTATGTAGTCAATGTGATGATTCACTGGTTACTCTGTAGGACATTGCTGTTACAAGCCCTCCTCAGGGTCCTTTTCTTTCTGCAGCCTGTTTTTATATGACTTAAAGCTTTGTGCTCAGCCTTTTTCAGCCTGAGCAGATTACAGCCAGCTTTTTCTCAACTCCTTCCAACAAAGAGCTCTGTATTACCAGTACAGGCAATATCCTTGCACAACCGCATTTTCCCTGTCCTCACACATAGCCAAACACCAAAGCTGACATAGCTTTATGCAAAGGACAGGCTGGAGGGGAAGAAAATAACAGAAACCTTATTTTATAAAGGCAGCTTCTGAAAAGTAAGAAGTTTAATCTATCTGCTCCAGTCTCTTAAGGAGTATCTCCCTTTAACAGCTAGTAAATCTCTGATCTGGGACTCAGCTGCTCCTCGCATAAAAATGGCATATGCCGCTGAACTTTCAGATGCCTCAGCACCTACAGCTATTTTAAACTCATAAGCACTCACAAAAAGTTGTGTCCAGATGGTATAAGACTTAAACATAGTTTCTCTCTCTCCCTGGGACTTGATTATCTCCTGTCTTGCTCTTTATATTGCTTGTACTGCTTGTACCTTCTAATTTATATCTCTGTAAAGCATTGCCATTTTGGTAAGGTGACACTATAGACACACCTGTAAGTGGCTGCATAGGATATAAAGCAGGAGAAGATTAGGTCTGTGGTTCCAATCTGTCCTGCAGAAGGAAAAAACAATCCAGAGAGAAAAGGCGAATAGGAATTACCTGCTGCCTAGGACAGCAGAAGATAAACAAAACTATTATTCTCCCATCAGTCAAGGAAACAGAAAAAAAATTTCTGCAATGAACTTAGACACTTTATCTAGGATTGCTTTTCTCAGATCCCAAAATGTGGGTATGTAATGAAAGAAAGTCCATAAAAATGTTTTCAGGAGCTTTTCCTGAAAGCATATGAACCAATATCATCCTGTTACCTTCAACAGAGTGCTTGGTCACTCTAACAAACAGCAGTGATTCATTCTATAGCACGCTTACATGGCACTTATCAGTATTTACCTATGGTCAGCAAGCACAGCAATGCCTGTAACAATATAGCTGAAACGCTCGGCATCTGCCTCATGCACCTGAAAAACTGGTAGGGAGGTAATTTCTTCTCTCAGCACAAGAGAGAATAGTCGCAGTGCATCTCTCATGCTGCAAGAGGAGTACTGAAAAGATTCATACTTCTGAATAAGGAAGCCAGGCTATCAACAGCTGCCCATGCCACTTGCACGAGGAGAGAGGAAAGCGTTCCTTTGCCTCCTAGGGGACATGACAGCCTCCCTGTAAGACTACAGCTTCTGGAAAACGTTCAAGTTGCTACACTGTCCTGGTTTTGGCTGGGACAGAATTAACTTTCTTTTTAGTAGCTGGTACAGTGCTGGGTTTTGGATTTAGTGTGAGAATGATGTTGATAACACTCCAATGTTTTAGTTGTTGCTAAGTAGCGCTTATCTTAAGCCAAGGACTTTTTGGTTTCCCGTGCTCTGCCAGCAAGCAGGTGTGCAAGAAGCTGGGAGGGAGCATAGCCGGGGCAGCTGACCTGAACTAGCCAAAGGGGTATTCCACACCATAGAACGTCATGCCCAGTATATAAACAGGGGGGAGTTGGCCGGGAGGCGCGGATCACAGCTCAGGAACTAACTGGGCATCGGTCAGCGGGTGGTCAGCAATTGCATTGTGCATCACTGGTTTTTTCCTTCCCCGCCCCCCCTCCTTTTTTTGTCGCATTCCTTTTCATTACTATTATTATTATATTTCATTATTACCATTGTTAGTATTATATTTTACTTTAGTTATTAAACTGTTCTTATCTCAACCCACGAGTTTTACTTTTTTTCCTTTGCTTTCCTCCTCCTCACCCCACTGGGAGGGGGAGGGGGAAACGGCTGCGTGGTGCTGAGTTGCTGGCTGGGGTTAAACCACGACACTCTGTAACACGTCTAATTGGTCTTTGTTACCAATATGTGTACTAAAATCACGCAGCAGTAGGTATTTATAGCGTTTGTGCACAGTTCAGACATACATATATACAGCTTATAACATCATCGTACACACCAATGCTAGTCAGACTTTCTACATGCAGCTAAGCAAACAGGGCTGACTCAAAGTACTACAGCTATGACCCCTTCACAAGCCATTTTACCTCGGAATACTTGTTTCCCATTAGATCTATCCCTCATGCCCAATTATATCAACGTTTTAATTCTCTAAAGTAAGATAAACACATATATCCCAATACTCCTTATGAAGGATTTAGATAAAAATGAAAGAAGGAAAAAAAATTGCACAAGGTTATAACTGTCAGTTTGTTCAAAATGTAAGTTTTGAAGCTATCCTGTGAGAAATGCTGATAATAACAAAAACTGATTCAGCTGCGTTCATAAATCTGTTGATTACTGTGAAACATTAATACTTAATGCATCTGTTACGCTGTCTAGAGGCTGCTTTTTATGGTGAGTTAAAGAAAAGCATTGGACATCTCCAGGATGCTCTACGTATCGTCACAGAAGCTTTTTAACAGCTGAAGAGCTACTTTGTCCATAAGGGGAGTATCAGAGAGCCATGAAAGTTGTAGACACATTTAGGTTACCAAAGTACCAAAAAGGAACACCGTCAGTAATAAAATGGTGTTACCTAAGCAATGCAATCTGGTGAATAGCTTTAATCAGGCTCCCAGAAAAGTCCAGAAATGGAAGGGAGAAACTAGTAAGGGACAGGAACGGGTTAAAAGAGCTCAGCACTATTTGCTTGAATGGAAATCAGTGCCTTCCAGAGGAACAAAGCAGGATAGTTTTTTTGAAAAAAACAGTACCTGTAGTCCTTTCTTATTCATTACCTGTTTTCCTAAAGTAAAATTTTCTAGTGGGGTGAGAAATAAGCACTGCATTACCCCAAGGATCTAGATTTCTGTTACTCTTACACTGAATAACAGGCAAGTAGAAATATTTTAGTTGATACAAATGCTAGTACAGGGCTGATCTTTCTGTCTCTGTATAGACAGTGCCCAGTTTGGAGTGCAGCTCACTTCATGGGACTCAGCTAGGAACAGAAATGTAAGGTGTGGAGCTGTTTGTAGAATCAGCGTTGAAATTTAGTCAAGCAGCTTCTGTAATTTTAAATCCGTTCTGACCCAGCAGAGTTATTCCCTTTCTATAATTAAGTCTATCGTAACTGTAATAGGAGCCATATCTGAGGTTGGAGAAATGCTACTTTAGCAAAAAAGAACATGATAAAAACTGCCTCATCAAAAGTGGAAAATATTCAAAGATATTAACTTTTCAAAAAGAAACAGTAAACAAGTCATTCAGGCTATCAAAATAATCCTTTTCCTTATTTTCACATTGTTGTGTTTATAAAAAGACCATCTTGTAAGCAAATAATATATTCTATAATTTGCATTTAACATTGCACCTGAAATAATTTCCACCCATTGCAACAAAAGCAGGTTTTTTACTTCTGCTCCACATAATGCATCTCTGGGATTCTCAGGCTGCCAGGTATTTTATATAACATGCTTATAGCAAAAAAGAAAAAATTATACTCCATTCCTATAAAAATAGTGTGTCTCAGCATATTAACGCTGTCAAAGCAATCTGAGATGCAAAAGAAACAAAAACAGCTACAGCAGGTCGATAAGGAACAAACAGTATAGGAAACAAAAGAAGCCAACATAAGCGATGAATTTTGAATAAAATGAAAAGTTCTGGTTGACTTAAAACTTACAGAGTGTGGTCACCTCATTGATTGCCAAAGCTATCTGACAGTGCGTGGAACAGTCCAACGTAAATTATAGATAGGAAAAAACATTTCCATGTTACACATCAGGACCAGTTTCGGGTAGGCAAATGTCACTGCCAGTGAGGAAATGGTTAGTACAAAAAAAGGAACCTGTGTAGTGGCTGAGGTTACAGCCTAGGATATCCACATGCAAAGGCTTTCTGCTATGTATCTATCTCCTCTCTTCCACATAGGATGGGGGTATGGTCCCTCGATCATTTACACAGAGGCGGCATAGATCCATAAGAAAGTAGTTTTGTACTAATCCAAAAATATATACGAGCCTGATTGTATAAATATAAGACAGGTTAGTTTTCCAAAATCAGAAATGTTTTATTACTGCAGGTAAACAAGCCAACCACTGAGATACAGAAAGTCAATTGTAGGCTTAACAAACTAAAAATACTCCTCTCAAAATTCACTTGACATCTCTGCTTAAAAAAAGTTTCAGCCTTTAGTAAACATAATTTAAACAAAGAAAAGATGATTTGTTCAAATCTGCTCCAAGCTTTGAGGTAAGGTTATTTTTTTAATTAATTGAATGAAAAACTAATTCTCTTCCCCGTCCAACTAAAGACCTCTGCTATACACAATTAACAGGCACCTAGACATATTTAGCTCTCTTTTATTTTGAAGCTCAATATTTGACCTTTTCACACACTCAGTATTGCTTTCTACAAATTATCTTTATTTTTAGGTTAAATAATTACAGCACTTCTTTTTTTTGTCTCCAAGATGAAGCTGCCATTAAAAAGTAATTATGGGATACATTCTCCCCATTCATGTTTCACTATTAAAGGCATTGCCTGAACAATGAATAAACCTTCTTTAAGACTACATTTGGCAAGGTAAGACATGAGATTTAATAAGTGTAACCCAATGTATATCTGTTTCTTGCGTTATAGACTGAATAGTAAAATTTAGGCAACAACAAGGAATGCTAATTCCATTTCTTCCCTATTCCCAAGGGAGATATTTTGATATTATATATAGAACCTTCATTTTTAAGTAGTGCTATTCTACCCATTAGGAGTCTGCAAATAGTATAAATCTACCTTGTAGAGGCACCAAGTGTGAGTATTGGGGACGAGAATATCTCTGTAACCAAGAAACAGTTAGAAGTCCTAAAAAGTGCCCTGACTTGAGAATTTAGTTACTTACAATGAATAAATTAAACGCCTGGAACCACAACAAGGTTAGCATTTGCTAAAGTGGGTTTTTTTTTCTGAATGAAGTAATTCATCTTCACACAGAATCAGAATCTGAATTCACATGCTGATGGATTATTCATTAGCCTATTATCAATTAACCTGAAAGAAACAAACAAAGGCCTTAACTGAGGAAGAAATAATGAGAAGAGTTAATATGCTTTTGAGAAAGCTGAAAAAGATTTGAGATAACAAAATTATTGTTCTAGTTTTCATGTTCCGCATCTCTACCAGTGTAAACTGGTAAAACTATAAAACCTGGGAATTACTTCCTCCTATCTGAATTGGAAAACTATTTAATTCTGAGCTTGCAACCTAAGTAATTGTGTAATCAGATGAAAACATTTCTACAGAGCTTCTGCTCCCATTAAAACCAGCTGCAGAGTGTCACATTACCTGTGGCTTTCACGACTTTACAGAATTGTCTCATGCACATCTTGGTTATAATGTCAGTCCTAGCCTTTCTTGAGATTTTTTTCAACGTTATGTTTTCCTTCTCTGCTTACACAGGCTCATTTTCTACACCGGCCAACACTTTTTAAAAAAAAATCACACACCATCCATGGCAAATACATGAGTAAGTAATGTTCCATCAGCAGGCACCATACAGCCAGGGTTTATTTGGGTTTTTCAAAGAGATTTAGGAGGCCCCTAATGAAGTGCTGAGAGTTAAGGCAAAGCACAAGCTTCAATGATCCATCTGATTTTGGGGAACTGTTACTGCCTACCAAGTCACTAAAATCTTTGGCTCATGAAACTGTGGCCAATAGTCCTGGCAGTCATCCTGTGCTCCTGGAAGGTGGTAACATGCTGTCACTGAAAAGGAGTGTGATTTTAAGAGCATCCTTGAAAATGACAAACCCTTTGTTCAGCCTGAAAGATAAAAGTAATTAAAGGCACCTCTATGTGGGCGTAAAAGACAAGTCAAGCTGTGATCTGAGAAATATTCATGGGACAGACGGCACATACACAAGCTAAGGAGTCAGTTATGGCCATGCAGGTCTCTTTATGCGAAGGAGCAGAAGAAAAAAAGAGTTGAACGTCCTGGTGGGAAGCTGAAAGGCACTCAGAGCTTTCAGGGAATGCAAGTGATGGATGCCACATTATGGCTGTCAAATTGCCAAAGGAGCTGCGTGCTTCTCAGGCAGTCTGTGAAACCTCAGAGCTAGTCAACGGGGCTGACAAAGGGTTGCAAGCTGTATTTGATTGCTGTCAGAAATTCACTAAAACAGACAAGACTTGTCCAGAAAGCTCCATGATGACATGGTCAACATTTTTTCTCTTTGCTGTAATGAAGAAAGATCCTTGGCTCTGTTGATCATGAGTGATGTTAATGACACTTAAAGTTCTTCATTGATTCCAGAAGACCCAAGTTTGGTTCTCTGTCTGCTTCTGAAGCCCTTTATTAACTTTAGATAGGAGAAAGGAACTTTTTGAATGATGCTAAGTATCTGCAAAATCATAGAGATGTATGCATGAAGAAGAGTTTTGAAAAGACATGTCCCATGAGAGTGATGGATGTGCTCAGGAAATATCAGTGTATGATTGTATCTTAAGTATTTTCCAAAGCATACATCTTGTATGCATGCTTAAAGATCAGCTAAAAATCAGCTTGTCATTTATTTTCCAAAACCATTTTCTCCATCAACTTTCAATCATGTTTGCCCTCAAAAAGTAAGGGGTGGGGAGAGGAGACAGAGCATCTAAGAATGTCCATTGATGTTAATGTGTGCATTATTGTCCCAAGTGCCAATACCCTCTGTACAGATTACATACCAACTAACAGGCATGCTTTTTGGTAGGTTTGCTAGACTATGGGTACAATTTTCAAAAACATCAAAAAGACTTAGAAACTGGGAAACTCGGGCTTCTTAATATCAGCCATTTCTGAATACAAAACTTAGAAGAGCCTTTATCTTTACTGCACATTTCACTGTAAGGCTAGAGATACCTGAATTATCTCAGAGCAGGTTAACTGAGATACTTGTAGCTCTAGCCACAGCTACAAAGAACAGCATCTGGCAGTGTGTGCATTATATAGTCACTTTTCCATTGGGTGGCTCCACTGGGTTTGAGGTACGCTAACATGTTATTTCCTGAAGGAAGAGCAGAAGAATACAGGCTTTTGAAACAGTTCTAGCCAGCGCTAGAGCTCCTAGCAGCATTAAATGAAATCTTGTCCATGGCCAGTCTTTTTTCTCTTGTATTTTTCCAGCTATTGAATTTGCCTTTGTTCTCTTGCAACTCTGAACTGTGACTTGGCAACATGAGATTGGCAAAGTGAAGGCATTTTTCAAACTAATACTAGATGCTGGACAAAATGCGAACTGACTGGAGATTCAGCTGTCATGGCAGCTTTTATATAAAGCTACGTCTACTTTATGTAAAAGTAATAGATGATTATCTTTGTCATACATTTTGAGTTTCAGTTGAAAACACAGTGAAGAACAAATGAATGCATCCTGCCCTTTTCTTTTTTCTGTCTTGTCTGGTTCTGTTTCCTGGCTTGCAGCAGTTCTGTAAAGGTACATGAGTTTGCAGTTTGTCTAAGCATGCCAGAAAGAACAGGTTGACTGGAAGGAATAAATGAAATACTGAAAGTGCAAAAAAAGTGAGCAAGCTACTTTTCTGTCACTGTAGAATGGTAAAATTTAAAAAAAAGTTTTACTTGCAGCCTGAAAAATGCCAAGGGATTATGCAGTTCCTATTCATTGGAATAGGAATATATAAATGTAACAAGCCATGCCCCTGTATTTTTGCAAATACTAAAAATTGGCTTTTTCACATTCAAATTACTATTAAATACTGAAACTGTCTTCCATTCAAGAAAGCACTCACAGCCTAATATCATTTAGCTCAGCTTAAATGCACCCAAGACCTCCATGCCCAGTGTGATCAGTTCCCAGTTATGGTAATAACTACCATTAGTGAATTTATATTAGAAGCAATAAAACACATCCAGCATTGAAAACTTCAGTGGGATTTTTTTTTTCCAGTATGAGCTAAAGGTGATTTAACCATCTTAACAACTGCTTTCTGGCCATTTTCCCTGGCACCACATTAACTTTAAAATGTCATGCTTATTTACTTGGTGTCAGCATCCTGAACTTCAGAATATTTTAACCTAGTTGTAAAAGAAACAACTTTTGCCAGCCTGGATCTAATTTCATGTCATAAATCTCTTCAAGCAGGAAAGCCTCAGCAAGAACACCTTTGTTACGCTGTCTTGCATCACCTCCTTTGGAGGCTCGGTCGGGCTGGCAGTTGTGACACTGCCACCTATTCCCCACTCCGCTGTGTTTCAAGTGATGCGTCTGGGGTTTTTTTTTGTTTCAACAGCGCATAACAAAAATATTTTAATTCTGTCTTTCAAAAAAGTGTGTAACTTGTAGAATCAGATTTCTTCCACTTAGGGGAACACCTATATCTGTGTGCTCGTATTGCCTTGAGGTTATCAGCAACTGGAAGCTGTTTTTTTCAGTTATTTCTTTTACCTTGTTCTTCCTTTTGCCTTTTTGGGGTATGAATAGTAGGGAAAAGGACATGGGGACCGAGAGCCTTAGTCTGTGCTGTAGGCTGTGACTGTTCTGTCCCAAACATGAGTCAGAGCACTCTCAGTTAGTTTCTGCGCTCTTCAATCCCCATGAAATAAATTGCAGGTATACATGGTTCACCCTGAAACTAGTACGACCTTTCAATGTGCTCCATGTCCAACCGTATTTCTGTGGAGGTCATCTGCACCCGGAGAAGGGAAAGAGCTTCAGAAAGCCATCTTACCCCCTTCAAGGCATTTTTGCTCTGTGAATATGGCACAAGGACACCCTAATAAAACAAAGAAACAAGCCAACAACTTCATCTGCAAGACTCTGCAGGACCTATATGGTGCAAGTGTGTTTCTAAGAGTTTATTCAACAACATCAAGCATACACTGTGGTGCTGAAGTGCATTAACAAATATATCAAAATCTAAAATTAACGTGCTTAGCGTTAGGGCATCTTTTGAATTTTAAGAGTAGGAAGTTTTGAATTCCTTAAAAATTTTTTTAATAAATATTTGTTAATAAATATATTCAGATGACCAGAGAATTTCATAGCTACAATTGGTCAAAAAAAATTTCTCCCAGAAAAATATTCAAATACTTTTCCTTGTCACCTGTTAGTTATATTGTAGGGAAGATAGATCAAAAATAGATTTTAAAAAATCAAATGTTTTCTGTTTCTCCTTATGTTCAGAAATTACAAATTTAAATATTTTAGAAATTTGCCTCCTTCATTCTCATGTCTCTCCCTCTATTTGGCCACAGAGTATAACTGATTTAATTAGGACTGCTGCTTCACTTCCATCTTTTCCATTCTTTTGGCCTCCTACGATTGAAGTCTTTCAGAGCTAGAAAATGAAAAGAGATGCTGTAAACTTTTAACTGTTTTACTTTTTAAAAAAAACATTCAAAATATTAAGGCCGCATAATTTTGTTTTGAAATTTCAGGTTAAAAGAGAAGAATATTTCAACAAAAGGAGAATCTTTTGATGGGAAAATCTTTCAAGCGAAAAAATTCAGCTAACAGTGCTCATGTTCATGGTACTGAAGTTTTTCTAGCTCTTGCTTGGTAAGTCCCTCAGCCACAAATCACTGGAGTTTGGGAAAAAAAACATTGGGGAGTCCATGTTTGTATGGAATTTAATGTCTTTCTTCAGCAACCTGTGCTGGCCACCATAACAGACAAAATGCTGGACTAGGCGGACTTTTGCTCCAATGCCATAACAAGACTTTGGCTCTTTTTCTGGCACTGAAGTTCTTTGCAGTTTATATTCAGGAATAATAAACCTAATGGGGCATACCTCAAACCATTTATGACATCAAACTGATAATTATAATAGACTTCATAATGTAAAATGCACGTAACACCCATAAAGGATACTAAAATAGTTTGGTAAGCCAGTAGCGTTAACTTTTAATGGCTAGCTGGTGATGACACACATCATGCTCCATTATTGCATTAAATCCTTAAAACTAGCGTATTTTGAAGCATGCAAATGTGGACAGAGAAAGCTGAGGTATTTTGATCCTGACATTAATTTTATTACAAAGAGAGTGCCAGAACAAGACTCTTATTCTACATATAATTGCAGAGGGCCTTGTGATTCTTGGCCACGACATCACAGCAACAGAGAAAGGAAAAGTTAAGGACATGCATTCCTTTCAAAACACTCAATCACTCCATTAACTCCCTTTGCTTTTCCTTCTCTCACCATAGTGGACTTTTAGATAGATAGTGGACTTCCAAGAGATACAAAGGTTGGACCTGAGTGAGACGTTCTTGTATTGAAGCAATAGTGAGAAATTGCACAAAACCCCTAAGTGCTGACAACCATGAACTAAGAGAAAGAGATTCCCAAAGCTGCAAGAAGCGGTCAGGAAAAGTCAAAGATTTGCCTTTCATCCATTCAGATGTACATACACCCACCTGCCACTGTGGTCTTTGAGACTCTTTTCAAGCATGGCAGAAATGTAAGTATGTATTACAGTTGCGTCTTCACTAGTTTATTCAACTGATTACAGCACAGGGAACCTACTATGAATTCTGAAGTACTTACTTTAACTAGGTACTGTAAACTACCACTAATACAGTATACTAAGGAGACAGTTCTATAATGTAGGCAATCTTATTTTTTATACCAAGCATGCATTTTTATTTTCTGCATTTTATCCCATCATCTCTACCCACCTTGAATTGCTACAACTAGCTCCCCTCTTCACTCAGTTTTACAGTCTGCTTTGAAACAGGTATCTTCTGTAGCCTTTCGCTTGGGCAAGCCTTTGCCCAAACTTTTTAAAGTTAATTTAGTCTTCTGCATATGTCAGTGTACATCTAGCCTCCAAATCACTTTTACTGCTCTTTTCTTTCTCTCTTCTTTCTTTCTTGTCATTTTTTCTAGTCGTAGGATGCCAGAACGGAATGCAGTATTTCAGGTGTAGTCACCGGAGCTAACCAGGAGGGAAAGTATCATCTTCCTCCTTTGCTGACAGAATGTGCGACCCCCACAAAAAAAATCACTGTCCTCCTTGTTCCTCCCACCGCCTTCCAATTTCTAAATACGCATTCCTTTTAAAACACTTGGGATGTAGTAACCCAGAAAGATGCAGACTTGAGATAAAGCAGGAGAAGGCTGAGAAGGCAAAGCAAAAGAGGAAGAGTTCAGCAGAGGAGGATTATATAAACCTACATGTGTCAAGGTAGTCAAAAGCAGGTATCAAAGGATCAATGATCATGGAGGAAAAGAAGTAGGGAACTGATTCACCAGGCTTTTTAATCTTGTTTATTCAATCATACTTGTAACTAAGTGGAGGCTAATCCTAACCAGGCAGTGAGGTTGCATTTTACATCTGCTTTGTCAGATCGTAAACAACGGCACCACGTGTAAGACAGTGGAGAATCAAACCCCATATGCTCTCAAATCTGCTGAGCCTTTTATATGCCTTTTTTTTTTGAAAGGGGAATTCATCAAATTCAACTCTTCCCTACAAAGACTTTCAGTTTCAACAGATGAACGTGTTTTCATGAAAAAGGCTTTACATGGAAATACTCCCAACTTGCAGTCCTCTGCGGTTAGAGCTCCCGCAGCCCTGCGTGCTGAAGCCAGCCACTCTTACCCACCAGGGAACCAGGGCAAACCGGAAAACACCCTTGGCATCGCGAGCGGCTGCGAAACCTCGGCACGGCACAGCCTGCGGAGTGAGGAACGAGTGGGACTGTCGTCTGAAGTGTGAGGAACACATTGGCCCAGATTCCCTGCAGATCTGGGTTTCTGCTTTTCGGAGCCAGGAGGGAAAGCAACGTGTTTCAGCTCTCCCTTCCTTCCCCCACTGCAGCTAGGCAACTGCCCTAACCTATGCCATCTTTTAAAAGTCCCCTAGAAACCATGAGCAGATGTGAGCTGGAACCCAGCACCTCGATCCAACCACGTGCCTTCCTCACACATTGTAACTAAGACAAAATTGCAAGTTGGCCCAAAAAACAGGATTTTGAGTTCAGCGTTCGCTGAGAGTGACTGTGTACAGCCAGGCAGGTCACCATGGCACAGAGCAATGCTAATCCAACGGACAATCCGCTCTGCCGACTTCCCAGTGTTGCCATCAGACTTCTAGATTGCTGCTCCTTGAAGGGACATCCCAGGTGGACACAAACAATAGGCAAGCTTGCCAGCTGAAGCCTGCTCATATAAACCGCCCTGCAGTGAGAATCAGAGGAATGAGGAGTAATCAGAAGGCAGGTCCTTTTGGTCCTTCAAAAAGGACTAAAATCAGAAGGCTTATTTTGCAGAAGGAAGAGTTTTACTGGCTGTAGTGATTTACTCTAGAATTTACATGGAACTTGGCCTAGGTCATAGAACTAAACCTTACATTCCTAAAATTAAAATAATGAAAAAAATTACCATTTTAAAATCCATATAGCAATCTATCAAAGGTAGCTTGAAAGTAAAAGACATGCGTCGTTCCTGAGCAAGGAAAGAATAAAAGCAGGATTGAAAGTTTAGCCTGACCTATTTAAGCATGTTAAATTCTCAGTTATATTGTGATGAACTTGTAAGTGGCTATTCAACTTGGCTCCTGTTGCAGATACTCTACATGTCAGAGCATGCAGAGCTGGAGTATGTGCACACAGTGGCAGCATCTGGAATACAGCAGGTCCTCTTCCCAAGTCTTTTTTCCGAGTGTATTCTTGACCCCAGTTCTGGTAGCCAGCTTCGCTGGAGGAAGTCACCATTGTTTCCTTCTCATTTGAGTAACAGGTTTTAACAATAAACCACTACCGGGAAACGGGGCACAAGTAAAGAGTCTGTCTTCACAGTTTCACCAGTTTTCGGTGTTGCTCATATTTAGGTGGGGGCACTTGGTCTCCTGTTGTCTCTTCAATGTCCACCTAAGGCATGCAGGAGTCCCCAGAATTTACAACAGTGCATTATTACAGATACCCAGTTAACATATTTTTAAAGAGCCCCAAGAAAAAGGTTACTTTTAGCTAAAATCTTTTTCTGTTAGTATTGGGAAAGTTTAATATGTTTCCACAGCATTAAAAATCAACATTCCTTGTATTAGACTGAGTTTTGATATTTCAATGCAAAAATGGATAGCATACAAGAAAATGCAAACATGGTCTTATCTTGTATAGCAATTAATGGCAGCATGATTTCCACGTAGATGCATAGATAATCATAGGATTTATCCTGCATTCATCAGATAGACAGTGGAAACCAGAACAGACCAGCAGATCATTTGGACAGGGTGTTTTTGTGTCTCGAACAAAGTGCTAAGTTAAAAAAAAATAAATTACTTGAAGATTGTCTTCTGTATTGCTTCAATTCATACAAAAATTAAAAACTATCACAGAAGTTTAAGTGCACCTAAAAAGAAAACCAGAACATGAATGTTTACGGCTGTGAGCATGTGAATGCTGAATAAAACATTCAAACAGGAATTCAAGGCCGCATTTGGTTGCCTAAGTATTTTTATGGCACCATTTTAAGAATTCTGATGGTGTTTCTTCAAATGAAGCCAAGTCCCAAGGGAAACAGAAGGTGTCCTTTGGAGGACCTGCTGGATCCCTCCATGTGAGGAAGCAGATGGAACTTGCAGCTTGTTCTTCCACTTTTGTGGGAAGATATTTTTGGTAAAAGAAAAGAATTCTGGTCTCTGCGCTATTGCTCACTTGGTGTATAATCTTTAGCACATCATAAATACCCTTCCAAGGCCACTTCCTATGAAGTGCTGAGTATCTTCGTGCAATATTGAGACAACGTAGAAACATTTCACAGAAGAAACATAAATTTCCGTGTCAGTAAAGAAAAAAAAAATTAAAAAAAAAAGATGATAGCTATTGCGTGGAGTCCTACTCCACATTATTCCAACTCCTTGGACATCAGCTGGAGTCAGGCCACTCAGAATCTCATAAAAGGCACTCAGCATTGTTTAGTATCTGGTCAAGGGGCTTTATGAAGATTATTTAGGATGGGATCCATCTCAATTAACTTAATTAACAGCCTTAAATTTCAGTGTCTAAAATAATCTTCCAGGTTTTCCTAAGGACAGTAGAGTGACACGAGCATCTACAAATGCCACTTTATTCCTTGCTAAGGTGAGAGCCTTACAAGGGGTATAGCGACTCCAAAAATGTCAAGCAGTATAGTTATCACAGGTTGTCCCTATGACTCTCTGCATTCCTTTAGGTAGGCGTCACATTTTCACTTTGGGGGAGCTGAAATACTGGAGTACTGATTTTCAAAAGCAAGCAGTTCTCATTACTGTCACATGAAGCAAGCTTTAATCTTCTGGAGGAGGACAGTCAGAGGTTTCCTTCATGATTCCAGATGACCAGCACGTCACCCAGCCTCAGCCTGGAGCAGCAGAACCACCGAGAGACTGAAGCATTGTCTCAAACCACCCTCCCCGCTCCCCTTAACGTCAGCTTCTCAGTCAACCCGTAGGAATATCAGCCACAGGAACAGTTTCCTTATGGTAAATTCTTTTCCAGTTTGAGTCCTTTAGCCAAGATGATATATTTTCAAATGCTATATTTTAACTTAGTCAGAAGTTTTGCATAAACTTTATGCAAAAAACTATGAGATGAGATTCTATGGGCTGTGCAATGCAAATTCACAAATCAATCAATTGTAATAGCCAAAACTGACCTGAAAATAAATCAGTTTTTTTTTCTTCATTTTCCTAGTACAGATTACAAACACGTCCAGGAAATCCACTCAGTATAAGTGTATTCACCAGAAAGTACCATTTCCTTTTTGGAAAGGTATTTCGGAGTATGCCTCCGAGAAAAGTTTTTTATTTTAAATGAGAAGAGAGCAGATTAATAAGTGTTTTTCTTCCTCTTGCAAGCTCAAGCAGGCTTAGCAGGTGCAATTTACTACTGGAATAATAGGAAACAATAGGAAAATATTTGTTATTTATTATTTGCATTACTGCAGCACATTCAAGCACCTGTCAGGGAGCACTCCACAAACACGGAACAAAAACATATTCCCTGCCCAAAGAGCTAACCTGCTGTGCAGGGCAAGAGGCACAGACCCATCTAGACAGTCATGGAGAGCCAGGAGCTAAGAGGACAACTTTGGTCAGCATGATGAGCAGATCAGTGTAATTACTCTTAATTGTATTATTGCATTAAAAATGACATTGTATCTAAACATTTTATAAAAAATGGTTATCGGTATGCTCAATAAGTATCTTTTTTTTCTATGATTTATCTCAGATTTTTTGTTAATATTTTCAGTTACCTGTTTTTAAAAGCTGTCTCCTTTTGGAAACTACCTCTTACTGGTCACTGAATTTCACTGTTGTCTAGTAGGCCAATTTGGGGGGTATTTTTTCTTTGACTTTTTCAAAGAATTTTAATAGATTGGGAGAACATGTCTTTCTCTTACAAAATGCAGGATATCTTAACCTATCTACTTTTCTAAGCATTAAACTAAGACAGGCATGTGGATCTGGAACACAAGTACCTTTTAACAAAGTAAAAACTCCTGCAGTGTTGTGCCGCTGTTTTTCTAACTCAACATCAAAGCAATAACTTCCCGAACTTCTGGAACTGCTTGCAAGTCCAAGATCTCACCTGTATCACTATTACTTCAGCCACTCCGTATTTCCTTTTCTCCATAATCTTCATGTAAAGAGCATGCTGATCTATCAGCTGGGCAGCTCCTGCCTGCCACCCCGACCCCAGACTTTTCTGCACCATATTGCCCACTGTCAGGCCAGAGAGGGGAGAACAATCCTACAGAAATCAGTGGTTTAGCTCATTATTCTCCAGATTCTGGGGCCAATTTTCTCAAGACTTCATACTGAATTCATTTGTTCATTTCCCTCATGGCTTTTGACAGCTGTAAAATTTCTGCTGACTTTACCAAAAAAAAAAAAGGAACCTAGTTGATCAGGAAAGCAGAAGGAGTGTAACTCTGACATACGGAGAGAACAAAATCTTGTGTAACCAGTCATCAGAAGGGTAGGGAAAGCCCAAAGCAGTCACAGACCCAAAGTGCTCGGATTCACACTGCTGCAACTGTGGTTGTTTGAATATACTGGTATGCCTTCTGCGTTAATTGGATGTTATTTAACTATCATCTCAACCACTTCATAGGGACCAGTGGCCCAATACAGCCCCCATGATAGCTCCCACCATTCATGTCTTCTTCAAATACCCGCTTTGTGGAGTAACCCAAGCAAGTTACTCATCTACAAAAAAGCATTTGTACCACCCAGATTGTTCAGCCATGCCCGGGTCATTCTGGGACAGCCACAGCGACTGAAACTGGCAAATATTTTACATACAGATAGATATTTAGGCTTTTTCCTCACCATACTAAAGTTTAAACCTCAGACTCAAGCTGTCAATTTGCGCTTTTTTTTTTATTATTATTATTGTTTATTTTAGGACCTCTGAAGATCCCGGCGGGTTTGGGTTTTTTTTTTTTTTTTTTTTTTGGCTTTAGTTTTGGAGCTTGTTCGGTGGATTTTGTTCCTGGTGTTGCTCCCCCGCCCCCGAAACGGTTTCCCTGGACAGACGGGTCGGGGCAGCGGCCGGCCTCGCCCCCGCCTCCACGCCCAAAGACCCGCCGGGGCCCGCGGACCCCCCTCGCCTCCTCCCCGCACCCGGGCTCGGAGTGGGCTTCGGGTGGGGGCCGCGCCGGGCGCCCCCCGCCTTGGAAATCCCTCGGGATTTCCCAATCCTGCCGGCCTGAGCGCGCCGATCGGGGAAAACTGCGGAAAACGGCACCCAGCAGCCAGGCTCCGCCACGACGCCCCCGGCCCCGGCGTCGGGGCGAGCACAGGTACGGCGCTGCCAAGGCGGGGAGGGGGGGCACGGGGCTCTGGCAGCGCTCGCCGCCGCCGGCTCTCCCTTCGCGGGTCGGCCGGGAGTGGCTCCGTGCTGAGGAAGCGTGTCGCGCCGTGCCACCCGAGCCTTCCGCCGCGCTGAGGAGAGCTCCACATGGAGCGACTCCGCTCGGCGGCAAGGTGAGCCTGCGGCAGCACCACCTGGGCCGGGGGGCGAGGGGAGTGGGGGGGGCCGAGCGGACCCTCCCGGCGGGCTCCCGGGCGCGGTTGCCCGGCGGCGGCGGCGGAGCAGGGGTGCGGCGGCGGCGGCGGGCGGGAGCCGGGCGGGGCGCGGGCGGCGGCGGGGCCGCCCCTCGGGGCAGGCGCGGCCGGCGGCTCCCCCCGGCCGGGGCGGCGGTTGGTTTCTCCTGTCAGCGGAGGCAGGGCCAGGCGCGGCGAGGGTGGGCGCGGAGTTAGCGGCGGGGCCGGGGGCATTCGGCGGCGGTTCGCTGCGGCAGAGTTTGCTGTGGACGCGGGGCGGGAGCGGCGGCGGTTCGCTCCGGCGGAGTTTGCTCCGGACGCAGGGCGGGAGCGGCGGCGGGAGGTGAGGGATGGGGACGGGGACGGGACCGGGACCGCGACGGGGCTCGGCTCCGCTCCGCGGTGGGTTTTGCGGGCGGGAGTTTGCACCGGTCGTGGCGCGGAGCGGAGGGGAGAGCGGGGCCGGCAGGCGGGGAGCTGCGGGGCGCGGTGGCGGTTAGACCCTTCCCTCCCCTCCGTGCTCCGCCAGCGGAGCCGCCGGCCGGGTGGGAAGGCGGCGGCGTGAGCTGGAAGCCGGGGAAAACTTGTTCCTCGGCGGCTTCCCCCGCGCTGCCTCGGGGCCGGGGCCGCCGGGGCGAGCCACGTGTCGGCGGCGGGGGACGCGGGCGAGCGGAGCCGCGCCGCCCCGCCGCTGCCCTCTCCCTTTCCTCCCCTGCCGCAGGTCTCGCTGCGGGAAAGCGGAAAGGAGCCAGCCCCGGAGGGGAAGCGCCAGCCCCGGGAGAAGGGGCTGCCCGGAGCGGGCAAGCGCCCCGGCGGGAGCCGCCCCGCGCCTCGCCGCCCAGAGCCGAAGGCGCCCGGAGGGGAAAGTTGTGTGCGGGGCCGGGCCGGGCGCGATGCCGGGGCGCGGCGCGCTCTGCCTGGGGCTGCTGCTGCACGTCCTGCTGGGCTGCCGCTCGGCGCAGCAGCCCGACA
This sequence comes from Gymnogyps californianus, assembly GCF_018139145.2. Classification (NCBI taxonomy): domain Eukaryota; kingdom Metazoa; phylum Chordata; class Aves; order Accipitriformes; family Cathartidae; genus Gymnogyps; species Gymnogyps californianus. The sequence continues at coordinate 89,855,149 of NC_059473.1, read as the reverse complement.
GCTGCCTGTCCCTCTGCGAGTGCTCGGAGCCGGCCAAGACGGTGAAGTGCGTGAACAGGAACCTGACGGCGGTGCCGCCCGACCTGCCCTCCTACGTGCGCAACCTCTTCATCACCGGCAACCGCCTGGCCCGCCTGCCGGCCGGCGCCTTCCCCGCCCAGCGCCTGCCCGACCTCAGCGCCCTCAACCTCAGCGGCAACCACCTGCGGGCCGTGGAGGCCGGTGCCCTCGCCGCCCTGCCCGCCCTGCGGCAGCTGGACCTCAGCGGCAACCCTCTGGTCTCCCTCAGCCCTCAGGCGTTCGGGGAGGGCGGCAGCCCGCTGGAGGAGCTGGCCCTCCGCGGGGCCCTGCGTGACCACAGCGTCCTCCTCAGCCTGGCCACCATGCTGCAGTCCGGGGCCCTGCGCAACCTCAGCCGCCTGGAGCTGGCTGACAACGGGCTGCTGCTGGTGCCCGCCAGCATGTTCACGGCCCTGCTTGCCCTGCGGCAACTGGACCTCAGCAACAGCTCCCTGGTGGGCCTGCGAAACGTCTCCTTCCAGGGGCTGGGCGGGCTGCAGAGTCTCAACCTCAGCGACAACTCCCTGGGCGTCCTGAGGAACGGCACCCTGGCCCAGTTCCGCAGCCTGCCTGCCCTCCGGCGCGTCGGCCTGGGCCGCAACGCCTGGGTCTGCGACTGTGCTGTCGAGGACCTGGTGGCCTGGCTCAAGGAGAGCGACCAGGTGGAGGGCAAAGAAGCCCTGACCTGCGCCTACCCTGACAAGATGCTGGGCAAAGCCCTGCTGAAGATCAACGGCTCGGACCTGAACTGCTCCGTGCCCGTAGACCTGCCTTCCCAGTTACAGACTTCGTACGTCTTCCTGGGGATAGTCTTGGCTCTCATCGGGGCCATTTTCCTCCTGGTTTTGTACTTGAACCGAAAAGGAATCAAAAAGTGGATGCACAACATCAGAGATGCCTGTAGGGATCACATGGAGGGTTACCACTACAGATACGAGATCAATGCAGACCCCAGGTTAACAAACCTCAGCTCCAATTCGGATGTCTGACGAAGCGCCACGGACATGGGGCAGCACGCAGTAGCTATGCATGAAAAGTAGACTTACGCTTCACCCTTGTGCTTGCTTCCCTCTCCCCAGAGAAGTCTCAGACGTGCTCGTAACTTGAGGGGGATATGCCTCCCTGTGATGTCAAGTTCATTTTTGTTTTGAGATGCTGGGCAGCTGCGCATGGCGTTGGGCTGTATGTAGGAAACAAGCTGCTACTTCTTTTCCTCCTTACTTGTCTGTACTTGTGGGAAATTTTTTTCAAGATCTCAAAAGGAAAAAAAGGATTCTCTCTGATGCTCTGAAGCCACCAGAGTTTATAAAAAATTTACCGACGCAGACACCATTCAACAAAAGCTGCCTCAACTTTTTGGGAAAAAATACTATGTTGCTCTGCGCCAGTTTTGATCTTGTATATCCGAATTGTGATGACAACAATTCCATTTCATAGACTGCCTTGAGATTTAAAAAAAGAAAGAAACTCCTTTTAACAACTCCTCTGTTACAAAGAAGGAAATTGAATAGTGAGCATGCACAAATACTTTATGGTTTTACATGTTAGGAAACTTACGATCTCAGTAAGTCTCTTACTATTTTGTAAAGTTATTTTTCATTGCAATTTACGTGAAAAGAGTTTTTTTTATACAAACTGCATCTAAACTCCATCTGAACTGTTAAATGCAATAAACAGTCTTACAAGAACTGTTTTGTTGAAGTTTGCTGCTCGATGAGAAATGTACGGACATCTAAGAATGTGGATAGCTTTATAGTCTCTGAAGTAATAGCCCTGCAGTAGTAATCTGAATAAAATTTTATACAAATGTATAGCTTAGATATAAATGTTTGACAATTTTGTGAAATATGCTAGGAGAATTACACCAATCAACGACGAGAGCAGTTTCACTTGGCGCAAAACCCCCAGTCTGCTCTCTCAAAACAACTGCAAAACGTCGAGACAGATGCTAGGGTCCACTTTGCCGGGAAGGTACAAGCTGATAGAATTTTCATAAGGCCTTCCCTACCAAATTAAAAAAAAATTCAAATTAAACTGTGGAATTTGTAAGCTAAAGAAAATTTTACCTGAGTGGAATTGTTTATTATAAAAAAACATACTTTCATGTCCTGAACTAAATTAAATGCAGCTCAGTCGTGTAGTCGGCGAGCTTCAGGCTTGTAAATCAGTGCAGCACTTATTAAATTAAGTGCTTACTGTTTCATTTTAAGCTCTCGGTACTCGTGAAGTTCTGTAGTGAACTACATCAAGTAACTTGATGGAACTTTACATTTATCTTAAAGCTTATAACAGGTGCATTTCAGTATTGTATGTTACTCATGCTTATTACTTGCTTGGGAATGCATCTTCTTGTAAATAGATAAAGCATGCAAATAAAAACTTCAAAAATGTATCATTTAATATGCAACTCTGAAGACATATGAGAAGGTTAGCAAGAACCTTCCAATGGCCACCGATAATTAATGCACTTTTTCTAATCCATTTACAGATTCTTAATGAAAAAAATACACCAACTGTGAAAGTGTGATGTGAATTGGTATCTATTAGTATATCTGTGGAGCTTTTTCCATGGTCACTGTTACTTGAAGCTCTTGAGCATCTCTAAAATTTTATGCATTACTGGCTAATTCCCTTTGCTTTCAAAAGTGACAGTTTTCTCATAGATATATGCCTTTGGTAAGCGCTCATAAATATAAAATAGTCCTTAAAGTATCAGAAGAAATATAATCTATTTTGGGCATCAGTATTATTCAAATGCATTTTTCTCTCCTTGAAACTTCAGACAAAGCAAGTAGCACAAGTTGGTTCAGACTAATTTTCTGTTGCTTTAAATTGGCTTTATTCAATAGCAGTGATTTTTTTTTTAATGTAGTCTTGCACATTTGCCCTCAAAAGTAGAAAAAAGAATATTAAGTACAATTAATGTTTTGATAAATCAGTGTATTTTACAATTAATGTAAGTTAAGTGATAGCCTATTTCTCCTGCTGTAATTTAAATCTATGAGCAATATCTGGTTAACAGCGTATGAATTAAGTTTGTGGATTCTTAAAAAGCAGACTGCTGGTCTGAATGTTAGTTGCCCGTATTTTAAGAATAGTGTAAAAACCCCAGTGTGAATAACTATTACTGTGCAACTATGCAAACCGTTCATACTTGGTATACATAAGATAGATAGTTTATGTAAGAAGCTAGATTTACAATAGCTATGCAGTGTGCTTTGTTGTATTGGTCATTTCAGAGATTATCAACTTACATTTATTTGTACAGTGCCAAGAGGAGTAGAGCGTCATCCTTGCTTAAGATTCTCCTGTAATATAATAGATAAAATATGTACAAACCAAGCCATTTCTTGGGCAATTTCTTGGGTTTTGTTAACAGATACTTTAACTACAGTAAAAGCAATTATCCGTGATGTGTTAATGTAACAGCCATGCATTTATAGAGCTGTGTAAGGATAGGCAACAACTTTAATCAGTCTCTCACCAATGGACTGAGTATTTGTATAGTGAGCAAGTGTAACTGTTGTACTACACCTATTATTCTAAAGATTATCATTATTATTATTATTTTTGTATCATAGAAAGTCAATGTAGTAGAATTTTATTAGAGACCTGGTGACAGCTACTTTAAAATAATTTTTGCCATTTGCTTACATGTGTATTTATTAGGATGTAACAGTTAGCATGTGTCAGTGTTGTGTCAGATAACGTTCTCCTACAGTGTTTGACCAACAGTGAATGCTTTGGTGTTTTGTACAATGCATTATTTGATCTTAATTCCCCTTCCATAAACAGTGCTTGAAATTTGTTTTCCTTTCCTTTTACAAAATAGTTAACAGTGGTACTCAGAAGACATTTAAAAAGTAGCTCCCAAAGTGCTTCAGAATTTGGTTAAAAACTATACATTTAAAATAACATTAGTTTAAGTGTTCTTCTGAAGCACATTTTATAATCTTCCTCTGCTTTGACACCTGAAATTCCAATTGATTACTATTTCCAGAGCAGCTTAATTAGCAAGGCTGTTTTATTCATTCATTCTTCAATAAAACACGTGCAGTACTAAATGCCTCTAAAATGTGTTTTGTATACATAAACCCCCAAAGTTCTGTGTGACACGGTTGTCACTCATGTTTCATAGAAAACATCTAGACTAAAGTAGTGGGCAAATCTTCAGGGAAGGCTGCGCAGCTAAGAAGCAGAAAGGATTGTTTGTCCAGGGTTCAACTGCTTTCTTAAAACTAGTTTTAGTTGTAATAAGCTTAAAATTTTCTTAGAAAAATAGCACAAGGAATTGACGTAGTTTTAATATATTTTCCTAAAGTCCTTTGAATAAGTGCTGTTGCCAGATAAGAAACAGAAAATTCCCCAAATCTTTCTTTATCCAAGGTAGCTTTATATTAGATCATCCGACATTTTTTTATTTCAGCAAGCCATAATATTACCAATAATTTTGACATCCAGAAACTGATTTGAAGTTTTGCACAACTGCTTTGAATCTTTTCATTCAGGATAATTTACCTTTCAAGCACTGGTGACAATCCCCAGTGACATGCCAGCTAGCGAAGCAGTCTGTTCAGACCCGTATTCGGTTGTTGACTGAGATGTCACTGAAGTCAGGCATGGCAAAATATTCAAAATACGACTGCACTAGGATCCCAACTCTCATTATTCTACCAGCATTTTCCCTGTGGTATACTCTGCTCTTTATGCATCTACATAATTTCTTCTTCACCTCATTTTCTCAAGAAATCCATTAAAAGGAGTATCATGAAGCTGCACAGGTAGAGGAATCAGTCCGACTGCACCTATATTTTGAGGTTTAGCATCTTCATTTCCCTTTAAGCCTTAACGTGAAAAAGAGCCTTTGTCAAAGTGGACAGAATGAAAATTTGATATGCACTTTTTCTTTCTCTTTAGCAGCTGAATGTTCAAGAAGAACCATTCATTCTCAGCATATGATGAAGGAAAATAGCATTTGGTAAGAAAAACATTTTGGTTTCAAGCTTCCAAATGACATTTATATTCTATGAGAGAAGGTTGAAGGGAGAAGCTTACAAAGGAAGTGGAGATATCCCTTTGTAATTTAATGGGTCAGCACTGGAAATCACAACGCTAGCAATAGGAACAATTGCTGATTGATTCTGTCTGTTACGTTCTGGTCATGTTTTATGGATACAGCTCTAATTTCTTCCTGTTGCTATAAATAGAAACATTTTGTTAACAAGTGGAGTCATGTCCCATAATATTTCTAATGCAGGTGTTTCCACTGTGAGGTTTTTGTGGGATATAATAGAAGATTGAATTTAATTCAGCGCCTGCTGATTTAATAATGACTAGGTCAGGCCCATAACTTAATGCTACTTTTTTACAAACGTGCTGCTTACTAGTTGCAAAGACCTTGGCTTGAAATCAAACAATGAAAGCCCACCAAAGAAGAGAGAAAGTCCGTTTGGAGAGTGTAACATTTATGAGATATTTCTCACATGCTTAAAAAAAGAGACATAAACCATGTGGGAGCAGAGGATGCTTTCCTGATACCGAAGTAAGTGTACTCTGCTAGCTTCCTGAGTCAATACAGCAGTAGCAGAAAAGTGGTGCTTTGTACCAATACAATAAACCTAACAGCACTCCTCGCCCACCTTGACAAAAAACCCACCAAGCTTTTAGAAGTAAGAATAATGGTTTGCAGTATAAGTATGTCCTTAAAAAGGGCTTTCGCTTTCTCAACCGTCTTACAATTTACGAGTTGTCACATCCTTGGAAAACCTTGCAAAACCTTGCTATGCCAGAAGTCATCTGTCGCGTAGGCAAAGCTTGAAATCAGGCCTTGCATTCCCAATGTTAGCTTAAATAGAAAAAGGGAACTATTAAGAAAATTAAAGGGATACTTTAGACACTGTATTCATGTTGTAGTTAATAGTTTAATACTTGCAATTAGTTATATTTTTCGAAGTATTCACTAGTTAGCTTTTCCTTTCTGATGATAGACAAACAGAAGAAGATTTGTGTTTTCTAGTAATTATGCATGAAAGCATCTGAATAAATTAGCAATGTTGTTTGAGTACATACAGTGATGAAAATGTTAGAAATCTCATGTTCTAGAATGTTTCACTGTTCTAGAAATTTTAGATGTGCAAGAAACTGCTGTAACTTTTTCAGATTGAAGTTTTGTTTCTTAATTAAAAATTATTCTTGAAGAAAAACACAATAAAATATTGACCAGATTGCTTACAAATGTTATATGTTCACCCGGTTGACTTTATTACTATAAATCGTCACAGATACTGAGGTGTTTGCTAAAGGTGTAGTTGTATTCTTTTTAGCTCAAGTTGATGATTGTGCTGTGAAAAAGCAACTTCCATCTAGATAGCCTGATTAATTTATTTAGAAGGAAATTTGGTCAGTGAATATAAAGGATTGCATTTTAATAGTTCTTGTTATTTTGGATGTAATTTGATAGCTTTTTGGTTTTTAACATATGCGGTATTGATTTTCAAGGTAGGTACTGATTCTAAATTTAACAGTAATGGATTTTCAGGTTTTTAATGACTAGATCAAACTGTGTGTTTTAAAGTCTTCAAACACATATTCACATAGTGAAATATAGAGGCACTGTTATTACTGATGGTGTGAATTTTCTTACTGTGAAGGAACTATCAAAGAAAAGTACTGCTGAAACAGAGAATGAAGGGTGAACTCCAGAGAAAAAAGCATTCTGATGGCAAACTCTTTTATTCTTACAACTTTTAAAATGCAAATATTTAGATTGGAAATTCAGTATTCATCTTCTCATAGATAGCTAGTGCAGACATCTGAAATTTTAATAGGATGGAGTGATTTTTTGGGGCTGTCCCAGGAACATAGCTGATAACTTGGTTAGTCTTGTGTCTAAGTTGTTTGCTATTACTGTTTTTTTCACATTCTTAGGACACCTAACACAGAAGGATATTTGGCTTTACACGTGACGGATTGATCTGTCCTAGGTTTTATCTTGGGACAGATCTGTCTTAGTATCTGTCCATGGTCTACTTCACATATTCCATTTGTTCTAGTAGAAATTTTATCTGTGGTATAGCCCAGGGTAGCTTTACATGAAATCATGGGCATTTATGCAATAAAGAACTCATTTGTCGTATTGACATTATCAAATGTCAAATAGACATTTTAACAGAGTGTGGTGTATACTTCATGCTGGCAATGTAAAAGCATCAAGTAATGGTAGTGAAATATTAAGAAAAAATACCATTTACTGCAAGAACGCTGTAAGCAGTCATGAACTGACACAACTTTGGGGCATTTGAGCAATTTAACCTTGTTGTGAAGAAGGAAAAAGAAGTAGTTACTACATTGACAGTTTTCTTCTTCAGGTAGGTGTCTTCATTCTCCTTAACAGCTTATGAACAAACTGTAACTGAATCCTGCAGATAGTTATAGAATTGAATCCATTTAAGTCAGTGGCTTTACCCCAGTGCTTTTATGTTTCCCTGTTTTCAGGGGTGGGTGCTTTTATTAGCCTGGAGGGGACTAAGAGAGAGCTCTTAAACATCAGAAAACAGGAATTTTTATTTTATATGTACACATCCCTCCCCTCCCCCCCATCTCTTTATAATGCAAAACTAGGAGACTGAAGACACTGAAGAGGAATAGAGTCCAAGGCACACCGGGGACCTAAGTGCCTAAGTGGCGTAGGTATGCCTCTGAGAAGCGCTTAAGACCTGTTTCATGTTGCTGCACACCTAGTGTGGCCATTAGCAGCAAGTTAACACAAATTGGTGCTGAGTGGCCAAGATTTTCCAAAGTGGCCACAATTTGGGGTTCTGCTTTCAAAGTAGCTTAAAGGGGCTTCATTTTCAAAAGTTGTTGAACACCTTTTGGAAAATTATACTGTTTTAAGGTGAATTGAACTAAATGTGGAAAAAACAATTTTCAGTGTGAAAAGGCATGTGTCTGGTATATACTTGAGAGACAATATAAATACTTGTAAGAGCTTTTGAAATTCCCCAGTCTTTGCTCTCTGTCATTTCTCAGATTCATTGAGATCTCTGTAACACCGTCTATGCAGAATATCCTTCCTCTTATCCAGCTCACTTTTTTAATCATCCCTAATCCAGATGCCTTTTTTCCATCACCTTTGTATTGTGACCAAGCTTGATTACTTCACATTGGTAAGCAAAGGTAGAATTCCTATGAAACAAGTCCTGCATAAAATCAAATCTTGAATGTTTATCACTAAGCAGATTACTTAATAAGGTTATATCTGTTGTTAGACTTTCATTCAGGTTTTCTCTTTTCCTGTTTGTCCCTTTCTGTTGAGTTTTCCAGCATACCAGAAAGCTTCTGTGGTAGCCCAGAGGAACTCTCTGGTTCTTCCAATTTCCAGTAATGAAAAAGGAGATGTTACTTTAAGACGATAGTCTAGAAAAAAACTTGCAGAAACACTGCTCGAACTTTTCTGACAGGATAGTAAAATGTCACTGAAAATACATACATCTGCTAAAATATTCTTCATTTGTCAGAAACGCTACATATGCAGAAAGAACTGGAATGGTGAATTTGTGATATTGATATATATGCTGTTTAACAAGACCGGGAGATTTCTATTACAATAGCTTATGGTACCTCTGCTCCGGTTTCTCCTCCCTGCAGCCCTGCACACACCCCAATATGCTTGAAGAGGACTCAGATGAGTTTAGGACATGCATTCAGCAGATTGTGGTAATTTGTTTAGATTATTAATCATATGTGAAGGCCCTTATTTTTAGGCACATAAAGAAATACGTTCTAGTACTTGTAATTTTTAACACAGAAACAAACTAGCTGGCATACGCCTGGTTTCATAACTTATCTGTAAATACAAAAAAAAAATGCTCTGAATTTGAATTTGCAAGGAACAGATGTCTTTCAGCAAGCATGAGTGTAAATTCAGCAGGATTTCCAATTTAATCCAGAAAATGATGACATTGAAATTTATTGCAAGCAGAGAAATGACTCGTTCTTCATCGTAGTTATGCGGGCTATGCCTTTTCCACACAGCAGTACAAGGTGTTTTATCTCTTAGGTTTCCAGGGAGACAGTCACAATCCAGTAGGGGTTACTGTTGTTCTTAATAAAGCTCCCTAGATTTTGTAGTTTTAGCAATTTTTCTGGTCAAAATTACAGAGATAGCAGATAGGATTTGATAAATGACACTGAGTAACGTGAATTGATGTGACCTATTTCAAACACACACAGATGATGTTGTGGTGCACCAGCTTAGATTAGATGGTACTGGTGCTTTCACCAGCTAGAACAGTTGTTTTAACTGGTAGGAGAAGACTCAAAACTGAGTATTAGTCACTGTAGAGAGCTATACAAACTGTCCTTATAATTTAGCAATTGATAGAGAATGTAGGATACCCAAAAGGTTTTGGATATAGGTGTGAAGCACCACCTCCACCACAGCAATTCCAGGTTTGTTCATATACGAGTTGTGTAATAGTTCACAGAAAACTGTATGTCTCCTCTGTGGTTTAGAAGGAAAATTGGAGCAAACAACAACTGGTTAATGTAAATCAAATTAATAGGCAAAAATCTTATCTCTCAAAATAATAATAGTTACTGATCTCATTATTGATGAGAATTCAAGAAATTTTGATCACAGAAATATATTGGCTTCATGTGTTTCTTCATTATTATACTTTCAACACTGTCACTATACATTAGACCATGTAAACACAGAAATTTGCAGAGGCGGTGTTCAGTGCAGAGAGACCAATGAATAGTATAGAAATGCTACTGAGGACCCTCCCAATCTAATTTTCCATTATTCTGCCATGCGAAGGGGAGAAGTAGAAAAGGGAAGATCTTTGACAGAACAAAATGTTCAAGAAAGAAATGTGGTAGAGCCAAAAATCTCCTGTAATGACAGTCCTTTTTGCCCTCACGGAAGAACGATGTGGCAACATTAGTGATGCTGAAGTAGAGGAAGGTATGGTTTCTTTAAGAAGTTTCAGGTTATTTAGGTTTATTCATGGTTTTGTGTTGTTGGAGCCACAGCTAATTCACACATCAACATTTAATCTAGGTCACCAGAAAATATCAATGCCAGAATGCGCTATACATTTTCTTCCCATAATTTTTACACTGCACTCTGTGCCTTCCAGTAACGCATAAAGCGCTTCTCTCCCTCCTTCCTGAGGGAAGCGTGTACACTGGCTGAGGGACAGTGTATGCACTGTCTTGCCTTATGTTTCTAAGAGAAGTCATAAGCAAGGTAAAGCACCTTGTACTTAAAGCAGAAGGTTGATTAGCTTGGTGATATTCCGTACTTCCCAGATGAACAAATTCCTTTGGAAAGCCTGCTGCTTGGAGAAAATTTTGTCTCCTGTGCAAAAAGCCTTTTGTCTGCTTCAGGAGAAAATGTTAGGTACATTCTTCTCTTTAATTTAGTCCTAAATGTTCATCTTTCCAAAGGAATATAATAGTCTTAAAATTTTCTTTTGCCTCAGGAGGTAGAACAGAAGCTGTGCATAAATTTGGGACCACAATGAAATCCATAGGAAAATTATTGTTTAGAAACAGTGAAAAAATAAAGAGTAAAGATCCTACCAATTAACTAAGTTTTTAAACTACATCACAGTAAATAAGCTCCCTCCATAAGCATCCTGCTTAAGCTTACACCATTGCAGACATCCCCACTGCTCCTAGTAACAGGAGCAACACTCCAGGCAGAAACCCCGGTGTTGTGATATAGTCAGCTCTCGGGGCAAAGCATTTCAGCAGCAAAATGAGGTTTGCACTTCTGTATTGGGTCTGTCCTGTGAGTTTGCCACCATATTGATTTTTGCGAGAGGCCAGAGCATACGCAAGTTCTCAAATGTGGGTGCCCTAATAGCCTGTGGGGTGGTCTCCTCTCTCCCCTCTCCCCTCTCCTCTCTCCTCTCTCCTTTCCCAAAAACATCTCTCCCAACCTGCCAAATCCTTATCTCAGGGTGCAGAAGACAAGAACTCTCTAACCTGAAACTGCCAGTCAGCTGCGTCTCCCCCTCATTTCATTGCAGGTACAGTTGTATTGCACACAGAGGGTTTATTCCTGACTGTAATTTCAGTTTATCGAGGCAGACAGTACTGCCGTAGCCTGCGTTACCCTGACTGAGCAGTGTCCCACCCTCCAGCTAAAAGGACATGAGTTTTATCCTCTCACCTTCCTGGACACACAATATTTGCACCTCAGGGTTGGTTTTAATGTCTTTTCTGCATCAGCCAAAATTTAGCATGTGCTGATCTGAGCTTTGCAGTTTAAGTGCATGAGGAATACGAGGTAAACTGGAGATGTGCACACAACTTACTCATCTCGTGAATTGCTCTCACTACCTTTAAAAGACAAGGGGAAACATCCCAATACCCTTTTGTTCTTCATATCTTCACCTCATAATGATAGAAATAAATAAAATTCATTTTATACATTTTCAATTTGTATATGTACATGTGTGTATATATATACATGCACATTTATATAATACATTTTAAAATTTTAAAAGTCTTACAGATTTTATATATGTATGAAAACACATGCTCCCTATATACAGGTGGGGTTGGACATACAGTTCTTGCTGGAAACTAATATTTCAGTTTTATCTCCTGTGCAGGCTTTTACAAATAATGCTAATTAAAAGCTATTTATATTTTGGTCGCTGTTTTTTTTAGATAAAAGAAGTAGAGTCTAATGGTTTAGAACTAATTATTGCAGTAAGTTTTGCAATAAACACTTTTGATAACAGGAATGATAGTGCAGGTTAGCATGACAATTTTTAGCATCTATTAAGTCTTGTGAGTAGCTTTAGAATTCATAACTTGTAAAACAGTCAGACAGAAGCCTATCCTGGGTGAATAGTTTAGCACAAAATACTCCCTTGCCTTCACTTTGTTTTTATTGCTTCTTCAGCACAAGGATGCTGCCAATATTTTGACACTTTTTTTTCTCCTTAAAATCTGTGTAGCTCTGTCTCTGACGGTGTGCCTTCAGAGAAAAAGAGCAAGGGACTGGGCTATTCTTGGACTTTCTTGTCAAAACACTGACATGATAATTACCAAGGGACAATACAATTTGGCAACGGGAGAGTGGGTGTTTATGCTTTGTGAGAGGGTGTCGGTATGGTTAGTGCGTTGTTCACGTGTCACCTCCTGCTTCTGTAACGTGAAAGGGCCTCCATCTTCAAATGCAGTTGAGGAGTGAGGGCACTTCTGTGAAAGGTGACTTAAGACCTGGTGTTGCTTTTGTCCTGGACTGCCCGTTTGCTGGGATGTGAAGGAGAGAGGCCTCTGTGTTACGCCAGTGCCTCGCAACTCTCAGGAGCCATCGGAGTGAAGGAGGCCATGTCGGACGTCATGTAATGGCTCTTTGGCCTTCCTGCATCTGGGGCCATGGCACTGTCCGCGGGCTGGCAAAGGAACAATTTTGGATATTGGAGGGTCTCTCTGCATGGCCATCCTTTTGTGGCCAGTTATCCTGGCTTTGTGGCTGTTTTGTACAGACAAAGTGACATAAACCAGACTGATTACAAGGGAGGACTAGAGCTCCGTCCTTATTCCAAAATCACAAAAATGCCTGTCAGGCAATGTCTGCGGTGTGACCTGGGGCACTCCCAACAAGGAGAACAGGAGCTTCAGAGGTATTTCCTTGAGCCCTGGGGATAAATCATTCTTGGCGGAGATAATTTAGATTTGCTCAGGGAGGCAGAGCTCTAGCGGTGACAGGGAAAATGTTTTATGGTGTAATTTTTACTAGACACTCATGGCAGCTCTCTTTAGCCCATCAGTTGCTAGTTTCCTGGTAGCACACAGTAGTAAGACCTAGGACTGCCTTTGAAAAAGGGAGGAAAAAGGCAGGATACTTACTCTGATTTCCTTTGCAACTTTGTTTTTACTAGTGGATACTACAAAGTAGAACTTGTGAATACTGCAAAACTGAGGAGTGTGTGGAGATCAGATGATAACTTTATGACTCAACAATAAAGTATGGTGAAGTAGGAATAGGTAGATGTTCTGCATACATTAGGAACATTGTTTTTAGAAGGATGCCGTCATCTTTTATTCTGAACTTTTTGGAGTAGGGAGTAGCTTTGTTCTGTATTTCCACATTGCCTGGCGCATTGGGTTGCTATTCTGTCAGGAGCATCCAAATGCTACTGCAAAATAAATAAAGGTAGTGCTGTACAGACTGATACGCTGCACTTTCTTTGTTAGCTCCCCAATAACACTTACTGCTTTAACAGCACCAGTGCTTTTGGAATAGTGTAACAAATCCCCCAAACGCCTGAGCTTCCTCCTTCAATACTTAGCATGGAGTAAATAGCACCTTCTAGGCACAAAGTACTCAACGTTATAATAGGGCTCTGCCAGGAAGGAGATTTTTAAATGAGATAAATTGAGACAGGCCTAAGAATTCTTCAGACAGCTAAATACCACATGCTAAACTGGGGGAAAGCCTCCAGTTTGATGCAGAGACACCCGAGTTGGCTTTAAATGCATTGCTTTGTGTACAAGAAGTCTAGCTGTGGCAATACAGAACGCTTTGCAAGAGAATTTACTCTGCCAGAGAGACTGCCTCTTTCAAGAGCAACGACAGCAACAACAATAAAAAGGTACCTTCTTTTTTGCCATAACAATTCTTCAAGAAAATATTAAAAACCTAACAAGACAGAACTCTGGTACAAAAAGTAACTAAAAAAAAAAAAATCCTATTTAGTGACTAAGAAAGAGGTTGTGAAAAGGCTGCAGTGAAAGGGGATGACAGCATCCCAGATGCTTTAGATTGTACCAGAAGTAGGCTTTCTGCTGGAATCCATGCCCCTTTGAACATCATCGGCCCCTGCCCAAGGCTCCTTGTCAAAATCCAGCCCAGCCGTGCTATCTTTCCTGGGGACGTTGAGGTGTGCCCAGTCCCTCAGCCATCACAGCACCTGTGCTCATAGCGAACTCGCCATGGAGGAGGACAGCAGTGAAGCAGATCATGAGCTTTCTTTTAATAAAAAAATTGACAAAAAGATCTGTGCAAGAGACTTTGCAGAAACCTCTGAGGGATGCTCTGGCCCAGTAAGTCTTAAGGGCTGTGGCTAGTTTGCTCTGAAGTATTTGTATCAAAGTAATGTAAACACTGTACTGCTTCTCTTTCATTTATTTTCTTTCACATGCTTCCAAATGTGCTAATTTTATGCAAAGATGTCTGTTAGCTGTAACAAATATTTATCCTCTACAGGAGCTGAGCTCTGTTGAGTACACAGCAGCAATTGTAAGCAGGCGTTTGAGCGAGGCAGGTGTGCAGCTGCTCCATTCCTCCTTTTTTTTTCCATCTGGCTACCTTACGTTACCCTCCTCAAAAAAGCTGAACTTCCCAAGGTCTGGTTCTGTGTATGGAACTGTAATAGGCTTCAGTGGGAGCTGTGCATGAAGTATCTGAAGGTAGCTGAGAGCTCAGAGAGGTATATCCACTACTTAAAGCAGGTGATTTCTCTGAGCAAACTATTCATATTCCTGGCCAGCAAAATAAGCTTGTCCTGAACTTCAGAGCAACATAAGCACAAAGTAATGCATTGTTTTTACAAGTAAAAGAGCCTTAACAGAAAGCAGCAGGAGGTAGAGGATGGTTTTCCCAAGCCTTTTGTGTTGTGTCTTGTAAATTTTGAATCTGCTCCAAAGGAAAACAACTAGACGTGCTTTCTTTGGACACTGCGCCTTGGTTATCTTGAAATAGCTCAAGTACATTCTGCTTATGATCATGTCGCATCAATGATACTTTTTAATTCGTGAGGGGGGAGGAAGGCTTGGAGAGAGCAGGTGATTCACATTACTTTCTGTTCTGTGAGAGCAGATTGTAATTTGTCTCATAATTCTTCTGACTCATCACTAGAAAAGATGTTTAATACAATGAGCTGCTAAACCCAATTGTTAGTACTTTCTTAGTAAAATGAGATTAGTATACTCCTCTAATGGTGTGATTTATGGCAGATTTTTAGACTTTCATCTCATCCAAAGGCCCCAGTAAAGTCCTAAGGCTCATCTAGCACTACAGCTAAACATCCTTAAAAATTCCATCACCAAGGTGAATATTATTTGCTCATCAAATTATGACACAAATTCGCTTTCCATATATGTGTTTCAAATTTATATGTCAGATATATGTAATTATACACACACCCCCTCTTTAGGAAAGGCTGAAATAATTCCCGGACATTGTGACTTAGAGGACAACTAATGCAGTTTGGGGATTGTTTTACCTGTTGGCTCAGGAAGTAGGCAAACTGAAATTCAAGCAACTACAACCTCTTCTTGCTAAGTTGTTCTCCTGGAAAATTCATCCCTGTAATTCGAGTCTCACCCCAAGTTTGCTCCTATAGACACATCTTTTTTGCCGTCTTTTGCATGAAGAGGCTGAACACTTAAGCGGGAGGGCTGCGCCGTGGGGTCTTGCAGAGCAGAGGTGAAGGGAGGAACAGTTGGAGAATGCTCACAGTTTTTTTAAGGTCATGAGGACATCAGCTTCCTAAATGCCTGAAGCCAAATGATTTTGCCTCGTCCATATGCAGATCTGCCAGTTAAAACCATGCGGTGAGGTGTGGTTGGACTGTGATGGTGCTTAATCACAGACTGGCTCCATGTGCCCTCTGTGGCTTGGAAAGACATGGCTTGTCCCTTCTGGAGAGTGTCTTCAGGTAAGAATTTCTCTTCTTCCTCGTGCAGAGAGGGAAGCATTTGGGTCAGTCCAATAGCTCCAGTGAGCTGCCAGATCATACACTCGGCAGTATGTGGATTTTGGTAATGGGAAGTCTTTGCTGAGGACTGTCCCAGCGTTCCTGTAGCCCATATGTGTACTTTATTGCTCTGCACTGTCCGAGCAGCCTCTCAGGGCACTCCCAGAGCAGAAGTCTAGAACAAATAGCAATTTCAGTTCCAAAATACTATACAAAAACCTTTCTTAAGTGGTGCAATAGGTGATGGACAGGAGCCATCAGTTCACTTTCTTTTGGGCGTACCACCCTATGGAAAAATTTGATTTTATGAGTAGTGGCACAGATGCCGTTAAGAAGCCAATGACCACCTAGGTAATCAGCACGGTTTTCAGTATAGTTATTTAGTAATACCTCAAGTTGTCATTCTTCATGAAAATGATCACACCAGTTCCAAGTTGTTTGTTTCCTCCAATGAAAAGCTGTTTTTACAAAGCTATGTGAAACAGCACTTCATGCTGTAAAATGCAGTTCATGTTTCATTAGACTGTATTCTCATTGAGTTTTTCATTGGTAGCATTTGCAAAGTACTTATTAAATGAAATTGTAAAAGCTGTATTTTTATTTATATAAATATGAAACTGTTATTACTCATCTATATGTATTTTTTTGTACAAGGTTTGTTCATTAAACCAAACCTTATTAAAGAAATGATACTGTGAAATGCGATAAATTTCTCCATGCCTTTTCATCAACAAGAGCTGCCTATAGTCTGGTGACCTAAGCCTGTTTATACAAGTCAGAGCTGAATGTTTAATGCAGTAATACAACCACAATATGTAGTTCCACAACTCCTTTTAAGCTCCTGCATAATTAGCTTCCATGAATTAGTTAATGAATTAGCTTTCATTAATATCTCACCTCTACAGTTACAGAGGTCACCTTCAAATGCAGACAGAGGAGTTTCCGAGCAGTAATTCTAAGAGATGGGAACTGTCCTCATTAACAGCTGTAGATGTTAACTCTGAAACTTAACAAAGACTATTAAAATTTGAACAGTAATATCAAATTACTTTTTACTTGTCACTTTCAGAGCAGTGAAAGTTCTCCCTACCATGATCACAGCTATATCCAGGATGTATTTAAAACCATTCCGTTCCTTATTGACTGCCACAGGTTACAAGTATCATGGCCAAAATCTGTGCCAGCCCTCTACAATGTAATTGGGTTTTTGATAATAAAAATATCAACACAGAGCCTAACATGGCACAAGTGAGAGGGAATGGGATCTGGAGGCTGTGCTGCACAGTTAGGTCTCACATGAGGTGGAGAGCTGCCTATTGGGATCACATGGAGCCAGGCAAGGGCAGCCCTGGGTTTTCCAGAGGGAACTGTTAGGCTGACACAAGAGAGGAGTCCTCTGCCACACATGCCTCCACTTGCATGGTGGGCATCTCTCATGAACTCGGTAAGCTCACTCAGAGTTCTCTTTTTGCTCGAGAAAGAGCTGTAGTGTCAGTCCCAGTGGAGCCAGAGGTAGAACGTTAAAAAGAAAAAAAAGTGAAGAAAAATTAAAAAAATAATTTTCTTCTAATACCTGACCAATGCGTAATGTGCTTGGCCATTTTGGTGTAAAATTACTAGGATTTTTGTGTCTGTAAAGGGAGAGGGTAAAAGACAGACCTTCAGGGAGAAGAAGAGGTTCACTAGTTTATAAAATTGTTTCTTTTTAAAATACAATAACCATAGAAAAAGACCCTTAGGATGGAAATGGGAGTTCTCTGTAAAGACTCTTCATGCTGATCAGCAGCGACAAGATGTAAAAAAAATACCAGTGACAGAAAGATCACTTCATTTGCAAACATAATAGTCTCTAAGAGAGGTGTTCGTACAGCCAAAGACATTACTCTCCTTGCCACTCATTACTGCGTGGTTAGTGTAAAGGACGTTATGATCATGCAGACGGTAAATGAGGAAGCAGGTAACTAACCTACAGCACTTCTTTGAGAGTTGCGTACTGAAGACTTGGCCTCCTGGGGAAACAGCCTAATACCCTGAGATGCAATATAAAACATTTATAACCTCCCTTTTAAGAGGCTTCCAGAGGGGAAGTTTCAGCTTTTCCATTTTGTTGCAGAATGCTTCAGTGGAAGAAATACACTGTGAAGAAAGGGGCAAGCAGAGAAAATTAGCAGTAGTTATCATGCTTTAGAGCTTTTTGTTAGCAACTTTCTTGGTCATTTCTACAAACTAAAATATTTCGAAGCAATAAAATATGTAGACACGGTCATTCCCATTTAAAACATTTTTAAAACTTCATCATATGCAGCTGTCTCTGAGTTTCAAACTGAGTAGGGCAACCACCAGACAGACAAAGCCTTGTGTTTCAAGTGTAGAGCCTAGTGACATATAAACAAGCAGACAGAACATCTGATATACCTTTGTAGCCATGAAAAGGTCTGTTTTCATTTATTTGCCCGTAAAATCTGTGTTTAAACAGTTAAATAACATATACAGTGCGTGAATTTCCTCACTTGGTATGGAAATCTGTGACACGTGACAGGATGTCCGCTTTGTTTAATTTTGCTAGGAAAAGTTAATCAAATCTAGTAACATAGGGTAAAAGTAAAAAAAAAGCCTAATAGAAAATGGAATTATTTTCATTTAGTTCCACCTCTTAATCCGGCATCCTGAGGAGAGAATTTCATATCCCATCCAAATTTATGCTGAGTTTTACCATCTGAAGACATGTATTTAAAAGGAATATTTTAAAAAGAGAAATCCCATTTTAATTACTTTTCAATCCACCCACAGAGGTGCTGCATTTTATTGATTTCATTAGCCGATGGCCGTTCCTCTTGTGTACTCACAAATGCAAATTTTTGAGTACCATCGGGCAATTTCAGTAATGCAAGTCAAATACGTAGACACATACATTGGACAGAGCAGAAACCAAAAATCCTTCCTCTGCCTCCAGCCTGTGTTCATTCTTTCCAAGAACAAGTTATCATTACTCTGAGCTACGTTTGTGCATCCTACCTCCTCAGGGAGGAGAAGGGTCACAACAAGGAGACATTCTAACTGCCACTTGTCTCCGTTTCATACCAGAAATCATTTTTAACGAGCACATTTACTTGTTTCAGGGCAGTCCCCACCATATCGCATCGCCCTGAGCCAGAACACCTGGGAGTCTTCAGTAAGATTGTGTGCGTTGTGAGCAGACCAAAAATAGGCCTGCAAAAGATCCCATAATAAATTGCTAGCTGGTGTGAGTCACCTTTGAAACATGAACTGGTGTGCTCCGTTATTCTGTTTGCAGCGTTTGTATGAGAAGGTTCAGTAAACTTGACTACAAAAATTTATGACCGGTTTGAATGTGTACAAAAGAAGCGAGCTCATATGTTTCCTGATGCAGATGGTGATGGAAACTAAGAGCATGTAGTACTCCAAGTACAAAAACCCACAGAGCTTTATTTAGTGTGACCTGTCACTGTCCCCCTACACATTTCTAACAAGGCAGCAGCATTGGCCAGTGCACTGCACAGTGAACTGCTTCAGCTTAAAATTAACATAGAGGGTATTTCTTATATTCATAAACACAAACTATGATACTAGGTGCTGCTGGGAATTTAAGTCAGAAAAACCTCAACAAAAAGTTAGATTTAATTCTGCTCTCCCTATAATGTAGGCTGAAGACTCACAGTTCCCTATCCACCCTTTAATTCTGGGTCCTTTTGTACCTAGAAATCCACCTTTAATTTCCCCCCACAAGTTTGCAGATCCCAGCAGAGGGTTGGTTCAGACGGCATGACAGCGGGAATATCCAGTCCCAGTCCAGAGGAGCCCTACTGCCAGTGTCACAGCGGAGACTGACTGGTGCTGGTGCAACAGCGGGAGATTTCCCATACAATATTAGTGTCACTCTTTTGGTACCACACAGAGCCAATTAGCCCTGTAGCATGGATTTTCCTTTTATGCCCTACAACGCTCTTCTATACTCATCACAGGAGTGAGGCAAGCCTGCTCCTGGAGCGTAAGGCCCATATGTTGTTTTTCTCAGGAAAAATGAAAAAAAAAAAAAAATCTTTCCTGTGAAGTAATGTATGCTCTATTATCATCTCTTACAATTAGGCCAACCCAATAGTCTTCAAAAACAGGGTAAACCTCCCTTCCTGATGACATTACTCGTTTCCCAGCAGTGACAGAACTGCCCAAGGAAAGATTTGCTGTGGTGGCTGAGCAGGACATGGCACAGGAAACCTTAACATTAAGCAGTGCTTCTGCTCCATCTCAGACTAAATAAGTCTAGCAGAGAGGCAAACAATCATGATTTTACCCTGCCCATGCTTCTAACTGAAGAAATGGAGTTTGGAGACCTTACGTCTCTTCTCCAGAGTCTCTGAACTTGGATGTGATACTGCAGTCCCTTTCAATAAAAAGTGGCACGGAAGTAGAGGAACTTCAGAGCAGTTTAGGGCAGCCCTGGTCTTCACTTACTGCACTATTTTTTTGTTGGGTGATGAGTTCCCTTCCACTGGTTATTTTGAATGTATTTCAATACTAATCTGTTTTATATGAGGTAAAGTACTATATTCCTCAAAAGAACCAAGAAGAGTAGCAAAGCTAGTCTTGTTTGATACTGGGGAGAGAGAAATCAAGAACTCAGATTCATAATGAGAAATTTATTGCTATCTGATAATGTTTTACTGTCTCCTCACTTAATCTGAGGATCACAATCTAGCTACCCTTTTCCTTTGGTCTTATGAACAGCCTATCGATTCAAAGACTAACGGTTTCAAATAAGATATCAAAGCAAAGATAAAGCAGCCATAGGGTAGAAGTTACAAATACAATTAATACAAGCCTGAAAAAGCAAAAGTAAAGAAAAAAATACTTCACTGAACATTAAATAATATGGAAAAAAAACTTGATCCTTCTAATCTTGAAGATATTATTGCATCTGCAATATTTTTCTACAATCTTTAAGTCATTCATGTATTAAATTTTAGGGTGGAGAAGTTAAAGGAGGGTAGACCTGAGGGAATTCTTCAGGTTGCTCTGGGAATTTGAGAGAGAACATCTGAACTCCTCTGGGAGCCTAATGCTCTGTAATAAATGTAATTGCTGAATTATTCATCAAAAGAGCATATACTCTCATAAATGGTAAGCAACAGCTGAGGAAGTGACTGGAAGACTATTTTCTAGGAAGCCTGGAGAGTGATGCTCAGAATTTCATTGTTTGAACTGTCTGAGATAGATATAGCTGCTCTGATTCAGTAGCCTTAGGACAACACACTCAACTCCAAGTGCTTTCCTGCACTCACGTGGGCTATATCCTCTATCCCCCATGCTCAGAGATGGGTGACGTGTAGCAAATATTACCCTGTCTCATTTTTTAGCCAAAGAGCAGCATTTGGAGCAATCAGCCTGCTCCACAATGCCAGGAGGCATTGCACCGAGGCAAGGCACAGCTAATGGACCACACTGAGCAGGGCAGTGCTTCCCAGCAGGTTCCTCCAACCCCGCTCCCGACAGCTGGTGTGTGAGCGAGCCATCAGCCCAGCGAGGCGAGCTCCTGCCAGTTGGCTGACCCGTGGTGTCTTGCCAGAGCACCTGCAGGAAGGCAGCGAGAGCCAGGAACCACTGTTTTGCCCGGAGCTGTTGATGGGTACGATGATACCCAAAGGGAAGCAACAGCTTCGAGCCTTGAATCCGGATCCTCGCTTCTTTTTACCCCCCTTTGAGCACTCTCCAGCTCTAACCAAGAACTGCTACCTAGAGAGCTGGGGCCCTGGCTGCTGTGTTAAAGAAAATGTCAAATCCTGAACACGATGTCTTTTTCTGCAGGTATTGAGAAATGCCTAAAATCAATACTGTGGTCCTGAAAAACAGTTCAATGTTTTACCTGTGTTTCAAAGATGGGAATAAGAGTACTGGGGCTTGTACTGATATGCAAGAAAAGGGAAGAAATGTGGGCTAATGGTATCCAGAGCAGTCTCCAGAAGGTAGGGCAGCAGTTATTTTTACTCGCCTTGAGATTGTGAGGAGGGATAAGGTCTTGTGGTTTCTAACATCTAAAGAAACAGAGGGGAGAGACCAGAGCAGACATGCCAAAGAAACTACAATATCAATATGAGGAACTGCACACATTACTGGAGATGTGCATAACCAATCTCTTACAGCAAGTAAGTGGTGGGAAAGAGGTGACCGGAGGCACCATAGCTTATATTATTCTCTTTCTCAAAGGTAGTTGCCTATAATACCAGAAGAAATATATCACAGGAAGTAATGGAGAAGAGCTGTTTAGTTGTCTGATTAATTATTTTAATAATGCACAACCTTAGGTAGATTATTCTGAGAATCCAGCACAACTGCCTATAAATTGCCCGTTGGCAGTCAAAAAATGAAGAGGCAATTTCTACTCCATTTCTGTCAGTCTTTTTGCAGTGGTTTTGCCTGCCTTTCTATGCAGGCAGTGCACCGAGAAGGGAGGTGGGAGCTAATATTTCTTCAACCACTTGTGGCATCTTTGTTATCCGCTGGTTATTCTAGACTTCCCATCATATCAACAGGGATGGACACCTTCAGAGTACAGCCTCCTCATGAAAACATCCAGCTTATGCTTGTGGCTATATATATATACACACACACCTCTCTGTATCTCTGTATCTACAGATATAGATACACATCTCTAATGTGGAATTACATTTTCTCTGCTTCTGTCCTGTCTGGTTGTCCTTTGGTCCCGCACTACAATGATTTCCACATAGCAACTGGAAGGTCTGTACTGCAGTGCACGGGAAAGGTGTGTCTATGATATGGTGCCAATGTGACGTGTTACACTGCCCAGCTGTGGAAAGGGGATCAACCAGTGTTCCCAGTGCTTGCTGGGATGATGTTACATGACTGTCATGAACGAATGGAGCCAAACTTGGTGTGATTTACACCCAAATGCTCTGGCCTGGAGTAGACTGTGGGATGAAATGGTCTGTTCATGGGTTTTCTTTTAGAGAGAACTAACTGGCTTGCTTCAGAAATGAGCTCAGAATTTTAAAATAAAAGACACACATACACACTCCCTTCAAACCGCCCCCCCCCCCCAAATGAGTTTAGATGTAGTGTGGCTGCAAGGGCCCGGGAATGAACTGAGGACCTAAGTGATTTAACAGCTCAGCATTCCTCACATGCCTCTCCATCTTCAGCCCCCTTTGAAGCAGAGATGTGGTCCCACAGAGTGACTGATTGAGGAGGGTGGGTTTTGGGAACAGAAACCCCAGTTACAGCAGCTTCTGACTCTGAATGCCACAGTTTGTTTCAGTGCTTAACAAATGACATACGCATGACATCGCACACTAAAAATGATCGATGGTCTCAGTAAGGCAGGGAAGCCTGAAATGCAAGCCTTTCGTCCTTCAATGTGGAGAAGCAGCACAGGTTTGCTCTGCTTCTGGAAGGGGAGGAAGGTGAAATTTCTCCACCTATTGCGACTCCTGCTGTTCCTTGTAGGACAATTCCTCCTGAGTAGGTATCCGAAATACAGAAACATAATTCTCGATTCTCTAAGCTGTGCTAAAGAGCAGTGTTTCTGGTACTAAAATCAGGAAGTGCACCGTCCCAGAGTGGCAGACACCTGTACCATGTCCCAGGACCTGCTGGCTCTGAGTCCCAGTGTATGGTAGAGAGTGTGAAGAGCTCAGGAGCTTTGGAGAGACTTGGGAAGGGATGCAAGGTCCCTGGGGCCGTGAAAGAAGGGACATGAGGTGGCCTGATGCCACGGCTGATGGAGAGCTGGGTGCCCTGCCTAGGCTCCGCCACCAATTGTATGCAAAACCCATCATGTTGGGTGTTCACCACTGCAATACACAGCTAAGTGCACAGCCCTGCCCCTCGCCCACGCTCCAGCGTCTGCCCACTGCAGCAGAGGTAGGAGTTCACCCAAAGCCAGGGCTGAACACTGTGCCTGCAGTTGCCTGCCAGGAAGGAAGGTTTGTGGTGTGTAAATCCTCAGTGAATTTTTCTCCACCTCCGAGTCAGGCACGTGAGCTCCAAAAAGGGAGGCACTCTCCTTCCCTGTTTTCTTATCAGGTAGGTTTTCTGCTCAGTATGTGAGCTTTTTTCGAACACTACATTGAAGCCCTTCACTGCCTCACTATATGTAGCCTAAGGTCTCCTCCTGCACCCAAACAAGGAGGTAGTTTCTTACTTCTGCTTCCAGGACAAGGGTTGTTGGCTCCTTCTCTGTATTCCTAATTTAGGCAAAGGTAGAGCTTTTGACTGCCTCAAACCATTTTCTTCTTTCTCATAGCCAGCACGAAAGAGATTTTTTCCCTTCTTCAATGTTCCTATGTGTTTGTGACAGCTTCAGTCCCAGGTTATGCTCTTCCAAATACACAGTAGGAAGAAAAATCACCCTCTGGAAAAAATTGCCTACTTTACACAAGAAGGTCAACATTTTAACATTAAGCTATGCAGCATCTACCTACACTTTGCAAATTTAATTCACCAAATGATTCACCAAAGCATGTGTGTGGTCATATTTTTTTTTTTTTTTTAGGAACAAAAAATACATTGATTTCATTGCAAAATCAAATACAAGAATAAAAAATAATTGACAAAAAATAGCATTCTAATTCGGATTAGCATCCACAAACAAAGTATATACAGTTTCAATTAAACTTTTTTTTTCCTTTGACCAAAAAAGATAGTGATCTGTTATTTTGTTTATTTTTTAATGTAATAAAAGTAAAAGCTATCTTCAAAGAAATGAGATAATGTCCATCAATAATTTACTTTCAACGGCTATAATATTTAAAGGTAATCATCCACTGGGCCATTTATTAGTCCTGACAGAGTGAATACAGTGTCAGATATCATTGAAAGGCCTGGAGGATTAAGGCACCAACCCTGCAAACTCTGACATGCTTGCCAGTCAAACTAGTCTCCAAGATATAGTTAAACCAGGTCATAACCCTTTGCTTGAAGTAAATGCATTTAAGTCTGGTCATGCTTTGGATCATTGTCTCTCTGGCTGCAGGGAAAGTGTGAGAGTTAGCTCAGCACTGGAGGAAGAGTTTTATATAAATGTAATATACTGGGTTTTTTCTTGATACATCGTATAACAGATAACTGACAGTCTGTATAATTTGTCTATAAAACTCTAATTATATACTCTGTAAAGTATTGTAAGAACTAGAAGTAAAAAAAAAAGTATTAGACTGATGGGCTCTTTCAGTGAGGTTAGGAATTTCAGTAAGCAGATACCTCTCAGCAATTCTTTTAAATCCTTCAGTGATGTGCAGGAAAGAAAAAACTTTGGCTTCAGATATTTGAATCATATTTGCTTATATAAAAACAACTTTTCTTCCTTGTATTCTGGTTTAAAGAGCGTCATAAAATCAGATTGTGCAGCTATAGCATTACGGTGCATTTTATTAATTTAATAACTATGATGTCTGTGATTTTCTGTGCATCCAAGGAAGAAAAAAACCGAACTCACCAACATAGTTTTTTCCATAATTTAACACCTTGTCATATTGGGCCAACCGATAATATATTATGATTAGAAGCAATGCTGCTAAAGGAGGAGAAAAATGAAAGACTGAGTATTAAATCTGATCCATGCGTCCAAATCAATGTTGCTGCCTCATGTAGCAAATACTATTTTATTGGCATTATCCGCCCCTTTCTCTAATCTGCCATATCAAACCACACACTAGTTGACAAGTGTACATTAGTCACATTTAACATCTTTTGTCCTGGAACAGCAAACAGAACGATAATTGGGCTGTTTGGAGAAAAGCCCCGTTGCTGACCGCGCTCGGCCAATGACTCCTTCAATGCCCGACTGCCCATGCCGTGGTGCCCGTCTGCTTCCCGAGGGCAGCAAACAGCCCGGCAGCAGCAGCACCATCCCTGACCCAACGCGCCGACCTGTCCGTGCCCAACACCCGAACAGAAACAACCCAGCCTGGAGGAGGAGGAGAGCTGTCACACGTCTCCTGCCCAGCTGGTGTTTCACGAGCTGCCCCGCTGCGCCCCGTGGAGCCGTCTCGCTGCCGCCTCCGCCACGGGATGGCTTTATCTTCCCTTTGCAGCCACCGGCTCCCCGCTCCCTCCCTGGAGGGTGAGAAGTTCGGGCAGCTCCTGCCAGCAGCACGACAGCCGCTTTATTGCCGCATCAACGCTGTAAAGTGCTGGAGCAGAGCCACGGAAACTTCTTCTAAATGAAAAATGAAACTTTTCTGAGCAAAATGGGAAAAACCAGTCGTGTTTTTTGCTGCAGCGGTGTGTGTAGTGCAAACCGTGGCCCGCGGTGATGCACTGCGCAGGTAGAGCAAGCCTGAACGTCTCTAGCTCAGGCGCAAAGCAGGCTGGGCTTTTCTTGCTTAGGCTATGCTTAGCTTAAACTCATCCATTTTATGATTAAAATGTGCATATTTAGTCCCAGAAAATCCCCTCTACCATGGAAGTCAGATCTCAGTAAGTTTTTCTTCTTGCTGATTTTCACACTCTTCCCAGAGTAAAGAATCTGATTTCTCTTTTTCCTCTGGATCTAAATTACATTTATCTTAGAGCTACAACTTCTCATGTGCAATAAGCATTCTTTGCTTCCTCACAAACTTCCATGGGCTCTGCCAGAGCTGAAAGAAAGTATGGATAGTATCTGAAATTCGAGAAGAAGTGAAAAGAGAGTAAGGGAATATTTGTTTTTATTAATTTTTTCATAGAAAATCAATAATGTCAGATTATGACAGAAAGACCAGTATTATGAACTAACAAAACCCAGCCAGTTATTACATGACAGTTGCTGAAGGCAATTAATGTGCCAGGTACCTTCTCATCATATTTTAAATAAATAAGCCTATTAATCTAATACAAAGAAACATTTGCACACTGCAACTGATTCAAGTTTTATTGTGCTGCCATCAAGACCAGAAACGCCTTAAAATTCAGTGCAAAAAAATGCTGAAAATTAATACAACCCCCTAAGTTTTACCATGAAAGTTGAAGTAGCATTTAGCACTATCCGAAACCAGCAGATTAGTGTATTGCAGCACTTCAGAGGCCCTATTTCCAGAGGCTGTCTCCCAGGTGGATTCTCAGCTGTCAATGCAGCCGAGCATTGCAGCCTTTTCCTCAGTGGAGGAACTAATTTGGGTATTTCATGGGGGAAAAAGGAGCCAGGGAGAAGTAGTCTGTAGGCACGTAATACCTTTGAGATCTCTACCCTTTTGGTCAAATATAGCTGAAATTAGCTGACATATGAACAACTATAAAACAAGACCTGAAAAACAAAACAGGTAAGCCCAACTTCCTTTGGAAAGTAAGCTATAAAGGCAGAATGGATAAACGCAGCTTTTTTGCCTTACTTAGAAAAGCAAACTCACGCTAACCAACCAAAACCAGAAAAAGCAGCTAGGATGGTTGGTAGAGGGTGGCAGGAAAAAAAAGAACACAAATTAAGTAAAATTTACAAAACATTAGCCCTTACTGTCACTCTTTGACCCCAGCAGTTTAAGCCAAATAGCATTATTTTCAATGACAGAAGCAGAGATTTCAGGACAGAAGAGGAATACCTTCAATAAAGGCAAAGTTTGAAAGGCCAAGACACTGCTACTGTGCTTCTCTGTCAGAAGGAAAAATTTCAATAGAAAAACAATGAGTAAAATTTATGTTTGGTGCACCTCTCAGGTAATTCTACTGACCCCAACTGAATCATATCCCTCAGCCAGGGATGTTTTCTGATTTTTGGTGAAAGTGCAGAATACAGAGAGATTCGCTGTCTCTGCCTCTGGGTTCCCGCACTAGGAGCCCAATTTAGCCACCAGCTTGAGACTGTGCCTAATTGCAATCAACATTAGTCGTATTTTCAAGTCTTTTGCTGAGACTGAACCTCCATGTATTTCAATTTTTGGTGAGGTGGCCATTGTGCCGGTAGTTGACAGAGAATTACTATGTAGACTTAACAGCTGTTTTCAAACATGTTTCCAAATTGGTAGCTTGCTTCACATGTCGAGCCGTTAATCAGATTGCTGTGCCGAGCAGAATCAGTACAGCGTGCTTTAAATATCTAGACTGAGACAGCTAGAGAAAATGATCAGCAAATGGCATGAAGCAGATGTACAGTAGCTATAGAAACCACAGCTTACACAAAACAAATAAGCATGGACCATTACCTACAATTTGGTTCACGTTCCTTCAACTGCGTCATAACATCTGTTGTAAGGAACCTTGTAGGGAGCACTGAGAAAATATGTTGAACACAAATACTGCTGAACAAAGAGTAAAGCCATTTCAGACTTACTGGTGCTAGAAGGGTATTTAAATATACTAATAAAGAAACTAATGAGGGATGCTGTTGGTGCCAAAGCAAAACACTAGAGAAAATTAGCTGCAGCAACCTGCCTGTGGAGCAACACACATTACATCACATCATTGGCACAGGCTATAGCAAGACAGTGTCATAACTGCTTTAAGCATCAATTTAAAAAAACCCAAACTGTTAAGAAGTTGGCACTATTCTTATTACTTGATGGCATACAACTGTCACCCTTGAAGATTTTCATTTTCCTCCAAAAATCTGACTGTCACTTCAAAAGTAGATTTGAAATAAGAGGATTTGAAATGAGGACTGGATTTCAGCCAACAGCAGTGACCACAACTTTCTTTGCCTCTTTCTGGGCCTCCAAGGGTCCACCAAGAAAATATCTGCCTTGTTTCAAGCAAGAAAAATTAAAAAAAACCATAAGAAGGAGATGTAAAACCAGACATCAGAAGTAATGAGGTATTATGTCTCTATCCTGAGGCACAAATTAAATTGTCACAGCTTACCGCTTTGGGTTCTCTTTGCTTTAATTGTAGATCTGGTGGGCTGATGCCCTGGAGGGCACTCTGGTATCAGCAAGGTGCTTTCAGACTCTAAATCAAGATGCTGAGTTTGAAAGGTAGATAAGTGCATGAGAAAGCAAAGAGAAAAGTGATTTGGGAGCCAATACCGTGGGTGGTTGTGAGGCTTCATCCACAGACAGGGCCACAGCCTTTCTCAAGAATGAGTGAGAGGTGGAAATAGCAACTGGTCCGCAGCGACACTGAGCCCCTAGTCTGAAAAATGCTCTGATTCTTCCCTGGAAAACTGTGTTGCACCTGTACTTGGTAAAGAGGTTTGGCTGACTCTGTGCCATTAACTGCAGTCAACCACTGTTAGCATCTGTGCCCAGCTTTGAAGAGGATCCTTTATAGAGGATCGAAAAAGAAAGTTAGGAGGGATGAGCATCCATATGCACGCTAAATCCTGGAGTCTTCATGCATCAACCAGCAAAACAAGAAATGAGTATCAGAGGATTAACTAGTTTCATAGAATCATAGAATTAATTAGGGTGGAAAAGACCTTTAAGATCATCGAGACCAACCATTAACCAAGCACTGCCAAGTCCACCACTAAACCATGTCCCTAACTGCCACATCTGCACGTCTTTTAAATACCTCCAGGGATGGTGACTCAACCACTTCCCTGGGCAGCCTGTTCCAATGCTTGACAACCCTTTTGGTGAAGAAATTTTTCCTAATATCCAATCTAAACCTCCCCTAGCGCAACTTGAGGCCATTTCATCTTGTCCTATCGCTTGTTACTTGGGAGAACAGACCGATCCCCACCTCACTACAACCTCCTTTCAGGTAGTTGTAGAAAGCGATAAGGTCTCCCCTGAGCCTCCTTTTCTCCAGGCTAAACAACCCCAGTTCCCTCAGCCACTCCTCATAAGACTTGTGCTCTAGACCCTTCACCAGCTTCATTGCCCTTCTTTGGATGTGCTCCAGCACCTCAATGATTTTCTTGTAGTGGGGGGCCCAAAACTGAACACAGTATTTGAGGTGTGGCCTCACCAGTGCCGAGTACAGGGGGACGATCACTTCCCTAGTCCTGCTGGCCACACTATTTCTGATACAAGCCAGGATGCTGTTGGCCCTCTTGGCCACCTGAGCACAGTGCCGGCTCATATTCAGCTGGCTGTTGACCAACACCCCCAAGTCCCTTTCCGCCCGGCAGCTTTCCAGCCACTCTTCCCCAAGCCTGTAGTGTTGCATGGGGTTGTTGTGACCCAAGTGCAGGACCCGGCACTTAGCCTTGTTGAACCTCATACAACTGGCCCATCAACCCAGCCTGTCCAGATCCCTCTGTAGAGCCTTCCTACCCTCAAGCAGATCAACACTCCCGCCCAACTTGGTGTCGCCTGCAAACTTACTGAGGGTGCACTCGATCCCCTCGTCCAGATCATTGATAAAGATATTAAACAGAACTGGCCCCAATACTGAGCCCTGGGGAACACCACTTGTGACAGGCTGCCAACTGGATTTAACTCCATTTACCACCACTCTTTGGGCTCGGCCATCCAGCCAGTTTTTTACCCAGCGAAGAGTACGCTCATCCAAGCCATGAGCAGCCAGTTTCTCCAGCAGAATGCTGTGGGAAATGGTGTCAAAGGCATTACTAAAGTCTAGGTAGACAACATCCACAGCCTTTCCCTCATTGACTAAGCGGGTCACTTTGTCGTAGGAGGAGATCAGGTTAGTCAAGCAGGACCTGCCCTTCATGACCCATGCTGACTGGTTGCCTGTACGTGAACCATGATGACCTGGTTGTCCTGTACGTGCCGTGTGATGGCATTCAAGATGACCTGCTCCAAAACCTTCCCCGGCACTGAGGTCAAACTGACAGGCCTGTAGTTCCCCGGATCCTCCTTGCGGCCCTTCTTGTAGATGGGCATCACATTTGCTAACTTCCATTCAACTGGGACCTCTCCAGTTAGCCAGGACTGCTGATACATGATTGAAAGTGGCTTGGTGAGCACTTCTGCCAGCTCCCTCAGTACCCTTGGGTGGATCCATAGACTTGTGCGTGTCTAAGTGGTGCAGCAGGTTGCTGACCATTTCCCTTGGATTATGGGGGCTTCATTCTGCTCCCCTTCCCTGTCTTCCAGCTCAGGGACCTGGGTACCCGGAGAACAATTGGTCTTACTATTAAAGACTGAGGCAAAGAAGGCATTAAGTACCCCAGCCTTTTCCTCATCCTTTGTCACTGTGTTTCCCCCCGCATCCAATAAAGGATGGAGATTCTCTTTAGCCCTCCTTTTGTTGCTAATGTCTTTATAGAAACATTTTTTATTGTCTTTTATGGCAGTAGCCAGATTAAGTCCTAGTTGGGCTTTGGCCCTTCAAATTTTCTCCCTCCATAACCTCGCGACATCCTTGTAGTCCTCCTGAGTTGCCTGCCCCTTCTTCCAAAGGTCATAAACTCTCCTTTTTTTCCTGAGTTCCAGCCAAAGCTCTCTGTTCCATCTGGCTGGTCTTCTTCCCTGCTGGCTCATCTTTCGGCACATGGGGACAGCCTGCTCCTGTGCCTTTAAGATTTCCTTCTTGAAGAATGTCCAGCCTTCCTGGACTCCTTTGCCCTTCAGGACTGCCTCCCAAGGGACTCTGTCAACCAGCCTCCTGAACAGGCCAAAGTCTGCCCTCCAAAAGTCCAAAGCAGCAGTTCTACTGACCCCCCCTCCTTACTTCTCCAAGAATCGAAAACTCTTTATCATTTCGTGATCACTATGCCCAAGATGGCCTCCAACCATCCCATCACCCACAAGTCCTTCTCTGTTCACAAACAACAGCTCCAGCAGGGCACCTTCCCTAGTTGGCTCGCTCACCAGCTGTGTCAGGAAGTTATCTTCCAGACACTCCAGGAACCTCCTAGACTGTTTCCTTTCTGCTGTATTGTATTTCCAGCAGACATCTGGTGAGTTGAAGTCCCCAACGAGAACAAGGGCTAGCGATTGTGAGACTTCTCCCAGCTGCTTATAGAATATTTCGTCTGCCTCATCATCCTGGTTGGGTGGTGTGTAACAGACTCCCACCATGATATCTGCCTTGTTGGCCTTCCCCCTGATTCTTACCCATAAACACTCAACCCTATCGTCACCATCATTAAGCTCTAGACAGTCAAAACGCTCCCTAACACACAGGGCTACCCCACTGCTTCTCCGTCCTTGCCTATCCCTTCTGAAGAGTTTATAGCCATCCATTGCAGCACTCCAGTTGTGAGAGTCATCCCACCGTGTTTCCGTGATGGCAACTATATCACAGTTTTCCCGCTGCACAATGGCTTCCAGCTCCTCCTGTCTGTCGCCCGTGCTGCGTGCATTGGTGTAGATGCACTTCAGTTGGGCTATGGATCCCGCCACCTTTTTGGGGGGAGAAACCCTAATTCCTATGTGACCATTCTCAGGCACTTCTGTGGTTTCTAATACATCAATAACTCTTGTGTCTTTGCTGCTGCATGGCTCTCCATCCCCTACCTCCACTGAGATGGCAGACCAAAGGACCTCGTTAGCACACCATCCCTCAAACATTGGCTTGCTGCCCCCAGGCTTATCTCTAGGGAGCCTGGTTTTATCCCTTCCCCCCCTGAATCTAGTTTAAAGCTCTTTCAATGAGCCCTGCTAACTCCTGTGCAAAGATCCTTTTCCCCCTTTGAGACAGGTGTACCCCATCTGTTACCAGCAGGCCTGGTGTCATGTAAACCGACCCATGATCAAAAACCCCCAAATTCTGCTGGTGACACCAGGCTCGGAGCCAGGTGTTGATCTGCTGGCTCTTCCTGTTTCTTCCCTTATCATTCCCTGCAACTGGAAGGATGGAGGAGAACACTATTTGTGCTCCTGATCCCTTAACCAGTCATCCCACGGCCCTGAAGTCTGTCTTGATTGCCTTTGGACTTCTTGTTGCAACTTCATCGCTGCCTACCTGAAAAATCAAGTATGGATAGTAATCTGAGGGCCGTACCAGGGCAGGAAGCTTTCTCTTCACATCTTTAACCTGGGCCCCAGGGAGGCAGCAGACTTCCCTAAGAAGCAGATCTGCTCTGCATATTGGGCCTTCTGTTCCCTCAGGAGAGAGTTTCCTATGCAATGACCCGTCTTTTTTTTCTTTATGGAAGCAGCTTTGATGCAGGGCATAGGCCGACTTAACCTTGGCAACACCTCCAAGCCAGGTGAACCATCGTCCTTGTCATTGTTCAGTTCCACTTGCAGAGCCTCATACCTATTATGCAAGGGCACCTGGGAAAGTGGGGTAGTCACAGAGGAGGCGTGCCTGCTGTGCCCAGCAGGAACTTGTTGCCATTGCCCCCTATCCCTTAAGTCACTGTGTTCAGCCAGGCGGAGAGAGGAGAGGGAATCCTCCGTGTCATGTGTCCTGTCTGCCTGTTGGGCCTGTCTCAGGGAAGGCAGGGTGCGATTCCAGTAGTCTCTCTCTCTCTCACACTCCCTGATACTCCTCAACCTTCCCACATCCTCCTGGAGCTCTGTCACTAAGCGGAGGAGTTCCTCTGCCTCCCACAGGTGTGCTCACCGCTGCCGTCCGGTACTGGCGTTAAGAGCAGGGCACACCCTGCAGCCTGGCACCTGGGTGGCGGCATGTTCCCACCAGAGCTCTCTCTGGTAAGCTGCATCAGTCGTGGTGGGTGCAGAGCTTAGAGAGGCCATGGCTTTCTGCCGGAGGGGATACCATGCTCCCTGGTCGGGCTGGCAGAGCTTCAGCGCCCTTCCTGCACGCCCTTCCGCGCAAACCGCCACGCAAACTGCCACGCCATGCTCTTGCTGCTGCGCCGTGCCCTGTTTGCCCGCCCTGGTCACAGCAGTCCTGGTCGCTAGCGCTCCGTTGCACTAGGTGATACACAAATATATAGAAAAGAGACAATCCTTGTCCTCGAGATGTTGCAGTGTTAATAGACAAGAGAAAAGGACTGCAGAAAGGAAGGGCTGTTGAGCATGTTTTACAGATAAAAAACTGACATATAGGGAGATCAAGACTCCAAAACACAGAATCTACAAGTGCACTTAAATGAGTATTTCTGCTCTTTCTAGCTCCAGAAAGTCTATGCCCTCAGTCTATCAATAGCCCATATACTAAACTAAGAAGAATTAGAATTTTCCAGGATTTGACACTAGGATAGCTTCCCAATGGCTGCAACAAAGTTTAGGTTTTCCCAGGTCATTTCACAAGTATACTGGGAACAGAGGTAGGAGTGACCACTCAGTATAATGCTCTGCGAGTATGCAAGATGAGAAGAAAAGAAATTATCTCCTTCAAAGAGCATGGGGCCTCTTTTTCCTAGAATCGCCAACTGTAATAGTTGTTACCAACCTATCTTTTTGTTCTTTTTGTTCAGTGGGGTATTCTGCAATAACAGCCTCAAATACGACATCTAAAGATTTGATTGGTATGTGGAAAGCAGGCGTATGTCAGGTTAGAAGCACGGCATGTGGGGCATTTTTTTTTCCCTAAGGATTATTGAATAATATTCCTCAAATATGTCGCTCAATGCATTTAATGATATTTTTTCCCCATACATTATTAATTTTTTCATTACTTTCACATCTTATAGAAAGAAAATTTTCCCCAAAAGTTTAAATAAAATATTTGCAATTTAGTTCTTTCATTATTCATTGAGCTCTAGCTTGCACTTTCTTTTTCATAAACACAGTTCATCAAAAACAAGAGTTTGAGAAGAAGAAGGTGGGCAGTGATACAACAGACACAGAATGGAACTAAAGAAAAGAATTCCACAGATTTTTGTGTTTTACTACCTGGAAGGTAGGACTTAGAACGGGAATAACATGAGTTTCTCTGTGAACAAATAGTGAGTGTGCAGCAGAAGGGAATGATGGAGAACGCTCCCAGGGCTGCCACTAGAGAAGGAGTTATATGTGCCTCTCCAACAGACCAGGACATGCTTAACTATGCAGGCTTGCTAATCCTTTTAAAATTATTTGGTATTGATTTTGTACCAGCTTGTATTCATTTCTGGTGAGTGGCTGGAAAAGGTCACTCATGCATTGTGAAGAACTGGGAGGCATCTGAGCACAGCCTGTCGCCAGAATTTAACAAGGTGATCCAGTCTGTGCATGTGCTTGTAACATGTCACAGCAATGATAATGAAAAGCATATGTATTATCATTTTTTTCTTCTTCCCTTGATAGCTATAGGAGTTAAAAATGGGATAGATAAACTAATAGGAGGAAGAGGAAGGAAAGCTAATAATTTGTCCCATGTTTCCCATTCTGTAACAAGGTGTCATTTTCAAGATATCTTGTCTCTGGTTATCTGAATGCATACACTGAATCACTGACCTGCTGGGAATTTAACAAGCAAAATCCAAGTTTAAACTGTGGTTCTAAGCCCAATTTCCATATTTTCCCAAGGGTGGGCTGTCAGCTCTTACTATATATAATACTTTTCACATTACAAGTGTTGCATTAGGCCTAATGCATCTTCCCTGCCTGAAACCTGTCTAACTGGTGTTGACTAGAAAGTTCCACATGAAAATCTGCGGTGAACAAGTTAGAGGGAAATTATGTTAAAAACAAACAGAAAATTGCTTAAACTGTGTTTTACATTATTTATTATGGAACATTAAAAATGTGCCAGGAGACAAAATGGTGATCGTTGGCTAGCCAGTCCTGTACAGGAGCCTCCAGAGTAGGAATCACAGGGTTGTTGTCCAACCCCCCTGCTCAAGCAGGATCACCTAGAGCAGGTTTGCACAGGGCCATGTCCAGTCAGGTTTTGAGTATCTCCAAGGATGGAGACTCCACAACCTATCTAGGCAACCTGTTCCACTGTTTGACCATCCTCACAGTAAAAAAAGCTTTTTCTTACATTTAAATAGAATTTCCTGTATTTCAGTTTGTGTCCATTGTCTGTCCTGTCACTGGGCACCACTGAAAAAAGCCTGGCTCCGTCATTTTTAACGCCTCCCATAAGGTATTTATACACATTGTCAAGATCCTTCTGAGCCTTCTCTTCTCCGGGCTGAACAGGCCCAGCTCTTTCAGCCTCTCTTTGCATGTCAGATGTTCCAGGCCCTTCACCATCTTCATGGCCCTTTTCTGGATTCTTTCCAGTATGTCCATGTCTTGTGCTGGGGAGCCCAGAACTGGACCCAGCTCTCCAGATGTATCTCACTATTGGAAATGCTTCCCCTAATGCAATCCAAGAGGCTGTTGGCCATCCTTGCTGTGAGGATGCCTTGCTGGCTCATGGTCAACTGGTCGTCCACGAGGACCCCCAGGTCTTTTTATGCCAAGATGCCTTCAAGCCAGTTGTCCCCAGCTTGTATTAATACACTGGGTTATTCCTCCCCAGGGGCAGGACTTTGCATTTGTCCTTGTTGAACTTCATGAGATTCTTCTCAACCCATTTCTCCAGCCTGTTAAGGTCCCTCTGAATGGCAGCACAACTCTAAACTAAGAGGCAGTTTCTCGAGGCATCAAGCCTGTAACTCCTACTTAGCTTTTGAGTGAGAGCCAAAAGCCTAAGTACTTTGGTGGATCTGGTGTCAACTTCCTGCAGTATTTTCCCAAACAGGTTGACAGGGAAAACCATCCCAGTCATTTGAAGATGCTCCTGGGATGTGGGAGATCCAGGCCCTAGAACCTGCTCTGCTTCACTCATAAGAACCAGCTTGGAGCTTTGGTGTAGGCTCCTCCTGGAGCCATTTCAGTTCATGTAGCCTATTGTCACAGGCCTGCTTTATCCCAAATGAACAAATCAGTCACTCAGTTTTCACTAATTCTTCCACAGCTGTATCAATATCCTTTTAACTTCCATTTTTTTCTCAGAATAGCCGTGAGCATGGCAGTTTACGCCCTTTAGACTCAGTCTGACTTTGTAGAAGACTCTTGGCCGAGGCAGGTGATCGTTCCAACATTTATGTTTTGTGTCTACCTAGAAATGAGAGAAGACTACTGAGTGTATATTCACCTGGGGGTAGAGCCTCTCAAAGTTGTTCTATACCTGCTCTTTATTCCTTATTTTAGCCCCAAACTCAGCCACCAGAAGCAAGTGCAATCAAAATAATTTTTTTTAAATAATATAAAGAGGGTCAGATAAGCACTGAAAAAGCCAGAAGTCCTCAGTGTGTGCAACATAGAAGGGATCTATCTAATTTAAAAAAATAAAAATCTGCTTTTCTCCTCAGAGGGTGACATTTTCTCGGGAAAACATCATCTAGCATGCCAGCTGGGTTAGAGATACTACCCATTATCACTAGTATGTAATATTTTTGTCCTCCTACCTGACATTGAGTCTGGCAGAGAAAAAAAATGGTTAATGGGCAGAGAGACACCAATTCTAGTTAAAATAAATTGCCTGTAAAAAATCAAATAAAAAGGGGGAACAAATTTTCATTTCCATGACAATAGTTCTTTAAAAAATACAACCATGTGAAAATGTGGAAGTGAATATGAAATACTTAAAATAAATTGGTTGGCTCCACGTAGTTCCGTATGCCAGTTAGTCCTGTGTAGGAAACTGGAAATTCGGCATATTTATACACAGTGGTAATTATTTCTTATCAGTTCAAATCCAAGTTACGTTTAAATCAGTTATCTGGATTTTCTAAGCTCTACTTTTTAATTCTTTCCTCCAAGAACCTCAGGGAACATGGGGCTTAATTGACGTTGCTTTAGAAGTGGACTTCATAGTGGTGTTCATTATCTGTACTTTAACATCTTTAACAATCATTTTGCAGAGAAATCTGCAAAAGTTGGTCTACCAAAAAGGATTTCTGCAATGTAAAGTTGTTCTTCATGTAGCTTACTTTAGAATTTCGTATCTTTGACTTCATTGTTGTTGTTTGCACTCTTAATACTTTACATATTATTAGAGCAGCTAGTAACTCAGTGCAATTGTAACAATTAATTTAGAGTTGATTTAAATGAGTTTACAAAGGGAATCACAGACTCCTGTTGCCTCTACTTCTGTTTTTTAAAATAGAAGCTAGCAGCACTGCAGATTTAAGGCCTGATCTTATCAATTGTTCCATGCTGTTACCTTCATTGGTCCTGCTGGTGACAATAACGTAGACATGGGTACTCAGGAAAAATACATGAAAAGGAAGAATAGATTTCATGTAACTCTACATTTAGCTTAGACTTTTCAGCCTTTTGAAGGAAAACTTGTTAATATTTTTTAGACCATAAATGGTAGAAGAATGAAGCTTCTGAAATCCATTTGTATATTTCTAGAAAATTTTGTAATATCTAAAGGTGTATGAGATATACTATTACTCAAAGAAAAACAATATTTAAAAAGTACTTGTCTGTGGAAAGAAGTGGCATTACTTTCTGGAGATACAGACACTCAGTGTATCATCCTGAACTCATCTGGAGTTCACTCAGTTCTGCTTCTCACTAACTTGCATATTTCCCATGGAAGATTTATGGTTTAAACACATTTACAGGCCAGAAAAGTTAAGCCAGTGTGTTCTGTAACACATACCTTATGTGTTTTCAGTCTGGTTTCCCAGGGGAATGCAGCTTACGTGATCTTGCTGTCTCTGTCTATCCATCTATTGTGTGCCGACTACAAGCCCATCTGACAGAAATGTAAGATATCAATGACAAATAATTTCCTACAAATTTCATGAACATCTGTGGCCGGGCAGATGAGAGAGATCTAAATTAATGTCCTGTGCTGAGGGAAAGGTTGCAGAGTGAGTCAAACAACAATTGCCAGCAACCTGGTCAGAACAAATTCATCATGTGCATTGGCTGGCTGATGGGTTGGCACATGTGCAACTCTGACCCAAGCACAGCCCCTTGCCTAACCACGGAGAAAGGGACACGACCGAGACATAGTCTCTCATATCATGAGCGTGGAATGATGGGCCATTCGGGGTCCCCTCTGTGCCCAAAGGAAGAGGGAAAATGGAGATAACGCAGGGGAAGCCAGGCAATGACCCGAGGGGACAGCTGGTGGGTTATCGTGGCAGGGGGTAGGGAAGGCGCCGGGCTATTGTTGTGAAGAAGTGAAGCAATGCAGAAAACAAATCCCTACGATAGCATCTGCATTAGTTCCACTGGTTCCAAGGCAATTTGTTTGCTTGGAATAATAATGGGAATTACTCTTGTGTTTGCTGTTTTAATATGACATTCTTGAGTGTGTTAGGGCAGTAGAGGCAGAATCCAAAACTATTGGGTTTATTAGCATGAATTTTGCTGAAGGACTTGAAATGCTGAGATTGGAACGAATATTAGATTCAAGCCTCTTGAGGGTAAGTAGAGCCACGTTTGAAAATGTATTTTATATACACTATTTATTTATTATTCTGTAGTTTCTCAGACACATTTCCTCCCACCGTCACTGTTGAAAAAAATAAAAAAACAAACAACAAAATTACATTTAGTATTTAAGAGAAAAAAAAATGGGAGCAAGATCTGTAGATAGTGTATCGTTCTGGAACCTTAGTGACTGAAAAGATTTAATACTCCTATTAACAATAGCAAACAAAAAGTGATTGATTATATTAAGCCAAATAACTTGTGTTCTGCTAAAGTATATCTTCCATCCAGTCATAATTTGAAGTTATCTAAAAATTAAGAATCTGCTCCCAACCCTGGTAATTTGTTTCTCATTGATTACAAATAATGAATGTTCTTAATTTCTCATTTCTATTTAACAAGCCTGAGCGTACAGCCATTAGTTCACTTTATCATAGATTCATAGAATCATAGAATTAATTAGGGTGGAAAAGACCTTTAAGATCATCGAGTCCAACCATTAACCTAGCACTGCCATGTCCACCACTAAACCATGTCCCTAAGTGCCACATCTACACGTCTTTTAAATACCTCCAGGGATGGTGACTCAACCACTTCCCTGGGCAGCCTATTCCAATGCTTGAGAACCCTTTTGGTGAAGAAATTTTTCCTAATATCCAATCTAAACCTCCCCTGGTGCAACTTGAGGCCATTTTCTCTTGTCCTATCGCTTGTTACTTGGGAGAAGAGACCAACACCCACCTCACTACAACCTCCTTTCAGGTAGTTGTAGAAAGCGATAAGGTCTCCCCTGAGCCTCCTTTTCTCCAGGCTAAACAACCCCAGTTCCCTCAGCCACTCCTCATAAGACTTGTGCTCTAGACCCTTCACCAGCTTCATTGCCCTTCTTTGGATGCGCTCCAGCACCTCAATGTTTTTCTTGTAGTGAAGGGCCCAAAACTGAACACAGTATTTGAGGTGCGGCCTCACCAGTGCCGAGTACAGGGGGACAATCCCTTCCCTAGACCTGCTGGCCACACTATTTCTGATACAAGCCAGGATGCTGTTGGCCTTCTTGGCCACCTGAGCACAGTGCCGGCTCATATTCAGCTGGCTGTTGACCAACACCCCCAAGTCCCTTTCCGCCCGGCAGCTTTCCAGCCACTCTTCCCCAAGCTGGTAGTGTTGCATGGGGTTGTTGTGACCCAAGTGCAGGACCTGGCACTTAGCCTTATTGAACCTCATACAATTGGCCCATCAACGCAGCCTGTCCAGATCCCTCTGTAGAGCCTTCCTACCCTCAAGCAGATCAACACTCCCGCCCAACTTGGTGTCACCTGCAAACTTACTGAGGGTGCACTCGATCCCCTTGCCCAGATCATTGATAAAGATATTAAACAGAACTGGCCCCAATACTGAGCCCTGGGGAACACCACTTGTGACAGGCCGCCAACTGGATTTAACTCCATTTACCACCACTCTTTGGGCTCGGCCATCCAGCCAGCTTTTTACCCAGCGAAGAGTACGCTCATCCAAGCCATGAGCAGCCAGTTTCTCCAGCAGAATGCTGTGGGAAATGGTGTCAAAGGCATTACTAAAGTCTAGGTAGACAACATCCACAGCCTTTCCCTCATTGACTAAGCGGGTCACCTTGTCATAGGAGGAGATCAGGTTAATCAAGCAGGACCTGCCCTTCATGAACCCATGCTGACTGGGCCTGATCACCTGGTTGTCTTTGCCTGTTACAATAAAGAACCTTTTAGGGTCTGTATTTTGTCTCCTCAAAGTACACTGTAATCATGTCACTTCCAAGTTTTCTTTTGATAAACTAAACAGATGATTGAGTCTGTAACTACAGCTCTCTTGCTCTTAAATCATTTCATGGCCCTCTTCTCACCAGCCTCCAACTTTTCAACATCCTGCAAGCAAACTATAAGCAGCTAATACAGGACCCATCTCACCAGACAGCAAACGTCTAAAAGACGTTTAAACGTCTAAAAAACGTCTGTATAATCACTTTCTGCTACCAGATAATTCACCTCGACCCACCTTGCATGTCCATTTCTGGATGAGACAAATCTCTTCTAAGCTAGTGCTGATGAACCCCAGTTTGTTATTCCAATGTTGGGCTCACCAGTACAGTGTATTGAGGTAAAACTACATCCTACTTCGACTCACAACTTCTTTGCTTGCATAGCCAAAGGCTGCCTTAATCCTTTCTGCTCCAGCACCACTCCAGAATTTCACGCTGAATTGTTTGTTCATTCTGACCCCTAAATCGTCTTCAGACTTGTGTGTTCAGGATTCAGTACCCGACCCTATTCCTTTTCTTAGGTTGAATTATCTAGTTAGTTACTGCCATCTGAAGGGTTTTCAAAAGATTCAGCTGTATTGTGGCACTGAGCTATGTAACAGGTATACGTGCCACTCACAAAACCAGATGCAAAACAAACAGATTGCTGCCACAAAGTCTGGGTCCAAAAGTAGCTAACAACAGGTTATTCCCAAACATGAGGTAGCATGAGCTCTCCAATATGCCATACTTTGTCCTTTCATTTCCGTCACAGCTTCCAACTGCTTCATTCCTTAGATGAAGACTAAGAGAGTTGACCCGTTCCTGTTGCTGTCTCCATCCAGCTCTGGAGTAAAATATTAATATTTCATGTTAGCTCTATAAAGTAATATTTTTAAACAGCTTCTGCAGCTCTTGTGGGAGTTGCCAAAACCAGAACACTCCCAAGTAGAGGGACAAGGAGTAAAATTTATCTGCCTACATCCCTCACTACACCTGTAACTCATGTAGTCAGGTATCTATATTATTTCAGTTCCTCATATTTACTTGAGAGAGTGCTGGCTTACAGCCATAAAAAAAAAAAAATCCACTTTTCCTACTGCTATTCCTGTTAAAATATACTCTGTCTCTCTTTATTATAACGTAGGACTCAGCTGAAAACCAGGATCTTGATTCTTTAGTCCAGTCCACTCATGACCATTGTCAGCCCATATGCATTGAGTTGTGATACAGCTCTTTGCCTGACTTAGGTATAAGAATAGTCAAGGAATCCCTTATGCTACACTTCTTAAGAAAGCAAGTAGATATCCTTGCCTAAGGTTACGTGTTTTTCTTCCTTGTAGTGTGTAAAGAAGAGAAGGCTGTAAAATCAAGTCGTCAAAACAACATTCAAAAACATACAGTTTATACGTATCACAAACGTAGGTGTATATTGCTGCTTCTCATTGTTAGTCACAAAGGTTTGTCTTCCTTTATTTATCTGTAACCTGTACTAAGTTTTATTACCTTTTACATACATATATGGTAAAACCAGACACAGGTGGTAAACACAGGCAGGCACCTGCTTATATCGGGGGGCACTTATAAAAATTATCTCATAGACTTCAGCATACATATGTAGATGTACTCTGCTGCAGAAGAAACCTCAGTGAGAGTGAAAATGCACGTGAGATCTGGGAAGGTGAGAGTCCATCTTTGCTGATATTTGAAAAAGATACGAATTCATCAGGCCTGAAATAAGGCTGTATTATGAAGTATTTTTCTTTTTAAGCACCTGGTAGCACTTGTGTAATAGAAAGTCTGTCAGCCTTTACAATATGAAACTATAAACACTTGATAAAACAAGACCTAGGAGCTCAAATAGTGTACATAGCATCAAGCTGGGAAGCCTGGCTAGTTTTTCTCCTATTGGGACAGTAAGTAAATAAAAGACTCCGAGTCACTCTGAAAGCAGTTGTCTTTCTATAAAAGAAGAATGGGGACATGTAGTTTGTTTCCTTATGACAGGCAAACTAATCCTTAAAATTGCTAATTCTTTTTTTTTTATGTATTTAATATATAACCATTGTGCTGTAGCTTAAATGAATCCTGTGTAACATACTTTTGTTGACTGTGCAGTTTTCCTCTTTTATTTAATATTCTTGAATGCTTTAAAACAACATGTTTTTTTCTCTCTCTCCTTGAGATACTATTTGGTATCTGAAAAACATGAACACTAGGTCCTTTCAAAGCGACATCTCCTTGCCTGCTGTCGGCTCTCCTGGTGGCTCTCCTCTAGGTCCTCATCTCCCCTCCTGCTCCACACCGTGTTGCTGCCCAGTACCCAAGGTACCCTTGAGCCTTAGCCCTAGTAATGCTGAGGCCCTGCTAGATGCAATAGTAAATGTGCAGAAGCTTAACAACCAATCAATGTGCAACATTTACATCTGATTAGCACCCTCCAGTCAGCATTAATAACATCACTGACAGGAACAATCAGTAGGGATTTTGGGCAGGTCCTGATGAAAAACATATAGTTCTAGGGAAAAAGCATGGCAAAAATCCTCCTCCTCCTTGTCATCTTCATCTTTGACAGTGGCTGCATTGGAGACAGTCCCCATGGGGGATGATCAACTGCAACCTCACCACTGCTCTTCATGGCTGGGCATTGGGGAGAGTTTTTCCTGTTCCTTTCCTTTCTCTCTTCTGTTTTTTCAGTTTTCCCACAACTTAATTTGTACCTTTAAAATCAACATATCCCATCAGCTACAGATGCCACTAATTAATCATTGTGCATGTGGACCAGCCTCAGCATCCTCTGTGCAGCTCTCTCTCCTAGTATCCCATCTCTGACAGCAGACATTAGTGAATGCCAAGAGAAGAGTGTAACAACAAAATAAGCCTATAGCAACGTTTCTCCAGAATACCTTCCTAGGCCCAATAATTTGTGATTTAGGAACTTCCCTGAGCCAGAAATTCTCAAGTGATATGTTTGCAATTAGGAGTCCTTGTGGGACTTTTCTGCCACAAATTTGTCCCATTTCTTTTTAGGCCCATGCAACCTTTTAGCACCTCCAACACACGTTGGCAAGGAATTCCATGTCCCTCTGCACTGTGTGCATGACTCCCTTCTGATTTGTTTCAACCTGCAATTTTCTGGCTCCACCAGGTGCCCCTCATTTTTGTATTAGAAGGGACCATAAACAATAGTTTCCAGCCTTCTCCATGCCACTCCAGGCTCAGCATGACCTCTTGGCTGTTTCTTTTCCAGGCTGCAAAGCCCCAGCCATGCAAGGCTGGAGGTGCACGGCTCATGGCAGAAGAGAGAGAGGAGTGTGGGAGTTCTGCTCAAGTCACACCATTAATGGGCACATTTCTGAATGGCTGGGAGATTGTACAAACAGAACAAATTTCAGCGTTTTGGGCTAGGATCTGAAATGTGCAGTCTACCCCAGCACAGTGCAGGACCACACAAAACAACATGATGAATGTCATACCACTATGGACAGGACACTGAGTAGACATGGACATTCATAGGAGTACACATGGTGAGATTTAAATGTTCATCATCTCCTTTCCCAACTTCTTGAGAAACCCAGTTTCATTTCCAAGAATAAGAAACAAGCACTAGAAATTAGATTTGGTTAGCAAAGACCTCTATAAGCTGCTTCCAGCTCAGAGGATCAATCAGCTAAAAATTCAGAGAGTACAAACAGTATT
Organism: Gymnogyps californianus; assembly: GCF_018139145.2. Lineage (NCBI taxonomy): Eukaryota > Metazoa > Chordata > Aves > Accipitriformes > Cathartidae > Gymnogyps > Gymnogyps californianus. The sequence goes on along the minus strand of NC_059473.1, from coordinate 89,810,807 downwards.
CTTCCAAATATATAAATAGCTCACGTCTGACTTGCAAGACAGGCACAATATCGAGAGCACTGGTGTGAGCATCTGCATATGTAAATTCTTGATATGTATCTGTAAAGGAGACAACGTACACAGAAGTGTGTCATTTTGATGAGAGGACCTTGCCTAGATAAGAAAGGAAGATTGCCTGTGTCAGAAGACTGTCACCTGCACACAGCTCCAAAATGAAGTGTTTTATGTTTTCATCTGTAGTTACATAAAGAACTCTAGACAAGCCAAATTCTCCAGCAAGAGAGAAACCTCTTCCCTTTGAAAAAGAAAAAAATATTTTTAAAAAATTTAATTATAAATAGACTGTAAAATGTAATTTTTGTCGTGACATAGTGGCTGAACAGTAAAAGGTGATTAACTTACATTTTAACATCTCATAATTGCATCTCGAACGTTGTAAGTGCAAGACTTGAACAACAGATGAGTTAAAATGCAAGTTTTGCTTCTAATTTGGCTTTTGTTGGTTTAAGCCTGCCTTGTAGCAGCCCTTAAATCTGTATTTTCTGGTTTAATTAACAAAAGACATATCACCTTCTACATCATGGCAAAATTAGTTTTGCAAACTGCAGTTATAAGTAGTTTTGTTAAGTTTGTACCACATCTCATGAATAAAAACAGCACACACTGTATACTGAGCTCTGCAAACTGGCAAAAGAGTAGAAATAGGCAAAGGAACATTTACTGTCATTTAGTCTTGTCAAAGCAAAATGGATTAAAGCCTTGTCCGAAGAAGGTCAACAGATACTCAGCATCCGATGGCTCTCAGAATCATGCCCTTACACTTTTGCTAAGTTGATAGGTATTTCAATCAAGGGGATTTACACACTGATGAGCAGCTGAATATAAACATTCTCTCTCTTAGTCTCAGTTGTGCAGTAAACAGATCCCAGGAGTATGCATGTATTTAAAAATTAGTGTACTAAGCAGATCCCACAAACAACAAGCAAATGGAAAATATTTGGTCAAGATACGCAGCACTGACTTTTGCTGCATGATGGACTAACGCTTCCGTGTCCACTCACCTCCTACATTGTCTCAGATCTTTAGCTGGCCCTTATTCTCAATCTGAACTATGTATCCACACCATCAAAAAAGACATCTCATCCTACATGTCTTAACTGACGTGCACCAAGCACAAATCAACTTCTTTCTTGGCCTTTCCTTTGTGGAATTCCCAAATGCAGACAGACAGCTGGAGGACAAATGGCAAAACTGAAAGTGTATCCCACTGTGAGAGTCATCGCTCAGGTAACAGGTTTCTACCTGGAACGAACACCCAGTGGTCACAAGCACCCTGTCTTTTCCTTCCTGAGGGGCTGAATGTAGTGCTGTTCACAGACCCGAGGTTTTGTCCTTTCAACAAACAGAGGTTACAGCAGTTTGAGAACCACAGCGGAGAAAACAGAAAAGCCATCACAAAAACCTGAGAGCCAACAGTTTATATGAGCAATTGCTTAAGTCACTGAGATGCTCTTTGTATGCATTTCTAATGCACTGATTACCATAATAGCACCAAAACAATTTCTTTTCTTCCTTTCTTTTTGCTGTTACAGTAATAATTCATTTAAAATAGGATCTACATCAGCCAATTTCATATAAGATATTACCCCTGCTTACAAATGTTACCGATTTGGGCAAGCAAGATCTGTAATTTAGAAAAGATTGATCTTCAGAGGATCACAGCTCCAACCACAACATTACTACATACAGAAAAACACAACCCAGCTATTTTCTGCAATGAGAAGCTGTGCCCTATGGCAGATCAGCTCAACATGTGCTAAATGAAACTCCAGAGTAAACATTTTCTAAGGTTTCCACCAGGTTGAACATTTCAAACGAGTACTGCATGTCCAGATCGCCTCTTTCTGACTCGGTGCAGAAGTATTTTCCTACCAAGATGGGACACATGCCTAGTGAGAAAGGAAGAATATACTTTGTCTTTAAAATATAGCTGGGCCAGGGCGAGGATTCCAGTGCTGTGTTGCACACCATTCCCATAGTTACCTAAGGAAATCAGGCCTAGCTTAAAATATCATAAAAGCAGTCCCCAACTGATTGTTAAAATACACTCAGAGAGACAGAGTGGGAAGGCATTTCAAGTGAGTTGCCTTACGAGTCTCTCCTCTGCTCAGTCTACTCAATATTTTCATTTACGTAGAGCTATAAAATGGTTAATGACAAGCTATAGGGGTGGCAAAAGCTGTGGAAGATCAGACCAAATTTTAAAATCATCTGGTGATGTAGTTGTCTAGAATCAACAAGATTAATTTAGCCTGTCTTTGCCTCAAATGCAACGTGAAGGGTTTATTCCTGGCAAGCTATTACAGAACAAATCAATGGGGATAACAATCAGCTAGACAGCTGTGTGTTGGTGAAAGAGGAGGGTTTATAGGGGTCACAAAACTGGTACGGATGCAGCAATCTAGCACTGCAGAGGGAAGACAACTTTTATTTTGGGAATTGTTACAGGAATGGGATGTGCAATAAGACAGAGAAGATATTTCTTCTGTCGTGCGGAGTGCTGGTGAAGTGTTACCTGGAGCACTGCATCCAGACCTGGATTCTGCACTTCAAGATAAGTCAGAGAAAATACAAGGAAATGTGAGCAGTAAGAGGTCTGGAAAAGAAAATCTGCAGAGAAAAAAAGAATAATCAAAAAGACTAGGGTTGTTCTGCTTGGAAAGTGAGGACTGAGAAAGAAATGGAGATCTTCCATCATCATAAAGATTGTTGTTCTTGCTAACTTCACCGTATTTAGGGCAGATACCAGGGAAGACTTCTTAGTGATGAGGGTAGAGAGAGGGTAGTATGGTGACCCTGGGAGATTACGAAATCTCCATCAGTGCAGGACGCTCAGGTTATGTCAATATTAGCAATTCAGCAGTACTAGAACATAGACCTGGGCACTCAGTCATCCTCCCTGCAAAACCATCAGTTGTTCTGGGTCCATCAGCACTCCCCAAACAGTTCCCGGGCATGGGCTGGCAGTTCACAGGGATAATTTCCAACAGACAGGCTCAATGGGAGAGTCCTTCACAGCAAGGTAGGAGAGCTTCAAAGTATATTTCCCTGGGCCATTTGGTCTCCAGATCAGAGAACTGTGCCAGGCGCATTTAATGTATTAGTACTGCAGTCCACCAGTAAAAGCCTGTAGGAAGGTAAACTCACCTCCACAGCAGGAGGGGTTAGGAAACGTTGTAGTGTCTTATCTAGCCCTACATGCTTGCAGTCCTGTGTTACGTTTACTAATGACCCTTGCTGGAATATGCAGAAAACTTTGGGCTACAGTACAATCCCAATTAAACCCATTCTCCAGAATCCTTATAAAGAGGCAGTGAGGCTGACCTCAAAACAAACAACACAAAGAGAAAAAAAGGTTTTTTCCCCTTCCCTGAGTGGTTTGTCTTGTAGATAACTCAGCAGAAATGGAAAAAGCAGTCTAATATAAATCAAGTCCAGCATCTCAGCTGGAGCTAAACAACTTTTATCAACTAGAAGATGCAGAACTCAATTTATTGTTATATGGCATCGCAGGAACAAGCATTAGCAAACAGTGCAAGTATATTGCCCTTCCATCATTTAGGAATTCAGAGGGGGCTGGAGGCTCCACGCTGCAGCATGGCTCTCAAACAGCCTCTCTGCACCAGCTGTGGGCCTAACTTTATCACGCTTTACAAAGAAAGAAAATGTCTGTAACACAGTTGCTGCTCCAACTGTGCCGTGATTGATAGCAGCTTAGCTGCAGTAGCAAGGAGCTCAGCGTGGGCTACAGATCCCCCGAAAGGGATGGCCTGCTCAGTCTGCATAAGCACAGCGTTGCCCCAGCTGGATTCCTGCCATTGTGCGAGGCAGTTAACCTAATCCTAGTTCAGATAGGTCTTTGCTGCAAGTCCAGTGTAGATATGGCCAAAGAAGTGTCTCAGATGTCTAGCTAAGCTGTTGGAAAACAGTCTCTGTGATTCCTACACAGCTTTGTTCATGAAGGCTCCGCATCAAGAGGCACCTTTCATATATATATCAGGAAAGATTTCAGCATGAAGTCAAGGTTTCATTGGAAACTCCTCACTACTACCACCCTTCCCGCACACACCCAAGCCCTACTTCATTTCTCTCATCCCATTTTGGCATTGTATTTTTCTGGGAGATAGGAGAAAGGGTGAGAAGATGTAGCCACTCAGGTGTCAGGAAAGTGTCACCAGGTGACCCAGAAAGTGGACGATAGGGTTACAAATCTGTCCACTAATAATGAGCAAAAAAAATCTTTAACTTGCTGTGAAAAAAGAAGCAGAACGGTGAGTGGCAAGGGCCAGCGCATCAAAATGGGGAAATCTTGTGGAAAGTGACTATTTTCCTGCTGTGAACTTCCCTCCCCTGCTCCTTGCCATATTCACATGACTCAGTTCAGGCATGTTCAATTAAGATATCTAGTTTGACTGATAAAAAAGTACAGATGAAGGCACCAGCTTTAGTGGAGGAAAAAACAGATGATGAAGAGCACCAAATTCTTGAAATCTAGCAGTAGCAGGAGAATAATAAAGATAGTTCAGTAAAATGTATTTCTGAACCCAGGATACAGTTTAAAAATAAAGAGGAGAAAATTTGAGTTACTCAGAGCAAGGTAGCTTTAAAATAAATCTAGGTATTCAAACCTGCTTCTGAGGAGGAAAATTACTTTAAGGAATGCTTGAATGACCTTACCCACTGTCAAGCCTCAGTCTATTCCCTTGCAATGCCACACCATTTGGTCTAAGTCACCTGAGAGAAAAAAGGTGGTGGGTGTATCATTTTTTTTCCTATTCCTCCCAGGCCGTCTGCTGCATAGCTTGAAATCTGTATTTTTATAGCAAATAATGAAATAAATTGACCCTCTCGAGCCCCAACATATAGGAGGAACATTCAGTACACTGCAGGACTGTAAGTCACCTCTGAGTCATCACATCTAGACCCCTGCTATCTCCAGCAATCACGCCACATAAACCGATTCATAAATCTATCTCGTTCCATATTAAAAATGCTGTGGATGTTTGCCCAATTTCTAAGCCTTTTTAAGCTCTATTCTGAAGGATGGAAACTTTCTTCAAACTCGCATCTTAAATTTATTCACAGACAGCTGTACCCTTCAGTTTCGTGGCACGGAGACCCTTTATCTTAGCTCTTCACTCTGTACAGCACTAACCCCCAGCTCCAGTCTGCATGAAAACTGCCTTTCTAGCCCCATCCAACCTTTGCTTTGCCAGAGTGAGCAAGCCAAGCTCTTTCCAGTCTCCCACAAGACGAGAGAAAGTCTCCGACCCTCTGAGCAACCTTTCTCTGCACCTACAGCAGCTGGAATCCGCTTTTGTGTTGTTTTTTTAAACTGGGTGACCAGAGTTGCAATCAGTTTTCCAGAGAGACTGTAACAGCAGCTTGTACAATGGGTCAATACTTGCTTATCTGCAGTAGAAATATGTAATCATCTGGTAGGTTTTAGCCTTGTATTTGCTTTCTTCATTACAGTATCTCATTGAGTGTGATTGACCATCACATGCATGTTACTTCTTCTCTCCTTTCCCAATGATAAATCTCTAGTTTATAATGATAGTTATTACTATTAGTCCTTATTAAATTTTCTCCCACTTCCGTAATTCCAATCTAAAGGTACAGCCAAGCTCTTTTATTTGATATTCAAATCCTCATTTGCAGTGACGGTACTGCTAACCTTTTCATTAGCAGCAGTTTTCATTACCACACGATTTCCTTTTCCCGCTGAATTCATTGACAAAAACACTAAATACTCAAACTTAATCATATATGATGTATTTTTAAATCCAAGATATAATATTGCATTTTCATGTTTAAAAACAGATATCCTAGATAGTTACAGTACAATCCAGCATACCTTAAACTGTCTTATTCTATTTTTCATTTGCTGCCATATCTGATTATTTTAATAAATATCTTGCTTTCTGATACATGGAGGGTTTGTGAATGACAGCAGCATGTAAACCTTCATTTTGAAAAAAACTAAGGAAGTTCAGTAACTTCACAAATCTTTCTACCCTACATTGATTTGGGGATATTTTTAGCCTGCTGTATTGAACTGTTCAGTAACAACAGTTACTGTTTTATTGGGGTTTTATTTATAAATGTAGGACCAAGCATAGCCTTTATCATAAGCAAGCTGCTATCTTAATGAAAAAATGAGTTGAAGCTTGCTTATGGTCTGAGCTTTGCCTTTATGCCTGAGGTTAGGTAGCTAGACCCATATTTAGAACCCTAAATAAGTGTGGCCTGAAGCACTGTATAACTCCAACCACTGTTGATTTGACTGCAGGTCCCAGTTATTAGGTTTCCTGTCCTTTCACAGGACAGGAAGATTTCATTTTGGCAAGAGCTGAAGATTGCCGGTGTTTCCATGCTCTGTGGCTCCTTGCAAAACATTTTCTCTCTCTTTACTTTTCATTCTCTTTTGGAGATGGGTTTGGTGAGAGGGCGACTGGTGTTTTGATGCCCAGTGCCGTGACGACAGGCAGACAGCTATGGGCTGTTCTGAGGCTGATGATTCATGTCCACTGAATAGAAAAAGGCTAGAGACAGCACATTGCCCTCAAAATTAAACTTCTATTGGCAGACCCCAAACTGGTGCAGAATGAGAAACACCAAAGTACTTGGTCATGGCTCTGCCTTCTCCAAGGTCATAAAAGTTTTCCTGATTATTTTGGATTAGTTTCAGTTTAGTGTTTAACAGCTGAGATGTGCTAGGCTTTGAGAGCTCTGTATTTTAAAACACTTCCTTGCTCTGTCCCCAGAAAAACCTCCGAGATATCCTTTTTCAAGCAGGACTGTAAACATGGAGACCTCATCCTGTAAGATTAGCTTCCAACCAAACCAGAAGCTAGCCTAGGACTTCTGAGCTAATGAGAAGCCTCTCTGAGTTTCTTGGGCTAATTTGCTCTTTCTGTTTTAAGCAGCATTTTAATATTGAGCTCAGCCAGAGCCAGGGGGGTGGTGGGAACAGCAACATGCTCTTTCCGCTCTTTGTTTCAAGGTCCCCGAATTTACTGAGTAAACATTTCCTTGTGAGGTACTTTGGGTTTCACTCTAAAGTAGAAGCAGCAAAGTTTAGGAGCATATAGAAAGCAAAAGTGGCAGCAGAAATCAATGGGGTTCATTTGGAAGTAAACCTTGTATCAACTATTGTGTGCATCACTGAAGGGGTGTCCAGAGCCAGGTGGAGTCAAAAGGGAAAACACAAATGGCAGGAAAGGGAAAAGAGAGGCTGGAAGACATACACAGTGAAACCCTGGAAGACTAGTGCTCTTTATTATGAAGAGACCAGTGACTCTCAGATGAAGAGTCTCCACAGCCATAATCCAAGTCCACCTTTAGCCTCCCCCATCCTTGGTATATTAAGCTAGCAATCATGAGCAACCTGACAGCAAGCCAGTAGCAATACCCCTGCAATGCACTAGAATAAAATCGGTCAAACAGTTTTGGAGATAAGTACCACAAGCAATGCACCCGATGCAGCGTGGTGACACTGCAAATGGTGTGCACATTCTGATAGCCAATACAAGGAGCAAGGACTGCCCCTGGGCACTCATTAACTCAGCAGAGCCCTGAGAACTGGAAAAGTCTGAAGACCTCTGGGAGCTGTGCGTTGCAGCCATATGAAGGACAGAAGGAAACGAAAGGCAAGAAAACCTTACATGCCATTTCACATTATGATTGTCCTGCACAGGCTGGACACCTGAGCAAGCCACATCTATGTCTCAGCATTAAAAAAGAACAAGGGTAGGAAGAGTTAGGGGAAGGTTGTGTTTCTCAGTAAAAAGAGAAAAAAGTCACAGAAATTAGAAGCTGACAAGAAGACTCTCTGCAGTGCGGTTTGAAGTATATTTTTCAGTATCTAACATGTCCAAATGTTGCCAATCTATTATCAGCCATGGGCAGCATTCTCAGGTTGTGCTGCTCAGAGTCTAATTTTCACCAGCAAATCTCACCTCTGCTAGCTGCTTTCAGTGGTGTCTGCGTTGGGAGAAATAAAAAGCTCTGCAGAGAAGCATTATTTTAGCTTTCTGCTGTTCCCACAGGAATGTCCTTTTTCTTTTTCGGTTACAAATAAATAGCTTTATGAATCTTTTAACTAAAACTAACTTTAGGAAAGAGGGAAATGTATACACACACACACACAGAGACAAGCATGTGTATATTTTATTTGTCTTGGTTTGGGGTTTTCAGTCTTGTGTATTAGGATATATTATGGCTGACTAATAGACTAAAATTGAGAATATTGAACAGAAATAATTCTGTCTGTATGTCAAAGGTGTAAGCCTGTAAACTTAATTACAGAAACAGTGTAGGTTTATACGAGCAGTAAAAGACTAATAAAACAATAACATGCTGAAAAGCTCAAAATTTCTCCAGTAAAATCATGACGTCAGACTTTCTCAGTGTGCATATCTGTGTACCACATCTTGTTTGCCTTTATTCAGGCTGAATTTATAACTGTTTGCTTACAAAGCAATGCAAACACCAAGTGCATTAGAGCATCAGGATTTTACCGTCTGATCTATGGTGTTATGACAAATCTAAAACGAAAAGCACCCTGCCTGGTGCTTTTCTTTTTTTTTTTTTTTTTTTGGTTTTTTGGCTTCTCCCTGGTCTGCCAAACTGCGAACTGCAATGTCATGTATTTGGTGCTGCTGCAATACCCTCTTGGACAGCTTCCCACTCCCGGGGCCCCGACATGTCCTCTTCTGCCCCAGCTCTGATCTGCGAGGACGCAGCTCAGCTAAGAGCCACGGCAGTGGTCCCTCAGCACTGCGGCGATGCAGTCCCTTTACTTTCGAATCAGAGCTGATGCACTAGTTCTGTCTCTAAAAATCAAAGTATGTGCATCTCACATGCTGTCGCTTCTCTTCCCACCTTCCCACTGCCTATGGGGCTGGGCAAGGGCTGGAGTTTGCTTGGGCACCAGTGAAGCACCAGCACTGGAGACCTCGGTCTTGGCTGAGCCTCTGTGTGCTGCTGTAATACAAATATTGACAAGTGGTATACTCAAAAGCTATGCTAACAGCTCTGGTTTCTTCACTGGCTAGTTAGGCTTGATGCTTTGCTATGAAACAAGCACATGTTATTTATGTATGCTATATAGTACATAGACCTATAAAAACCACACAGGTTACAAGGCAGGCCCTGCAGATTCACTATTTCAGCAGGTGAGTAGGGTCTAATCCAGAACTAAAACTCAGGAAAGAGTGTGAAGTCAAAGTCACATAGCCATGTGTCACCTTACAGGAAAGGTTTAGAGATGAGAGCAACTAAGATGTGTCAGGAACTTATCATAAATATTTATATAGTGTTGCAGAAATACCAGGTGTCTTACAATGAGCAAAGTATGCCAAACAAATAGAGCCTCTGAAGAGCTAACCTCCAAACAGCGTAAACCAGAACAACACTAACTCCGGAGCTGGGATACAGCACCTGTCTCCCTGAAGTGGAAGTTAGCACATCAGGCAGGATGAGTCCGTGTACTAGAATCCCATGTGTATGTTAGAAACTAACTGGATTTCCCATATCAGTCAGTGCCTTGCCCAGCGCCCACTGGAAAGCCAGGCTTTGGATCCAGAGCACCAAGCCAGGACCAAGATCAGCTTCATAAAGAGACAGGGTTACACTCATTTTTGTTCAGCATTTTCCAGGTGAAGATTTAGTGCAGATTCATGTAAGAGGAGACACAGAGAAACAAAACATCTCTGAACCATGCTGGAGATTTACCTCTCCTTAAATCCTCTCTCCTCTCTCCCTAGGTAAACTGAATTTAATGCTTTCTCCCAAGCAAAACAATCTCTTATGAAGACATTAAGAGTTTAAATAACCATTTTTAATTTTTTTTAAGAAGGAACATTATAAAAAATATTCCATCAGAACAAGCAGAAAAGCTATCAAACCTAGCAATTCATCAGCATGCTGACCTGTTAAAGGGAACCCAGCCCAAGAAGTAGATACTTTGGAAACACATGGGTAATGGTACCCAGGAACTATTTTCTCCTTATGGTTTTATGGCATGCCATAGCAGGCATCTCTCAAACTACGTTAAAAAGCTGTAGAGATTTTGAGGGAAGTTTTGATAGGATTTAAAGCTGACTGTAGCTTACTTATGAATCTGGGGGTTTTAGTCTTTTTTTTTATTATTACACAAAATTTGGCTCAGTTTAAACTATTTTATTCCCTGTTTTTTACCTGTTTCATCTGCAGAGTGATAAAAAACAGCTTGGTTTGTATATGCCATCAGTGATATGCAAGTGTGATACACTGCTGTGCTACTGCCCTGAGATAATGTGCTGCTAACTGGGTACCTCTGTGTCACTGTCATACCTGGTTTCTCACCAGCAGCAGAATCACCTGAGCTGAAGCAACTGTGCCTAATAGTAAATTTGTCTGTATTCTTGTATAATTTCGATAACATACAACCAGTTTTTCATAACGTCCTTATGCTACTGCAAAGTGACATTTACTGGTTTGGTAAATGTATTCTAGAGCCTTAGAGGAAAGAACACTAGCTACTTTAAATAGCAGTTGGGTCTTAATGCCCCAGAGAAGATGTCTTTGCATAACACATTTAGCTTTTTCAGTAAAATTAGTTCAGCTATTTTATTTTCTCTATGCTGGGTACACCTTTCCCATCACTTTGTAACCATGGTGAGTAGATGTGATGCTATCCAGCTTTTCCACTTCAGGTATGTCTAGGCTTCACCATAAGGTAAACTATGAGAATATATAAGTGGAAAAGCTCAGCAGTTTATCCATTCGCTCACCAGGGAGAGTCTGTGGTGCAGTGTGGACAGACCCCATTATCAATTCAGCTAGTGATCATTTCACTAGTCACATTCGTAAGAAACTCATGAGAACGTGTTCGTTTCTTTACATGACTTAGCTCAGGTATTTGTAAGTCATGGAGGCACTTTTCTTAGACTATGGGTGGGATCTATCAATCATCTCACTTAGGTCTCAAAAAGTCAGTTGTCAAACTCTCAGCTATTTACCTTGCCTCCTGTTATAGGCAGCTGGGAGAAGCAGGCACATCCAGGGAGAAATTCATCTCATCTGGAGGTAGGTAGTTAAAGTAGGTCAGAGAGATTGCATGTGTGGGTTGCTCTCAAAGAATGTAGTGGAAGCCTAGAGCAATCAGTGGAGAATTAAGACAACTAAACCTTAAATATCTGTACTGAGATGGAAATAAACTTGCCCAATATTTCTCTGTCAACGATAAATTGCTGCTACAAGGAAAGTTGTACTGTTGGTCATAGTTTCATGACTTGGCTTGTAAAACATGCCCTGCTCCAGGGTCTCCTATCTCCCCAGACACTCCTCAGAGTAAGTAGGTCAGCACTCTTGTTAACGTTATACCACTCCAGTGATAAACCTTTTGTTTCTGCAAAAACAATGTCCAAATGCTACTTCTCTAGCATCTGTTTGGCCATGATAGCATGAGCACGGCTTGCAGTATATTTGTCCTTTTTAAATAGATCCATTAATTTATTCCCTGTGCAGGAAACCTTTGTACAGATTCACTGCTAGAAGAAAATAATAGTTGTGTAGAGGACAAATGCTTCTAAAAGGGCAGCTTGTTTCCATCCACATGCTGCCTGCAATACCTGTGCTTCTTTTCTATTTTATAACATAAGCATTATATAAAGTAAATGTAAACTGTGAGGATTGATGGGACTTTTTGGTGTTGTTTTTATAGTATTTTTCCAAATGAGACTGTGTTTTTATGTTTGGTAAATTAATTTAAGTAGAAGGGTGAGAGAGAAACAATTTGGAGTCTCGAAGGATCAACATGTAAGAGACAAATAATTTTACACTGATTTCTGTATCTAACTGCTCCATATGTTTGGATACAGTGATCCTAATTATGGTTTTGTCTTTATTTCCCACCCTTACTTGAAGACAATGGCAAATGCCATTATTGTAGCCAAGTACGAGAACTTGGTTACTACAATAAAGGTGCTCTACTCAATATTTTTCAAGATATGAAGCAGCAATATATAGCCCATCCGCTAAGGAAAACTTGATATTGTAATTATTAATATTCTGTCTTATTTTCAACTTACACTACATTAAAAGATCAGCTACATATTTTTCTTTGCAAAATAGATTCTGAGAACAGGTATGGTTTTTGACCACAACTTAAACTTCTTCTTTCGAAGATCTTAGTCAGAGTTACAAGAGTCAGTCATTTATGGAAATATTTGGGAAAAAATACAGAACCGTTCAAGTCATTTTGAAAAGTTAAATTTTCAAGAACAGTGTTTTTCCTGAGCTTAATGACGAGGGAGTGGAGTCATGCACTTCACTCGTAAGAGAGAAGGGACAATATACTTTATTGATACAATGAAGTACAATGGTAAATGCGACAGTGGTTTAACAAGATTCGATGGCAAGGTACACTTGATTATTTACTGCATAGAGGACAGGGTCAGACAAAACTGTCAGGGAGACCCTCCCGTTGAGTCATGAGGTTCAGAAAGGACCCCCTTGCATTCTAAACTCCATCTCAGAGAGGAGTCTAGGTGTGGCTGGATCCAATCCTAGTCCCAGACTTGGTCAATGGTTTAAGTCTAAAAGATTATATATGCGCAATCAATCCTTTATATCACTTAGCTAAGATTTCAAAGCATGCTGTTAATCACTTACCAAGAATCTGTTGTGGCAAGCGATCTTAGCCTCGAGGAGTAACCTTGAGGTGTCCCTGCTCAAGGGGAGATCCTGGTGTGCAGCCCGCTGCCATGCAGGAGAGCTCAGTGGGCCCTGGGCTATAAATAGTGGGTCCGCTATTTATAAAGTAAGATGACTGACTTATATTTGCTTACCAGCAAGAGATCTGGCTCACCATTTCAGGCAGCCCTTGTCCACTATTTATAAAGTAAGATGATTGACTTATATTCGCCTAGCAGCAAGAGGTCTGGCTCACCATTCCAGACAGCCCTTGTCCAGCTGTTGCCATCCGTCCCCCAAAGTCCGGAGTAAGCTGGATGCAGCCACCACAACCTCCACTGGTGGTTATGGCTTAAGACGGGACGGGAGGGGGGAGCACACCGCCACAGGGAGCACAGCTTGCTGTCTTCAGTTCAACAGGACCAGCTGGCCATTTTCTCTTATATTAAGTGAATTGTGGGCATATCACAGACATGAAGGCTGCACACAGCAGTTATCACCAATTCCCTGCTGTATGTCAGTATACATTTCTAGATTTCGCTCCATCAACAGCATTACTCCCTCGGATTGCTGTTTTTTAAGCTCAGATTTGAAAAGCCCAGGTTGATCTGGCAAAATTTGGCAACCTTAGCTAACTTGGCAGCTTGAGCATCTTTAACTGAAAGTTTGAAGCTAGATGTGACTTTTTCTTTATTTTTTAATGTTAAATATATTTATTTCAAGTTCTTAATTTAAAAAGACAATGTTAATATTTTTCTATCTTGTGATATCAGTGGCAGTATCTCAGTAAAATAAATTATAAATTGTATTTGAAGAATTTATCTAGACTTTTCTGAGAATTTGGATATCAGTCCAAACCTAGGAAATCACAATTTACAGTATGTTAGACACCAGCTAAGTGGCACTTTAACAAGACTGAATAAGATTTGGTTTTCAGTGATACCTTTATGGTATCACCAAGGACATGTTATGGTAGTACAGATATGGAGGAGACCAGATGTTCACCTGACCCTTATAGACTAAGAAAGTACTCCTCACAGAAACACAATTGGTAAATATTATTCTATAATAAGGATTCATGTGGACCTAAGTATTTTCCCTATATATTGCTCTTTTTAAAATTGAACAGTCTGAAATTGCTGAGAAGATTTACCATGCAAAAGGCAGTATGGCTTTGTGTTGTTTTATCTATTGTGTTTCTTGGGCATAAAATAGAGTTAGTTAGATTTGAAAGATCAACTTGATATATAAATCACAACCTGTTTTGAAATTCATGACAGCAGTAGTTTTCATGCCCATGAAATTCAGACTAGATACCAAAGTGCCTGGACTTCACTGGAAAGCGAGAATCAATGCTCACTTTCTTCAATCTTCTTTTGTATGTTCATGTCTTGTAAAGATACCTCCACAGGGCAGAACTGGTATTATGTGTCAACAGCCAGAGCAAGGGGATTGCAAATAGACCCTGAACAGGCAAACAATTACAAGCAATGTTTGACTTCCCTGCTTCACTCCATGTCCACATTTCAATCTCCTGATTGTCAGAGCAGAAGCCTGGGACCCCCGGCCAGCCACGAACCCTATTAACCAACTTGTCTCTACCATGGTCCGACCTGCAGCCAAGGTCTCTCTTGTGGCATTTCCCTGTGACTCTGACAAGCTGTGACTCTCCTCCCCTCTCCCTGTCCTGATAAGTCATGTTTTTGATTCTACATCAGCAAAGGTGTCTTTCCAGGAGGTCTTTGGTTGAATACTTCACTTACTTACTTAACAACTGTTGATAGCCATTGAGTTTAAACATAGGAACCAAAGCTAAGGCTGATATAAGATTTTCTTGGCAATACAATAACCAAATCCATGGATAGATGCCTCCAAAGTTCTCCACACATAAAACCATCCATAATGTTGTTCTAACAACACTGACAGTTCACAGTACCCACCTTCTAGAGAAACCCTGATTCCAGTAAAGCGTATTATTATTGTCTAAATAAATTCTTTCTCTACAGCAGAAAAGTTTTTCAGATCTCTTCTGCACATTGTCTTTAAATCATCCAGACCTTCCTCCACCTTCCCAGTCTGATCTGAAACTTAAAATGATTGATGATGTTGTTCTGATGACAAATACTACACTAATGAGCCAGGACATGGATATTTTTCAAGTTGAAAACCAGAAAAGAATCATTAGATCCATGATAAATCAATGATTTGAACAAAAACACAATCATGAATGAAAAGAAAGAAACAGAAGACAGTCCATCAATCTTAGTCACTGACAGCAGAAGTAGGATATAGATACAAACTATGTATTTTATTTTTTTTCTACTTTGTTATCTTATGAGAATGCAGTGTGCTTAAGCAATGTGTCATTATCTTTTGGGGATATATTGTAGCAAACCATCACACAGGAGAGGAATCCATCAGCAAACAGGAGATGGGAAATAGCACCTAGTGAATATATTCTCAATGTTTCAGATCAAATGTGATAGAAAACTCATGTGAGTAACAGAACTGGCCAAATGTGGATATTTGTTCATATTTGAAGCAGCTGTTGTCCAGCTCGACCATCATTCTTATTTGTGAGCATTCACAAAAGCAAGTGTTTGTCTGAACAGATATTTAGAGTATGGCTGGTCTTCCTACAAATACTCTTCTTCACGCGTGAGCAACAGTAATGTTTGTTATTTGCTCTTGAACATCTGCACTTCTGTTTAAACTGCTCCAATTCTCTGGTTGGGGAGCAAAAGCAGATTCTGGATGAAACAGGTTATCAGAGATGATGGTGAAGACACAGAGATTGTGTCGCTGATCACTTGTCTCCTTTAGGGAAAGGGGCACAAGGAATGTTTCCTGCGAATGGAAATAGAATTATATTTTTCTATCAGTCATAAAACCTGTGATGTAAAGTTAGGTTAATAAAATGAAGGACAGATCAGAACCTGAAGGATAAATCAATAACTCACGCACATCTATTACACTGCTGTCAAGTTCTTACACCAAGAGAGGGTTATATTGGATTTTCAAAGGCAAATGAGCTTCTTGCTCTCTGCAGCCAAGGCTAGCGTTCCTTCTGGCAGGACTATTGGCCAGGATTGGATACCGAGCTCTCAGTCCATAAAGGAGACCTCCATCACTTGAGCTGAGGGACTAACTTCCTTGCTTATCAATGATGATGACAGCAGACACACCAGAGGCTCTAGCAGAAATTCAGTGCTGACTCTTGCTAGGGCAATTAAAGCTGACACTGCACCCAGCTGTTCTCCCCTCCCTCTAGCAAACCCTTCTGCTCCATTACAGCTGGAGGACAGGGTATACATCCTCAGTTCAGTCACCAAAGCTTACAGCCTGGTAGATGAGCATGGACTACTTCTTTAGATGTTTCAGCTAAGGTACCAGACTGAAGTGGGACACCTGAGGCTCCAGTGTATGTGCCCTTCTACCCTTGCTACAAGAGGAACAGTCTGCAGCCAAGGGGCACAGTAGGTGACAGTTGCTGTAACAGCTTATCTCTACCGTGGCTTACCTCGGCAGGGACCATGTGACAGCCTCTGCTCTCATCTTCTTCCTCCTTTTGATTTCCCTGTGCCTGGTGTCATGGAATTAGGTGAAGTAACCAAAAATGCTTCCACTATAAACCAGAGTATGCAGAAGGTGACAGGACGTAGTAGTGGAGCTACTAGTAGGATGGCTAAAAGCTCCCAGTTTGCTACAGTCGGTCTCACAATACATTTGAGCAGCCATCTGCAATATGGAACACATATATTGATACAAGAAGCAGAACATGTAATATTAATGCACCTGAAAAGAACAGGCGAGAACTGACAGGGAATGTAGCAAATAGTGCTGGTCATTCCTGCCCCAGAAAAAGGATCTCAAGCTGGGAAAGGCACAAGGAGCAACTACTGCAGTATGAGGAAATGGGGAATGTCTTCATACGAGAAGACCCTAAAACTGCTTGCCTTGCTTACAGTAGAAGAATGAAGGCTGAGAAAACAGGGGTCTGCTGCATATAAATACATGGGTGTAAACATCAAGGAGGCAGGAGGGCTGTTTAGGTGAAAGAGCAAGTACAAACTAATCACAAAGAAATGGAGCCTGAAAATTAAAAGATTGTTGGGAACTGCAAGCACTTTAGACGTCAGCAGTGTGCTCAGTCTCTCTACCTGATACATCAGGTGGGATGTTGTCACTTGTGCTACAGATACCAGTGTGCAGCTGGGTGCTGGAGGGAGTACTGGGGTCCAGAATCAACCTGGTTATCTTTAGGCTTCTGGAGAAACTCAGAAGCTTATAATGGGTGTCAGCAATGCCGTATCACTGAGGGACACCTGTTCTTGTAAGGTCCATTTAAAGCCACTTTTATAGCCCTGCTATTCGGAAAACGCTGTGTGCCAAACTTACAGTAACCCAGCAGTTGCCTCATAACATTTTCCAGTGCACTGAGAAGTTTCAGACTATGATGAAGAACTAAATAGTGGGGTGGCAAATTTGGCTCTGACATTATTGCTGAATTAGGATCCCCCAATAGGTATCAATGTAATCACCCCAGACTTTCATCAATGGAAAAAGAACAAAATTCTGCAGGTGTACAGTTGCAATCATTCCGATTACTGTCACGCAAGAACTATATGCAAGTGTCAAGTAACAACAAATACATCATGTGCCAAATTATGTTCTCTGTAGCACTTCAGTGACTGCAGTGGACAAGCCCAGCGTACAACAAAATAGTGTTTGTTCTTGATTTTGGTCTTGAATAAGAAGTTATTTATAGCTACCAAAAGGGAATTTAAAATTCATTTTGGTGCTTATGAAGGATTTGATTCCAGTTTTTAAGTTATTCCATGTATCTATAGGTAGGAGTCACTTGGAATCTGTACTCTGCAGCACTCATCTGTTATTTTTAATGGGCTACTTTTCAAATGCAAACCTGAAACTTGAAAAGAGCTGAATTTTCTGGCAATAGGCTTAGTTTTCCCAAATGCTGTTATGATAGACAGAAATTTTTGATGGAGTTAACAATACCTTATTGAGCGCAGACATTGAAATTTACATTTTCACTTCTAGAAAGATTTGCTGAAGAACCATAGTTTAAGGAGGGAGGAGGCTTGCTGTACTGAACTTGTAACTAACTAAGATACAGTAAACCAATAATATCATGCTCCAGAACTGGCCAAATTGAGTACTGAAGCTGATATACTAATAAACCACAATATTAATACACTGGGGTGATACATTAATATACTCCACAACCTAAGAAAAATAGTCTGCCAGGTTGTATTAGTTCACTGGTATGTTTAAAGAAGTGGCTATTTGTAAATACAACAAAATAAGGCAGAATTACATAGTTTATTTGACAGCACTGTGTTTTGCAATATTGTTCTCCAAGGCAATTCTGTTTTGTTAGTTTTGAACTGGTCTCAGAGCCAGAAGGTCCAAGTTGTGCTTCTGACTCCACAACTGTCCTTGACAGGAAACCATGTTGTTTTACTTCTCATGAATATCTCTTTGTAAGTGGCCACCTTTCCCCCACCATCAAAGAAAGGCTGCCAGCCTTATTCCATGAATATACTCCTCTTGATCTCCATATACGTAATTGTTGGCTATTCAGAGACATTAGAAAGAAACAGGCAAATTGCTGCAGAATGGCAAAATGGTTTAAAGAGAAATGGCAGATCCACAAAACCAGGCTTAACCCATAGCTGGATACCTCTGATATTGCTGTTATCCAGGCAAAGTGTTGTGCAATAAGCCTCCTGCCTGAGCACTAATTTGTAGGGCTGTGTACTAAGAAAAGCAGTAAAAACTATTTGAAAATCTTATTTAGGCACTGAATCTTTTAAAACTGCCTTTCTGGGCAGTGAGGTAATATGGTACTGTCAAGTTGCATTATTCCTTTGCTTTAAAAAGAAAGTAGGAAGTCAGAAGTAATCCCAGGTCTGCAGGTGACTTTTTCAACTGACACCTGCACTAAATTATTTCCAAGTCTCTTACCACATGTGGAAAGGTAAGCAGCATCTCAGAAGAGAACATTTGTAAGAGTTCATTTATTAATTTATAAAAGCATTCTTCAGGGAAAAAAAAAAGAGTTAATTTTGTGGAATACATTTTACAATTCTTTTAAGATGTATTTTTCATGTCTTTTTTAGAAGCCTGTGGATTCAGTATTACCGTGCAATGTACTGCAAGTCTCTGCATGGTAGTTCCACCCAGTGAGGGCCACTGAAATTAAAACTAGGTTCTGCTGTATCTGGTTTTAACGGGGATACAATACATATTTGCCACCATTTAAAATTATTTCCCACTTATACTTGCCAGTATGTTTACCATCATATTTCCCTTTTTGATCACAAAGGAACACTTTGCATCTCAGGGCTGGACCCTCAGCTGAGCTAGCCACTCAGTGGTAAATATTGGCAAGTGCTGACATTTGAAGTGCCACTGCTGGAGCAGTTATTTGACCAATACAGGTGAAAACTAACACCTTGTACTTGGTGCTATAGTTCAGGAACCTTTCAATTATTTTAATCCCTGTGTGTCAGGGCTGCTTTGGAAGCAGTTCGCTCTGGTTTGATCTCACCGGCACACCTGCTATTACTGGCCCTGAGCATATTCTGCAGCCCACTCCTGCTCTCCAATATCCCTGAGGCATTTCTCCTTTGCTTGCTTGGCTCAGCAAAAGGCTTCTCCCCTTCTTCACCCATCAGCCATTTCAGAAGTTCCCACCAGGTCTCCATTCCTCAAGTTATTCCCCTCCTCCTGAGGGTCTTCTCCCAAAGCAGAAGATATTGAAACAGCAGTGAAGCTCTGTGTGTGACCTTGCTTAAGATTTCTGCCCTCTGGGTTTTCCCCTCTGAAAACTGAGCCTCTCATACTCTTGTGAAGGTTAATTAGTATTTGTACAGTACTTTGTCCTTAACTAGCACAATGTGAGTGCCAAGTAGTATTAAATAGTGAGCAATCCTGCCCTGGTGAGGCACAAAGTGAACATCTGTTAGAGCTTTTCCAGATACGAAATGTTAAGTCTCTTTTATCTAGTGAATGGAACAGAAATGCGCTCTTAAAACTCCTGTTTCTCCTAGGAGAAAACCCAAATGTCTCAGCTAGCTACCATCACTGAGTCCAGGAAGGGTCTCCAAATAAAGAAGAGTCAGTAATTAAAAGCCCCTTCATCCTTCCCCTTGCAGTGAGTTGGTAAAGGAAGTGGAGCAAGTGCTTCTCAAGCCTGACCCCAGGTCATATGGTGGCACAGTGGACCCAACGTCCAGGATGCTGGGCCTGAAACTCCTGCCTGGAGCAAGAAGTGCTGGCTGTGAAACATGCTGGGGATTGAGTTGGGGCTTGCCTGGGACATACGCCACAGACGAGTAGCTGTCCCAAGGAGACCTACCAAATTACGTTCCCTCACAAACTTTCCACTACCTCTCCAGCAGAGAAACCGTGTGTTCCTCGTGTTAGAGCCAACTCACAACAGCTTCATTTAGGTGCTGCCCATTTCTGCAGGTACCTGACTTCAACTCCCTGCTCAGTAGCCACCTAATCCTGCAGGCATCTGACGTCAGCAAATGCAACATTGACGTTTATCTGTTTCCCCAAGCACCTCTGGAGTTGACACCAGAATTACTTCAGCCTTATCTAATGACTGCTTGGCGCTGGCAAAGGGACAAGCAGCCCCTCACTAGCTCCATCCTTTGTGATTGGTTTCAGCATCCAAATCCATGGGTGGTTGGAGGACTATGAATCTTTATTAGGGATTGCTACAGCACTGCAGCCTACTGTAAGGGAATTACACTCCCAAAAGGAGCATGAGTTCAGGCTTGCCTCTTCCTTCCACATTTCCTACTTATTAGCTTTGGCACTCTGCTCCAAGCAGGCTGGCCTCTCTCCATCCCGTTATGAGCAGCCTTGTTCTCCCCCTGAATTTCGTAGAAACCCTGGACACCTGCAGTGGTGGAAAAGCCACATGACACTGTGCTGCCATAAGACATTGCTGTGATTGAGCTAGAACATTTTCTGTTTCTGTGCTAGCATTTACACAGCTAGCCTGTATCACACCCACAGCCCGTTTCGATAACCCACTGCCTGGGAGTTGAGCAGGGTTAGAAGACCTCGTGCTGTGGTACCTCAGCTCACAGCCGTGCAGCTTTGTTCAGCCTGGTAGTACCTTGTAGGCAGCAGTAGGAAACTGCAGACACATGTTAGTGGCTGGCTGGCTACCACAGCCACCAAGCACCAAAGGACTTTTCTCCAGGAAGGCAGCACTGATGGTGGCAGTTGTGTTTGCTCAAATGCTTGGAGAAAGCTGGCACTAGTTTTGGACAGAAGCCCAAAGAGAATCTTTTTAATGAGTTGTAACTTGCAATATTTCTGATCTGTGGATGAAAGAACATCCTTTACATTACAGGGAGTAATTGTTACCAATTTTTTTTCCAAGAGAGGTGTTTGTTACTCTAGAGTCTGTCAAAAACCCAGGACCCTCCAACCTCTGCAGCTTTGAGCCTCATTATCAAGGCTCTGCTGAGATTTGCTGAAGTGCCTCCTCAAGAACTGAGGCATGCCAGCCTACGGCTCTCCCAAGAATTACATTCAATCATCTCTGCCCTTCTTTCAGTTTTAAACTTGGCTGTTGGCCTGGAGTACTTCTCCTTCCTTCTCCCTCTCACATTTTCTAAATCCTCAGTCCAAACAGATTTAAGCAAACCTTATGCTTTGAAGGAAAAGCAACTGTCTCCAAATAAACTTTGAGGTCACCATGCAGCCGGCTATATACGGAGCTGTCTGTCAGACACGACATTAAGGGCTTTGCATGATCCTTTTTACTTCATGAACTCTATCAGGTGGCCTTGGGGCTTGCCAAGGCTGGTGCTTTGTACACATTTGTGGCACTGATGCTCGCAGCTAGAGGCCGTCAGCTCAGAGGTTTAACGGGAGCGCAGATTCACAGCCCAGTCTTGGCTGTGATCTGGTAGCAGGGATAGTCCCAAGGGACCTGGCCCCATGATGGGCAGGGTGAGCCGTCCCGTTCTTGTCCTGGACCTGTCTCTCTGCCTTTGAATGAGTGTGTGGGAAGCCTCTCAAACCGTCAGAAGTGCAGCCATACTGGTACAGGCCTGTGTGTTTCTTAGTGGATGAAATAACATCATTACATTTTCTCCTCTCATTTTCAAGCTTCTCAGATATAAATATCTGCTGAAGATGGTATTGTGCTTGCTGTTCCTCCTTTGCTATTCTTTCCCAGTAAGATCTGCAAAAAATCCTTTTTATGTACATTTTTTGCCAATTGTTACACAGTGTCAATCATCCTTAATACACATCTGTCTTGTCTTTTATTCCTCCACCTTCATCTGTGCTCCCAGGAGAGCTGTATGTATTTGACAGACAACCAGTAGAGCAGCACACAACAAAGCAGCCATACACAGCATATAGACCACCAGAGAAAACAAGAGAATAGATTTACTCTACCTTTAAACAAGAATTTGCCTGGATAAATGAGTGTTCATTTAGCGGCACTGCCAAGAAGATGTAAAACATCTGCAGTGCATCCAGTCTTTCCCTGCTTTACCAAGGGGGAACATCCATTTCTGATTCTAGGCAATGGTCTTAGCCCTTGACCAGCTTTATCCAGAGTCATTTGCTAGTTTCTGTTGTTTGCATACAAATAGCGAAAAGCACTTGACTCAAAGGACACACAACAGTTCTCTTCAAAGTAAACTTTTGTGTCTGTCCTCTCCTCTACAGCACCTTTTCCTAGGATTTACCCTTTTTCCCTGAATCAGACATCTGCACTGCACATTTTTGAGCTCTTAGTAGTTTCAATGACCCACATTCTAGTGTAGTACAGGGACACTTACTAGTCCAGAGACTTTTCCAATGGCAAACAATTATTTTTTTATTCTACACATCCACACACACATACAAGAAAATGTATTGAAAAGAATGACTGTCCACAAACCGCATGGACAAGCAGCCAGTAGAAAAACAAACAAACAAACAAAACCAGAGTAAGTTCTTGGTCTATAATATACTTTCATTTGTAAATGCTGAAGTCATTGACTACATTTCAACTATTCTGTCTGATAGAATAGGATCTGGCAAGAGTCTGTCTCTGAGTTACAGCAGAGTCTGACCCTGTTCACTTACTATGAAAACTGAGAACTAATACTTTGCCTACTTTACGGTGCTCTAGATAAAAGATTTTGGCCACTGAATAAAAACATTCCTTGTGTATACATAAGTTCATATTTGACTTTGCATGCAGAAACCTGAACCTGATGGAGCTCTTCATATGCAAAACAGTTAACAGTCTTTCATGGGCTAGAATAAATCTACATGTACACAAAGACTCTGATAGCTCCCATTTGAAAAAAGGAGAGCTGTAGGAATCCTGCTTTTAAGGGTAATTTTATTCTAATTTGTTAAAAGTCACTGAGACTGAAAGAGGGCACGTTCATCTGGAAATCGTCTTGCTGGCAATCTCTACTAGAAAAATGAAAAACAGTGCAATTTACATTAAATTTCATTCCCTGTTGAACAACAAGACATATTCTTTGGACTTTGCTGCAGGAGCCTGATGGACACCTAATGCAGCACTGACCTCAATTCATCTATTTTCCACCTCCATTTCCTTTTCAGTGAAGCATGACCTGTGTTAAACTGTGCTACCTATACAGTGTCTTATTTGGGGCTCTTTCCTATATGTTACCGTGTAATGTAATCCATAGGTAGGCATGCATAAGTAATTTCATTGCAATCACCAATGATGATACAAAGATTTTGTGCCAGATAGATACAAAGAGGGTTTTTTCTGAATCAACTGAGACATTTCTGGTAATGAATGGTGGTACTGATATCCTGACCTCCCATTTCTAGGCTTATAGTTTATGGCACATTGATCTTCTTAGGGAATTGTTAAATGCCGTCAGGCAGCTGCTCCTGCTCTTGTACGAGAAATGCCCACTCTCCTTCCTTTCTTGTTGTCATGGGAGTGGAAATTTCTTTTATTCTGTCTGGATTTATGTTCCCTTCCCTCACACTAATCTATCTGAAAGTGCCTGACTTTAACATCCATATAATGATGTCAACAGGGAATCCACAAAGTCAGAAAAAAGCCTCCAGTCTCCATGGGGAAAGCAGGATTCATTTTAAGACATATTTGTCTCTGTTTTATGGAAAAACAGATTTGACTGATAACATCTTTTCCGTGGTCACAGAAACTGAAGTGCACACTGAAGGTGGGGGCAGTGAAAAGCGAAACAAATGTTGATTTCAATGGTAAGGCATTCAGCTGGGTGAACTGAGCAGGCAGCAGGAACTCGCATCCAGGGAGCGAGCAGCATCATTCATCCTTTAACGTCATCCCGAACTACAGAACAACCTTTTTTGCCCAGCTGAGACCAAGGGCAGAAAACAGCTGGGTTTCCTCCCTCTTCTGGTCCTGGGCTGTGGGCCCCTCTTGGTGTGCGGTGGCTTTGCATCCTCACCTCTCCTGCCACGGGATGGTCTGAAAAGCTGCAGTGGCTGAGCAGAGACCGCTTGGTGCCAGCCTGACAGGCACTCGTGGTCAGCATGGAGCAACACACTAGTTATGATTTCATGAGTCTAGAGTCACCCTCCATGCAGTCCCCACCGCTCCCTGTAACTACGGCTGGAGCAGTGCATGGGAAGCATCAGGGCAGACCCAGTGACCACCCTCTCACCTGAAATCCCCCGATCACTTTTGCCAATGAGTGAACATTATTTATAAACCTACAAAATGTGAGTTTAGCAGCCACAGGGGAAATGGCATGAGACAGCCAGCGTTCTCCCTGAATTACCTTATTTTTTAGGAGTTTTTCAGACTCTGATTCAGCCATCAAGTTTCTTTCTTGGTTGAAAGTTAAGCTTATGTAATGAAGACTGGATGAATCAGGGCTCCAGGACACCCAGCATCACCACCACTGAATCCCTAACCTGCTGATAGGAAATCAACTGAAATCAACCGAAAATATAAACTATGGAAATGTAGACAGTACACCATACAGCATACTTAATAACGTGTGTTCTCTGAAGTTAAAGGCTCTAAAAATAAAAGAGTGTTGTGCAATATCTATAAGCATATCTTCTACTTTCAGGTCCTAGATAATTATTTAGGATTGAATACATAGGATAGGAGGGCGCAGAAAGGAAAACCAGCTGCCTCCAAGAAGAAATTCTTCAAATACATTTTAAAATTTATTTTACTGAGATACTGCCACTGATATCACAAGACAGAAAAATGTTAACATTTTCTTTGTCTTTTTAAATTAAGAACTTGATATTAATATGCTTTAAATTTAAAAATAAAGAAGAAGTCACATCTAGCTTCAAACTTTCAGTTAAAAATGCTCAAGCTGCCAAGTCAGCTAAGGCTGCCAAACTTCACCAGATCAACACAGGCTTTTCAAATCTGCCTCACCCTCCAAACAAAAGAGAAGCGGTCAGAGAGCTTGTGAGTAGAGAGAAACTTTTGGGGGGGGGCAATAATTTTCCTATATTGGGATTTCCTCAGGTTGATAGGGAGATTATTTTTAAGTATTTTGCCACTGGGAATTGTTGAAAGGTAGCTTTTCTGAGGGCTTTTTCTGCACAAAAATCAAAGGCAGATAATAATCTTTGGCAAGGTCTTAAAACAAAATGGGATTATGGCACATAAACATTAGGCAAACATCTCCTTTAAAATTGCTTTTGAAGAAAAAACAAACTTCTTTATCTTTTCTTCCTGCAGCATCTCTGCTCTGATCATGGACAGAGTTGCATTTTTATCAGGGAGGGGAGGGGTTACGAATGATTACTTGGAATTTTCCAGAAATAAAGTTTTACCAGGTTGATTAGAGACTCCACAGCTAGTGGTACAATAATTTCTGTTATCCTAGATACTGAACTTCCAGGCCAAAATCCTACAGAAGTGAGGTTAAGATCAAAATCAGAGGTTAAATCTGTGCCAGCTTTTTTATCATTTCAGAATTACTTTGTTCCTCAGCTGGAGGGATGAGTTGTTTCTATTTTGTTTTTTGTTTCAAAAAAGCATCCAGGAGAGAAACAAGGTGTTTCTTCCAACGTCTCTTACCCCTGCAGAACTGACCTTGCCGTTTCTGCCCTACAAATGAGCAAAATCAAGTAGCTCTTCCTCTGCAGCTTATCAGAAAACTCCTGGCAGACAGTAAAGATCTTTGTACCCTTTATGGCAGTAATGCCACACCACGGTCAGCCCCTGAGGTTGTCAGAAAAATGATACTTTTTCCTTGTTCTTTCCGTGACTTTTGGCCTCTACTTTGTTTTTCATTCCACTTTGCATTTTTGCCCATTACCACAAGAAACCCCACTGACTGAAAAATTGTGTCAACAGGGTGTAGACTATTACAATGTCTGTTAACAAGCCAGGACGTATATATAATAAACGTGTTTATGCTCACAGGTGGTGTAGATTGTAAAAAAATTCAACTTTTCTATTGGATAATCTGATGCAAGAGCTATTTTTACATAAAGGAATTGAAAGCCAAATTCTGTTTTTCATTGTTATTGGTGAAAAAACCCCTTTGCAATGTAATTGAAGTCGGTGGCATAGCTTCAGTTTTATACACTGATGAAACAGAGCACAACTAATTGCAATCATTCAAGCTCCATCTATAAATATATCTCCACCAATTTCTTTAAACTTTGTCTAAATATTTAGACCATATATTTACCCCATTGAAGTTAGTTGCAGCCTCCAGCAGGGCCAGGACTTCCATTTGGGTCTCCCTGAGGTCCTAATTTCTTCCTCCCTTTCTAGTGTCCTCCCACACCCTTCTCCATTGGGTGATCTCAAGGAAAATCTCTGACCTACTTTTTTTTCTCTCTTCTATGACCACATTTTTCCTTATATATAGTCATAGCAGATTATCAAGTGGTATAGAGTGATGACTAAAAGTTCTTCACCTTGGAAGACTTTTTTCTTCTGAGAAGAAATCACTTTTCTTCATCACAGCATCCAAGGATATAGAATGTGTCCTTTGAACCATTTCTGGGAAAGTGCCTTAGGCACCAACAGCAAAGAGACGGGTAAGCAACAAAAATCACAGCATCCCTTCCAAACCTTTGGTAAGAAATGATTCATGCCCATCTAAAGCTCACTTGTTACCACCTGTCTCTCTGATGGGGTTTTTCTACTTTGTTTTATGTGATATAAAGGCTTGAATCAATATAAAGACTCAACTGCTGAGCTACTTTAAAACTGCTTTTTCTGCTCCTGTCTCTTGACACAATACTGGCACACAGCAATGAGAAGAGCACAACATCTATCCTATGTGACACAAATTACACCTTTACTGTCACAGTAGCTCCTGCATGGCATACATTAGACATCTACTTATTTAGGCTCAGCCCTGAGTTTGTATGCAAGCCCGGTGTCGCCACTTGCTCACACAGTCTCCACTCTGGCTGTGTTTCAGCCTACCCTTATAGGCTATATGGACCCAACCAGCTCGAGCTGGCTCTGCCTCAGCCCCCAGCAAGCCTCACAAGCTCCTCCGTGCCTTGATGCCTCGGACCACCAAATTCTCACTGGCATACCCCCTGCCAACTTCCATCAGTATCAGGCTGCAAAGGTGCTCTCCCATTTTTAGCACTGCATCAGATATTTTGAAGATCTTCTGCCTACAACCCCAAGGCGAATGAAGGATTACCCAATAACTGACGTGATTTTGCAAAGGGAAAAAAAAATAATCCAGGTGTCAGACAGCAGAGCTGAAATCTGGCTGAGAAACATATTTAACAAGGTAGCTGAATAGTGAAACAAAGAAAAAAAGCCAACATAAAGCAGCTCAGGAACCTATATCCATCTTGATGGCAGCAAGCCATTTTTATGAGCGCTCTGGTGAGGTCTTTGGTGTCCAAGCCACTGAGGAACCAACGGTGGCTCACAGTCTCCTTGCCTTCTCCCAGTCTCTGGAGAGAAATCCCAGCACCAAGCACTGCTGCCTCACAGTCTGGGGATCCTGAGGAAGGATTTTCTGGACTGATATCCAGCCTGTGAAGGTCCAGGGCTCTTTAAACTCACCTTGACAGACTCCATGAAGGAAGCCCCCTAGACTGGCCCTGCCACAACCAGGAGCTAAGCCCTGCTGAGGAAGCATCTGTGTTGCTGCTGAGCCAACCAGCATGGCTGGCTACGGCCAGACTCAGTAGCTGCCTCCGTGGTTGTTCCCATGTATAGTAGCAACACCTGTCTCCAAGAAAGTCTGGCACCCAGATCTGATGGGTACAATTTCCACAGAAGCTGTAGAAATCCTAGGAGCCTGAGTCTTGGTGAGACTATTTATTGTGGCTCAGTGCATACCCTGCAGAAGCTGGGATCTTCCCGTGCCTCCCTCCTCCCCTCCCCTCCATGCACTCTGGGCAGGTCCACCTCAGCTCCTCCCTTCTCTCCAAGTGCCAACCCTAGGAGACATTCCTGGGCCTGCCAGCTCTCTAGCCCCAAAAGAGGTCAGTTCCTAGTGTTGGCCACCAGTCCCAGTTTCCCTATTCTATGCACAGTTCTCTGCCAAAGCAGGATCTGCAAAGGGCTCTTGCAAAGCCAGTAACTAGCTGTCATTTGGGGTTTGAGGAGAGCTGTATGTGAATGTGCTTCTACTCACTCTCCAGGGTAGCAAAGGCCGGTCACGTTCCCACACATCAAGGACCAGGCACTAGGATAGCCACAGGCAGCCTGATTCAAACAAACCTTTCTGCTAGTCTCTCTCTGGGCTTTTCAGATCCTCTGGCCCCTGCTGTTTGCTCACAGCTCAGCAAACTCAGAGCCGCAATATGAACTTAGGTGGTCTCCAAATTGAATCTCAGCCGAGAGGAACTCCAGGTGGTCCCAGACCAACCTGGCTGGTGGCTGAGTGATTAAAAGTACTGCATTAAAGATCTGGCCTCTCTCCTGGATCTCTCTATGGCATAGTATCACATGAAATGGATCTTTTGCAAATGTGGCCAGAGCAGAATTCATACTCTCAAATACGTGCTCTAGTTTCCAGGGAGGGACCTGAATAAGGAGGAGGTTCTCGATTCTCTCATCACTCACTACAGACTAGAAATAGGTACAGCAGGGACATACCATTAAGAGGTTGTCTCATGCAGCAGAGTCTGATCAGCACCTCTCCTGCCTCCATCCCTTGCTTGATGCTACTGTCTCCCACTTGTTTCTCCAGCTGCTTCACTAACAGCCAGGACAATGACCGAATAGCTAGGCTGGGCAATGAGGGGCTCCACCATGGAAGATGCCTCCCTGTGAGCACTGGCACTCTCCTGCAGGGAGTTTCTTCACTAATATCAACCCGCAGAAGAGGCTTCTTCCGCTCAGTCCTCCCACTTTATTAATCAGTAAATTGGGCAGTGCAACTTAGTGGAAATACACCCTGCTACCCTCTGCATGCCCTGGAGCAGTACTCTGAGAAACGCCGTGCTGAGCACTGCAAGAGTGCCTGGCCTTTAAGAGTTGCCAAGCTGGCGATAGCACAATGCCATGCTGTTCACCAGCTTACCTGTGGGTAGCTTTATTCCTAGGTAGGAGGTAAAGATAATACAGTACGTTCATATAAGGACACAGGAGAGTGCAACAGTGAAGCAAGGCTACAAAAATATAAAACAAGGAAACACATTGCCAAAATTAAAGACATAAAAAAATTTAACAACATTCCTTAGTTGTTTCAGTATTTTAGCTGTGACGGGAGGCTCACTAACTGGTTTTTGTGGCTTACCCCAGGCAAACACCTCAGAGAGTCTTTTAGAGCAACAACTTTTTTTTTCTTATGTTAAGATGGATAGCAGATAGATACAGAGCAGGTGCTCTGGGCAAGTTGCCTCTTCCCTTGCATACAGTGGAGCACCCCCTCCAGCCTTTGTCTTCCTGCAGGTGTGCCAATCATCTCTCGTGACAGTGCTCTGCGACATTATGTGGTGCTAAGGGTGCGGATCAGACATTTCTTTCTTAAATGATTTTAATATACATTTTGTTGTGTACTTGAATTAACACATTTCTGGTTTTCTTGTTTTAAGTTCTTTAAAACCAAGTTCACTACAAAGTTTATTAATTAAATGCAGCTCTTCATAATATAACCAAAATTAGCCTATTCTTAACACCTAGTAGCTTAAAAACAATACTTATCAGTGATAAAACTGAGATATAGAGTGATTGAATTAGTTGACAGCCCATATCTCCTGTTAGCTCTAAAGAAAACTTTATAAGCTGCTACCTCTAGATTGTCTATGGCTGAAGAAACCATATTGGCTTGATGCTCTCAGCTATGCTTCTCTGTCCCATACAGACACAGGATGTGTCTGATGGGATCTCTTATTTTGGTTAAAGTGGTTGCAGGAGTTCAATTTTCTATCCTAAATTGGTGTCTCCCCTTTGAGGGAAGGTGAGATGCTAGGCAGCAAAAGCCATCCTCAAGCCAGAGTGCTACAGACCATGTGGGTGTGTGGTTGCACTGAGGGCCTCAGCAAACACAGACAACATTGAAGGTGGCCCTTTGCACACCAGCACTACAGCCACCGCCGATGGCTACAGTGCCATCCCAGTGGGAGGTGCTCATTTCTGTCATCTAGGTACAGTGAAGAACAGAAAGGCCATGATTATGACTTACCATGATTTGAGCGAAGAGGTGTGACAGCCCTCCAGGGTCAGATCTTAGACAGGTCGGTCCCCAGCTCCTGTCCTGTTCAGAAAGAGCTGAGCCTGGCTAGCAGCGGTGGCAGCATGCAGTGTGGCTGTGCTGGCTGTTCAGCATGGTCAAGAAGACTACGTTTGTGTGTTTACCTGTGGGTGCACAAGGCAGCATGCCCTGGTGTTCAGCTACAGCTGCGCAGAGGTTGCTGTGGATCCTGCCTGCCTACTGCATCTCCATTTTCTTTGCTTGAACTCAGGGCTTTGGGAGGGGAAAGGGGGGAGCTTTCCCAGCATGATGCACATGAGTCAAGTGGACAGTGCAAGGTAGAAAGACCTGCTGAGGAAGGCTCCAAACACACCCGGAACAGCTTGCAGGCCTCTGAGCCCAGGACAGACCAGTATGGATGCACACCCTGCTGTACTGTCCAGCAGCATGGACACTACTTAAGACCTCGTTAAATAAACCACGTAGTTATGTCTCATTGACTTCAGCAGGTCTTAAACGTGTTTTTCAAGGTAGTGCCATGTCCACATGCTTCACTGAGAGCAGAGTCAGTGCAGCTGTGGAGGAGTGAACACCCACATGTGCCATGGGTGGATGAAATGTTGATAAGTCTATAACAATTTTCCTCTGAGACAGAACCCAAGTTGGGGATGTCCAATGGGGTCTTCGTATAAAGCTCTTTCTTCTGTGATCCACTCCTTTGTAACAGTGGGATTTAATTTATAAAGCAGAGAAAGAGGTGAGAACCCCAAACAAGGGGTGGAAAGCTCATATCTAAGGCTAACATCTCAAAATTTGGTAGTTTTCTTCTTCTCTTAAATTACCCCTCAAGCCCTCTATTAGACCTGTATGTACTGGGATAGTGCAGAGGTCAGTAGACAGCAGTGAACTCCTTAAGACCAGCACGTTTGACTGCCTGTTCAACACTCCTGAGCATACAGGCTGTGGTTTTATTCCACAAAGTCCTTAGCTAGGGCTGCTTTTACTTCCCCATTAGGTCTCTTCTCAGAGTCCACGCAACGAGGTGGTTTGGGTGCCCTCCAGCCCAAGAATGGCAGTTTGAGACACTACATAGACAGGGCTCACAGCATGAACCACCACATGGACACCCAGGAGGCTTTATAAGTGGGGTTGCAGGTAGTGGGCAGGAGCAAGAGGTGATGCAGGATGGTCAGCAGCACAGGTCCTTGTACTGTCCTGCAGATACCCCCTCATCACTGATGATGATGCATCACCCGGAGGTGCAGCAATCGTTTGTCTGTGATGTGCTGACAGCAACCGCTCCATTGCAGGAGAGCAGGGAGAGCCACGGAGACCGGGACTGGTGTTTTCTCCTGCTGCAAACCAGCAGTCAGGCCCTGGGCACTAACCCCTCAGCCCTTCACCTGAAGGTCTGAGAGAGCCCTTACTTCTCCCATTGACTTAATATGGCCAGAGCAGCCCACAGGAGCAAAGGACTTGTTTGACATGGCACAGCTGCACAAAGGTCTCATTTTCCCTAACCACCCCATTACCAGCTTGGGGATCAGAGGATTTTGGTCTCCTCAGCAGCTGAGCTGGCAAGGTTTACACACAGCTTTCCCTTACCACTGCGTTTTATGCTCTGCTGCAGCAAAGTCACCAAATAGGTCCCCAGGTAGCCACTGTGCCTCATTCCCAGGGCTATTCATTCCCGCCATCGTTCTCTTTGATGGCCCCAACACACAAAGACACAAACAACTGGAAACCTTTGTGTCAGATCCAGTGCCATCAGGTGCTTTCCATGCATTTTAGAAAAACCCAGGTTGGTATAGAAAGTTCCCTGCTGCTACAGACAAACAGGAGCGCCTGAGTGACAGCCCAAGGAGCAGTGCCTCTCCCTGTCACGAACCACATTTTATGCCACCCATATACACGTGAGCTGAAGGTCTGCTTCTTGCTGGCAGAGGCTGACCACCTGCGTGTTTTGTTTTCATGGTTGCTGCAAGTAGCAGCCAAGAGTGTTGACTCTTGCTGCACGGGTCCATAGGCACCCGTTCAGGGGCCTACGGGTTCAGGGACCCAAAGGGCAGGGGGGAGCAGAAGCAATAGTAGCAATGCAGGCTACTTTTATTTCTGCTTCAAAATGATTACACCAAGCAGCAAAGCAGAAAGGGGTCTGAATGACTGGTACTTAGATGGGAATGTGACGAGATCTTGAAACCCATCTGTCCTGGTTTCGGCTGGGACAGAGTTAACTTTCTTTTTAGTAGCTGGTACAGTGCTGTGTTTTGGATTTAGTGTGAGAATGATGTCGATAACACTCTGAAGTTTTAGTTGTTGCTAAGTAGCGCTTATCTTAAGCCAAGGACTTTTCAGTTTCCCATGCTCTGCCAGCAAGCAGGTGTGCAAGAAGCTGGGAGGGAGCAGAGCCGGGGCAGCTGACCTGAACTAGCCAAAGGGGTATTCCATACCATGGAACGTCATGCCCAGTATAGAAACAGGGGGGAGTTGGCTGGGAGGGGCGGATCGCAGCTCGGGAACTAACTGGGCATTGGTCAGCGGGTGGTGAGCAATTGCATTGTGCATCACTGGTTTTTTTCTCCCCCCCCCTTCCTTTTTTTGTTATATTCCTTTTCATTACTATTATTATTATATTTCATTATTACTATTGTTAGTATTATATTTTACTTTAGTTATTAAACTGTTCTTATCTCAACCCACGAGTTTTACTTTTTTTTCTTTTGCTTTCCTCCTCCTCACCCCACTGGGAGGGGGAGGGGGAAACGGCTGCATGGTGCTGAGCTGCTGACTGAGGTTAAACCACGACAGAAGGGTTTTCCAGTGGAATTTGGCAGTGATTTGTCAATAGGCAATGCCTTGCGCATCGTGAGGGTGGCTGACATCTTCAGTGGAGGAGGAAGGGAAGGAAAGAGATTCAGAGTATGACTGTGATGATAACCTGTAATGAGATCACCAAGGGATGGCAGAGAGGAGAATCGGGCTTGTCAGCAGAAACTGGAACAACTACGTGCTCCTGAGCATGGAGCGTGAACTAGGAACCTGTCTGCAAGAAGGCAGGCGTCAAGGACAGGGTGATACTTTTAACACTTCGCTTTTTGCTCTTGAAGCCACAAAAAAGTAAAGCTTAATTACACAGCAGCTGTGAAGGCTTTTAAAGTATCTGTGAAACCAAGAAGAAAAAACATTAAACAACTCCTCTGTAGATCTGTTTCCACCAGCTCCCATATGGTGGGAGGACTATCTGAGGAGATCTTCCAGCTCTCTCCCGTGATTATTCCATAATGTAGAATACGAATATTGGGTGGAGGAGGTTAAAGGAAGGATTTTCTTCTGGTTCCTATGTTTAAATCTCTTTTTTTCCTGACAGTTGTTCTTTTATCTTCAAAAGAAGGGTTTACTGAATTATGCCAGGTGGCTAATTAAAAATTATTCTAGAGAAAATAAAGATCCTTAATAGCATATAGAACTGTTAAGACAACAACTTCTATAAAAAAAAAAACCTTTGAAAACTTTTTTTAACAAGGAAGCCATAAACAGGGTTTGTGCGCAAAATTAATAAACCGATGTGGAGATTATAAATTCCACAGAGACTCACAGCTACTGCTGGAAGGAGGAAAATTGGGCCTAATATACAGCACCCCCCTCCCTTCCTTTGCTCCATTTGTGAGTTTTCATACATTACGGTCATTTTGAAATCCATAACCAAACAGAAGAAGAAACAAAACAAAACCAATATCCCTAATAAAAATCTTCCCTCTACAGTGACAACAAAAGTTACATAAGAGACTTGAGTAATGTAACTCTTAAATGGGAGAATTGAAAATGTCAGGCTGTTACCATTAGAAGAAGAAATAAGTAAAGAATGTGAATGTAAAGATTTTTCTGAAAGTGTCCGCAGATCAAAAAATGAGAACCATGCAGCTCATACTCATAAAGCTTGGAAATAATCCCAGCACCAGTCCTAAGTCTGCTGGCAAGTGGTGACCACCGCCGCTCTTTAGCCACCAGCCATGAACTCCAGAAAAAAAATTTTATAGACTAAGATCTCCTATTGTTTGAATTTGGAGACCAAGTCTAGGAAATATCTCCAAAGCAGCGTTCAGAAATCACAACGCAAACTGTTTTCCACATTTATCCAGTACAAGACAGGTTCCCCCAGCACATTGTGGACTTCTAGCACAGACCAGATACTGCCTTCCACCCTCTTTTCACCATTAGCAGGGATTTCCCTGACCCAGCGAGAGCCTCTGTGCCCTACAAGCGCAAGTGAACTTTATTATCCTGACATCAGGGAAGGAAATCAGGCAGAGAATTCAGGTATGTAGGACAATCCATGCAATTTACATTTTCTGATCACCCTTACATAAAAAGGGGCTTGTGTGCAGTACTTCAAGCTGGGTTAAATTAATTTCACCTCTGAAGTTGTGTGTGCTTTCGCTCTGGGATGTCAGTCCCATTTTCTGGATTGTTTTAGTTACGTTCAAGTGAAAACAATAGTTCTCTTGAGCAAAAGGACATTGTCAGTGAAGGGAACAATGTAGAATTACAGTTGGAAACACAGCAAAGAGCAATAGCACTGCATCTTGGCTCGGGTGTTGGATCAAGTGAGGTAAATTCACTGTACCGTTTGTGTTGCTCCTTTTAGTTGAATCCATCTCCAAACAACAGCTGGTGCGCAGCAAGTTTTCAGTATTGAATCACTTTTTCTTCTCATGGTCATTAATAATTTTCCTAAAAAGGAAACAGGCCCCTTAGTGCCCCTGGTTGCTCCTTGCAGGCTTTGCAGTTGGTGCAGCACTGATGTCTTCCACCCGCCGCTGCCTTCCAGTGCCGTCTGTGCTGGGAGCCGGGGGTCCTTGCACCTGCTTATGCGGCTTCTGCTCTGCCAACGCTTTAAAAAAAAGGTAAAAGCAACATGATTTTAAATGCCAGTCCAAATCAGTTGGCATCTGCTTGGCTTTCTTGTGGGAAGGGGAACCAGCTCGGGGGTGTTCTTCATGGCCACCTTTCTGCAGTACCCTGAATGTCCTCTCTGGGGCATTGTGCATCTGGGGAGGGTTTCACCGGCTTCAAGAGTTTCAGGGGGGCTGTGGAGGTCAGAGTCTGACACCAAGTCCCAATAGGACAACTCATTAATCAAACTTGGGCAAAAGCATCACATGGAAAATGAAACCCACAGCACAACTGAATCATCCCATCATCATGAGACCCTGGAGGGAGGGTACCCTTCTCTGACATCCACTGGCAGAGCTGGCATTGCCACCAGAGACCAGCAGCAGGGGTGAGCAGGCTGTGGTTGTTGCCTGGTGCTGGTAGTTGTTCATGTGGCTGCTGTGGAGCAGAAAGAAGGTATCTTTATTCTTGCTAACACAGAGTGAAGTGTTTCAGTAATAACTCTGAAATACAGATGCTGGCAGGGAGTGACTGGTGTGCCTAAACATCCCATCTAATGCCATTTCGTGTGCCTTAGGGTATCTGAGCCCTCCTTGCAGGGCTGTCAGATATGACACTGGACCTCTGGGAAAGCAGTCGCCCTTCTGGATCAGCCACTGGAAGTCAGACAGAAAAGCAAGGGCAGCTCAAATAGCACTAGACATGCATGTTCAGGCACCTCAGTCATTCCCAGAGGATCTGAAGACATGTCCTTCATTTGCTGTATTGTTCGAGCAGTGTGCTCTGTAGCAAAAATAGTCACAGAGGACACGTAAAACGAAAGTTAAAAACTATTTAACACCAAAGAACAGTTTTTACTCGAGCACTACGTGGTTTCTGGACTAGGAAAAAAGTCACCTGCTTTGTGGTCATTGTTAATACTCCTCATTATTACTGTTACTCTTTCCAGCTCCACAGGCTCTTACTCTGGCTCTTGAGGCACTTTCAGGTTAGATAATCTTGTCCTCTTGCAGAAGAGATAGCAGCAATCTTGCTTGGCACATGGGTTGCCAGCAACAATAAATGCAATGCCATTATCCCATGGAAATTCTGGGGCAAACCCACAGAAGCAAATCCCATTTCTCTATTTCTCATGCAGGCTAGAGGCGGACACCTTCTTTTGTGCTAGCAAGTTCTTGGAAAGAAGAGTCAGCAGTGACAATTCCTCTCACCCTCTCTTTTTTTTAAAGACATGTAGAAACTCTCAGTGTGGAAAAGCATAAACTCCCATGTGGATTTTTTCAGGGCTGACACATCAGTTCTTCCCCCTAAGCTGAGTGGCAACATCACCAGGTCTTGCTTCACCAAAACCTTTCCGACTTTTCATAGAATCACAGTCATAGAATCATATAGGTTGGAAAGGAACCTTTAAGATCATTGAGTCCAACCGTAAACCTAACACTGCCAAGTCCACCACTAAACCATGTCCCTAAGTGCCACATCTACATGTCTTTTGAATAGCTCCAGGGATGGTGACTCAACCACTTCTCGGGGCAGCCTGTTCCAATGCTTGACAACCCTTTCGGTGAAGAAATTTTTCCTAATATCCAATCTAAACCTCCCTGGCAGGGGGCGGTTTCCTCTTGTCCTATTGCTTGTGCCAAGTACAGGGGGACAATCCCTTCCCTAGTCCTGCTGGCCACACTATTTCTGATACAAGCCAGGATGCTGTTGGCCTTCTTGGCCACCTGAGCACAGTGCCGGCTCATATTCAGCTGGCTGTTGACCAACACCCCCAAGTCCCTTTCCGCCCGGCAGCTTTCCAGCCACTCTTCCCCAAGCCTGTAGCGTTGCATGGGGTTGTTGTGACCCAAGTGCAGGACCCAGCACTTAGCCTTGTTGAACCTCATACAATTGGCCTTGGTCCATTGATCCAGCCTGTCCAGATCCCTCTGTAGAACCTTCCTACCCTCAAGCAGACCCTCAACACTCCTGCCCAACTTGGTGTCGCCTGCAAACTTACTGAGGGTGCACTCGACCCCCTCGTCCAGATCATTGATAAAGATATTAAACAAAACCGGCCCCAATACTGAGCCCTGGGGAACACTACTTGTGACAGGCCGCCAACTGGATTTAACTCCATTTACCACCACTCTTTGGGCTCGGCCATCCAGCCAGTTTTTTACCCAGCGAAGAGTACGCTCATCCAAGCCATGAGCAGCCAGTTTCTCCAGGAGAATGCTGTGGGAAATGGTGTCAAAGGCATTACTAAAGTCTAGGTAGACAACATCCACAGCCTTTCCCTCATCCACTAAGCGGGTCACCTTGTCGTAGGAGGAGATCAGGTTAGTCAAGCAGGACCTGCCC
This sequence comes from Gymnogyps californianus, assembly GCF_018139145.2. Lineage (NCBI taxonomy): Eukaryota > Metazoa > Chordata > Aves > Accipitriformes > Cathartidae > Gymnogyps > Gymnogyps californianus. The sequence goes on along the minus strand of NC_059473.1, from coordinate 89,773,197 downwards.
TTCATGAACCCATGCTGACTGGGCCTGATCAGCTGGTTGTCCTGTATGTGCCTCATGATGGCACTCAAGATGACCTGCTCCAAAACCTTCCCTGGCACTGAGGTCAGACTGACAGGCCTGTAGTTCCCCAGATCCTCCTTGCGGCCCTTCTTGTAGATGGGCATCATATTTGCTCCAGTCAACTCGGACCTCTCTGTTTAGCCAAGTCTGCTGATTGATTGAAAGTGGCTTATTGAGCACTTCCGCCAGCTCCCACAGTACCCTTGGGTGGATCCCATCTGGCCCCATAGACTTGTGTGTGTCTAAGTGGTGCAGCAGGTCGCTAACCATTTCCCCTTGGATTATGGGGGCTTCATTCTGCTCCCCTTCCCTGTCTTCCAGCTCAGGGACCTGGGTACCCAGAGAACAATTGGTCTTACTATTAAAGACTGAGGCAAAGAAGGCATTAAGTACCCCAGCCTTTTCCTCATCCTTTGTCACTGTGTTTCCCCCCGCATCCAATAAAGGATGGAGATTCTCTTTAGCCCTCCTTTTGTTGCTAATGTCTTTATAGAAACATTTTTTATTGTCTTTTATGGCAGTAGCCAGATTAAGTCCTAGTTGGGCTTTGTCCCTTCGAATTTTCTCCCTGCATAACCTCACGACATCCTTGTAGTCCTCCTGAGTTGCCTGCCCCTTCTCCTGAAGGTCATAAACTCTCCTTTTTTTCCTGAGTCCCAGCCAAAGCTCAAGATTTCCTTCTTGAAGAATGTCCAGCCTTCCTGGACTCCTTTGCCCTTCAGGACTGCCTCCCAAGGGACTCTGTCAACCAGCCTCCTAAACAGGCCAAAGTCTGCCCTCCAGAAGTCCAAGGCAGCAGTTCTGCTGACCCCCCCTCCTTACTTCTCCAAGAATCGAAAAGTCTTTATCATTTCGTGATCACTATGCCCAAGATGGCCTCCAACCATCACATCACCCACAAGTCCTTCTCTGTTCACAAACAACAGGTCCAGCAGGGCACCTTCCCTAGTTGGCTCACTCACCATCTGTGTCAGGAAATTATCTTCCACACACTCCAGGAACCTCCTAGACTGTTTCCTTTCTGCTGTATTGTATTTCCAGCAGACATCTGGTGAGTTGAAGTCCCCAACGAGAACAAGGGCTAGCGATTGTGAGACTTCTCCCAGCTGCTTATAGAATATTTCGTCTGCCTCATCATCCTGGTTGGGTGGTCTGTAACAGACTCCCACCATGATATCTGCCTTGTTGGCCTTCCCCCTGATTCTTACCCATAAACACTCAACCCTATCGTCACCATCATTAAGCTCTAGACAATCAAAACACTCCCTAACACACAGGGCTACCCCACTGCCTCTCCGTCCTTGCCTATCCCTTCTAAAGAGTTTATAGCCATCCATTGCAGCACTCCAGTTGTGAGAGTCATCCCACCGTGTTTCCGTGATGGCAACTATATCACAGTTTTCCCGCTGCACAATGGCTTCCAGCTCCTCCTGTTTGTCGCCCATGCTGCGTGCATTGGTGTAGATGCACTTCAGTTGGGCTATGGATCCCGCCACCTTTTTGGGGGGAGAAACCCTAATTCCTATGTGACCATTCTCTGGCACTTCTGTGGTTTCTAACACATCAATAACTCTTGTGTCTTTGCTGCCGCATGGCTCTCCATCCCCTACCTCCACTGAGATGGCAGACCAAAGGACCTCGTTAGCACACCATCCCTCAAACATTGGCGTGCTGCCCCCAGGCTTATCTCTAGGGAGCCTGGTTTTATCCCTTCCCCCCCTGAATCTAGTTTAAAGCTCTTTCAATGAGCCCTGCTAACTCCTGTGCAAAGATCCTTTTCCCCCTTTGAGACAGGTGTACCCCATCTGTTACCAGCAGGCCTGGTGTCATGTAAACCGACCCATGATCAAAAACCCCAAAATTCTGCTGGTGACACCAGGCTCGGAGCCAGGTGTTGATCTGCTGGCTCTTCCTGTTTCTTCCCTTATCATTCCCTGCAACTGGAAGGATGGAGGAGAACACTATTTGTGCTCCTGATCCCTTAGCCAGTCATCCCACGGCCCTGAAGTCTGTCTTGATTGCCTTTGGACTTCTTGTTGCAACTTCATCACTGCCTACCTGAAAAATCAAGAATGGATAGTAATCTGAGGGCCGTACCAGGGCAGGAAGCTTTCTCTTCACATCTTTAACCTGGGCCCCAGGGAGGCAGCAGACTTCCCTAAGAAGTGAGTCTGGTCTGCATATTGGGCCTTCTGTTCCCCTCAGGAGAGAGTCTCCTATGACAATGACCTGTCTTTTTTTTCTTTATGGAAGTGGCTTTGACGCAGGGCATAGGCCGACTTAACCTTGGCAACACCTCCAAGCCAGGTGAACCATCGTCCTTGTCATTGTTCGGTTCCACTTGCAGAGCCTCATACCTATTATGCAAGGGCACCTGGGAAGGTGGGGTAGTCACAGAGGAGGCGCGCCTGCTGCGCCGGGCAGGAATTTGTGGCCGTTGTCCCCATCCCCTATCCCTTGAGTCAGCACATTCAGCCAGGTGGAGAGAGGATAGGCATCTCCCCATTCCAGAGCAGGGCTGTACAACATTAAGACATGCTCACAGTAGAGTGTGGTCCAGCCGCAGGGAAGCACTGTTACAGCCAATAGCTTGGGTCTCTGAATGGCTGCCATTTACTGTGTGATATGTAAAAATGAAGATCAAAGGGTTTCTGTTAAAATGCTGAGCTGTAAATGGAGCCACTCTGGAAAAAGATGCATGACCTGTTCAGCTGCCCTTGCTGCCAGGGAGTTTGGGAACAGTGGAGGGTGGCGCTGCTCCGGCCAACCCTGCTTCAATCCATTGCAGCTGGGGAGCTGGCACCCTCACTGGTGTTTTTTCAGAGGCTCTGAATTGTATGTGGAAAGCTCCTCATTCCCCAAGAAATTCCATGTGAAAGGGACTCTGAAGTGCCGCTTCTCATCCTGCCCCTCCTGCCCTTCCAGCAAACTGCTCCTAGTCCATTCCTCATTGCTCAGAGAGTGAAAAACCCAACCCCAACACTTTACTTTCTTTTAATTTCTCTCTTCATTAGAGCCCTTTCTTCTCCTCCACCCTTGAATGACCTTCTGGACCCTGCCGCTTTTCTTACAGAATATGGATTCCACATATTTTTGCACAGTACATAAGAATCTGTTTTGAACACAATATTCTTGTCTTGAAGATGGAAAGCTCCATCCAGATCGCCCCTCTCTAAACTTGTTCAGTCCTTTAGTGAGATGTGTGGCCATATCAGCATGATCAGCAGCTCCAGGTGCAAAACCTTTGGCAGCTTTGGTCACCCAGGCTTTGGTTGTACTCCCGGAGATTTTGTGATGGACTTACAGCCTTCACAGTTCACTCGGTTCTCCTGATTCTGTAGTAAATATCCTCATGCCTCATTTCTTTTCTACCAAATACTGTATCTATGAAGCTGGGATTTTGCAGGCTGGCAACTTTTGTTTTTTAACTGCTGCTTTTGAAAGATAATGGTAGGTCCCAGCAGATTCATCTTTCCCTTTTCTTTTAAAAATGTAAATAATTAATTGAATGAGGGAAAAACCTTCACAGATATCTGTGGATGGAAAAAGAAACTCCTGGTTCTCAAAACATGTGTTCAAAAGATGGTAGTAAAAATGCACTACTATTTTTCTGTTTGAGAAATAGTTTTTAATTCCTCATTTTTTAAGAAATCAAACAAGGAGCCAATTTTCTACTGTCGTCAAGCTTGTATCATTAAAAATTATTGTGCCAAAGTAGGTCCTAATTCATTTGCCAATTCTACAGTGTTTTCAACACTCACAAGATTTTGGAACTTTTTCTCAAAGCTAAGCAATTCAAGTGATTATGAGTGATCACTTGAGTGATCACTTGCAGGGTGGTCTAAATGATGATCCAGTGTTAGCTATAGAGGCTCTTTGCAGAGAACCATTAGGTCTGCTGGCTCTTTCCTTAATGTTACAGTGGTAGAACAAAGACTTTTCATAATAACACACCTACATCCCCCAAACAGGGTTTTGCATCACTTTTTTGACCACTGTGTACACATATACATGTATGTAGTCATACACATGCACATTTGTTTGTTTGAAAAACTTATACCTATGCACAAAACTAGCTCACAGTTCCTCTCTTTCTTGTGTTAGCCTTCACAGTCAGCATTGCCAGAAGCTGATCTGAGTAAAACCCACCTGCAACCTGGAGAGCAACGCCAGCTGTTGCAATGAGAGCCCCATCACTGCCGTTCTCTGGGTCCTACTTACTGACACAGGAGCTGCTCAAATAGTGGTGGCTGCGGAGTCAGAAAAGCAGCGTGCGCTCCCTGCTGCTCTCACCAGCCTTACGTAAATCCCTTCTATTCTCTATTTCCATTAAAGCTGATCTTCAGTATTTAGACATCAAGCTCTTTGGAGAGGATGCATTTCTCATTATTTATTTACAAAAACACAGAGAGACCTCGTTCTCAGTGGGAGCATATGCTGGTCTAACACTAGCATCCTGCTGATCAGACATCTTCACATAAAATTCTTCCCGACACAGTGCCCACTATGCTCTCTGATTTTGCTTATACAGCCTAAAGTTATTTCTAGTTTCGGAACAAAAACCTCTCCTGCTCGACTTACTCAACTTATCCAAGACATCTCGGTAACCGGCTGAGTTAATTAAATTGTTACACACCAGGTAATCCAGGCAGGCTGTGCAGCAAATACCAATGTCTGCCATCAATACGGGCAATTTTAGTCTCCCACTAGAATTAGGCAGACCTTCCAAAAAGGGAAGAGCTGTAGCTGCTTACAGCAAAAAGAGAACATGACACCATATGACGGCTTTATGCTGAACCACAGACAAGGGGCTCGTGTAGCACAGTTCACATCTGTAGTGGCATGCGCCTTAGCACAACTGTAGGAAGGCAGTTGTGTGCAAGCACAGAAAATTCTTGTAAATGTATGTAAGCATAGAAAAGAGGTTGGACACCAACCAGAGCATATCTTGAGTATGCAAAACTTTTCTCCTGGAGCAGCCACTTATTCACCATGAGCTCACGTCTCTCCTCCCACCGTTACAAGCAGACATGGAAAGGTCCCTTGCCTCCCCTCTGCCCGCCTCGCCTCTGGTGTCCATTTTATTAAAGCAGATTTGTTCTCAGGTTGAGTATCACCAGAAATCCCTCGCTAACAGAAACACAGGAGACACGTGGTTGTCACGGGGAGATGCTGGCTCCCTGCTGACAACTTTGTGGTGGCTCAGGCAATTCTCTCCTTGTGTTTCCACTGAGCTGGAGCTGTAAAACACCTCAGTGCCAAAGGGGTATAAACATTTGCAGTGATTACAGTACTTGCTTCACTTCCCTTAAGTCGTGCTGTCGGTAGTGCTTTTGGACCTGGTTTGTCCCACTTCTGTGGGGACGGTTGCCAGCAGTGGGAGGCCCAGCCAGTGCCGGGGGCAGAAGGAGCAGCCGAGAGGGGATGGAAGCACCCGGGGAGATGCGTCAGAGTGAGAGGAATAGCCAGACAGAAATCACACAGGGTTTCTGCCAGTGTCGTCTCCATTCTGAAACTGTCCTTTGAAGGCTGGTGAATATAAGGGAAAGAAAGCGCCTTGTTCCACCTTTGTTTAATGCGAAACTGCAGATTGAAATCATTGTGTGTGGCTGATGAGAAAATTATGAAAGAAACCTCAAGTCCTTTTTATTGGAAGCTTCTGCAATGCGGTGCGGAAGTTATCCACACCTTTTACTGAACCGGTTCCTTAGAGGAAAGGCTGAATACTCATGAATGGTAAAAGAGAAAAGAGACTTTTTTTAATTATAATATTCAAATATTCCTTTCAGTATGTCTTGCAAAGCATCCAAAAAGATCAACTGTTTGCCACTGCAGCACACACAGCAGTGAACGTTTTTGTAGGTAGCATGACCAGGGGGATATTTAAAACATAAATGCATCCTAGAGAAGGTTGCAGCTGGAAATTTCCAAATGAATGCTTTTTTTTCCTCGCTCCTTTCTCTCTTGTCTGCCTGCATCACGAGCAGCCTACATTCCTGTTTGCCTAATGCGTCAGGGTGATGTCCTGTGAGGATTTTAGCTATTTCATCACTTTATACCTGTGGCTCAACAGTAACATTCCCAAGTCCTCAGGAGGCACTTGTCTCTCAACATTTTACATCCCCTCGATTGCCTATACATGGAGAGAGATTCATAACTAATGTAGTTGGTGTCACAAAATTCCACTGGCACAGCAGTCAATACGAAATGCGGCACTAATTATGAACAGCACCTATCTGCTCAAATTACTGTCGAAATGCTAACTTTGGGAAAAGACATTTTTATGCATAAGCTTTTCTGCAAAAGAAATATTACTGGAAGTGAAACAGCCAGGCTTTCAGTTATGAGAGTGAGCTCTGCTTTTGCCCTTGTTACTGCTGCTTTCAAGAAGAAAAAAAAAAAAAAATCTTCCTACCAATTTCCCTCTGAAGTTAATAAAAAGAAAAAAACAAGTGGTGGTGGTGATTTTGAGAGAGAGGAAAAAGAGTCTAAATCCTGTTATTTTACAGAGTGGGTGTTGTTTGTTTTAGAAAACAGAAATTTCTCAGATCACTTTTAGGTACAAAACGTAATGTGAAAAGGATTCTCATTTGCAGTGCAGCAAGTGTTTTTAATGGGGTGTTTCTATTTTATGTGGTATAGCGCACAGAAAACTTCTTTGGGATACAGAGAGAAGTATTTTCCAAACGCATGTAACTAGGGACTGATTTTAGGATAGTTCTGTGCCGCTTGCTTCTGCCAAAATCCATACATGTTTTGCTGCATGTTCAAGAGGGCCTGGCTTTCATGGGTGGCTCCTGCCATGAGGATCCCTCAGCCTAATGAACAGCCACTCTGGGCAGCAGTTTGGGTTTGGGAAGAGGAGGTGGTTTTATCACTTGTCAGCGTGAAGCTCGGCACAGAACAATTCCCTGGGAACAAAACAACAGCGGAGAAGAGGACCTGTTCAAGGGATTTGGAGTGAACGGAGAAAGGATGCTGGTTGCACAAAAGGTGGTACAAAATAGTGATCTCGATGACCACAGTGTGATCCCAGACCCAAGCAAAATATTCCTTTCCCAGAATAATCAGTCCCTTGCAACCTGAAGATTGTATAAATTGCCGGGGGGGGGGGGGGGGGAAGTTCAAATCAAAGACTTCTCAGGTCCGGGGAAATAATTTTCATCGTTTTTTCACTCCATAATGGACTGTTTGTTTTAGAGACTGCCACCATTTGTTTCAGCAAACTGTTGGCTAGCATTTATTTCTTCTCTCACAAAAACCTCCCACTTGGAGTGGAGGAAGTGTTTTCAAATCATACTCTGACCAGAATAGCTCCTTATTTCTCAGCATGCCATTTCTATCGTAGGTACATGTTTTCCCACTGCACTTGAGAACTATTCAGTATCAAAACCCATCATGAATTATACACTGAGATCTCACTAACAAAATGTTCTCACGTTTACTCATCCTACTGTTTACTTCTCAAAAAGCTAGTTAAATTGCCATTCAATGTGGACAGACTTTTCAAAGGGACATGAATCCTGCGTTCATTTTTCAAAAACAGGCAATATCAACTAAATCTGGGTTTTTGTGTTCTCATACTTGACAAATTTCCTGAACTGCAATTTTAGGTAACTGCTCATCTTTTGCTACAAGGACCAGTAGCAAAGTAGGTAAGGTGGTGCACTGTGATGCCAAAGACACGTATTCATCTTGCTCCAGACTCATGCTAAAACCTGCTCCCTATTGACGCGGCTTAAAATAGGTACCTGGCCGCAGGCACTGGAAAGTGAAATGTGGTCAAATACTATGTAAACTTTATATCCATATACTCTAAAAATGATGATTGTTACAAAAAGCATGCAATGTCTACCAAGATTTTTAAGAAAAAAATAGAGTCCCTGGAGAAAAAATGGTAGTTACTGGAAGCTGAAAGAAATCCCCTTTCACAATGCATGTAAATGAAATAACGATGGTTTTTAATATCACTTCTGCCTCATTCACATGCTATTCATTACCTGAGCAATCCAGGCTGAAAATGAAACCTTTACATTTGCAGTCATACAAGCAAAAAGCTGAGGCACCAAAAGCAAGCTTCAATTAGCAGTTACTCGGCAGCTCAATTAGCAGTTACCTTCCATTAGCATCAGCTGGGCTGTTATAGCCCAATGACTCTGGTACAGTTCAGCAGTAGCTAGCTAGGTTATTTGGCTCAACACTGTTATTATGAGAAATGGAAACAGTGCTAAAGTAATTATTCTTATTCTTCAAGACACAAGAAAAATGAGTATTTTAACTAATGAAACATGGTAAGTGCTGAAGCCTCCATTAATATTATCAATGTTTTTAATTTGTTAGATGATGAAGCATTAAGGTTTCTATAGCAGCTGCTGATTTCAGCTCTTAGGAATAGTGACCTTTTAAATTTTATTGTTCAAGTGACTGTATTCTAAAATGCTTTCTTGGGAGTTCTTTATAGGTTTAAATATGTCCTGGTTTCAGCTGGGATAGAGTTAATTTTCTTCTTAGTAGCTGGTACAGTGCTGTGTTTTGGATTTAGTGTGAGAATAATGTTGATAACACTCTGATGTTTTAGTTGTTGCTAAGTAGCGCTTATCCTAAGTTAAGGCTTTTTCAGTTTCCCATGCTCTGCCAGCAAGCAGGTGCACAAGAAGCTGGTGGGAGGGAGCATAGCCGTGGCAGCTGATCCGAACTAGCCAAAGGGCTATTCCATACCACAGAACATCATGCTCAGTATATAAACAGGGGGGAGTTGGCCAGGAGGGGTGGATTGCTGCTGGGGCATTGGTCAGTGGGTGGTGAGCAATTGCATTGTGCATCACTTGTCTTTTCTTGGGTTTTATTTCTCTCTTTTTTGTTATATTCCTTTTCATTACTATTATTATTATTATATTTTATTATTATTATTGTTAGTATTATATTTTAGTTTTGTTTAGTTGTTAAACTATTCTTATCTCAACCCATGAGTTTTACGTCTTTTTTTCAATTCTCCTCCCCGTCGCAATGGGAGGGAGTAGAAGTGAGCAGCTGTGTGGTGCTTAGTTCCTGGCTGGGGTTAAACCATGACAAAATACAATTTTCTTTAAATTAGGCAAATAAATTCTTTGAACTTGACACACTTTGAAGAACTGAGTAATGTTGGTGTCCCTATAACTACTTCCATTTCTATTTGCTGGCTGGAATTTTTTTGCCAGGGGATAAGGATTAAACTTTGAACAAACCTTAATTTGTTCAAAGCAGCATCCAGTCAGAGGTATGAGCATCCAAAGAAAGTAGTATTCAAGAAGCCGGTCCACAGATGGTCTGTAACTTTGAAAGCAGCTCTGTTTAAGCTATTGCATATCCCCTTCTGGTTCCCTCATTGCCAGAAAAGCAACTGTATATAAATAAAGCTTCAATAAATGATGTAAGTTTTTTTTCCCTTTGACAGACCAATATTCAATCAGAAATGTTTTACAAAGGGTTCTGCATTTAACAGCCAGATAATTCTAAAGAAACTGTTTCAGTCATCTCACCCAGAAGCCCTCACCAAAACGTGAGTTCATTTTGGTTGACTCAATCCCATTGATCTACAGGTTGCCTCTGTCATTTCATGATTTCTGAAGCCAGGAAAAGGAGCTGATTGGAAACATGTGGGGAAATGACCATTCTCTTCCCCTCCCACTGGAAAGAAACATTGAAAACATTATCCAATCCAGAACTCGAAGTGTGTAGCAAAATGCATTTACCCTCTTGCAAAGTACAGCAAAGCCAGTCAACAGAGTCAAAAAAAGAATTTCTTTTGCTTTCTTCAGCTTTTTACTATTTCACTCTCTCTGGTCCTTTTCTCTGTCCTCAAGGATGGAGGCAAAACAGGAGGGCAAAATATATGGAGCATCCGCTGACTTTACCTGAAGTTGTTTCTCAAGCCACACCAGCACACTGGGGGATGCAAACCGCTATCCAGTCTGGCTGACGTGAATTTCCTTGTCCATGTTTGCACTGACACTGGCCACTCAAGCCAACAACTAGACAGCACATCATCTGGGAGCCCGTTCAGAGCTTGACTGGGAAAATTTGCCCTGGGAAGATTTTCATTCTTTGTGGAAAAATGAGGAAAAGCCCACGTAGCAGCCAGGGCACAGTGCCATGCACAGCCAACCAGAGGACCCCTCCACTGCCTTGCCTGGGTGACAGAAATGGCATAGCTCTGCCAGAGCAATGCTTTGCCTCAGCTAAAATACTCACGTGTCAATGTTCACAGAGAATGTCCCTACTCACAAAACTCAGAGGGTGACCCATGTCTCACATCAGTCCATGGTGACAGCCCAGAGTAGCTGACACAAGACGTAATGAAGAGAGAATTACAGAATCAGAGTCTAATCGATGCCAGTGACCATAGTGTAGTTGGAGATGGGATTTAATTCTCTGGTAGGATTAAAAATGTAATAAAGGTAACTGTAGACATATTTTCCACCTGTATTTCTCCTGAGATAAGGTATTACAAGATATTCTTACAGAATCAGCAGCACATTGTACCAATAACAGTGTCATGTTAAATACATTAAGATTGGGTTAATTAGTAGATCAAAAGTAGCTGTCATTAGAGAAAGGCTGTGCAACCAGCAGGGATGTTGTTAGAAGCTCAGATTTGTTCAGAACCTTTTCTGATGGTATGAAAGCCCCAATGGTCACAAAGTTTGCTGCAAAAACAGCAGCCCAAGGCCACTTCTTCCAAACCACTGGACTATCCTTTCTCCCCAACCCATCCTACAATACTGCCAATACCAGGTTGCTGAGCACAGCTGTTTCAGATCAATATTTCAGTTTCTTCCTTCACTAAATATTTCCCTGTTTCTCAGTGCAGCAATACATATCAGGGCTTCCCGGTATGGCTTTTTCCTTCTGGGATCTGCCTCTCTGGCCTCCCCATGCCCTGGTCACAGCTGGCAGCCCAGATGCTGCTGTCCAGCATTGGCTCTCCAAAATCTGCTGCTCCAGAATCTGTTTCTAATCCCTTCTCTTTGACAAGCTGGACTTTTTCATCCTTGCCCAGCCACATACCTTCATTTGACATAGAATTTGTCCCTTTTTTAGCCCAATTTATGTGGACAGCCCATATTACACTGTCACAGTGGTCAGAGAGGACACGCTGTAGGGAAGTGTCCAACTGGTCAATGGCTTGAATCCAAAATACTCAAGCTTCATCTCACCTATACTGTATTTAATTGGTTCCATCTAATTTCTCTAGTACCTGAGTTTCCATCAGTAACAGTCTCAAGGTCTCCACTGCCTCAGTGGCTCAGCTAAAATAAACAGGAGTTCATGTTCTTTAGTCTTTAATATCTGTGCTTTAGGCTAGAGCAGGGCAGAGGGGTTTTTTAATTACAGACCACAAGTGTTTGCACACCAGGGGTGTTTCTCTGTTCAGAAAGGTCACCATTACCCAGGCAGTTACTAAAAGTTTGATCCACGGTTTCACATAGCGGTTCCTGACACATTTCATAGCCCTGCTACGGATTTACTTGCAAAGACATTTATAAAACAAAACCATAGTGTGTTTATTGTATCCCCAAGCTGCATCTGAGAGCAGCCAGGATCTCCTTGCATATAAATGTAGGCCTTTCTTTTCCATTTGTTTTTCTGGGAATTGACTAGCATACCCTGATCTGATCCAGTTCTGTTTTAGCACAGAATTGGGAGATGTGTGGGCATGAAATGCATTAAAATATTTGCATTTATATATGGTGTACATTTGTAACTCTCTTATACTGCATGGCAGAGTACAGTATGATGCCAAATGCAATAGGACTTTTCCCCCTCCCCACACAGTACAGTTGCAGAGAGCTTAATCTCATGCTAACACAGTACTGCTCCACCATTTAGAGTACACGTGGACCCAACAGCAGTGGATTTTGTTGCTGTAGCTTAATTCTCAGCTGTCCTTTATACAGCACAGGATTGGGTTTCCTGCCTTTTTAACTGATTGTTCATCAAATTATTGGATTATTCCATGGTGAGCAACCACCAGCAGGAGTAACATAGCTGCCTGGAGAACTCCTGGACTGTATGATAAGAGGTGATATAAGCAGGATGCCAGGATTTTGGTAGAGAGGTATAAGTGTGAGTATGATGCACCTATGAGCATTGACACAGTACGGCCTCAGCTGCCAAAAAACAGTCGCATTTAAGAAAGCACAGTCTGAAACCTGAGGTTCAGCCATTTGCACTTTTAACATTACATGGAGAAGACACCTGATATCTGTATGAAACAGGTATGGTCACCACTGGCTGAGGTGCAGCAGGGAGGCTGTGGTTGGAGAACCATTTTGCTGACATTTGCTGAGGTGCAAATACCATTAGAGAGCAGTGACTGGGGCCACCCTGGTGCTGTGTGGGTGCAATTTTGTGTCTTCTGCAATCGTAGAGATTTGTCCGGTGTCCCTGTCCCTGCTTCTTCCCCCGCCACACCACCATCAATGGCCTCCACCTCCTGAAACATCCCTGCAATGAGCAAGGTCTGGCCTTTTAATCGCCAGCCTGCTTGAACGTTATTGGTAACTGTGAATATATCATCCCCAGGGGTATCCCTTGTTTATTTTTGATGATTGAATAATATATTTCATTCATTCTATGAATCAGAAGAGCGACTCCCTTTTTCTACCGTGGTAGGATGCAAGCAGCATGGTATGACACTGTCCTTTTGAGCCATACAGTCTCTCCTAGAAACATATCTGCTATTACTTCAAACTCTTCTTTCATATTAATAACTCACCACATACTAATTAATTTCAACTTCGACCCATTTCCAGTACAGTAATCATAATCTTTGATTTTACACATGGAGGAAATTGAGGTAACTGTGCCCTGTTTCCACTGCTCCCCACCCATATCATTATCGTCGCTCTCCCTTACACGAGTCACAGAGACACGAGGAGAAAAGTGACCAAGACCAAAGCAATTATAAAGCCCCCTGAAGCCTCTCTTGCCTTTTGTGAGGACACATCCCACAGAGTCACTCATCTCAGCCTTTTCCACACGGAGCAGCATCATATTTTGGGAATCTCTTTCTGTCTACCCCATCAGCCCCTCTGAGCTGCAGCAGGGGAGATTACCTTGGTTTGCAGGCTGGTCCTTGTCCAGTGAAAAGAGAAACCTGATACATATTCATTTATGCCACACAGAAAGTAAATTTGCCAGACATCTTAATGAAGAGCAAATTTAGACTCAGAAAGTAAACTGCAATTTTTTCTCACCTTAATTTTTTATTGAAGTGCACGACCACGCAGCTTCTAGAAACCATTTGAAAGTGGTAAAGATAGATCTTTGGTTACTAATTTTAGCGGGATCGTCATGATTTTAGTAGTCTGTCTCACCCACTCTCTGTCAGGAACACTGATTTCCCACTTAGCGTTCTCCCTGCTGATGGCTTGATTTATGGGAAGATTTGCAATTGTGAAGGACCTGGACATTTTTTCCACTCCAAGAGTGGATGTTGGGTGCCAGTCTTTGAGGCTGGAGGGCCAACCAAACCCCAGCCTAACATTGCGGCTGCTGACCTCAGTGCCACATTACAGTGATTCTCAGTTGCAAACCGCTGCCTGCTAAGGTTGCTTTGGTTTACAAACGTGCATGGCTTTCTAGGGCAGGTAGTTATTCCTACTCGTCTTCAACCTTAACTCCTTCAGCCCCACAGAATAAGAGCACTGCAGATTAACTTTGGTCTTTGCCGGGCAAAGTTTTTCCCTCACAAAGTGAGAAGGTAAAAGTGAAATCTGTCAGCTGTGAAGTAGGTGAGTTTGTCAAACAGGAGACCCGTTGGTTATTCATGAAGCAGTGGGGATCTTGGTGGCTGTGAAAATAACTCAGTTGCATTTAAATGGCACTTCACCTTCAGGACAGAAGACCTTTTTCTTAACCTTGAAGGGTGATCATTCCGGGTCAGTGTTGAAACCAGTCGACAGTCTGTAAGTAGGCTCTCCTGTGACCCATACCATAGCTTCTTACAGGATTAAAATGATTCAGTGTTTGGCACTCCCACATTATACTCACAAACATTTATTTAGTCGCTTTCTCTCCATATTCTCATTGTGTGAATGGAAAGACGAATGTAAGAACATTGAAACAGGAAGTTTTGAGATCATGGATCTGGATCTGTGCCCTGTGTCGCTTCAGTTTCTCTGCCTCTAGGTCACACGTAAGCTGTTCAGCTGCTCAATATATCATGCCTAGTCTTAAAGTCTAGGCTCACTGCTCCCCAACCTCTAATAGACCCTGTGAGAAATACAAGCACAACTTTACACTCCATCTCAGCTGTTTCCAAAAACCAAGAATCTGTTGCAATAAAGAGAGAAAAAAAAGAGTTTAAAAGGAGAAAATAAATTGAATCTGTCAAACCAAATAGCAAGTGGGCTGGCTGGTTAGGTAAATAATTTTTATTGGCTTTTTCCAACTAATCTGCCTGCAGGATTTATTAGTCTTCTACTGTATCCTCAAATAAAGCAGCTGACTCTAGTTCCAGTTTATGCTTTATCCATTAATAATTTTGTACATCCTAGAGAGCATTTATATTATTTATTAATTTTATCTAACCATAATTACAATCATTGTGGCTGTTTAATAAGAAGTTACTCCAGGCCAACTTGCTAGAATTCAAATTGCATTTTATCATTCTTACAGAGAGGGCTTTTGGAACATTTGGTTCCTAACCCAAGGGCTTCTCCCGGCTAGAAAACTTTATGAAGAGGGGATAACTAGAATGGGTTGTGCCCTGACCCTATGCAAAAGAGAAACATTGCCATGTCTTGTTATTCTATTAGCATAATTAAGTTAGAGTGTAACGACTCTAACTTGCACTGTTCAGATTTGCACTGACATCCACACATACTTCTCATCATGCCAGAACCAGGGCAGACGAGGAGAGAGGAGGCAGAAAGCCACTTCATATCTCTCACCTCTCTGGTTTCTGCAGTAATGTTGAGATCAAAGCTTCTGTTTTCAAGGCTATAGATGCACTTGCATCTCCACGGTCTATGGTAATGAGCCAACAAGTACATCTTTATGCAGCCCACTTCTGGGTTGCTCCATGGCTGTGAAAATGAGAAGCTTGAGTTAGTTACATAAAAAGACGTCTTCTTTACTTTTCTCATAGTTTTCCTATGTGGATCTGTCAGTTTGCTGAAGAGCAGACAATATGTGGCTCTCAATCTTCAGAGTCATTCCTTCATACTATAGTTTTGTCCTTTCAAAGCTCTGAGCACCTGCAAACCTCCAGCCACTCATGAGATGGCACTGAATGAAATCTCTTCTGTTGTTCGTTAATCCTACGCCTCATTACTTTGAAGTGGGCAGGAGAAAGTTTAGGTTTAGGTGAAACCCACAGGAAGGGTTTCAGTGAGTCAACACTTTGCAGAACAGAAATGACACTGCTGAAGACTACAGGGCAGGGACAAATCCATATGGTACTTTGGCTGCTTCTCCTTATTTCTTTATAAAAACTTACAAGTTGGCCAGCCTGTTAGGAAAGAAATCTGATCCAGCTTATCTAAATGCAGAGAATCTGCTTCAAAGAAGATCTCAAGGCATCTGTACATGCCAGGTTCAATGTTCCATGAATATATCTGAGAGAGGAAATTTTCCACTAATAAAAGTCATATTAATCTATATAAGGTAACCAGATAGCATTAATACAAAATTATCTTACTCTATGTAAGTTAAATTAATATATCCATCTGCTGTTGGTGAACAAGCTGGCTTTCTGACCTTTGCCCATGCGAGGCCTTAATGATTTCTTATTTTTCAGTCAGCTGAGCTTCTACTTTTTCCAGCTTTTTAACTCGAATAAGTCCAGCATCAGCCTAAAGTGTTTCTACTCCTTCAGCAATGCGTTGTTCTCTATATTGTGGCCCCAAGATATTTCTAATTACTCAGACATTTTCATGCATTAAGGTTTACAGAATGAATTAGGTTTAGATTTAAATTTTAATTTAAATTTTAAATTTAGACCCTGAATTTTAAATTCAGGTCTACAACCCTGAACGTCCAAACCAGGGACCTGGCCACATCATGCATCTGGACTTCCCTCCCACAAAACCTCTGGGGTGCCTAGAGGTGTCTGCTCAGCAGGGACATGAAAACACTACCTGCTCCCAGACCAAGGGGCTGGGAGGTGCTCTGGGATCCCAGTGTTTCCACATAGCACTTTTCTGGGATCCCAGTGTTTCGTCACAGCACTTGGTTTCATCAGTTAAGGGCTGACACCTTCTTCTGAGACAGATAGAGAAGGCAGTCAGGCATTCGGAAGAGCCTAAAAAGGTCTTTGAAAATAATTGGGTGGAGTGTGCAGATTTAGACATTTGGAGAAACATGGAGGAAAGTAACAGACAAGGCCAAGGAAAGAGAACAAATAAGGAAATAAATAGACATCAAAAGTGAGCAAACCACAGTGCGTGACCTGGCTGCTTGTGGGGAGATGCATGATTTTGTCGCTTGCTCTGAACTCCCGAGTGAGGTCCGGTGTGTCCATGCGAGGCCCTGGAGATAGGCTCAGCAGTCCCGCCTGTCCTCCAGGAGCCAGCAGTGACACCGGCTGTATCCTGGTGCCGGCTGTGCTACATCCCAAACGTGCAGGACGGATGGGGTGAGACAGCGAGTGGAGGTGCAAAGACTGAAGAGATTCCCTGCAGGGCAGTGACAGGCCAGGGAGCAGAAAGCAAAGCTTTCCTGTCCCAAATACAACTCTGTTTACAGGGTGCTGCAGTCTGTTGTCTTTTACCATCTATAAACCTCGAAACAGTTAGCTCAAGAGCACATGAGCCGTCATGGTAGGTGTACGTGTAGATCACTGTTATATGTCAGACAGCATAAACACAAGTCCTGGAAACTTTCGTGTCTTAAGTTTACTTTACACTGCAGAGTGGCTGACACCGTAGGGTCGATGGCCATCTACAGCTTCTGAGGGTTTGTGCACCCATCCATCGGAGTGGGTTGTGCTGGGCCAGGTGGGTCAGCAGCAGAGACCAACAGGTCTCTGGGGCTGCTCAGGACCATGGTCCAGGCACAACCACAGGCCAGAGAAATCACAGGACAGAAAGGGAAGAACAGCACAGGTAGGATGGGAAAGTAAATTATTTGGAGGAAGGAATGTGTTATGACAGGCTTTCTCGCCATTGTTTTCTTTTTCCTTTCAAGCAACGGAAAAAAAAAGAATGATTAAGGATGCCAGTATTAAAATTGGAGAAAGGAAGAGATACTAGCATATAAAAAATAAAGCATAAATAAAAATTATAACAAATACACACAATTTCTGTAACATTTCTCAAGTTATAGTTACATTAATAAACACAGTACTAAGAACTTGAACAGAACACTATAATTTGCTTGTGCTCCTAACTGCTTAGTTCTCATTCTCATCTGTTTTAAAATGTTTCAGTAATATTTCAGTCATCCTGATGAAATCAACAGAACTAAGGACACAATCTTTTCTGCAAAATACTGCTTTTTTCACATGAACATTCTGCATGAAATTTTTAAAAATAATTATAGAACATACAAATGAATATGATCTATATTAACAAAAATTATAATATAACAATATCAATTCCATAACTGCTGTTGTACCCTTAAGTAACTATTTTGCTAAATGCAAACAGCTATTGTTTTCTAGTTAAAACTAAACAGCAGCTTGCAAATTAGCCATGATCTGAAGACAGCCATAAAATGCTAACTGTTAAAGCATTCAGATTCCATGCTTCTTTACTCTACAGGGGAGAGAATGCTGGATGAGTAGGAGAGAAATCCCAAGACATCTGATAGCCAGCAAGAGACAGAGAGAAAAAGGGAGAGTAGGGCGACTCTTATCTAGAAAAAGAAATAGCAGCTGACACAGCTGTGAACAGGCTTATATTATTTTATTTCAATGTATGAATGACATGCTTAGCAAACATTTCTTGAGATTTGAGGGCTCCATCTCTCGAGCATCGCAAGCAGGATGAGCATGCGTACCCACCACCTCCCCCCCATCTCAAGGTTATTCAAAGAATGAAGACGTAGGCATGAATTTAATGCCACTGGAGCCTGTTCAGTCCTGTGGCCCGAATTGTACCTAGTCACAGTGAGACCTCTAGTTTTTTGTGAGGGAACAGCCATTAAACTTCATTAGCTTTCAGTCCCTACTAACTTCCACTGAAGTCAGAGCCGTGACCTGTCCCCAGAGACACCCAAACCCTGATGCAGGTGAGTAGCAGTTATTGCAGCACAGCTCTGGTCTAACCTTCTGGCTGGACTATTGCTGCAGTTTCAGTGATTCACATCAGGAGAGAACACTCCAAATTGAATTGATCACTAGAATTTTCCTGTCTAAAATTATTTATACAAAAGCTCTGGAAACACTGCAGTTGGGACACAGGGAGACTAACAACAGGCGCTGCAGCAGGGGGACACCACTGCTTCAAGCTGTATCATCGTATTTGCTATCTTTTGTGTAATTGCTGCCTGGAGTGACAAAGTTGAAATTCCTCCCAGAGGGAGATGCTGTGCCATGCCTGGGGCTAGAGTGGTGGAGAAAGGCCAGGAGCCTTCACAGACCCCCACCAATCCCCGCAGAAGCCCATCAGCCAGCAGGCACCAGCTGCACACCACTGCCTGCCCAGGCCCCTGCCTCTTGCGGTGCGGCAGGTTTTAATGCATGAAATCCATGAGAGATAAACATCCTCCCCATGGAAGGGGGCAGCTTTGGAGTTTAGATTTGACTGACAGCCACGAGCATGGCTGAAGAACAAAGTAAAAGAAGGACCATGGCTAATCTCTTTCAGGTAGCCCTAACTATGAATTTTCCTTTTCCAAAAAGCAGTCGCTGAAACACTTGACTAATGAGAAAAGGACAAGAAAGGTGTTTTTACTTCTCCAAAGTGTATGCTTTTTTCTATTTGTCATCCAGCTAGGAATCATTGCTTGATCTTCTGTTTTTCCATGAGAAACCACGTACACATCAGGAAGTCCACAATGCTAACAGAGCATTTTAGTCTTTGTAGATACCTGTCTTCACTATGGCTTCAATTATAACTTTGTCTTAAACTTGGCTGCTGCTCTCATTCTTCATACAAGCCTTCACCTTCCCTTCTCTTCTCACAGACTGCTATCAAATCTTCCATTGCCCAGCCTTTCCCTCTACAGGTTTTCCTGCCCTCCCTTCCACAGTGATTTCCCCAGTCCTTTGCTTTTTTGCTGTCCCTTTTCCCTTTCTTTGTAGTTAGAGATATATTTGCTGTATCTTTTTGCACTACAAGATTTTCCTCTTCTCCTCTTCTGCCAACAGTCTTGTTCAGAGCCATCTTTCCATGGTTTCCCATCAATTTTCCCCCCATTAACCAGTTTGTGTGCTCCCATCTCATACCACACACTTACCCTACTGCATAGCCCCCCATTTAAATTGGAGCTGGACACATCCTTGCACTACTTAACCCCACATGTACAGTTTTGTTAAAACATTTCAAAGGACTCATAAAGGCATCTTTACCATGCACATCTGCAAACAGCCGACCCTCCCCTTCTCTTTGGTGAAATCGCATGCTTTCTTCTTCTTTATCTGGCTTCTTTACTGTTTTCTTCCCATACTCCCTGGTGATTTAATTTTTCATCTTTGTGTCCTGTCCTCACACATAGTTTGGGCTCTGCCTCTCTTCTCAAACAAAACCAAACTCAGGAAAAAAACATGCTCTTGAATTCCATATTTCCCATCGCCATTTTACTGCATTTCTTCCCTGGGTCACAAAATTCATTGAACCCTCAGTTGTTACCCTAGTCTGCAATTATCATTTCCATCTTTGGCCTGGATCTCTTCCAAGCTGCTTTTTATTTTCCTCAGTCTTCATGAACCTTGTTTTGTTTCTAGCCTCATCTTGGCTATATTCAAGGGCCTGAGCAGCCTCTTGATCTTTCTGCTACTCTTGCACAGTCATATATGGCTCCTCCATCCTGTGCTGCCTCCCCTCACCAGGCTGCCTGCCGCACAGTGTTTCATGGTGTTAGTCTCCCCCATTGCTCTCTTCCCTCTTCCCATTGACTTTAGTGATGGTACTGGCCAGTCTTCTTGGTTTTCTCTTTCCCTCTCCAGCTTTCTGGGTAATCTAAGCCACACATGAGGCTTCAGCTTTCACATGTGTGTCCAGGGCATTGCACTTCCATCTGGGCTCCTTCGCTTCAGTCTAGGATCTGAGACTGTCTCTAAACCTCTCCGTTATCTGTCACTATTGACAAGCAGAGGGGAAGTTAGGGGAAATTAATGTGATACAAAGCAGGCAGCAAATGCATGTAAAAACTGCTCTCTGCTCAGTCTGGGCTTCTTCAGCCTCATCATGCTGATTAGAGTTTATGGGCCTCGCTGGGACAGCGATGGGCACTTCTTGTGGTTGAATAACAGCTTCTCACACAAGTAGGAAGAAAACCTGGGGTGCAGAGTTAGGGACGGTATTGCACCCTGTCACTTCTGAAGTGAAAAAAACAGTGGTAATCTGAAATGCTGTTTGGACAGCAGGATACACGAAGTGGAAATGCACATTGCATCTTCTTTTCCCTAGATGTAATCTAACACCAGAATGGGAGAGAAAACAGTTGATATGGGATACAAGTGAAAGCAACAGCAATCCTTGGTCTCTGATAATACATTATGGCAATATATCGGTGACAGGGAAGGATTAGTTTATGGGAGAGAACATGCAATATGAATCCTGCTGCACCAGGAGGGCTTTTCTGTTGTGCTTAAAGTGACATTTGCCTGTGGCACATCAGCCTGACAGGCACCGGGGTGTTCCTCAGGCATGGTTCACAGCTCACAGCAGAACTGACAAAGCGGAAAGCAATGTTTTTCTTTACGTTATGCAATGGATCCTTTTATTGCCAGGATTTTGGCAAGAATCCTCTGCAAAGGCCAAAACGGCAGTGGAGGGCCAAAGGGGAAGCCTATAGGAGCAATCTATATGGAATATTTAAACATAAGCAAAAAATGTCATGACAGCTCTGCTCTTTTTGGAATCAAATGCAAAAAATACTGATCAACAAGATGGAGGGTTCTTAAAAAAAAAAAAAAAAGGCAGATATTTTCCAGGAATATCTACATGATATGCTCTTCCCCCTCTTCTGGGAAAGAAGAAACACCCCAGGGACTCATAGACTCATAAAAATAAAGATTATCCTACTTAAGTATGTTGGAGGCACCCTTTCCAAGAAGTTAGGAGGTAGCGGACATTATCTGGAGTTCAGATAATATCCATTAACTTTACAGATAAAAGGTCTAGAAGGAAGGAAAGCCCGCAGTCAAATATTCAGCTTCTTGACTGGGTAACATTGATTCTCTCCCCCTTTTCTTCTATTAAGCATACACTCTTTAATGACTGCAGCTTCTCCCCACAGCTTTTCCCCTGCCTATTTTAGTGTGTAGGAAGTCTGGTGCACTGTGATTTTTTAACCATTTCAATCATATCTTTGCTTATATTTGGCCTTGTGGACCCATCCCAGGCCCAGAACTCATCCTGGATAAACCTCGGCACCATCTTCTCTGATGTTTTTTTCTCCCAGCACCAATGCTGCTCGAGCTTCCGACGCTCCTGTGCAAACCCACAGTCAGAAACAGCCTTCTCTCCAGACACATTCCTATGCAGTCTTGTATTTGCCTTTGTCTGGGCAGAGGTGACCAAGTGCAGACTTCCAGGGGCAGCTGAAGAAGCTGTAGCCTGACTGGCTGCTCAGCTTGTGGAGCATCTGCTCCCGTACCACAGGAGATGGTCACAACCGCACAGAGGCCGTTCCTGCAGACACATGCTTGTGTATTGGAGTCCACAGTGATTTCAGCTACTTGCTTTCATAAATGAGCTTAGTGAATTAGTTAACTTCATTTTAAATGAAGCATGCCAAGTAAATCCACCAGCTTCAGTAAGTCTTAATGATAATAGTATTTTCCCTTTATTCCCCTGGCTTATTATTAGTAAAAAATGACACAATTTGCCGAGAGTATTCAGCCTAAAGTCCACAGATACACTGTGGGGAGTTTCAGCCTGGATGGAAATTTTCCAGAGCTACAAGCACATGAAAACACGGTTTTATGATGGAACCAGAATTTTAAGCAATGTAACTAAGGCACTGCTACAGTTACGCAGCCTGGAGACAATCATTCACATTGGGGGCAGTGTTGTACATGTACCTTGCTCAGCCACAAATAATTCCATCTGTGGCTCAAAATTAGGAAACCTACTTCCATGATCAACCCCCTAAGCCAGGCAGCATCTATGGGCAGATACACTAGAGAGAAGGTGAAGGTGAAGAACATTTACTTCCTTCATACTGTATCCTGATCATCACTGTGGGACCGATTCTGCAAGATGAAGATATCCTAGAGAGGGGTTGGGAAAGCCCATGGGAGGAGCAGAGCCTCATTTGACACAGGGAGCAGCAGCCACACTTTCCTGATTTGGCTTGAGTTACCTCTGTGACGCTCGAGCCGCTCCATTCCCTGAGGTGCAGGTGATATTTGTGTGGATGCAGATTTTAACCTTTTTAATCTTTACTTTGTTTCCATTTTCAAAAGGCCACAAGATTATTTGTATGATTAGTCAACTTGAGTAGAACAAAGAGCAGGCACACACCAAACGACAAGGAAAAACAAGGAGTTATCCCAGGGCCATTTCTGCCATCCTGTAACACTGTACAATAGCAGAATATGGAGGAGGGAGGTGCAGGGAAACATTTCTTTCTGATGAGATTGCTATGTTCTGCAGCACTGAATTTTCCTTTGCAAAGGAAAGGAAAACACTAGTAAAGATAAATACTTTCTTGCTAACCTTCCTTCTGTCTCCTTGGTGCTAATTTCAAGAAAGCAAGCTGCTGTGTGGATGCTTTCCTGACACCAGGCTGAACATAACCAAGGTCACATCTGTGCTGTTACAATGGCAGATTTGCAAAGGGGAGTGGACTTCCCTGTAAAGGTTCAGAGTTTCTGTGTCTCTCCCATTATGAAAGAGCTCCTTGCAGGGTATGTGTTGATATTACTCTCCAAGATCTCTCAGGCTTTTTGGCAGCATTTTACTTTTTTCAGTCTCTTTCTGGTGTAAGAACTGTATCTCTCTACCAATAGTAGGTAACCCAAACACTTGATTCCTATGCAACACCTCCAGAAAGGCAACACCTCCTACATAGTAGTTTTCCCTAAATCCCTTTATCCACTTGATTCCCTTTTCCCATTTTGATGCATTTGCATTTCAGATACCTGTCAGGGAATGGGATTGTCCATCTCTGCCCTGCACCAGGAAGTGAGGGCTGTGTGCCTGGCTTCTTGTCTTGACCTGCCATCATCAGAAAGGCTTTCCAAAATGGTAGGAAAAGTACGTACACACTTTTGGTAGGCAGGCTGGAAAACACTGGATTGATGTGCACACTAACAGCTCTGCCTCAGAAACACAGAGCGGGGCAGGAGCTCATTGGCAGGTGGGATTACGAGTAAAGCACACACATTTGATGGTGGGGCAAAGAAAATAATCCAAGGAACATTAGTGTTCCCTCTGATCTATAAGACGTAGAAATATATACTACCTTTCATGAATTAAGCATCTAAGGAACTACAGCTGCAGCTCTGCTCTGCCTTTTTTGGTCACCCTCAAAATACAGCAACCAGTGCTGCAGTTGAGATCTGTCACTCAGACTTGCTGTAATGACCGAAATGGCCACAGGAGAGTGGGGACCAACACATCATGTTTTGCACAACTAGGACGTGTGAGATCATTGCCACCACTCCTCAGTGCCAATGGGTAAGTAAATGTGACTGCACTAGACCCAAATGCAAAGACCCACGAGATCACCCATATGGGAAACTCAAGTTTCAGTGGCTTTTATTCATATGCTGACAACTCTTCCAAAACTTCAGTTTCTTTTCTAAGACCAGTAGTTTTCAACTCTAAAGTGACAGGCAGCTAAAAATGAACAATATGCCTTAAAACAAAAGGATGCTTGAATCTGAGGCTCCCAGAGCAGTGGTGAATTTGTTGAACAGAAAACCATTAGGCTAGTCCAAATGAAGGTCTTTTAAGAAACTTCTGCAGGAGCTGTGATTTTTTTTCTTTACAAATCAAGTAACTCCTACTGAGGTTTTACAAATGAAAATATGAAACCACAGGCTGTCAAAACAGGAGATTAGGAATGCATAACCCTAAATCAGTTCTGTTTGGCTGATAAGTGGAACAGCAGGATTTCTACCCTTCCTTTTTTTTTTTTTTTTTACACAACTCATAGCTGTGCACAGTAATTTAAATGCAGAGCTAATGCTACCTCTGCCAGGATGTAGAGTGATGGAGATGGATAACAGAGTGATGGAGTGTTGATTCACTGGAGGTTTTTTACAATCCTGAACACACAGCAAAATGGTCCTATTGAGTAATGGCATCAAACATTCCTCAATCCATATTCATTTAATTGTAAAGTTGACAGTTCTGTTTGCATGCACTGTAGTGCAAAGCCAGAATATACACTACAAGCCAAAAAATGCTGGTCTCTTGCGTGGAGCAGAATGGAGAAACAAAGTTCCAGATTCCTACTGGCCTTATATCTCTTGTTTGCAACAGTGAATGAGTTTGAGCATTGGCTTAAAAACATTGAACTCACAGACATTGTTTACTTTAGCTTTCTATTAACTGTTACAAACTTAACAAAACACATCTTATGCAACAGCTGCACATTCTTAACATTAAAAAGTAACAACAGCCAAATGGCTTTTTTTCTTCATCACCTCTCACTGAACTCACAGTGTCAAGTTAGAAACAGGACTGGTAGCAAATAACAGTCATTGTCACATACAGTAAAGTATATGTAACATACAGCACAGAAATGATGCTTCTACTCTGTAATTCTGCATGTATATACAGCAATGAGTGTTGCTTCAGCCCATCCCAATAGGGATACACAAGCTTTGGCTGAACACACGGTGACAGTCCCTGCAATTTAATTTCTTTGGCTGTGGATCAGATTTCTGATGAGAATTAGGGATTCTCTCATAAACATAGACTATAGGAACAGCTTTACTCAGTCAGAAAAAGTCCACCAGGTTCAGTGTCTTGTATCTAAGAAGTGGGCAAAGGCAAATGCCTGGAACATAAGAGTACCAAAACAAAGAAGCACATGCAATATTTTCCCTCAGCCCTGCCCCAGCCTCCAATTGCTTGAAGCTCCAGGACTTCTGGACCAGTTGTATTTGGTGTATCTCTTCCATGATCTTGTCCCGCTTTCAGTGTAAGTAAGTTCCTTGTATTTCTTCTACTGCTTGATTAACACAGAACCATCTCATTGGTTTGTCTTGCTCCTAGCTCCTACTAGCTTCATCTGACGCCTCCTCATTCTTTATAGGGACAGAAAACAATCAGTCAATCCCCGTCCATTCATCCTCCACCAAGCCTCTTGCATTTTTACAGACCTCTGTCATATTGCCCTTCAGCTGTCTGTTTTCCAGGTTGACAAGTCCTTGCTCACTTAGCTGCTCTTCACGCAGAAGCTATGTTGATTGCCCTCCTCTCAACCCCTTCCAGTCCTACTGTACCCCTCCTGAGCCGCAGGGATCAGAAACACATGGCACTAAAGACATAGGTGAACCATGGACTTATGCCAGTGGCATGGTGCTGTTCTCCCTTCCTTGTCCCCTCTCTAACCTAGCTGTGATTTAGGACATGTTTTGAACTCTTCCATCCTGTGATTCTCCCCCTCGTCGTGTCCCCCTAACCACAGCGTGCAGAGCAGTGAACATTTCTACTTGAAGCTTTAGTGCTTCTTCCTCCAGCACAAATACTGTTAGGTCTTTGGTAATGTGGCTGGGGCAACGAGTCCATCTTACTCTGTTTCTCAGGGCAGCGCACTTTCAGGCTGAGGTCATGCCACTGCCCTATAAATAGTATTTCCACACTTCAGCAGCTTAACAATACACAGGACAAACAGAGTTCATGAAGCATCCAATTCACCACTTTACAAAGCCATTCCTGCGTTCCCTGCTCAAAATGCACCGTGCTAAAAAGATTTTACAGCTGTTTTCCGGAAACTTGTCATGGCATCAATGTTCAAAGCTTCAGAGAGCAATTCAGGCCCACTGCTCAGGGCTGCCTGAAGTGGGTTTGCTATTCAGGGCCATGTAGCAGTTAAGAATCTCTCTCTGGCAATGCAAAGCTACCTCTCTCCCTTGACTGCACCAGGGTCTGGCAGCCTGAGCTGCTCACTCTTCTCAGCTACGCGCTGGGTCACCTTTAGCCAAGCAAAGTGGCTCCCTCCACCAAGACCATTGTGTTTCCTTGGCCGCAGTGGGAAGTTCGAGCAAGCCGAGCCCTGAGCTCTTGTAAGCAGCAGTGCCCTCTTGTCATCCTGCCATAAACTGCCTGTAAAGCATTTCAAATAAAAAATGAATGATGGTGTTAGTGCTCTGCGTGAGCAATTCTGTGGACTCAGCGCTCTAATAAATCACCCACGTGCAGGGTGAGGGCAATGTTCAGGAAGTGGAGGGAGGTTTGTAGGTTGCGGAGAGAATGAGGTTTTCTGAGGTATTAAAGAGCACAAAATCCCTTTCAGGGAATGAAGGGGGGAGGGAAGGGCGAAAACAGGAAGAATAATTATAGGCCCTACATCTCTTTGATAAAGGAGGAGATTTTCAATATTTCAGCCATACTTGCGTTAATTAGAAACATATTGGTAGCGGAGAATTGAAGCAGGTTTGTAACTAACCAGTCAATGTAGGCATCATAGCATGAAATCACGCTACAAGCCCAAAAATGTGTTTTGCTAACCATCCATTAAATCTTAATCTCAAGTTTTGCAAGCCATTAAAATTGCAGAGTAACTTTCCACTACAGCCAAGTAAATCAGGAGCAGCACAGCTTCTGTGCTTGCAGAAAGAACCCTAGGAGAGGCAATCAGCTCAGAAATGAACGTAAGCTTCTCCTCACTTTTCAAATCTCATATTTGTATTTTTATTTTAATATGAATACAACTCTTATAAAAAGCGTTGGACTGGAAGATCCAGAAACAAAGCTCAGAAGTAATTAAATGCCAGTTTCAGCTTTGCAGGATCTATTTATTAACTCCTCTCAACAAGACCTAACTTGAAGTAACAATGCCTCAGACTGAAGTAACTCAATTTTCCAGCTTTCCTAAACCTTACTCTCCCTCCTGAATTTACTGATGTTACCTTAGTGCAGATGGACCAGACAGCTGGCAAAAAATGTAATGTTGATTCTCACCAGCTCTCGAGTTAAGGGAAAGTATTCTAGCCTTTGGATAAAAATTCAGCCACTGAGATACTGAGTAATCTCTGCCTTTGCTTTTGTGGAGAATCAGCAGAACTGGGCACGACCAGCTTACAAGTGGTACTGGATAAATCGGTCTCAGAGAACAAGATTATTTCTTTTTAAAAGGTACCTAATGCGTACATCTGGATGTGTGTGAGTGGCTGAATTTTTCCAAGCTCTGAACATCCAGCAGCTTCTGCAGAGCTGGGGGGGTCTAACTTTTTAGGCACCCATTTTTGAAAGCTGTTGCCAAGAATCTGTTTCACACCCACCTCCATCGCCTTCAGTTAGCAAAGTGTGAGAACCTGACATGTAAATGACAACGGAGCCGAGCTACGGCTGAAGTCGTTCCTTTAATTCACTGACATTTCTGGGACAGTGAAACTAAAAATGTCTGAACATTCAGAAGAAGAGCTTTTGTTTCATACACTAATAGTTCCCCTTGTTCTGCTTATGCAATTGTCATCATTTGTTCTGATTCCCAGTCCAGCAGTTTGGGGTGTCAAGCAGATACCAAGGATGGTGAGGCTTACGAAAGCTGCCCTTTTCCCTGCTCTTAAAATAAAAAGAACCATATGCACTGGCTGCAGCCCCTCCAGTGCTCACCTCCCCAAACCAAGCACTCATTTCTGTTGACGCCGTGCTGACAAGGCCATCAGCTTTTTGCTGTAAGCCTGTCACAGCAGAGAGAGGAACTGAAGAGCAGGATGCCTGAGCAGGTCCCCTCTGCCAGCAGCCCCTCTCCCCCTTGCTGCTTGCAGCACTCACAGGTCTTGCTGCAGTGATTCTTCCGAGTCATCTGTCACTGAGTCCACTGCTGCATGTGGAAATAAGCTGACCTTTCTGTGGGGTTCAGGTCCCGTGATCCTACAAAGTTAACTGAAGAAAAGAAAATGCAAACTCCAAACTACAGCTGTGAACTGCTCTCCCAAAATCCAGTTGTACAGCCTTGTATATAAATGCAAAAAAGTTCCAAGACTTCCATGAAAAATGAGAATATTGTAGGAAATGCTTCTAGAAATGTATGGCTTGCAGAAGAAAAGGAAAAAAGGAACCCAAAGATGTAATTTATGTTATATTTTAAATCTTACTTACGCTACAGGCACAGTGAAATAGGTGGGCAACATGTAATGGGAGATATTGTTTTGTTTGGAGAAGGCAGGGGTTTTACCATTTACCTTCCCAAACATGGAAATCATGTAGTTACGGGTTTTGTGCAGGAATAACTTTTCCTGTCCTTTGAGTTTATCCTGGTGATGCTAAGCAGGGAAGCTATTTGTCCCTTTTTCTTAAATGCCAGAGTCGCTTTCTACCAACACTCTTCAGCTTAAAGGCCTGGACTTCTGGCTTTGCAGAGCCTTTCAGCTCCTCATATTCCTTGCAATTTCTATTGATAATGCTATCTGCTTTACCCTGGACTAGCACATTTTATTCAAGGCCTGTCCTCACCCTGCACGTAAATTGTCTCCCTCTCTTGCTGAAACAGATGTCCTACCACCCGGTTCCCGGGCTCTCGGAGCACGTCCAGTCCGTGCCTGCAACATGACAGGGGTGTGGAGAGCTGTCCTGGGCACCCGCAGCATCGCAACTGCCCAGCCTCGGCACAGGATGCAATGCCACCTGGCTGATATCCCCACCCAAGCCAGGCACTCTAATGCTACCTTGCGTATCAGCTTTGTCAGCCATAGTCACAACCTTTTGCCCTTCATCCCACAATCAGGGAATACATGTGAAGCCAAAACTCAAGAAATTGGAGCAAAACAGGATCTCTTACTGAAGACGCTTTACTGCAGCTTTGACTTGCAACACATAGTTTAAACTAAGAGAGAACTCAACATTTCTCTCTTTGTCCCAATCACTTGAACACAAGCCACGTGGAAATTAAAAATATTCCCAGATGTGCTTCAAGCCCAGAGTAAATCAGAGGCAGGTTGACCCGTGGGGTACAGTACAGCTGGCTCTGCATCAGCTCTGCCTGCGCTGTGGAGTCCCCTTGAGACCTCACACCTTCCCACTCATGTCACACAGCCACTCTGTGGCTTTGCCAAAGATAGCTTAATCTTTAATTATCGATGACCATAAAATTTAATTTTCCTAAACATGTTTGGTTGTATGATGGGAATCAGCTATTCATTAAGCATTGGATACACCTTTTAGCCCATGCTCACAACTACTGTTAGTAGTTTAGCACGCATCCCTGCTCCCATTGATGAAAAATCTCATAGATTTATTAGCAATTTTGGATCCTTTTCAAAGGGGGTCACAAATGCTTAGCTCAATACGTGTGAGAGAGATCCGGTAAAGGTGCAGTAGATGAAACTCTTAAGGCAGTATGCCTGTCATGCCACAAACACTAATAAATACAATTGACTTCAAATTGAAGAATTTATGCTATTTCATTTTGTGTACTGTGCCACATTCACACATGCATGACCAGCAACTCAGATGACCTGCAGAGACTTTATAAAAGCATGTCCCCAGCTGCATCTGGGAGGCTGGGGTGGGGAATCAGAGGCATAGGATCACTGCAGCAGAGGAAGCAGGATATGGGATCTCGGTTAGGAATCTACGGGGATAGAGAGAGAGATACTTTTATTTGTATTGCTGAAGCACATGGCCCTTGCTGTTGCTCTATCACTGAGTGAGGTGGTAGCTTGCAGACAACCTCCAGGGAATGTACACGAGAATAATGGAAGGAGTGTGTGTATTTAGAAAGTGACCTGGAAAAACATAATTCATCGTTTCTGTTGTGCTGAAAGTGAATTGAACCAATGTAAATGCTTGTCCTCTCTTCCTTACTGCAGATCAAGTGAATGCCTGGCTCACAGGGGCTGTTTTGCAGGTCTGTATAGTTGCACAATTCCAGTTAAAAGCTCCAAACTCATTACTTCTTTGTGCAAATCCCTTGAACAGCCCTGAGACAAGTGGTTGGTAGTTGAGTCGTGAAATTTCATACCCGTTACCCTTTTTGCCAAGACAGTACTAGTTAAAGCCCCCTAACTGGGTCCCAGCAACCTGCCTTTGACGAATGGTGTCAAAAGATGTGCCCTGATCCAGAGAACGGCTGCATCCTGCACCAAGGACTGCTCCAGGAGTTCCCCAGTTGACGCTGTCTGATCAGTCAGCATCTGAGGAACATTACACAACACTTTATTTGCAAATGATGTTTAAAGACGCAAAATAATGAGTATATTCTCCCATGGGAAAATGTTAGACATCTAATTGGAATATTGGAAACAATTACTAAAGAAAAACAAGAACACAAAGAAAAAGAATGAGGAAATAAAAGAACACTGTAGGGTATGCCATTAAAAATTGGCCACTTAAGCTTCATCTTCAGTCTTCGCCTTGTAAAAGGTGTCTGCTCTTTCTCGAGGGTAAGAGGAGGCACACAGCAGATGCAGACCCAGGGGCTCTAATTCCCTTTCCTCTCCTTTCCCAGATTGGAATACCCTGGGATTCCAATCATAAGTACTATTTATCTTTTCCTTATGAGTGCCTACCTTCTTAGCCTTTTGATCTAGTACAAGAGCACTGTATAATAAAGCAACAGCAGGTTCCCATCCAGTAGAAATTTACCTTTCATTTGGATCTCCTACTTGGCGTATCTTCACTGTTTGCTTGTTTTTTCCTGCTGCAGCTTTTGAAAAACATTTTGCGAAACCTTCAAAATCACAAAACGTGAGAAAGAAGCAATTTATCATCATTTTAGCAGGCTCAAAATATTATTGCAAAAATAATACCATCTGGTGCGTATATGCATATGAAGTGTAGATTTTTCCAATCTGAAAACTTTTTATTTATCCACTAGGTTAGCAATGATGGAAATTCAGAAGCTTATGATCAAGAGCTGCATTTCAAGATTAATACACAGGTAGTTGTATTGA
This sequence comes from Gymnogyps californianus, assembly GCF_018139145.2. NCBI lineage: Eukaryota > Metazoa > Chordata > Aves > Accipitriformes > Cathartidae > Gymnogyps > Gymnogyps californianus. The sequence goes on along the minus strand of NC_059473.1, from coordinate 89,741,966 downwards.
AGATAATGTGATCTGTGATAAAAAAACCCGAGTGAATTTATAAGGAATGCATTACATGTATAGGTAGTGCTAAGATGAGAGGCTAGCAAAACCACGCAACACTGAGATGATAATACAGTGAGGATCAGAAAGATAAAGGCATAAATATTAACCAAATGAAAACTACCTGGGAAAAAATATTAGGCAGCTTAAAGCAGGCAAGACAAAAAATTATAAACCATACACGGAGCTAAAAGAACAGTGAACCAAACCATGAAAGGACTGGTGCAAGCTGGGGCCATGCACACTGCTTGGGGTGGGCTGGGGCCATGCACACAAGCACGCACAGCTTGAGGTGGGCTGGGGCCGTGCACACAAGCTGTACAGTTTTGAAACTCAGTATTGGAATGGTATCTGCAAGAGCAATGAAGCCCTGGAAAGAGCAACAGAGGCAAGAATTTTAAAAGATTACATAAAAACTACATAAAAGAAGCCAAAACCGAAGGTGGTGTCCGTTGAATAGCAGAGAGTCTCTGCTTGCATCAGCCAACCATCTAACCCAGTTTATATCTTCAAGGAACAAGCTCCCTTTTCCCATTTTTTTTTTTGTACTTTTACGTCCAGGCTACAAATACTTCCCTTGTATCACTTGAGAAGTGTTTAAATGCTTTTACTTACATTTCTTGCCCACAACAAGGGCATGCAGAAAAACAAAACTGTAAAATGGATAAGAAAAAGTTGACTAAATCTTCCCAAAACTCAAGACAGGCTTCATCTGAGAAGAGAGCAAGGTTCTCTATTTTTATTTTAGTTGGAAACATCTGCTCACCTTTAATTGTGATACTGATAAAAACAGACAAGCATGACCTGTTGAACACAATTGGCCCTATAGTATTTTCCAGGTCCTGCAATTAGTAATATGTCAAACAATGGGATATTGGTGCATGAAGACGAGATGCAAAAAATATTTCCACACAGTAGGTGACTGCCTAGAGGCTGATTTGATTTATTGAACTGAAAGGATGACACTTGTCAAAACTTGTTCACAATTAGAATAACTTCTACCCAGATCATCAGAAAAATGTCCTGTTCAAGACAAAGAATGCGCCTAAGGCACGGATATAAAAATAATGGATATTATCTACTAGCCTGCTCTCGTGGGGTTTGGAGTTAAGTTAGGGCCTTACCAGCACTAGGAAGGAGTATTCAGTTTTCAGAGAGAGGCAACAAAGTGTTTCACATTCATAACTGCATGGATGTGAGGAGAGCGGAGAATTTTGGCAGGAGCAGAAGAGGAGGAGACTGGGAAGACTGAAGAAGCACAAGACTGTCTGAAAGGTCAGATCATCTGGATGGGATACCTGGTGAGCACAGGACTCAGAGGGTTCTTACCAATTCAAAGCCATCTTGAAAGGATAATAGTTTCTCTTTTTTTCAGTTCTGCTCATCTTGATATCCATTTAGCCACCCTTTTCATACAGACAGAGTGGCCGTAATTAGTGTATTAAGTATACTAATTAGCTCTGTGAAGATGTTGATTAGCATTTATGGACACTAAAATATGGGCTGGAAGAATGTCATGCCATGTTTTTCTCTCCCACATATCAATACTTACAAACGCTCAGACCATTTTTCTCAAGTCCCATTTCAGCCCCTGGATGCAAACATCTTCCATAACGTGTAATGAGCCCAAGAGCGGGGGGACCTTTCGCTCACCCCAGTGACCACTGTCCCTCTGAATGTTGTATCTCAGAGTGTCACCAACTGCTGCAGCAGACCACAGACACAATTTGCCCTCCTGCGAGTCATGAATCAGCTTCAGAGACAAGCTGGTGTCTTGGCATGTCTTTTTTTCCTCCGCTGGCAAAAGACATGACCTTAAGTATCAGTCTCATACTGCCCTCACTAAACTAACCAGGCTGCTAAATAACCTCCTCTGCTCCCTGCCACATTGTAAACTGCCGGTCGTTCTCTGCAAAGATTAGGAAAGCTGTAGATACAGCAAGGAAGGTACCTTCACCTATATGGCAAGTGTCATGAATCTCACTTGAGACCTACTTGAACATGTAAGCAGCGCTTTGGTGGCACATGCCTGTGAATTTTTTCCATTCTCTGTGAAACATGAGAAGATAGGGCTTTCCAGAAGTGGCTGTTCGCTTTCCATTGGAAGCATACATGCGTCTTCAACTAAAGGAAAAAGTGGTGCTTGGATGAGTAAAGGGGAGATTAAGCTGTCCTGGATCATATACCACACACATAAGTTGCACAGATATTTCTCAGCCAGACATTTTGAGTATCTCAGTGTTCAAATGGATAATGCATACATTGTAGTTACTCATCAGCCTTTCTTGAAGAGAGCGAGATGAGCTGTGCAATAACTTTAAAGTCTCAAATGTCCATTAGCAAAGGAAAAGTAAATTCTGGGTATAGCAATGGGTTTGCCAGTTGGTTTTTAAGTAAATAAAAAACAATGGTATAGCTTTGGAAAATTCTCAAAGTAAGCCCATTAATAAAAATAATCACTAGGAAGTAGTCTCAGACTTGGAAAGTAAAGCTATATTTTTGCTACCAAATGCAGCAGGCCATTTTCCAATTCTTGATGCCCTCTGGCATGGTGTGGCCTACATCTATGCTGTCACCTCCAAACGAGGCAGGTGCATCTAGCCTTCCTGTTGGGAATGATCCTTGGACCATGCTGACACCCCAAACATGCAACATGACATATACTGTATGTAAGAGAAAAATATAATCTAAGAATTATCTGTAGCAAAATGCTTTTCTGATTTTTTTTTAGATTGTATAAATACAATTATTAGCAAGAGAATTAAACTACATTAATTCCTCAGTGACAAATGGCATATTTCTATTCTAAAACACTGCCTGATTCCTTTATTTATTCTCCCCCCAAGTCTTCATAAATTTCTTTTAGGTCAAACAGCTCCTAAGGTTCCAGTACTAAAATATAGGAGTTCAATAATTAAATTATCTACGGGATGACTCATATGAATCAAACACTTATAAATTCTACTTTTAATGCCAATATGTGTAACAAGACCTTACACGTTTTATGGAGATATAGAGTTGTAGACATATGTATAGGTATGATGGCAGCATTCACAGTAAGACAGAGAATGTAATATTTTATACATCCAAGGGACCCATTAAATAATCTTGGCTTATTTCTCAAACAGCTGTTAATAAGAAGTACTTAACTTGTTAATTAAAAATTTGCCACTAATTACAGCTGCAGCTTCCTACCCAGCATGACTGAAATGGCAACTGATAATTAATTATTTGAATGTGAAAACGACTGCCATGGTCATTCAGGAACACAGAAGGGTGCAATGCCACTACTGCTGATGTTTCTGCAGTTGGCCTTGGTGAAAAAGGTGAATGACTCTGTGCTTCTTGGCAAATTCATTCCCATCTGGTAACACACACAGGACTCGATAACTGCAATTCCAATTACTGCTGCTATCTCCCCTGACCAGGCGCTCTCCCCATCTCCTGCACCTGCCTGGGCAACTCAGGAAGCTATTTCAAATATGAAACAGCACTAGCCCCTTTTTAAATAAAGCACAACACAAGACAATGTTATTTTCTTGTTCAATTTTAAAGAAATTGCATATGGGTAAATCTTCTACTAGTTTATTATCTACTGGAGCAAAGGAGTGCTCTTCAGACTCAGTCTAAGTGATATGATTAGGAGAGGCCACTGGAAAAGAACTGACTGATGAATAAATACGAGGCAGTAATCAAAACATCATGTGTATTTCACATGAGATCACATCCTCATCCATGAAGTCTGCCATATGGTGAGATGTTTTTTTTTAAAAAAAAAAAAAACCAAAACAGAGAAGACTTAAAGACCAAAACTGTCAGTCTGTTAGGTGTTATCAAAGGTGGGGTGAAGGTTCCTTTGGGGATAAAGGGAAACAGCTGAGATGCACAGAAGCTGCTGTTATTCATGTAATTTGTGACAGGTTCTGTTTCTTTGAAGACGAAGCAAGACAAAAAGCCACAAAAAGAGAAGAGCAGAAAAATCAACATCAAAGACAGAAAAACACATGTCCATATTGGATGGTTTCTCTTACCAGAGGAATACTCACTGCTGGAGGAAGACAAGCCCAGGGCTCAGCCTGTCATCCCTTCTGAGCCCAGGTAAGCTCGTGACAGCCCTAGGACATGTAGGAAGACTTTGTTTTTAGCACCTGCCCTAGCCATAAGGTTCACTGCAGTGTTGCAAAAGATACCGGACTGTTCAGATATACACCTTTTGAAACAGAAACCAAAAGCAGAGGAGATTTGAGGCTTGGCAAATAAAAGGAACGAAAGTCTCATTTGATAAACTATCTTGAAGCTTTCATCCCCAGCTTGGTGACTGTCACCTAGATCCTTCTCTGGCTCAGAGACATCTCTTAAACAGGCTTTCAGGACGGAGGGGAGACCCCATGACATGGTTGAGCAAGCAACCATGATGTCTGCTCACTCCTTTTGGGGTCAGTTCAGGCAGGATGAGTTTCCTCTTCGTTTTTGATTCACTGGTTAACACCTGTGGTGGGTTGACCCTGGCTGGACTCCAGGTGCCCACCAAGCCACTCTATCACTACTCCTCCTCAGCTGGACAGGGAGAGAAAAATACAATGAAAGGCTCATGGGGCAAGATAAGGACAGGGAGATCACTCAGCAATTACTGTCACGGGCAAAACGGACTTGACTCGGTGAAATTAATTTAATTTGTTGCCAATCAAATCAGAGTAGGGTAATGAGAAATAAAACCAAATCTTAAAAACACCTTACCCCCACCCCACCCTTCTTCCTGGGCTCAACTTCACTCCTGATTTCTCTACCTACTACCCCTGAGCGGCACAAGGAGGGATGGGGAATGGGGGTTGCGGTTAGTTCATCACATGCTGTCTCTGCCAATCCTTCTTCCTCACACTCTCCCCCTGCTCCAGCATGGGGCCCTCCCACGGGAGACAGTCCTCCACGAACTCCTCCAATGTGGGTCTTTCCCACGGGCTGCAGTTCTTCACAAACTGCTCCAGTGTGGGTCCATTCCACAGGGTGCAGTCCTTCAGGAACAGAAAGAACCCACCTCCAGCGTGGGTCCCCCATGGGGTCACAAGTCATGCCAGGAGCCTGCTCCAGCATGGGCTCCTCTCCACGGGTCCACAAGTCCTGCCATGAGCCTACTCCAGCGCAGGCTTCCCATGGGGTCACAGCCTCCTTCAGGATCCACCTGCTCTGGCGTGGGGTCCTCCACGGGCTGCAGGTGGATATCTGCTCCACCATTAACCTCCATGGGCTGCAGGGGGACAGCCTGCCTCACCATGGTCTTCACCACAGGCTGCAGGGGAATCTCTGCTCCAGCGCCTGGAGCACCTTCTTCCCTGACCTTGGTGTCTGCAGAGTTGTTTCTCTCACATCTTCTCACTCCTCTCCTCTGGCTGCTGTTGCGCAGCCATTTTTCCCCCTTCTTAAATATGTTATCACAGAGGCACTACCACCGTTGCTGACTGGCTCGGCCTTGGCCAGTGGCGGGTCCATCTTGGAGCTGGCTGGCATTGGCTCTATCAGACATACGGGAAGCTTCTAGCAGCTTCTCACAGAAGCAACTCCTGTAGCCCCTTGCCTGCAAACCCAATACAATACGGCATTTATTCATTTGTGGCTCCACACTCCTGTTTATCAGGCACAACTTTAGCACAGTTCCCAAGTTCAGTGAAGATGGTTTTCTTCTTTGGATTCATTAGTTCTTATCTATTTAACTTTTGCTGAAATCTATAAACCATTTCATGAAATGGGCAGAGCTACTTTCAACAAGTCAAGCAAGTGCAGGTCTCCATCCACCCATGACCCAAACTGAATATTCACAAGGAAGCAAGTGTTACCTAGAAACCTGCTTGTGGCTTGCATTGCTGCTTACCAATAAACAATGCGGGGAACCCAATCTCAGGTTTTTCTGTTTGTTCCGGGATCGTGGCTTTTGTTTGTTCCTTTGGGGTGGCCATCTCCTTTCTTTTCTCTGGCACCTGACAGAGCACTCTTGAAAAGTGGAGGTCCCATTCTGAGGTAGGAAATTTACTGGGTAAAAGGAATGCTACAAAAGCTCAGCCACTTTAAGAATCTTGTTTTGCACATGGTCTTACTAGATTTCACTGAAGAGAGTAAATAATTATAGAGTAGTTATAGAGGACATCACACAGCAGCATAACCAGCCAGATGGGAACCCCCTTTAAAAGTCCAGCTCTCAAGAGGCAAGTAAAGGCACAGCCATAAGATGGACCTTCATACAAAGACGGAATTGTGTGGTCCCCAAAAATTATCTTTTGGGAAATGGCATTTCATCACTGAATGGCTATTTTGCCTGATACTGTTCACTTTAATTGGTTGAAGCTATTACTGTAGTACTGTTATGGGAATTTTTATCTTAAAAAGGTGGTGATGAGTCACCTGGTCGATTTAGCACAAATGGGAATTCACTGGAGGCTTTCTGAATGGGTAATGCCTTCCTAAACTCAGAGCTCAATTAAGCAACTAAAGAGCTATTTCCTTTAGGAGAGCTTAGGCACAGGTGCAAGTAAGAAACATGGTTTGGGTAGGAAATTCCAGCCCAGAAATGGTAATGCTGATCCTGAGTTTAACAGGGAACTTTGATCAGTTGGGAGTAATTTGGTTTTATATGCTGAAAATGAAAAGAAAGTTTCAATGTAATCTTCAGAGGCAAGCTCCACCTAGCAGAGCACAGGCTTGGGCGCCCAGCCTACCCACTGGTCTAGGCACAGAGGAAGCTGCCTGCGGGGTCTTCGAGACTGTCCAAAAGTCCCACCAGGAGAGCTCCTGCCCGTTACTGGGTTATGTTGTTGTAAAGGGGGTTGGGAGTTCAAAGACTCATCCTGCCTCACGTTGGTCCATTGTCCCAAACCAGCCCATTGCCTCCCCTGCATGGACGAGTAGCTGGGAACACGCAGGGAATCACGCCAGGTGCTCTGGCTGTGCATGCCCATGGCTCTGCCGTGGTTGCAGCCATAGGATAGGGAAATTCATCCTTCTGCATCAGGCCAGAAAACAGCTCTAACAGTGCTTCTGTGATTCCTTTCCCTGTTGTCAATCTTCTGACATTTCACCGGCAGCCAGCATAAGAGCAAAGCCAGTGTCACGCTGCATTAGCTCTCCCTGCACCAGCAGCCACAACTTCCCAGCTCTGCAGCACAGGTTTGCAGGCTCTCCTGGGGGCAGCTCTCACTGAGCCCTCACCCTGGTCACTGCTGCCTTTGGACAACTCAGAGCAGGGGAAATCGCACAAGAAGTTTCACGTCTTCCATGCTAACAAATGCAGAGGCATGGGAGCGTTCATAAGCACTCTCTTCAATTAAGCAAAATCTTTTTTAAAGATTTTTTGAAGCATGGGGTTTTGTCTTCTCAATGGGCTGTGTTAAGGCTGTGGATGCCCATGTGAAATGTTTTGAGGACAACCAGATTTTAATCACATTTTGAAAGAGATATTTATGCAATATTTTCTCACCAATTTTTGGAAGCTTTATCAAACTTGCTAGCTTTAAGGATCCACATACAAAATTAACTTTCTTTTGCTTCTGATTTTCTTTGTTTATGTTGCTTGGATGGAATCATACTGTCTATAAAATGCATTAACTGTTGCTATTTCTAAGGAGGGCAGAGAGAAGTTATGGAAAAATTTGTTCTGGAGGTGCAAGAAGAGAACTAGCAGTTGGTTTAGCAGATTAGCAGAAACGTACCTTGCAGCTGAGAGGCCAACCTTAAAAAGCTGTCCTTGTTCTGCTAGAAAGTAGGCTGGACGTCAAAAGTAGCAAAGATCAAGACTGGAAAAGCAATTAATCCTTGACAGTTACCTTTCAGGAACAGCATATTCCCTGATGTCACTACCTTTGCATTTGGGTTGGTTTCTAAAAAGATTCAGTATTATTATCATACACTATCACTCTTGGAAAATGCTAAAACATGGTCTCACAAGAGCTGCAGAACATGTGCCTGGTTCCATTTTGAAGAAGAGACTCTGGGCGGCCACCGTGTGAATCTTAGACTGAGGGACAGCTTTGATGCCACTAACCTCAAGGTGGGGAATTGCATTCCCACGCATTCATTAGGTGTAATGGAAGTGGAAACATTGGTTAGAAAGAATGAAGAGACTAAAATAGCATGTGAGAATAGGGGGGTTATTTTTACACTCCAGTGCACATGGAGTGCCCATTAATTTTAATAGGAGCTTTGCACTATAATTATTAATGGAATAACGTGCCCTGTTGTATTCTTTGATGGGACTCTGGCCATATACAGTGACATTGCAAAGGAAGGCTAAAAGTACTGTCGACATAGGGGGAATGGAGAAAGGAAGAATGATGTGGCTGTAGTAAAGAGGTTCCTATAATTTAAAACACGAACACTTAAGAAATGGGACTAGGGCTGAGGTCAGATGTGAGGAAGTCTCTGACAAGATATTGACCCTAAGGAGAGAAGGTCAGGGAAGGGGACTCTACTGCTGCAAGTTACTGTGGACAGCCCCAGCAACTTTTCTAGATACACCAGAGTAATACATCTGAAGAGATCATCCAGCTATTGAAACACTTAAACATTTCAGGCTGCCACCAACCTGAGTACCTGGCTGTGTTCATTTGACCTTAAGGCTGCTGGAAATGTTCAGAAACCTCCAAGTGGAGGACCAATGGGTGCACTGGGATGCAGTGCACCAATATCATGACGGATACTGTGTGGCACAAACCAGGTCTCTATATAGATCTGCTGGGAGCGTCAGCAGAGTCTCAGGAGGCCAAACTCTGCCCTCCTCTGAAGCCAGGAGATGCTCTTAGCTGTCACATTGGGAACCTGTCTCACTCTGCCTTTGCTACATGTCCTGTGTATTACTATTACAGCTAATGTTTCTGGAATACCACAATGACATGATCAGGGACCATGGCTTATAGAGCTACATGCAAAAAACAATCCCTAAAAGCCAAAGATATTAAATGAGTATAGACAAGATGATGTGAAGTAAAACAAGTGAGCCAACACATCAGGCTGTAGTCATACCACACTGCTTACCTAACCGTTGTCAATTGCCTTTCCTACATGTTATGAAACATCAACAGTTACATAATGTTAGAATTTTGTTTTTACTTTGTGGAGCTATTTTTCATTAAATTAAATGCTTACAAACATCAGTTTAATTTTCCTTCATTACAGACATTTTCCTTACTATAACAAAGACCTAAAGGAACATAAAAAGTAAATTATTTCTAAAATCCTGGCCCTTTTACACCCATTAACATTGGCTTTTCTGATTCAGAAGTAGAAGTTAAGATTTATTGAGTGACATCTGGTTAATTAAATGTCTATTTCCTATGGCATGTTAAAGGAATCATAATGCAGAAAGTCAACATTGAGAGAGTAATTAAAGTGCACCTAAAGAGCAGAACTAACCTTGTAGTTCACTGTAATTAGAAACAAAATGGGAACAATATGTTTAGAAAATTACCTCCTTTATTAGGTTGCCATCGACAGAAACCTGTTTATGTATTTGAAATCTCATTTTGCAAGCTTCCATTTTACTTTTACCCATCTGTGCAACTTAATACCTCAGCATGGATGGCTATCTCAGGAGTAAGCAGAGCTCAGTTCTGTTTTCAAGACATGCTAGTTCAGGGGCACTGCAGTTACTTGGGAGTGCAGCATCTCTTTCTAAGTTTTCAGCATGTTTTCTTTGCCAGCATCGGCTGCAGAAGATTTAGAAAGTTAACAATAGTATTGCAGTCATTGGTAAATGCCTCTTAGAAAGTGTAAACCTAACATATCACTAAAATATACAGTGGCTTTTTCCCTGGGTTTCTATCAGGTTGTGCTTGCAAAGCCTCTTGCAAAGCAGCTTGCAAAGCTGCTTTTTCTGAACAGTAGATATCCAAGTGCATCTAGGTGCGAGAGGGAAGGGGACCTGGGGTGGTAGGGAAGAAATGAGGTCAAGCTGGTCAGGAAATTTTCTGTGGTGTGATAAAGCAATCATACCCCTAAATTAAATAGAGACAAGTGATCTGTACAGACCATCGGGTCTCAGCCCTATTCAGCTTGCAGGTGTGGAGGTGGCCATCTAGCCCTTTCACATCAGGTCTCATCACCCACCTGAGCCCTTCACTCAGAGCAGTGTCCCCACTCACCTCCTCCCTTGGCTGACACCTTCCTGCTAGCCCAGGGCACCAAATCCTCTGCCAGAGAGGGGAATCTGGACCCTCATTTTCAGTATAGCTGACCTGAGGGAATACAATGAAAATCTAAAGTCCATGAAGCATTCTCAAGGAAAACTGTGAGCTACTTTGATTTTCTTTTCATCAATGAAGATAAATTCATTAAAGATATTTGCTTTGAGCCTTCTACTTAGGCTACCTAATGTCATAATTCTCCTTGGCTCGTCAATCTGGTTACAAAAGGAACCATTACAGTGTCTGTTACTACAGCTTTAAGTAACGAAGAGCAGGATCGAGTAAATATTTATATATACAAACTGCATTTTTATTCTAATGAATGAGAAGAATTTTCTTTTATTTATAAAGAACATGATTATAACAAGCAAGATAATACAAGGCAGAGCTTTACATGTGCACATGGTGTACAGCAACCTCAAAACGTTTGTGTGATCAGGACTGGCACAGGATTGATGGCAAGAGCTCCCATTTGATGTGACTACCGCAGGCACAATGATGACTGCAGGGGAGAAACACTGGAGCATCAACTTCTGAGCTCTGACCTGCATCTGGAAGATGAGAAATGAGGCAAATACAAACCTCTTAATAGCCCAGACTCACCTAACTCCACTGCCTACCTGAACAAAGAAAAACCCTCAAGCTGAAGACAGGCAAAGTGGAGGCATTTTCCCTACCCCAGCTACTGCCACCATGGCGTATGTTTGCTTACAAGAGCTCCAAGGACTCAGACACCATGTTTTGCTTCAGGAGAGCATCCATGCCTTTATTTTTACCCTTTAATTTTAACTGAAAGTCTTGGTGACAATTCCTCCACCACGCTCCCACTGGGCCTCCTGTGTCAACTTGTCAGGGCCCTGAACTCGTCCGAACCAAGGGCCGTATTATGTGAACTAACACTATGTGATTAATTTTATATTACTAGCCGCAGCTCATTTTTCCAAGTTGACTGCCTCCTTGATATGTACCAGCTTCAAGTTTTCCATGGTCTCTCTTTCCTGATGAAAGTTTTGCCACTCATGAGATATTCCTTATTTTTAACAAGCATTATGATATAATTTTGAAAAAAAACCCAGAACAACACAGTATTTTGTCTCAGAACAGAAGAACTGCCGAGAGTTTGCTCACAACTGACAGTAGATTTGCAGGGTCCATATGCAGAGGCTAAGTTATGGCCATATGCTCTTTAGCCACGCACATGTTATCTTTTCCTGTTCCCCATTTTAACCTTGCAAAGCTCCTCTGTTGCCTTTGGAGGCAATGGTCCTGGTTGCTCACCCTAAATCAAGCTCCAAGTCAGCCCACAGTACCAGCTTCAAAGAGCTCTTTTAAATAAATTAGTCTCACAATAACTCTCTTTGTAAATAGTTAGCATTCCCATTTCAGGTAGAAGATAATATATGCAACACATTAATGCTCTTTACAGAATCTTTGTGTTTCTTTTTAAACTGAACAGACCTGAGAATACGTCTAGTTTCCCCCAACTCTTGCATTCTAATAACTTACTTAGCACACTATTACCATATTGTGCATTACTTTTACATTACCTTTTTTTGCAATTTTGTTTTCAAAATTGCCATTCTGCCTTTTTCTCATTTCTCAGAAATGCTTTGCACTCTGCTAGGAATTTATTCAAGTAAACATTAAGACTGATCCAAGCACCTTTTTTTTTTTTCTTTTCTCTTTAGCAAGTATAGGAAAAAGTGTATAAAACCAATAAGGTTTACTCTTAATCTTTCAAATCTTTTCAAGCATAGCAGACTTTCTCGCCAACTCGCAGCCCATCACAAAATAAGTAGCTTATAAGTTTCTCTGGCCCTGGACTCCATCCTGTCCTAATGCTGCACTAGTTGCGCTCGTTTACATCCCAAATTTTACATCCCCATCCCAAATTTACACCCCTATCTTCTGCAAAGTTGTTGTGACAATGTACACACAATATGAAAGATCTCAAGAGGCTTTTAATAGCTCTTTAATATATAATCTCTTTGAGAATATCACCAGGAGCACTATGTCTCTGCTCTTCTCCATGGCAGAGCACTATGAAGAAACCATGGGGGTGGAAGAAACCATGAATCCATACAGCAGGTCTAAGAATGAGCTGTTGCCCTGAATACCTTCTGGCTGGTCACATACAGTGAGTATTGGGGAGAGAGCTCAAAGCCAAAGCGATAAAACAAAGTCCTTATTCACTGCAATTGTACTCATTATTAACTAAAACATCAGTTCCAGTGCTCAGATCTGTTTAGGTCATTTTGTGCTCACATGGCACAGCAACTTGAAGTATCAAGATCTGGAGCTCTTGGATGATTTCTCCCACACACAGAATATTTCTCTCCACAGGGTGCAGTCCCAACTTAAAGACTTGGAGTGGCACAAAATCCACCGCATACTTAAGTGCATTTGACCACTCAGCTACATTCCTGCACCTCATTTCTAGTCTGAAGTTATCTAGGTGTTGTTTCTGCCCATTCTACGCCTTGGCTTGCTAACTTAAAGAGCTTTCTGTCATGAGAAGTCTTTCCAGGGAATGAGGAGCCAAGCTGCACTGTGCTGGGTGACCACCGGCTTACAGTCACTCCTGCCTCCTCTGTTGTGGCTCTTCTTGAACGGCTAGCAGCACTTTGGCATGTGCGTGCTGCTCACTTCTTCTCTGCCCTATAGTCAGTTGCAGATTTATTAGACTTCAAAGTGAGTCCTTAACCAGGAGACTGGTTCAGTCTGGTTTCTCAATCCACCCCAGGAAGGCAGACTCATTGCCACCTTTGTGATGACAAAAATGTTTTTCTGAAAAACTGGGGAAATACTCACCTTAAAGTCAGATGAGTTTGGTCTGAGGCCCCAGAACTATTTTCTGGCTTTTTAATCATGGTCTAATGTAAATGCATATACGTTTTACCTATAGCTGTTTGCCTACCCTAACCAACAGGCTAAGTTACGATGGCTCACATCTGCTTCTCCGAACTTGTCCCTCGACTACTGCATTTCCAGATGTGTGATGTTCCGAATGCCAACAGAGATTGAAAAGGTGCCTCGCTCAGGATACACAGGGAGCATCTGGCTGAAGATTTAGGTTCAGTCCTCCTTATAGGTTAAGTGCTTCAGCTGCTTAGCTATTTTGCAAAAGGCAGACAAGGATCTTGCCATAATCATGTCTGCAAGTAACATATGTGAATTGTAAGCAAACTCCCAAATCAGGGGTGATTTAGGTGGCTTTAGCTCCATTTTGATATTCATCAGGTGTTTTCAGCAATAGTATTGAAAACAAAACAAACCTTTCCAATTTGTTTAACTTCACAGTTTTATTTTCATTCAATATTAGGTCTTGAAAACCAAAGATGAATTTGCGGGGGCGGGGGGGTGTTTTCTCTTTATTCTTTCCCTGTTTTCTTTCTCTGTCACCGAATGCCTATTGTTTTCTAATTTCACTGCTTTTTTCCCAGTCTCTCTGAACTTCTGCAAACTTTCTCAAGCCTGAGTATCAGTTCCAAGAGTGCTAAAATGGCAATTAATCCCATCTTTAATTTTTCTCTTTCTTCCTCTAAGACTTTCCAAAAGTGGAAGAAATCCTGAAAAGTTAAGAAGTGAAAAAGAGAGTAAGAAAAAAAAGGAAAATCTCTATGAATCTAATTCATTTTATTGCACTCAGTGAAAAAAATGTGCACGCAGTTAGTAGTTGTGTAGGCTGAGGTGGAGAGAAATTAAAATAATATTGATTTTAAAAGATCTGGTGAAAAGTATCACCTGGAAATAATTTAAACAATAAAAACTATTCCAAAATTGTTCGGAAAGGTATGTTTTCCTCTTTGAATGAGCTTTCAATGCTCTAGCAGAACTATATCCCAGTAGAAGGCATAAACAGAAACACATATTCTGAAGTCGTCCTTGAATTGTTCATTTTAATTTGGATTTTGTGAAAAGAAGTCCCAAGGGAACAAAGAGTCACAAAAACAGCCATTGGGGGGGGGGGGGGGGGGGGGGGGGGGGAAGTGTGTATTATGCATGGCCACCAAACCTCCATCTTGGAGCTTTTATATTTCATACATCTCAAGGTTTGCTTGTCTTTACATTCCACTCAAATCATTAGATTTTAAAGGCAAGTGTACTTCTAAATGAATAATCTTGTATTCCAACCACCTGCTAAAGCAAATGTCAAAGCAGATTCCAGTTTACCAAAATACTCCAAGTGAAAACTGGAGGTGTCTACAAATATTGAAGTGAGAGTACTACTACATTTGCAACTAGCAGTATAGGCAAAAAGCCTGGATATAAATCTAGGCCATGAGAGTCAGTAGCTGGAGCAGAGTGGCTTTTGTAGTAGAAGGGAGATTCTCCTTGCACAGGGGGCAAGCTACAACATTTCGTCCAGTAACTCCTGTGCCAAGACAGTAAACAACTTTATAGACCCTACTGCAAAATTAGAATATCAGCTTAGTACAACTGACAGATACTGAAGAAAGAAATTAATTGAGTAGTGTTGATTTAAATCAACTTAGTGGAAAAAAATCATTGCAACTTCGTAAGTAAAGGTTATTCCACTTACAAATCCCAGTGTTTCAGCTTTCTAGGAAGGGATTACATGAATCAAGAGGTATTATGAGAAAAATACAAGGGTGTGAGAGTAACAATGAGTTAAACTGAAATCTCTTTAATGAGGAAGGTAAGCAGACTGCATGATAAATTGTTGTTCCAATGTAAGAGAGAATGAGCAAGAAGCAAAGCAAATAATTCCAGGAGGAGCTAGTGTGTATTGTGTTTTAAATACTTGCAAGATAGGAACACACCTTATATGCTTTAAAAATCTTTTGTAACCTGTGAAACACATTCATCCATATAATTTATCTGAAGGAGATCTATCCATATATGGCATTGCTCTTTGCAGTAGTCACAGAGCTAGATGGAAGCCTTGCTTTTTGGCATCCTTTATATATAGATGGCATATGGTTGCAGCATCTTGCATTATTTATTTGTAATTCTGGGTGCATAATTTGCACTCTGAGCTTGAAGAGCTGTGTATTGACTGGCTACTCTGGCTAATCTCATGCCAGCAAAATTTCTACTAAATGCCATTATGCCTATGACAACCTTGTATGACTGCTCACCAGGACAGGAGTGTCCTTCAGATTCAGTGAAGGTCTTTCAGTTAACTTCAGTGGATGACAAAGCCCAATGAAAATGATGTCATATTCATACTACTACACACTAAGGGCAAAAACAATTAGCATAGTACCAGTTGATAGATTACTGTTTCTCACTTGACCATAAACCTCTCTCTCTCCTTCCCTCCCACTCTCAGAATATAGAAATATCTCTGTAATTTATCTAAATCAAATTAAGTAAACCAGTAAGTTAATTAATTGATATATTTTAAGAGCAGAAGAGATCTCTGTGATGATGTATTCTGGTCTTCATAATGAGGATGTGGAACATAATCCAGTTATTGCTGGTCGCTATTATCAATATCATGAGGCGATGCCAGCACGTGTCTTCTAGACGGACACACAGGCTTGATTAAAGACTTCAGGCCATGGCAATCCACAGCAGCTAAGGACACTGTGTACCTCTGGTTGACTACAGCATGTTAAAAACAAGCATCTTATTTCCACTTGCAGTTTGTGCTGACTCGGCTCAAGGCAATTGTGAAATCTTTCACTGCCAAACTAAAGGGATACCAAACCCCTTTCTGCCAGTGTACATCATTTTAGACTATGATGAGGTGGCCTCCTAAATGAAAAGAACAAGCAAAGAACTGTGTATTTCCTGAAGACAAAAATTAACATCTATCAACCCTAAATTAGAGGGACAAATTAGTACAAACATTGCAATAGCTTGCATGAAGCCAAACTAACATTCACTGCTATGTTTTAAGGGGAAAAATAATTCCTCCTTCTATTTTGTACATACCACTATTTGTTCAATATTAAAATATTTAGATGTTAAATTCCTATTCCCCCCACAAGGCATTATACAGTAATATATATGCAAAATATGAAAACAAAAATAGATTTCCCTACACTTCAGCATTTCAAACACTCATTAACACCAGGACAAACAAAACACTGTGTTCCAGTCCTCTCTACATCATCTGTCATTTGGATACGCTAAGTATAATGAGGCAGAACTTTAATGTTTGTCGGGAAAAAAAGTTAGTTTTTATCTTTCATTTACAACAAACATGATACAAAGCCCATACGCAGGTTAAAAAGCAGAAAGCCCCAGGCCTGGATAATGAGGACATAGATCCAGAACATAGATGCCCCCAAGAAGTTACTTTTTCCATATACTTGCCAGCACTTTCTGGTGCTTCTGCCACTGCTCTTGGTCCATCTCCTTACTCTATTATGTTTGCTCATCTTGGCTTCAGACCAAGAGACTAGGGGGTCTATTGTTCCTTAAGGGCTAACCTGAACATATTTGTGTGGATGCTCCAGTGCCAGAAAAACATAATTTATTGTACCAATATTTTTCAATGCTACACAGTGAATCTATTAATCTACTGTAACCACAGGCATGTAGACTGAGGCCGGTGGAGATCACCAGCCAGTGACCAGATTTAGTCAGAGTACAGCTTTGGGACACGCAGTGTTATTAGATGTATCTGGACAGTACACAACAGCAAAGGCAAGCTGTATTTCAAGGAGTAGAATGCTCCGCAACAGCATGGACATTTTGTTTTCACACATGTTGAAATAGCTTTTGCTATGCATGTTTCCTAGAAAATAGGGGGAGTTGGTCCCTTCAAGTACACAGTTACAGTAATTAATAACTTTAGTAACTAATAATAATAATGCTGGTCTCCCCAGTACAAGAGAGCCATGGAGCTACTGGAGAGAATCCAGCGAAGGTCCACAAAGATGATGGACTGGAGCATATCCCCTGTGAGGAAAGGCTGAGAGAGCTGGGACTGTTTAGCCTGGAGAAGAGAAGACTCGGGGGGATCTCAACAATGTATATACATACCTGAGGGGAGGGTACAAAGAGCCAGGCTCTTTGTGGTGTCTTTCAGTGGTGTCCAATGACAGGACCAGAGGCCATGGGCACAAACTGAAACACAGGAGGTTCCCTCTGAATATCAGGAAACATTTTTTCACTGTGAGGTTGACCAAACACTGGCACAGGTTGCCCAGGGAGGCTGTGGAGTCTCCATCCTTGGAGATATTCAAAAGCCATCTGAACATGGTCCTGGGCACCCTACTCTAGGTGACCCTGGGGGTCACCCCCCTGGGGTGAGCAGGGGAGCTGGACCAGATGACTTCCAGAGGTCCCTTCCAACCTCAACCATTGTGTGATTCTGTGAATTTAATTTAAATAATGTAACCATTTAATAAGAAAAATAGATTAAGTATGTTAATGAAAAGTAGAAATCACCAGTCACTTCATTTCTCAAGTGTCTTAAGTATTCTGACTAATGACAGGTCGAAAAACTTAAAAAGCGGTAACAGAATGTATGCTGACATTATTTCAGGTTACTGTTTGTGAGGAAGTTTCTGATGGGACAAGATGGCATCAGATGATAAAATATTCCAGAAACCCTGATTCTAACCTAAACTATATATTTTGTGAGACCAGGCGTCGCACCAAACAATCAATTCACTGCTGTCCTCGTCTTTTCCAAAGTAATTCCCAGAAGAGTTCTGTTATGACAAAGTACTCTGTTGGAAAGGTGTGACATATTCCATTTATTTTGTGTGAGAATAAACTACATAAAGAAAAAAAAATAGTATAAAACATCACCAAAAAAATCAGGGTTGTTTTTTTTTTTAAGAAAAAATTAACAATGCTGGAACATAAGTTTCCAACCGCAAAAGCGACCAACTAAAGAGAACTGTCTGCAGAATATTATGTTAATTCACAGCAAATTAGTTTTAAAATATGTAATTAAATCACCTTTTCTTGCTTTTCAGAGGTACCTGGAGTACTTTATGTGAGGTGCTTTACTTTTTGGATTCCTTTATTGTGTTGTAAGAGTAAAATTTTTAATGCTGCCTCTTGGTATCAGGAAAAATTAGAACAGAATAATTAGCCTTATAAAAATTTCAGGTCAGTAATAAATGCATTGGAAAGTTTCATATTCTTTCTTTTCTTTCTTCACCAAGATCTTGAGCAGCTTTTAAACCTTTTGTAGTTTCCCTGTTTTTTCCCATCTCATCTATTTGGGAGATGGAATCTGCTTTGAAATCTGAATGCCATCTGAAAGGTTCAGTGACATATTACCAATTTTCAAAATATATGTGTGCCATTGAGGCATTCCCCCACACAAGATGCCAGGCAGACGTGTATAAAACTGGAAGTCGAGGGTATGTAGCTACTGCTCTGATTTGTAACCTTTTCTTCATGCTTCATTCCTGTAAATCGTTAAACAATGTATAAGTCAGCAGAAAAAATCACCTCCTTCTTCTCAGATATTTGCCATTCTCTAAGTGCCGTCAGCAGATGGTGTTTAACTCAAGACAGAATAATTTTTAACTGGCAGGCATGACAATATAATGATACAGGCATAAAAACAACCTGTTTCCCATAAGCACCATACAAAGTGACAGTCCTATATTGACTAGCGTGCAGCTCCAGCAGTGGCCAAGATTATATTCGTACGTGTCAGAGATGCGCCATGAGCGTAAGGGGCAGCTGTGTTTGGCTGGTGCACTGCCATTTCCCTGGGGGTATAGACAGAGAAGGATTAAGATTTCTTCTTGACTTCTGAATTTTTGAGAATTTATGCCCATTTTTATCCAGACCTAGTTTCCTTATTGGCCATGCATGAGTGTCTCTTCCTTGCGTGTACCCTAAGCACAATCAAGATGAACTGTAAAGAACAAATCCCCTGAACTCACCATGCACCCATCTCATCTGCGGTGAGACTCTGGGAAAGCTCCAGCCCCAAGGGTGCTTTGCAGCTCAAGCCCAACTAAGCAGCACTCACTGAAAGGACTTTTTTCTGGTTTTCCCCCAGAAAGAAACCCACTGAATTCCACACTGCTATCATCAGCCTTCATGGGAGTTTATTCCCCATATCAGTGGCACCACTCTTCCTTTCACTCCTGTGAAAAATCAAGGTGAGCCTCAGAGCAACAGGGGCTCCACTTCGCCAAGGGAGGCAGCCAGTGTCACCACCAGGACCACACTTTTGGGGTGGCAGCACGGGAGGTTGGTGTCATTTGTTGTCACCAGCAATTAAAGAACAGAGAATCACAACATTTAAGCAACATGCCATCAAAAACTAAATTAAATACCAATCCCTTCATATTCTAGATGTTTTCAAATGTTTGTTGAAATAAGAAGCCTACCTTTCTCAAGGCATCATCTTTCCTCAAGCAGCATTTCTTTTCTATCACATAAAGCTCAGTGAGTTTGGTGTGTGGCTGATACTTCTACTGCCTGCCTCGACCACGGCAGCAGAGGTTTATCACCACATCTCCTGAGGGCCAGAAAATGCTTAACCCTGATCATTGCTTTAAAAAATGTGGAAACATATCTACTAGTACTAACCTTTCCCCAGGAAACCACTCAGCAAGGACACTGCCATATTCCAGCTGATCTCTGCACTGGTCTTCTTGGCTTAGGAGTGATTAAGGGAGTCCTTGTCCTCATTAAGCGCACCTACAGCCAGGGAATAAATGGGGAGGGAGGAGGGTGGCTCATTGATATTGCCAGTAACAAAGGTGAGCCAAGAAAGTGAGGGTACAGGAGGTCTTTACAGTCAGCTGCACAGCTGACTTGGCTCACCCATCGAAGAATATTTATTGTCTAAATAGTTCCCTAATCATTTTTTGTGCAGGATAGGAGCTACAGGCAGAAGGCAGGGCAGTGCTGGCTGGCTGTGCACATGCAAGTTCTAGAGATGTTCTCAGATGTGGATGTCATCCCTGTGACAGCGCTCCTCAGGCAGCTTTCATTAGAAAGGGCTCGTTTGCACTGTATGGCCCCTGCTCACAGGAATCACAACAACCAGAAATAGACTGTAGTTAGTGCAGAAAATAAAATGCAACATCTGATTAGCGTAACAAGGCCACCGAAATATTCATGGCTAATTAGTACAAATTCCAGATGGCAATAAGGATACACTGTCAAATAGTGAGGAAAAGCACCCTAGTTTGAAACAAACGTGTTTTTCCTTTTCTAAACTCTGAAAGAGGCAACGTGATTTGCAAAGACTTTAACTTGTGCTTATGCAAAAAATGGGTCTACCATGACACATCTTATTTCTCTGGAAACTTCAAATATAATTTCCTTCTCTTTTTATCTATATGCTCCTCCACAGATTAATGAGGCCTAATACGAATAAGAATCAGTCCCTTGATTGCCCTTTCGCTGTGCAGTGCCTCAGTATCCCTCTTGCAGAATCAGGTAAAATGCACCACTTAACAAAGACCTGGGGCACAGCACTGAGTCATTCAGTGAGTTTTATAATGATACAGTTTTAGGTCAGAGACCTGATACAGCTTTAAATCTGAAAATTGAAAACCTCTTTTAATAGAATAAGGTCTCTTATTCCAGCCATTTAAGGCTTCATCCACAAAGACTTGCATCCTATAATTAGAATTTGTTCTCTAGGAACTGCAAACATAACAGACTGGGTCAAACAAAGGGCAAATCTGTGGTCTGCTTGGGATAAAGCTGAACATGAGCTTGTTTATGCCAGGCTGCAGAATGAATGGAATACAATATGACAAAACAACTATGCTGCTCTCACTTGGCAAGAACCAGACAATGAAGTTATTGCAGAGCTTGTGATGGTGGAGTTGGCAATATAGTTCATTTTAATAAATTGTATTACATTAGACATTTAATCTGTGTGGAACAAGTCAGGATTACTTCCAGTGACATATATTGTATCCTAAAGCCCAAGAACAGGCAGTAGAAAGCATTATATACCTATACACATATATACACACACACGCACGTATACATCTATACTTTATAGAAGCAGCAGTCGGCAGATAGTTGGGATGTCACCTGTGTATATAGAAGCTTTCCTTCCACTCCTCCTCCTTGCTCGTCATTCCAGCTTCCTGTCAAATCCTACTTCTATACCACTTATTTAAGTATGTAAGCTATGCTTTGTATATAAGTATATTTAGATGCCTTAATCCTTAGGATTCCAGCTCTCTGTCAACTGCTGCTTCCACTGATAAATACACAGAAATTCATGTTGTTCAAGGCTATTGTTCGCTCAGTATCATTAATATCAAATATTCACAACAACTTCTGGCTCCTACTAGTACTTGTTAATATATGACATATAAAATGTGTGTATTCAGACTGATATCATGCACTCCATGTATAAATTTAACCCTGTACGTGT
The DNA here is from genome assembly GCF_018139145.2 of Gymnogyps californianus. Taxonomy (NCBI): domain Eukaryota; kingdom Metazoa; phylum Chordata; class Aves; order Accipitriformes; family Cathartidae; genus Gymnogyps; species Gymnogyps californianus. The sequence goes on along the minus strand of NC_059473.1, from coordinate 89,720,456 downwards.
ATCAAATCAGCTGTTTGTTAACAGAGATCATGTATTTGTCACACAAAGTATTGAGTTTAGAAGCAGCCGTGAAACAGATGTAACAGGGACTGCCTGTGCCATAGGACATCAATGAATACACTAAATAGTCTAGCTGAGGTTGTAGAAAGCCAGATCTTCCCAGCCACCCCTATGAGGCAGACAGAAGCAAGGAGAGAAAGGTGATAGCTGTGAAAAAGGTGTGCTCTTTAGCTTGGGTAGGAGCAAGAATGGGAAATGGAGACAGGACAACTAGAGTTTTCTGATACTTCACATAAACCTTGTTTGAAAATCAGCTGTTGCTGATACTGTTTCTGCTGGTGTCTAGTTAAAGCATTAGAATCAGAGACAAGTCTTGGCAGAAACACAGGAGCTACTTGCTTTGATTTCTCAGAGATAAATTTGTGACAGTAAATTTTAGAAGCAATTCAAAAAAGAGGAGATATGTTAACACAATGCAATTTAAAAGCCCCATGTCATGTTGCATTTACTCTTGAAACATTACAGCCGAATCTCTGAGAGCAGAAGATGATATGTATGCATTCATGTATTTCCTAAGGAAAATGACTATCAAAAAAACCTCCCTCAAGGGAGAAAAGCCTGGTCAAACACTTCAGTATCAAGAGAGAGGGAAATTTTCTGGGAGATAGTGTTGTGATAGCAAGCCAAAAAATGCCATTGATGAGACAAAGTGACTTCTGTCAATCATGAAAAATAAAATCTAGGTTAGTAGAAAACTGGGCATAGAGGGACTGTCTTAGAGATTTTTTGTTTGTTTGTTAGGCAATAACTTTTAAATTAGCATCGAAGTTTCTGATGCTCTAATATTTCTTGAGATTGCCTCCTTTTGTTGTTTATTGTTATATATGTGATAACAATAAAGGCTGAGGGATTTGGGACCTAACACAGTAGGCTTAGACTTGAGATGCAAGATGTAAGAATTCCTGCTCAGACATATCCTTCTGTTGTGGTTTAACCCCAGCCAGCAACTAAGCACCGCACAGCGATGTGCTCACTCCCCCCAGCAGGATGGGGGAGAGAATCAGAAGAGTAAAAGTGAGAAAACTCGTGGGTTGAGATAAAGACAGATTAATAGGTAAAGCAAAAGCTGCACGCGCAAGCAAAGCAAAACAAGGAATTCATTCACCACTTCCCATCGGCTGGCAGGTGTTCAGCCATCTCCAGGAAAGCAGGGCTCCATCACGTGTAACCGTTACTTGGGAAGACAAACACCATCACTCCAAATGTTCCCCCCTTCCTTCTTCTTCCCCCAGCTTTATATGCTGAGCATGACGTCCTATGGTATGGAATATCCCTTTGGTCAGTTGGGGTCAGTTGTCCCAGCTGTGTCCCCTTCCAGCTTCTTGTGCACCCCCAGCCTACTTGCTGGTGGTGTGGTGTGAGGAGCAGAAAAGTCCTTGACTCTGTGTAAGCACTGCTCCGCAATAACTAAAACATCCCTGAATTATCAACACTGTTATCAGCACAAATCCAAAACATAGCCTCATACGGGCTACTATGAAGAAAATTAACTCTATCCCAGCCAAAACCAGCACATTCTCCACCCCTTATTCCATACCATTTATGTCATGCTCAGGTCCCGCACTATCCAATACAACCTCATTAACCACTACCCCCTTCCCATCCTTTGATATAATACACAGGTATCATTCCCTTAGTCTGTGGACCACCCCTGTAAAATGTCCATAAAATGCCCATAAAATGTCTACAGATGTCCACAAAATGTCCATTGAGTTCATTTAGTCCATGACTTTGGGCTCCATCTGTTATGGTGGTCACTCAGGACAGGAGAGGTGGTGTGTTGCGTGGAGTTACTGGGCACCAAAGCCAGCTCAGGCTGGGTCACTGCTGCACTTGCACTGCTTCTTCTAAGGCTTCTCCTCCATTGCCTCACATGGTTCCTGCTGTAGTAATTCCTATAACATGCAACTCAAATCCTGGGTTACAACAATTTAAAGGTATTTCCATTACAATCTCCACCCCTGGTCCCTCTGGACCAGGTTATAGGGTTTAACATTGCAAAGAACTCCTCCCCTTGCCCTTCCTCCAGCTTGGACTTATCCACAGACTGCAGTCCTTAGGGGAGTACCTGCTCCAAGAGGAGCCTTATCTATCAGCCACAGTCTCTCCAGGGATATACTTGCTGTGGCATGGACTTAGCCACAGCCACAGTTGCTTTGAGGTGCACCTGTTCCAGCGTGGCCTTCTCCATGGGCCACAATGCCTTCAGAGATATACCTGCTCCAGCGTGGCCTTACCCACAGCCACAGTCCCTTCAGAAGTAAACCTGCTCCAGCATGGCCTTACCCATGGCTGCAGTCCCTCCAGGGCTGTATCTGCTCTGCTGTGGGCTTATCCATGGCCACATGCTTTGAGGTGCTCCAGCATGACCTCATGCACAGCCACTGCCGCTTCAAGGTATACCTGCTGCAGCATGGACTTATCCACAGCCACAGATGCTTCAAGGTGTACCTTCTCCAGTGTGGGCTTATCCTTGGGCCACAATCCCTTCAGAGGTATACCTGCTGCAGCACAGACATAACCACAGCCACAGATGCTTCAAAAGATGTACCTGCTCTGGTGTGGGCTTACCCATGGCCAGAGACACTTCAGGGTGTCCTGCTCCCACATGGACTCAGGCACAGGTCACTGTCCCTTTGACTCAAGTTCACACTGGAGTTCCAGCCTGTCCAGTACAGCAGCACAGAAACAGCAGCGATGCCCTGGCCATCTGCCAGCCCAGCCGCATCACCATGGCTGTTATCAAAATGTTCCCAGGCACAGCGAAGTCAGATGATAAGCAATATAGCAAGCAGTGAAAGCAAAAAGCAGCCACTAAAGAGCACTAGAGTCTAATACACAGTGAGGCAAGCAAGCCTCATGGCAAGCACAGAAGCCTGTCAATTAGTAGCTAAACAGCAATAACAGCTATAAATTCAATCATCTAGCACATTCCAATCAAACCTGTCATTATATCAAACCCTTCGAGCCCCTGTTCAGGTGCCAAAAAGGACCGTCATGGTTTAACCCCAGCTGACAACCAAGCACCACACAGCTGCTCGCTCACTCCCCCCCCAGCAGGATGGGGGAGAGAATCGGAGAAGAGGAAAAGTGAGAAAACTCATGGGTTGAGATAAAGACAGATTAATAGGTAAAGCAAAAGCCGTGCGCACAAGCAAAGCAAAACAAGGAATTTATTCACTACCCCCCATCGGCAGGCAGGTGTTCAGCCATCTCCAGGAAAGCAGGGCTCCATCACGTGTAACCGTTACTTGGGAAGACAAAACACCATCACTCCAAATGTCCCCCCCTTCCTTCTTCTTCCCCCAGCTTTATATGCTGAGCATGACATCCTATGGTATGGAATATCCCTTTGGTCAGTTGGGGTCAGCTGTCCCAGCTGTGTCCCCTCCCAGCTTCTTGTGCACCCCCAGCCTACTCGCTGGGGGTATCCCAGCCAAAACCAGCACATCTTCCCATACAGTCCAAAGCACATTTAACAGACCTCTCCAGCATCCACTGCCTTGGCCCAGCAGCTGGCTTTGCATGAGACATATGCTGCCAACAAGCCACCAGACAAGAGCACAATGAAGGTCTCACCTGGGGCACTTCACAGTCAGGCTACAAAAAAGTCCTGGCCACACACCTGACCACCACAGTAGACAACCCCTTGTATGGGAGGCAAGAGGACAGAGACATGCGGGTGGACACTGTGTCCTCATGAAAGATTTGACAGGTCAGGAGAGCCTGCAACTGTCAGGAGGGCTTGGTAGAGCATCACGGATGCTGGTGGCTGGTGTGGGTCCTCACACTTTGCTGAAAAAGCTCTGTAATTCCCCAGAGCCCCAGCTGGATGGCCAGGCAGGAGCAGAACTAATTACTGCTCAGGGAGAAACATGATAGAAATGTCTACATAACATAGTGCTTAACTTTCTTTTTTTAATAGAGAGGGTATTAAAAAAGATGTTTTGTACCTCGTCGAGAGTTCCAACTCCACATCTGAGTTTCAGCTCAGTTTTCTGTTCAATTAGGGCTATTAAAATCTTCTCGACATTTGAGAAGTTAAGATGATTTACAGAATATGTAAGTTTGAGCTCAGTAGATAAAAGAAGCTGGTTTGTCTTTGTGAGCCGTATGGATTTGATACTAAAAAAAGGCAGTGTGTCCTACTCAAATACTCCCTGTTACAATGCCAGATGGGAATCTGGCACTAGAAGCTGGAGCTGGCAATAGGCAGGAGTCCTGATTTGTAATGTGAAAGGCTAAATAATACTCAGAAATAACTGTCAATCACTGATAGAGATGGAACCATTTTAGTAAAATGAAGTCTAAGTAGCACATCTGAATAATTTATTGTGGCAGCATAATCTGCAGATTTCAGCTGTGATTACAATATAAGACTCTATTAAAGACTAAAAAGTACAGAGAATAAAGCTCAGAATAAATCAGAATCATAAAGCCACTGTCAGCAAGAGGAGAGAAAAAGTTCTCAATAGAAACTGACTAGAGCTGTGCACTGCAGAAGTCATTTCAGGAGCTGCTGGGAATTTGGTCCACAAATTCGGATGACAATTTAGACATCTAACTAGTGTTCTGTTTTTTTCAGAAAGATGTTGAAATTCCTTGTTCAATGTTTCTGATAATTTAAGCACTTAGGAATACAGATTTCAATTTGGCTTCCACAAAATTCAGTGCTTGGGCTTTGCTACAAAAAGCCTGGATATTTCCGAGGAAAGTTGTCATCTCTACAGGTTGTTGGGTTTTTGACAGACAAGACTAGCACAGTAAGCCCTACTCCTGCTTCTGCCTCTAAACTCTATTATCAGTATTAAATTAAGTTAGATACCAAATAAAATACTGAAAATACTGGGCTTTATAAATGGAGCATAGTCAGTCAGTTGGACTTAACGCCTTTTCCTATAATGAGAGAGGAGAGCTCTGCATTTTCACCTCAGCAACTATTTTATGTGATGAGCCCTAACTTACCCTGAAATGCTTTTTATGAATTGGGCAGCTGTACACACACATTGTTTTTTTCTTAGGATTTTGAAGGCACAAGTGCTTTCAAGTCCACCCCCAAAATATAACTTTGGAGACAGCAGCTGTCTCTTTCCTCTCACACAATGGGGTCTTGGTCAATGACAGTGGCTTCTGGGCAGTTTATAAAGAGTATAAATAAAGAAATCGGAGCTTGCTGCACAGGCTCTGAGAAGCACAGGACTGAAGGAAAAATGAAAAAGGCAAGGGTCCAGATTAAAACCTGATGGATAGAAATGCAGCAGTGATGTCTGCACATATGTCTCCCAGTGGAACCTCTCTTCAGTCTCTCCCTGTTAAGGTTGTGATGAATGACATGGAAGGAACAAAGACTGTGCTTTCAATTCAACAAGGAGAGGATGTAAACTTACTTTAAAATTAAAGCAAAACCTAAAAATGTGCTTTCCTCAGCAAAAACTGATAACTAGATTAAACCTCCCACTGAGAAAAGCTCTAAGCAGAGGGAAGGGAGCTGTAAACAAAAGGGTTCTTGCAATTATATTTGTGCCTTCTGGCCATTGTTGAATCTCCAAAGACTTGTAAGAAAGAGAAGAGAAAGAAACAGATCCAGATACAGATGAAGGCAGCTGAAAGATAATGCAGGCAAATCTGGGCACCTAAGCTCAAACTGCCTCACTGGGTTTCTTAACTAGCCATATTCACTAAACGTGTGAAGATGTAGGCAAAACAAAAACAACAACAAAAATCTAAGAAAATAACTCCATGCTGTAATTCACAGCAATAGAAACATACATGTAAAAATAATGCAAACAAGAGTAACCCCTTACATTTTTGGAAGTGTGCTTTTCCATCATGTGTACTTTCAGACTTTTTCAAAATCTCAACCCTAATGCTGGTTGTCCCATTCCTTCCACGCTCTGCTCCATGGTGACATACCAAAGCTTTCTGTGCTGGCATATATGGCAGAAGCAGCAGCTTTGTGTTTTCCACATTTTAAGGACATACTGTGCTGCTGGGTTAGACCAACGGTCCGTCCTGCCCAGTATTCGGTCTCAGCGGTGGCAGTAGAAGAGGCTATTCATGGGAGCACACAAGCCTCAACACTTTCTCATACTTTTGTTTTATTAGATCCCTGTGTATTCCTGCTAGTATCTGTTTATATACTTGTTGGCCATAAATGTGTTTAATCCCTTTTTCAACCTGCTGACATGTTCTCAAGCACGTCAAGTGGTGCCAAGCTCCAGAAGCTCACCACCTGCTTTCACAGCAGCCTTTCTTGCATCTATTTTAAACCATTCTGCTTGTTTCAGGCAGTGCCCCTGTTGTTTGGGATATTTGATGACTACCGATACCACAGGCAGCACACCTGGGATCTCCATACTTCTGAAAAGCCCCAGTCAAATCCCCCTTCAGCCTTCTCCTCCCCTACCCAAGGAGGTAACTTCCCAGGAGGTACGGCTGCTTTAGAAATACAGTTTTCATTAATCAAATGCTATTTGTCAAAACTGGCAATGATTATATAGTAACAAGAGTCCTTGGAAAGTACAGCAGTCAGTGATATGAAGTGGCATTTACCAACAATAATTACTGTATTTCTATCCCTGTGCTTAAGTAAAGAAAATAGCTGTGACAATAGTTGGCAAACCAAGTCCTTGTGATATATTCCATTCCACCAGCAAGCTTGTGTTTATTTTGGTTAGTTCCCTTGCCTTTGACTGCACAGCACAAGTAAAACCTGCTCTAGTGTGTAGCAGTTTGTAATGTATGTATCAAAGGTATTTATAGAGCACTAGTCAGCGGAGTATTCAGGCTCTAGCCCCACTGACCTGTTAGAAGAGAGGGAATAAGGCTTATTACAAGGGACTTCTTAAGGATTTTTCTCTGGCAAAAGGCTTGGTGAGGCTGCTTGTATAGACCTTCCTTTGAAAAGCTGAAGGTTTTAGGAAAATATTATTAAAGGAAAAGTTGCAGCCTGAATGCAAAAAAGTTGAAGAAGAGGAGATATCCTAAGTTGTACAAAAATATTCTGTTTGAAGTAAAAATGTAAATAAAGTTCAGAAGCCAAGAAATGTTTTCATATACTGAGAAAGTTATTTCATATTATTTCAGTTATTTCCATTATTTCAGATAGTTCCATTCCTGACCAAAGCACCAAAATCCCAAGCAACCAAGATCATACGTATTAAAAAGTCATCCTGATCAATCAAAATCATGTTTTCATCAGCAACACTGGTTGTGAGGTGGGGTCTTCTACAACCATGACACAGGAAAAGATTACGGGGATTGAAGTCTAGTGAGGGACATGAAGAGCCTTTAGGATTTCCCCCTTTGACAGTGCCTTTTGCCTATCATCCCAATATTCGTCTCCTTTGAAAGAGCTGGAAAAGAGACAAGCATTCCGAACCATACAGGCCGGAAAAACTCTGGTTTTAGACTTATCGTCTCCAGCCACAACAAGACAAATGAAGAAATGGGTGTCTCAGTATCTTACGGTGTGATTTATGCACTGCTCAATACCGCTCTGAGTTCGAACTGACACTAGCAAATACGGCTTGATGGGAGTCAAAGTCTAACCCAGCCATGAGGTCCATTAAACATCAGCTCCATTAACACTCAGAAATATTACAGGCAAGAAAGATCTATGAAGGCCGTTAGCCAGACTACAAGGGCTGTGTCTACACATGGCAGGGTTCAAGCACCATCTTGGTACAGGGTGAAGAACTGCAGCCTGCCAGCCCTGCGTTACTCCTCCTAGCACATCAAGCCCATCCAAACAGCTGGAGACGTTGAAAACAGCCTCCTTCCCTCTCACTTCTGTCTCCAAAGGGAATTGTCAAGAAGTCTTCCTGACGGCATTTTAAAAGCAGATGAGATCCAGTATGCATTTAAGAATAAATATATTTAAAACAACAAGCCCTCAAAAATTAAAACCCATCTGTTGCTGCAGAACATAAGTTCAAATACTACTCATACACACTTTAACTCAGTGCTCGTGAGAAAACAAAAAAGATGAAGCTATTTGCTGATTTCCTTGACAATGTTCATGTGACATGTCCCTCCTTGGGACTAAAAAGCTGGCTATTTTTCATGGCTGCGCAGCACAAAGTGGCTTATTGTAAGGCAGGCTCTCCTACAACCATCAGGCAGGAAAGGGTGAAGGGTTTGAAGGCTGGAGGTTGAGGGATATTAGGAGGGAGAGACCCAAACACCCTACAAGTCACGATGGGTGAAGAAGAGGCAAAAAGTTGTAACAGGATGGAATAAAACTGCCCACAGAGAGAAGCTGGAGCTCCTTTAGAGAAAAAGATGTCCTCTAAATTAGGAGACCCTTTTCTAGTGACCAGGAGTGGGCAAGTGGACTCATGGCATCCTTCCTCAGCCTTGCTGGATGAGACAAGCAGGGTTCTACCTCCTGCAGGTGAGAAGTAGGAGATGGAAGTGCCCAGCATGAGCACTACATAACAGAGGATGGGGAAAGAGAGGTGCTGGCTGTCCCATGGAGCTGGCTGGGAGGCATACAGCAGGCAGCTCGGAAATCCAAATGACTTCAGTTCACCAAAGGCTTTTTATTTATCATCATTACAGGAGTCCATGTGTTTTTCCTTTGTAAGGAAGGGGTGATGAAAGACAGTGTTATCTGCATTTGTAAACCCACCCTTTGCAATCAGCAGTGTTTGGCCCTTCGCAGATGCCTGCTGCCCTGCAGATGGCAGCTGGCCATCAGGGTAACCTTACCATGGGTCAGAGAGGGTCTGGGAAGCTTCCCATACCAAATCAGACTGGCTTCTCTCTCCTCCACAGCCAGACAAGGAGGGAGGTCCTTGGTGAGGGCCCCAGGTCAGGTTGGCAGAGACCGAAGCTCCTGGGTTTGCTCTTGCTTGCCCGTCTCTTGGCTGCCCAGCTCCTGGTGACGCTGATGGCAGCAGCAGCATGCTGGTGCTCAAGGACCGCCAGTTATTAATTTGATGTGATGCCAAGGCTTTCCAGAAGAGTACGAGTGAAAGAAAGGAACAGCAATTTAACAACCTGTATCTCAGCTAAGTATAAATGAATTTTCATGGGCAGAAGTGGAGAGGAAAAAGCATTATCTACCCCAAGCACTTGTCTGCAGCTGAAAATCTCAAAAGCCTGACACAAACAATGGAGGGTGTTAGACTTTCTTATAAAAAGGCTCTAAGAATTTTTATAATAGCACATAATACTCACCCTAAATATAGGGTTACTACTGGCTTTCCTATAAAAAGACAAGTGGCACTTGATCTGAAAAAATGGAATATTTAAACTGCATGTTCCAAAGAAGTTTCCTCCCCCATGACCTTTCTGTTTAGTTAATAGAAAGCAAAATATGAATGGATGCTATGCTGGGCATTATTTTTGGTCAAACCACTTCCCAAGTCTTCCTTTCTTTCTTGCAAGCATTTTATGAAAAACAAACAAACAAACAAAAAAACCCCACCCAACCCTGAATTAGAAAAACCTCCACAAGAAATCATTGCAAGTGCAGCTCTTGGAAAAAAATCAGAAAGGACCAAGAAGGGCAGTAGTAATCCTAAGATTAAAAGAAATGAGATATAAGAACAAGTTAAAAAACTATGTTCATAAGTAGGGATTTAATGGAAGTGACCAAAATCATAAGTAACTGAGATAACAGAAGCTTCTTTTTTAGCTTCAGTGCAGAAAATTGGATAAGGAGAACACAAATGGAAGTTAAAGAAAAATAAATTTAAAGTAAGCATTAAAAAAATCATTTTTCATCTCTCATAGCAGTAAGCAGGTTAAATGACCTGCTGCTCAAAGTTGTGAGGTGGTGACCTTGGGATTACTCAGGAAGGAGACTGGACTAGAAAGTGTTGTAAAAATAAGCAAACTGCACCAAGCGAAATAGCTGTTACTTGCTGCTTCCCACATGTTTTGCTTTTATAAATGTTTCTGCTTTAAATATTATCTACCCGTGCTGGTAAATCAAACATTCTGCACTGTGATTTTTCAAACTTGTAAAAATATTAAGTATTTATTAGATCAAGAAAGTGACAAGTTTCTGTAAGAACTTGAGATCTAAGTAACTTGATATTTAGGATGCAGCATTGAAGCATCATTCTGATGTTTTAGATGCATGAGAAAACAAACACTGCTGATCTCTGAACACATAACAAGTGTAATCATGCTAATGAACAGGAATCATAACCCAATGTAAATGTTGAGAAATAGACCCATCACATATATTCTGTTATGTTTGTGCTAAAAGGGAAGCTTTCTTCAAGCTGAAAACATTATATGAAAAGCTCTTTTATAATGTCAGCATTACATGAGAGCCTGGAAATATCATTAGCATCTCTTTGGCACACTGGGAATCACCCACAACCTGCATGAAGCAGGTCTGTCTTCAGCTAGGTTTCCTGGAGAGTGGTTCTTTGTGGCAGCCGTGAAGGACCAAAGGCAAGGCTGATTTTATTTAGCCCTTCCACTTTCTTGCCTGCCATATTAATTTAAGCTTGGATTCAGAAAGCTGCTCTGGCTCGTGACTTCAACGAGGCACGCAGGACAGCACAATTGCAATCCTGCTGAAAGGAGGTCTGAGCCACTGCTCCAGAGCCCAGTAAAATCAATGCCTGCCTTGGATTTTGGATCAGAGCAATTTCTCAAGCAAAAGCTGGGGGTGGTGGTTCTAGTTTTCCCTTGTTATATGCAGTAATCCATGGCCTAGCATTTGAAGTGGAACAAAAGGACCTGAGTGACTGGTGAAGGAGTAAGTAGACCAGAACTGACTCAGAAATTGGGAAGGAAGATGAGTTTCACTCTTGCCTTTAGCACTCAATCCAAGTTCAGGCTGGTGTGATTCACAGCCCATCAGCCCCAGACTCCAAGCGCAAGACAGTCCCTTGATGCTGCCAAACCGGAGTCAAAGTATACAAACCTCTGGGGGAGAGGAATGTCCCTGGCAGGAGGGCACTGCCTATTGCAAAGTGTTTTTAAAAGGAGAGAAAAGCTAATCTTCATGGAGTGTGTTGTGGTGGGTGGGAAAGATACCTCAAATGTACATGGAAATGGAAAGCCTGCAGTTGAATCCTAATTATACAAATCTCTCTCACACTGCAGCAGGGCTTTGGATCACCGTTTGCTGAAAGGGAATCCCAGAAGCACAAACACCTATTTCCCAAACACACACAATTCTCATTGTGCAGCTAAAGCAGTCTGAACGCTGGAATTGTGATAAAGATCCCTAGCAAATGATCTATGATATCATCAGGGATTACTAGAAATAGTATTACTGTAGTACTAACATGCCACAGCCGTGGTTTAGAAGTTCATCAGGAAGGGTTTTTTTTACAAACATTAAATGAAAAAGCAGTCCATACACCAGAATATTTGCTGTGCATAGACCAAAGCACTCATGTACACCCTAAATGAATATAAGAATAGAAATATATTCCACGTTTGGATTAGTGAAAGATTTTCCTGATTATTTTTTAATTTCTATTGTAACACAGCTTTCCACTATAGTAAGAGGGTTGAATTTTGACCATGTAGCAAAAATGGATAGGAGCTACTTAGACAAAACTTTTGCTTATCAGCAGAATCTAAAGAATTAACCAACCCGCTGGTGTAATATGCCACCACAAGAAAAAAATTTCCATAGCATACGGTAAACACACTTCTAAAAACTTTGATTTTTAGAACAGTTTTTTCTCAAAGCTGCCTTATGTATTAGGTCTTAAAAATGAAACGTGTGTTGAGACTGATCTCATAAAACCCAAGGAATCTTAGTTAGAGACTTATGAGAAATGAAAAATTAGGAGAAGTTCCATGTTAATAAAACTGCAAAGATTACTTACCTAATCTGCTTTGAATTGACTGCATCTTCTTCGGGTGGAGAATGAGAATTTTGTCATGAGGGGAAACACTTCTAGGAGCTGCTCCACCAGCAGAGGTTCCCTTGCCCTTGTCTCCTCTCCTGTCTACCAGCTCCATCCAGGCATCTTGATGCTCTTCACAAAGATTAGGCAAGTTACTGTCCCTTATGAACCATGTCTAGATGTTGCAGAAACTAAAGTAAGTGTCCTTTAGCCATGCACTAATGGGATTAAAGCATGGCAAAGATTTGATAGCATGCATCAACAGGAATCACTCTTCAAAACAGAAAGTGAAAAAATACTGCCTGCTAAGTGAAATTTAGCTGTCATAATGCAATTCTCCAAGCAGAGTAATTTTAAATGTGGAAAGTTCTTAAGATTTTCCAGGTGTTTGAGGGGGATCTTTTGTTTTTCTCTTTTTTTGGGGGGGTGTTGTGTATGTGCTGTAATAGAGATGGTTGTATTGAAACTGGTTTCCTCTCTCTCACATTATTGCAATAGTAGATACATATAGGTAGGAGTATACGTAAGAAGTACAGAGGTGATGGTAGCAAACAGAACAGCTCATGTTGTGGACATTGGGAAACACAACCTAAGCTTAATTTTCCATTGGTTCTTTCACAATGACCTTAAAAAGTTTGAAATACATTTAGTCAAAGTCATTCAGACTGACCTAGGAAAAAGCAAGATTTTTAGAGCAAGATTTAATCAGCTATCTCCTAAACAAGAGACAGAACTGTACTTAGGTTTGGGGTTATTTTACATTCCTTTTGAATTGCACATCCCAAAAAGATGTTTTTTTCAACAAACTTGTATCCACAGCCTTGATTTAATTATGCAGATAATAAATGGTTGTGAAGAAGAGTTATTCTGTTCTTCCTTTGATCCACTATTAGAAGTGTCTTTATTTACAGTACTTTGATCATATATGCGAAAGTAAATTCAGGGGACACAGCATTTAAAAAAAGATAGTCCATTGTATTTTCTTGAAACAGTCAAGATATCTATTAAATTTTTTCTGCCATATAGAAAGTTCTTAAGACCCATTTATTAAAGGTAACTCAGACAATTTCTGCAGTTAGTATCAAGGAGAGGGTAAGGTATCCAGATCAAGGTGCTGGCTCAGCACTTGTTCACACTCTTTGAATGACTCTTCAGAGATGCCTTTGTCTTTCCACATGCAGAAATGCTGATGAATTTGCACTGCTGGTGTCTGTCCTTATCACTCTCTGGGAGCAATGTGTAAAGGAGGAAAAGCGCTGATCCATGGGTATGGCCTTGCACAGAAAGGAAGGATGGCAGGGCAGCGCCATCCTCCCTATCCTGCACTCCCCACAAACTTACTCCACTACTTCTGTGTTTAAAGGGAAATTGGCTGGTAGAGGCATGCAAGACTGTGCCCACTTTTCTGTGTGCCTCGCTTGTTATGTGGCTCTGTCTCAGGCCTTTTGAAAGTCCTCCTTCTTTGAGAGCTGGCACTCTCCTATTTTACATAGGAGAATTTTTGTTTAAAGGGTGACGTGAGCAGTCCATGAAATTTCTCATTATCTGAAACATTTTTTATCATTTCCTAAAGAAAGAATTACTTGTCCATAATTGCCAAAGCCATTACTATTGGGGTTTTTTGTTTGGGCTTTCTTTTTAAATGAATAAATATTTGGCATTTGCTAGCCCCCTGCAGTGTAACATTAAAGTCTTTACCAACTTGCTAGGAAGACTCTTAAAGCTTGGATTAGCACAGTCTAGAAAACAGACAGAAAGTGTATGTCAAATTTAATGGTTTGACAAGCACATCTTCTCTTGACATCTTTAATCTTTAAACAGTGAATCAGTTCTTCTTTCCATAGGGAAAAAGACTGGGCAAGCCTCTTTCTGGCATCTTCTGGTGAAAATGGAAGTGAGGAAATCACCTTGCTCCTGTGCTGTGTTCATATCACCTTTGACTGTCCCACTTGCTCTCAGACTCTCCAGCTGATCTCATCATTCTTTGATTTCTACTTCCAATTTTCAGAAAAACCCTGTCCACTGAGGTAAACAGAAGAGACTGTAGCAAACTGTCTACAGAGATCTTAAGACCTGCAGTTTTGCTATCACACCAAGGTGTTTAGAAAAAAAAACCACTCTCTACACAGAGAATATAGTTAGTAGTACACGTTACTGCATGCAAGCTATTTGAGAGGAAATTAAGGACATTTTAGTTTATGCTTTGACTGTTAAACGTTAAAAAAAATATTAATGTCCACATTAATTATCACCCTCACTGAAGTGACATCTGAATTGATTTTACCTTGAATTTTGCAGACGTGGAAATGTATATTTTTAGCAGCTTAGTCTTTAAACATGTAAAGGGGTAAAAGGTACTTCTTGTTAGTTCAAAGGCTGTGTTACCAGTCTTGCCTGCTTGTTTAATTTTGGTGTCAGTGGGGAAGGCTTGCTGTACTCTGCTTTCTGCCTTCTCGGTGACCACTCGTTGCAGCTCCGCCAGCTGCATCTCCTCTGATCAAATCCAACAAGTGCAGAAGGCACAGTCCTCCCCTCATCTTTTCCCTTTCCCCTCCTGTTTCACATTTTCCAAGCTCATTTTCACCATTTTCCAAGCTCATTTTCACCATTAAACCACTTTGAAGTGATTGCAATAAAGACTGTTTCGGCGTTCCGTGGACTGGCTCGGCATCAGGCTCATCCGCTCTGGGTCAAATTCTAAATTCCTCATTCAGACAGGACACCTGTGACCCGAAACGGTTGCCCTGCCCTCCGTGGCATGGGACGGGCACCTCCAAGGGATTGTCTTGACCTCATAGTCTTGCCTGGAAGTCGTGTGCTGCATTTCCCATTGCACCATGTGCCCACCTGGGTACTGCTCTTCCTCCCTCTCCAGCAGGAGCAGAGGGCATCCCGCTCCCTGCCTTGCCGCAGGGGCCACAGGTCTTGCTCCCCGCAGCGGCTGCTGCTGCCTCTTCTGCTGCAGGAGGGCAGAAACTGGAGAACTGGAACGGACCCCCTCTGGACTTGCTCTTAGACCCGCTCCCGAAGAGCAAGAGCACAGATTTGTTTCACAAACAAGTCTTAGGAAAGGGAAGGAAAGCAATTCTCTCCCTGCCCCCACTCCTCATCCATCCCCAGATTTATCCGGATCTTATCTGAATTTCTCCCCAAAGAGAGAGGGAGAAGGGCCGTGTGTCTTCAGTCATGTGTGCCCTCAGTACAGTCATCGTTTGCATTGAAATGGCGGAAAGAGTGAAAAGAGCATTAGGTCATACCTGTACCATTAAACCTCTAGGAATCTACATATTTTAAAATTACAAGTTTAAATGCGAAACATCAAATACAAATCTTGACAGATGCTTACTAATGTTTTCTTTATTCATCTGTATGAAAATACTAAAACACTTCGCTCTGATGGCTTTTTTTCTTTTTTTTCCCTGAAAAATGAACAGAGCTCTTCCTGTTTGTTCACAGCAATAAAGAAATTACATACATATACATAATTAGCAGTGATTTAAATATAGAAGCATATGGATACATGAAGGAAAATATTCCCATATGTGCCTATTTCTGTATTTCAGTGGGTGCTTAGGTTACTCTCACAGCATTACATTAGAAAGAGAGCACATATATAGAATTTTGTCAATTCTAATGCAATTATTTGACTTGTATAATGGTACATAATTATGTAATTTGGGTAAATATACTTAGTACTTGCAATATGCAACTATCTGGCAAAATGCTATTCAGAAATGCCAGCACATTGTGGTGGCATATACAGGCTAGTTGAAATAAGGCGATCACAAAAGTTCTTTGTCCCATTTCTCACATGAAATTCCCATTTGCTAACTGCACTGCACCTTCACCCTTGCCCTTGCTGGCTTGCTTATATTCATGTTTACGTTTCTTTCATATCCACTGGCATCTTCGCATGTGTTTCATTACTAATTGTTTTCCTCTGTCAGGAAGTAAGACATCAGAAATTTGCTGGCATTTCTGATTTTATCTAACCATGCACAGTGAGGCTTTCATTTTCCAAGGGTTTCCATTAATTTTGTGGGTGTCCATCCAGCATGAGATGAGAGACCAAAACCGGCGCTGACTTCTGGCCTTGGTCTCAGTTCAATAAAGCACAAAAATTGCCCTTTCACTGCAAAGGCATTACATTGGGTGCAGGTGTCAAGGCATTGGGGAGCTGCAGGAGTGGCCCCTGTGAGAAATGGCCAGGGGCTGCCCAGTGCCGGGCACAGACATTTCCAGCGGAGAAAGGAGCAGCAGAGAGCGGCAGTTATGGACAGACCACAATCCTCCATTCCCCACCCACCTGCACTGCCTGGGGGGCAGAGGATCGGGACTGAAGCAGTGAAGTTGAGCATGGAAAAGGAGGGAGGAAAGGTGCTGTTTTAATGTTTGTCATTTTGTTTCTCACTACTCTAATCTATTTTAATTGGCAATAAATTAAAAATAATTTTCCCCCAGTCAAGTCTGTTTTGCCCAAAACAGTAATTGGTAGGCAATCTCCCATCTTTATCTCAACCTATGAGCTCTCTTGTTCATGTTTTTTTCCTGTTTTCTTCCCTCATCCCACTGGAGGGAGTGAAGTGAGCAGCTGGGTGGGAGTTTGGCTGTTAGCCATGGCTAAGCCTCTGCAAAAAGATTTTGTTTGGATGCTTGTGTTCTAAATCTCTCAGACCTAAGAGGCTTTCCATCAAGCTCAAAATTTCAGAAACGAGACTCAAGCCCTGCCTGACCTCTGCTGTCCTCTTATTCCAGTTCAGTCAAACGTTTAAGCAATCCATTTAGATGCATTTTAAGTTTGAACACAGTTGTTACTATGCAAAGCACTTGAGCAGGATTTGGGCATTATTGATTGACCTTCTTCATTTTTACAGCTGAAATACTGATTCATTTCTCTTTCTGCCAGTTGCTGGAAAGTCTCCAGACATGCACCACATTATTCTTACTTAGCTTTTTTCCTCAGAGCACTAAACTGGCCCGTATTTCCAACTAAATCATAGCACTTTTTATCCCAGCACATTCCTTCTGATCCAAGCATTGCAAAAAATTCAGACTTACATAAGACACAGCCCATTCTTTTCCCCTCACACAGCATAGTATCGTATTTTGAGCAATTAAAAGTTGCAAGTCCAAAAAGTATGCTCATTCCAAATTCACATTTGAAATATACCTTCTATTTTCAGGCAAAAAAAGACAATTTAGAGCACATCACAAAAGAGAGAATAAGGGATGGGCTAGGCTCCTTAGCAGCTGCAATCAGCTCTTATGAATGACACACATGAATTTGGCGATACATTTGAGATATTTGAGGTATGAGGGCTAATTTGGCGCTCTCAGTGTTCACAGTGTACCTTCCCCACTTCTCCTCCATATCCTAACTAGGCAGATGCCAGGGGACCCATGCAAGTGAGACACGGGGCACTGGGAGGGCAGCATTATCTGCCTTACTGTCCTCCCAGACCTTCTCCAGGTATCTCCGAAGCAAGGAGGAAGGTAGGTGCTCAGACACACACATACACAAACAAGAGAAATCTACAGTGAGACATAATTAACCATTGAACAGCTGCTAACGGGAACCATTTATTGGGAGATTTAAGACTAGTTTTCACGAGGAAGAAATGCTACTGCTGCACTTCCAGGGACTGCTGTTGTTCTTGGGGATCCGGGCTGCCAGATCTCCAGTTTGGGGCCCTTAGTTCTAAAAAATTGTAGGTTTTAATTCAATACAGTACCCTGCAATTAATTAGGAATCTCATTAAGGGAAACAAGGCTTTGCTATGTAACAAAATTTTGAGACGAGTGTGCCATGTGACAAGCAGTGACTTCTTAAAGGGAACATGATCACCCTTGCTCTGAAACTCAGAAAGTTGCAAGCACACAGGAAGAGCTAAAATTTGTATTTCCTTTTCTGCTTCTGCTGTGGACAATCCTGCACCCGCAGATTTTTACAATGTAACATATGAATTTGCTCAGTATTCTCCTAACTCAGAAGCCCCAGTGTCCTTTTCAGGTCTGGAGATATTCTTGAAAAGGATGTCATTACTAAATCTGACAGGTTCATGCAGCAAGCATGCACTGAATACATTTTAATACAAACATTGTTAATTCAACTTTGTCAAATACAAGTCATCATTAGGAAGAGGTACATGATGCAAGAAAGTAACTGTCATTTTAAATCAGCTTCATATTGTAGTTATAGATTTCTAATATACATTTAATTACAGTGATTATAAGCCCTTATAAATTATCAGCTAGGTCTTTGGGAATATCACTCCCTTTATTTCACTCTGCTTTAATTTATTGTTCCTAAACAGGGGACAATTATCATTTGCAGCCAGCTGCTCCTCAAGCACACTAGAGAAAAGTAATTTCTTTCTGAAGCTCTTTCTTCTCAGTTGTTTCTCCTTTTATTTTTTTTTTACACAAACACATTTCATGTGCTTTCTCTTTCAGGCCAACAGACAGACCAGTCTTATGGACTCCCAGGGCTGGCCATCACAAGTTTCTGAATTTAGAAGGACTTTTGGTGGATGCCAGGGACATGCCCATGAGGACCCAGGTGGCCAGTCATGCCCTGGCCTCCATCTGGACAACTGAGCCAAAGTCTGCCCAGGATAGGAGCCGGAGTATGGGTCCCTGCCCCGGGAACTGTGAGACCCTTGCACTTATCCAGTCAAGCAGAAGGGAGCCCTGCAACTGAGACAAGGGAAATGTAAACAGGAATTAAATGAAATGGCAATGTGTCAGAGAGAGTAAAAAAGGAGTTATTTACTTGTCTTTGTTATTAGTCAGTCTTCTGGTCTGTTATGTTGTAATACAACAGCCAGTAATAACATACATATATATATATATATATGTTTCATCAGTTCTGTATTTAATCAAAAAGGAGAGATTTAGGCCCAGAGTCCCAAAAGATGCAAAGCTTAACTGCACGAAGTTCCTCTCCACAATTTTAGGTGACATGGGAGTATCGTGGCCTCACCTGGGCCAAGAGCTGGGCATGGCGCAAAGGGGCTGAGCGTGGTGAGCCACAGCCGACAGAGTAATGCAAACCATGGCATGAGCCTTATGTGGGCCATGGACCAACACCTGACGGGAGGGCATACCTGAAACCATTGCAGAGGTGTAGCAGGATGTCATCATGGCCAGAGGGACTGGCTGCCAGTGCTGACACATGGCTACAACAACCCTCAGGGCTGGTGATGAGGGCAGCACTGTCACACAGATGTCCGACACCACGTAGCATCCGAGCTGGCACTGTCATGCACCGGAGCCAAGCCACTGTCCAAAGCTTGCCGCTGGGACCAGCTGGAACAAGCACCACCAACTCATTGGAGAGATGAGAGGGGCAGGTCTCAGTTGATGGGGGTGTCTCAGTGCTTGAAAAGCTGTTTCTGGCAAAGCCTGTCCCTTGCTTGGCCCGCTAAATTAGACTGAGCTTTGCAGCATCACATCGTCTGGTGTTCCTTTTTGCTCCACTTGGCATTAGGTAAAGCACGTCATAAAGATTTGCAAACTTGGAATATTCATTAGAAGATGACCCACGAATATTTTATCTTTGTCCTAGTAACAACCCTAACAGAAAAAGCTACTGAAAAGTTCTTGTTACAATTTAAAACGTAAATCAGCATAAAGGAGAAGAAAGAAAGCTGAAATAGCTGTAGATAAAATCTTATTTAGAAAAACAGGGCTGTGCTACAAGGAATACAGGTATCAGTCCCCCTCAGGGTAATAGGCAATGCTTTTCATGAAGTTTTCTTGACACAAACAGGACTGCTGTGAATGAACTAAGGAGAGTGGTAATGAATCAAGCTTAATGTAGCATTATAAATTTCAGTGCTCTGTAAGAATTAGAGGTAGGTAACAGACAGCAGGACTGTGACAAGTGTCTGTACGGCCCTTGTTAAAGACGTCTTTGGTAGAGGACAGATAAAAGAGCACTGTAAAATGCTGCACTTTCCACGATGGATTAAAATCCATGGTTGCTTTTGGACAGAACACTGTTGCTTCCTTCTGCTTGCAATTGACGTTGGTCAGCTAACCGATGGACGCTTGATTGAATTTATTCCTTTGTTAAATGCATAGGAAATTGCGCAGACAACCCAAATGGACTTTATTAGCAGAGTCGTAATGATTCAGCTCTGTATCAGGGAGAAGAGAGGAAGGTACAAAGCATCATTTTCTCACAAATATACAAGATAATCATGCAGCAGAAAGCTGGGTTGACTCTTTCCCTTTAGTTTTTAATGTTCCCCCCCGACCCTGCCCTTTTGCAAGTGGATTTCTGAAACAATAGGTAGCAGAGCTACTGCTAAGGGAAAAACCTAACCATTTCAAAATGTTTTTAATCTCAGGCTCATACCTCTGAGACCATGGTCCTGTGATCACTGGTGCTTATCAATGTGCTATCAGGTTACTCAGCAGTACAAATATGATCCAGAGCAGGCACAGGCAGATGGTCATATTTCTGTTGAATAACCTCCACGACCAGCAGGGAATTTATTCCAGCTTTATGCAATCAGGAGCACTGGCTGCAGAAGACTGCTGAAACCTGATCTTGTGTAAAGCTTCTCAGTACAAAGTTAGCCCATCCAGCTTTTCTGGAAAAAATCTGAAACCACAGGGTGAGTTCATACCATGTCAACCCATTGCATCATTTTGGGTCCAGTATCAGGAGCTCTGCAGCCAGACTTACCGTGCCATGCAACCACAACCTTGGACCCAAAGTCCAAGCAAGTCCCTTCGCAGTCCCAGAAAGGTTAATTCACTCATGCCTGAACTCTTTAGAGAGGGTGTTGTCCATCGACTCCAGGCTAATTATATCAACACCAACCAAGGCTTAGTCAAAAGTTAAAGAGGTTTCTGATATATTAGCACTAAAACAACCAAGATTTCTGATGTATGTTATGTAGTATCAGTATTGCATGCAGCCCTGTCTGTATGTAACCAGCAACAACAGCAGGGACTTAACAGCCTGGACAGAAACATGAGCCATGATGTCCTCTGCATCCTCACACTGTGGCCCCCAGGCTGGAAGCACTGAACTACACAGCTCAGGTTGAGGTCTTGCAAGTCTCCACCACGGTTTTATTGCACGCTTGCTTGTGCATGCTGTTACGTGTGGCAGTGTGCTGATGCAGGGCTGGTGGCAACACGGGAACCCGCTGCAGTTACCCAAGCCTAAAACATAACTTTTAATGTTTAATTACAATGTTTTAGGTAAACACCATTCCTGCTTTCAGTGGCCTTTCATGGACTTCTGCTTTTGGATTGGTAGCATGTATCTGAACTTTCCCTGGCCTTTTCATCACTGGATGATGCAAGTTTGCTTGAGGGATATATTCCATTACACTTGTATGCATTTGGGGAGAAATTCAGTTAGCCCAATGCCTCAGAATCGCATATATTTCTCTATAACCCCAATTTGCTCATTGTAAGAGCAAAACAGAGACATAAATGCTACATTAATTCCCACGCCAGTGTGATTTTCATCACTCTTCCCCAGATGATCTAAGCTGTGCAGCAAGCATTTCGCAACGCTCTTTAACAACAAACATAAGTCAGTTCTTCACATTTTGCCTTACTTTCCTCATTGGCTTCTTTCAGTAGGCTTTTTCCTGGCTCCAGGGAGAGCAGAGATTAATAACACATATCTAATATTAGAAACGTCTTCAGAAGAGCAGCATCTCTGGGTGTGCTCCTCACATGCCACGTCCCCCCCAGCAGCAGGCAACAGCACCCGGGGCACAGCGCTGGCCCACCCGCAGTCGTGCACTGGGGAATGTGAACGCCCCGGCACTCACTCCCTGCTTGCAATAACTGTATCCCTTGCAAGTAATTTGGAAGAAGGAAAGGTGTATAATAAGTTTACATGATTACTTTCAGCTGCTGGCATCTTAAGGGTAGATTAAAATTGTTCTCAGGGTTGAGAATAATATTTCTATATTGTTGCAAGGCCTAAGGAGCTACAGCAGCTTGAAAATAAGCTAGATATTACTTTTTCTTGAGTATTAGGCTCATCTGGAAGACAGTAAATAAGTCTGACGATAGGAGGCTGCAGTTTGCTACACAACCATGGAATCGTATGGTTCTCACGGAGGGTATTTTGACCAGTAACATTACCAGCACTGTGATCTTATGGTACATGGCCAGGTACATTTAGAATTTTGCAGGTTTAATATCCTGCCCCACAAATCACTGAGAGGAGGTTTATGCTCCTGTCTACAAGCATCTCGCTACTGCCAAGATCTGGAGAACTGCATTTTCAAGTAAGACCATTTGTTAATGAAATGTAAAAATGGCTAAAAATTTGTTTCTCTCACCTCTTGTTTCACAGCAGGAAAGACAACATACAGTTTTGTAATAGCTATCTAATGCCATGACAAAACCAGTATCCAGATGTAGCAAGGTTATTTTTTAGTCTATCCAGTTTTCTACGAGACATTATCTACCATCAACACCCTTCTTAACTTCTTAGCAACATAACATTCTCTTTGCAGCTTGTTCAGCTCTACTTCCAATGCTTAAATATGATTTGATAAAAATAACTGTTTCAGAAACCACACAATAACATTTCAAACCAGGTAATCAGAGTTTGACTTAAGGCAAAATGGCTAATAAAATTATACCCAGTACTGTCTGGTAACCAAAAATAAATTCAGAAAAGAGTCATCTCTCAGAGTGCTGGTCAGCACCAAGTATTGCTGTTTCCAGAGGAGGCTTGCAAGGATGGAGAACAAAAGCCTTCCCTTCTTATACACCAATTTAAACCCAGAATGCCAAGGATTTTCCATAGAGACCATCTCAATACCTCCGATACAGACAGTGGGGGCTGGGGAAGGGGGGGTATGTGTGAAATCTGACCCCAAGTGCCATTTCAAGTTAAAATTGACATATAACTTACAAAAATAAAGGAATCTGAGTTGCTTCTAAGAGTAATACCTCCAGTTAGTGAAAGGTTACTAACTGAAAAGTCATTTTCTAAAAAACAGATGCTAGGACTGGCAGGGAGTCTGAAAGAAAGCGGTGTAATGACAGTAGCCAAGTCAGTGGAGAAGGAGAGGCTAACTCCTCCCTTCCCATCCCCTGTTTAATTTGAAGAAGGCAGGAATGAGAGACAAGTTCAAAGGACTAAGACGCAATCTCAAGGAAGACTCAATGGCCAATAAACCTACCATCCCATTAGCAGCATCCAGCACGAGACTGGAGGAGTAAAGATGAAAAAAACCCAATAATATATTTCAAGCTTACATAAGGTGAGAGGAGAAACCCCTATCAGAGTGAAATCTGCATCTCCCTTATAGTCACCCACATGCACAAGGAATGGATATATTAATCTCAATTTACTGTATTTTTCCATCAGACACACAGAGGGTGGGGCAAATAGTGCCTTCTTTTCATAAATCAGATATCAGCCAGTAGCATAGGCAGAGCCTTGAAATATAGTGGAATGCATTTGATTTCCAAAATCTCTATTACAGTTGCAATAAAATTACAGAAAGGAGAGGCAGAACTGCCTGTATGCAAATAAATGCCTAGCAAAATTGGAAGTTTTTAAAATGTATTTCTAAAATGCAGAGCAATAAACTCATGCTCACATTATCGTCACCACTCAGGCATTTAAAGATTTGCTAGACACATTCGCCATGCCTGCATCCTTCTCCTTTTTTCTCCAATACAATCTCATTAAATGAACAGCAGGATAACATTTCTGAAATGTATGCATAACAACACGGGGAAATATGTTACTCCTGATTCTCAGGCTGTTATTCCCAGCATAAATATTGTCCATCTTTGGTTTCTTATCTGT
Organism: Gymnogyps californianus; assembly: GCF_018139145.2. Lineage (NCBI taxonomy): Eukaryota > Metazoa > Chordata > Aves > Accipitriformes > Cathartidae > Gymnogyps > Gymnogyps californianus. The sequence continues at coordinate 89,696,756 of NC_059473.1, read as the reverse complement.
ATTTTTAAGAGGATGGATAGGAAGACAACACACACAATGGATCTCTTTCAGTTCGCATACCAGAAACTCTAAGAAGGACACAATATAAAACATACACCAGTACTGAAGCACAGTACAGAGGGAGGCTGAGGGAGTCTTCCAGTCCAGGCAACACCTTAGGAAAAGGCTGCTGAGTAAACCAGGGGTCTTGCCCAAAAGACTAGCAGACTTGCCAAGAAGGAGCAAATGGTGAGGAGCAAGCCGGAGGAGGACACTGACTTTGCTAATGGCCCTTGCCTGTGCTCCTGCTGTACAAAGGCTGTCCCCCAGCCAGGCTGAGGGACCTGGTGGATGTTGGCCCAGTCTTGAGTGGGGTCTTGGAGCTGGATGACCCCCAAAGTGCTCTCCAACCTATGCCACCCTGTAGGTGTAGGATGATGATCACTAACTGATGTTTTGTTACTGTCTCGTTAGGTTTTGGAGAGGACGGGGTGGGAAGGAGAGGCAGGGTAAGCTTTGTGCCCTGGAATGGGCTGGCAGATAGTTGTAGGCAGAGAGGATCCCCTAATCCTGCAATGTAACTGGGCAGTGCCCTCTTTACCTGAGGCCAGAGTGCATTTTTCACATGGTTGGTCTGCCCGTTAGGCCATACATTTCTGGCCAGTGCACTTGGGGACAGATGCTTCTGTCAGACATACCGACTTGCACTGACATAAACATAACCTCAGCTGCAGAATGGTGGCCATTTTCATCCCCTTTGCGCTGCTATTACTGTCTCAAAGAGCACTATCTAGGAAAGGGATTCTCCCTCTGTCATCTTCTGGGCTGGTAGCCATGCCTGGGACCCACAGCAGCACTGCGAACACCACGTTCCTGACACACAGCACATTTTAATGGGATTTCAGAAAGCTTCACAGGGGACAAATAATGCCCTTATTTTACAAACAGCATGCAGATGCATGGGAAAATGGCAGTCACGTAGCAGATCCCAATTCTCCTGATTTCTAATTCTCAGTTTTATCCAACTCACTTTCTTCAGCAAGCTATTGCTCTTAGTCTGCGCTGTACCAGAGCCACCAACCCTTGAGGTCTCAGATCCCCAGCAAAAAATAATCTGCAGCCCAAAGATGCCCTCGAGCTTTAAACCATACAAGCTGAGCTCCCGACTCACCTGCTGGGAAGCCTGCCAGTAATTGATCTGCAACACTTCATCTTGCTGTGAGATTCACCGTCAGCTTGGGATATTACTGAATTCCTAATAATATTAAAGAATTTATATTACTAGCACTGTATTTAAAAAAAAAAAAGTTTCTTTAACTTTCAGAAATATCTCTTCTACTAGAGAGAACATCATCATAACGGCCACAGGAAGGGAAAAGAAGATGAGGATTAGCCAGCAGATAGCGTCTGTAGGTAGTTTCTATGGATGAGGAGGGGAACAGGGTCATTTTAATTCTAGAAGCAATTTGGTTGCTGAGCTTGTCTTCATTTACATTTAAGTGGTTATTGCATCCTGCTTATGCACTTACGTCCGTTGTTTAACTTCAGGCTCCCAGATAGTCCATAGACAATCTTTATGCTTTTTTAATCAAAGACTTCTGGAACATTTTCCTTGTATTCTCTGTCTTATAACTTGAGCTTCAGTGTTGCATATCAGTTCAGGAGACCTATTTTCTGCTGACTGGATTTTTTCAAGTCTTTCTGCCACATCTTTTTTCAGCTTTGCAAGAAAATGGCCAGCTTTCTTTTTAAACGGTTCTGAAATCCCTCATGGGAGTCCAAAAAAGAGGGAGTTTCTCTCTTCTTTGCAGTTCAAAAACATTAGACATTTTCTTCAGTCTTCTGCAGGGTGAAGGTCCCAAAACAAATATAAAGTTATTTTCCTTAACAGCCTTACAAACCTAACATCAATGCTTTCCGTGGAACAGCTCTCACTGGAACAGATTTATATAATCCCTGGGCCTCAAAAAGATATCTTGCAATTACGCCAAATCTTTTGTGAGAAACTCAGGAAGTTTTAGTGCATCACTGAGCAGTTAACATCTGTGATTTCCTACTGAGTTCTGAGGTTTAAATCAATTAGCAGTAATTGGGACTGTTTACAGTGGCCTTTCATGTGGAACAAGCATATGCTGGAATTTTAAACTAAATATTTAAGTTCCTGCACCAAGTGACCATACTGCAAATTTTAAAAAATATTTTGACCCTATGCTGTGCTGTTAGCTTAGTTAGTAACTCATTGTTCTTAGCAGAAGCTATTTCTAGTCTTTTAAACAAAACTGTAATCACAAGGTTTGGAGAAAAAAGTGATTTTCATTTTATTTTTATGTTCTCCATTTCTCAACATCTAACTGTTTATGCTGCACTAAAATCACACGAACCTGAATTAATTAAATGTAACAAAACAGCTAATTTTGCATGGAGTGGTCTTGAAAATTTTCTCCTGCTTATTAAGGTAATAAACCTACCACATCAAATTACACTCAGAAGTGCTATCTGCAGTTTTCGTAAGGGATCAAAGCCACCGGTAACAGTAGTTAGTTGTGCAGAATTATACTGCGCAGTTTTAAATAAACCTGCTGATCTTGCAGTATGGAGAAGGTATCAAATCAAGAAGTTAGCTGAGAATTTGCTGTGGTGTTTCCCTGGCCACCTGGAAGCGAATTCCCCAATTACTCCCTAGCTAGTGCACCACAAGGAGGGAAGGAGCAATACGCTCCCAAACTTTCCATGGTTTGGGAGCTTCCCAAACCTTCAAATAAGAAAGAAAAGTGGGTTGTTATTAGAGTCTGCAAGTTCTCGGTGTATTTAAGCGGATTTACCAGTGCTAGCACTTCTGAAAACTGTCTTCATGGATGAGACTGAAAGTAGGCGCCAACCCATTGCAGATGCCTCAGCACCTGCAGAGGAAGGGAGATGCTGTTTATCCCTGTTTAGTAAATGGGAACAAGGAGCTACTGAAAAGTCATGACACAGAGAAGCTGAGACATATCATTTGCACTAGTGATGCTGAGGAGCTCTTTCACCTTTACACTGAGGGAAAGCTAGGTGGTGGCTGTTGATGTAAAAATGACTATTGCATATTAGAACTGAAGTGGAAAGGCTTAGTACAAATGCTTATTTCCATACTGTTATGTTGCCAGGGCAATCTATAACAAATACAATCATTATTGGAGAAAGCCAGTTCAACAGAGAAGTGCTTTTAAAAAATTGAAAGTTGAAGGGAGACACTATTATATTTTGTTCAGGTCAATAGGCACTTTCACTCAAGAGGACAATTATTGAATAGCAAACAAGAAGATACAAAGCCATCATTACTCTGTAATGAACCAAGCCTGGAGCTGGTTTAACAACTATAACCCAAGAACAACACCATCAGCCATTTGCCAGTGATTTTTTAAAGCTAAACAAATGTTTACATGGAGAAAAGCAGGGGAGGGTGGAAGTGCACACAACTTCTTTGTGAATATACATCTGAATTTTCAAAGAGTGCTCTGTGTCCCCATTGCTTCCTTTGCAAGTCTCCTTCCCTGGGGCCAGGATTACACATGAGGGCCTGGAAAGCCACCGATCCCCATGATGCCTTTGCAAAAGGGGCAGTGCTGACCAGTGACAGGCTACAGCAGGGCCACAGACCTTTCTCCTGCTTTTGCCACCCAAGACATTTTCACAGCTTCTTGTCACAGTCATGTTTACTCCTCTTCCCAAGAGAGGAGCCTGCTAGTTGCTTTTCCCCAAAATCTTCAGCCAAACGGCCACTTGAACTCAGCCCTTCCTCATCTGGATGTTATTTGTCCTGTTTCTCCCCCTCCTCTTCAGCCCTCTGCACCCGTTGGCCGTCCCACCAGCACCCTTGCCTCTGCACCCTGCTTCTCTGCCCTTGGCATTTTACAGTCTGAGCAAACACAGCCACAAAGGATTTGTCCTGTTGAGCATAATGTCTTCAAAGTGAAGAGTTCTCCTAGCTTTGCCTGGGAGGTAAATGCCAACAATGCTGTTACTCCAACAGTAATGGGCTGTCCTCACAGAATCACAGAGTGGTTGAGGTTGGAAGGGACCTCTGGAGGTCATCTCATCCTAGAGCCAGTTGCCCAGGACTGTGTCCAGACAGCTTCTGAATATCTCTACAACTTCTCTGGGCAACCTGTGCCAGTGCTCGGTCACCCTCACAGTAAAGAAGTATTTCCTGATGTTCAGACAGAACCTTCCGCATTTCAGTTTGTGCCCGTCGCCTCTTGTCCTGTCACCACGCACCACTGAAAGAGCCTGGGTCTGTCCTCTTTCACCCTCCCTGCAGGTATTTATATACACTGATAAGATCCCCCTGAGCCTTCTCTTCTCCAAGCTGAACATTGCCAGCTCCGGTGAGATGCTCTGGTCCCTTCATGATCTTTGTGGTCCTTTGCTGGACTCTCTCCAGTAGCTCCATGTCTCTCTTGTGCTGGGGAGCCCAGAACTGGACACACACTGCAGGTGTGGCCTCACCAGTGCTGAGTAAAAGGGCAGGATCACCGTCTCTGACCAACTGGCAATGCCCTTCCTAATGCAGCCCAGGACACCATTAGCCTTCTTGGTGGCAAGGGCACATTGCTGGCTCATGGTCAACTTGGTGTTCACAAGGACTCCCAGGTCTTTTTCTGCCAAGCTGCTTTCCAGCTGGGTGGCCCCAGCCCGTCCTGGTGCGTGAGGTTGATCCTCCCCAGGGGCAGGACTTTGCACTTCCCTGTGTTGAACTTCATGAGGTTCCTGTCAGCTCATTTCTCCAGCCTGTCCAGGTCCCTCCAAACGGCAGCACAAACATCCGGCATATCAGTCACTCCATCAAGTTTTGTGTCATCTTCATCCTGCCGACCCACCTCAACTGCAGGGGAAGCCCATGACCGCAGCCAAAGCTGGGGTCCAGCCCAGAGCCCCACTCCCAGCTCTGCCATGGGGAGCAGCCAGGTGCCGGCAAACCCGTCCCTCACTGCTGCTCGGGCTCTCTCCAAGCGGCACTCCTGGTGCAGAAATGGCTGGAGGAAACTGTCCTCCAGAAGGCCGCGTCCCTGACCCACCAGTGACCTGATGATAGCAACTATTTATTTCGCCCTGAGTAACTTGAACCATTTAAAACCTGCCTGCACTGCGCAGCATGTGGATGAAGGCTGTTTGTGTAATTATCTTTCCGTAACCTAATTCTACAGAACGTGGTTCTCATCTACATCGTGTCTCCTTTCCACTGCTCTGACATTGCAAAAAGGGACAGGCAGTTAAATCCACTTCAAGAATCTTTGATCCAGCAAATACAGCAAAGCAAAGGAAAATGAGGCTTATAGCCTTCCAGAAGTCTGACGACGTGTATTTTCTTTAATTGCAGCAGCCGTTCCTTGTTCTTTCTTCATGCACATTACCTTGGCGATTTTTTTTTTTCCCATCCTAGCTGATCTCATATCACTCTCCACGAGCTTTCTGGATTTAAGGCAGGTAATGCAAATTTAGAAATTCATCCTTCCAAAATTTGTCACAGTCCAATTCTTTCACTATGTTTCCTATTTCAAACCCAAAATATCTCTAATTTGAGGAGCTGAGTAGTGTGTAATGATTAGGGTGATGACAGACCAGGACAACTGATGTATTTTTTTGTCCTGACATCTCATCCATTCTGATTTAAGAAAAATGTTCAAGTTGCCTTTAAATACGTACTTTGATATTCAGGCTTCACTGTCTTTACATTAATATGGTGATATTGCAATGCTTTACAATAATTTCTAAGTCTTTATTTTCCATTGAACAACACGGGCCTCATATTAAACAGTTTCAAGTGTATTTGAGAGACAAAAGGTGACAGAACTGGTAATTACCTCATTTCTCATTAAAGATGACTTAGTACCCCAGGGACCCATATTAGAATAAATATTCTATCTCCTGTTTATTAACCTTTGTTCTTTAAAATGGTGAATGAGTGCTGATAAAGCTATCGTTATTGTGACTGCCTCAGGAGCTGATGATGTTTCCCCAGCTCCTAATATGATTTGGAGTCACCTTACCAAAAATAAACAGAACTTGACTCTATTATGCTCCAGACTGTCTGTATTTCTAACACATACTTTAAACCTAATATACAGGCAATATCAGCTGACGTCTCACTATCTACTATGAATGAAACCTACTGTGTAACTCTTGCATAGTTTTGTTCATGCTAAGCTGTAGTGAAGCAAGTGCAGAAATACGCAGTCCCGAAGTTTCCTTGGCCAATGTTTATTTTGGAGGGTGAGCTCTTTTTGTTAAGGAAAACAAACTTTCTTATGTTGCATGAGAACTGTCATCTGTCTTGTTTCCAACAGTAGCCAGAGCAAGCTGCTTCAAAAGGAAGTTCCCAAATCCTAAATGTGACTGTTATAGAGCAACTTATTTGCTCAAACTCAAGATAAACGTCCTGAAGCAGGAGAGTTTATACTGCTTCAATAACTGATAATTTTAGATCTGGCAATTTCCCCTTAATGCCAGCGCTAATGAAGTATTATTGTTTCAACTGCAGAACCTTAAAAGAAAGAACAAACAATGAGGAAATAGAATAAGCATTGATTTAACAACAAAACAGGACTGTGCCTTGATGGAGAATAGGCAGTGGCAGTCAAGAAAAAAAGTGGAATATCTGGGTGCTACCATGTCATTTTGGACAAACTTGGTAGGAATAAGGCCAGTAAGTATAAGAAACAAGGTAACTGGATTCAAGAGGACTAAACTCTCAATGGGCTCAGTCGCCATCTTCAGAGTAAAGTAACTTGGTAACATTTATTACTCTTGTGCATATTAATATTTCTGGGCTCAGTGACCAGACAACAAAAAGATGTTCCTTCATAGTTCTATCATATTTGCCTTTGCATAAAACTTCAAAAACTTTTTTTTTTTCCAATCCAAAAAAGCAACAAATTGGATGTTCTGTAAGGATATCAAAGCTACCAAAGAGATTTAGGGCTGAGTTCAAACATCCTGCTGTGTTTGCCTATGGATGCTTGTCATGGACACTGAAATTATTTTAGTCATTGCCTGTCTAATAAGCCACAACCATGGACACCAGACAGTGGATGCTCTGAATCACTCATGAAGTTTCTAAACAGTGCATGGGGGGATGGACAGAATATGGTTCTCAAAAGTGCAGCCTCTACCAGCACTAATGGATCTGGGCAACAGCAAGTTTTCACTGGCATTAAAAAATCTCTGGAGAAAAAATCCAGCATTTATATAGCCTCTTTATTTTTTGCTATAAAGATCCCCAAGAATGATGACAACCATTTTTGATAAGAACTGGAAGACATACCTAAAAGTCAGCTACACTGATTGCTTTGTTATCTTTTAACTTCTCTGCCTGATGGTCACACTGACAGGTTTGACACTTTATTTAGTGGGGATTGGTAGTAATATCTTCCTGGCTAGACACTTGACACGTACCTCGCCTTATTATTTTCCTGTGCATCTCCTCCAAGGGCTGATTCATTTCAGTAGCATTTGTTGCAAGTAGAACCCACTGGAGCACAAAGTGGCAGATGAGAATATGAAGACTTCCAGTTATCCAGCTCGGTACTCATAAGTGATACAGGGAGCCATGCCAGAGGCAGGTAACCAGGACATTTGCTGAAGTCCCTCAAAATTGTACATGTTATTGACTTTGGAAGGGAACACTCAGCTTTCCGAGTGTACTTATTAACTGAAGATTATACAATGTGAATCAAAACACAATCAGTCCTCCATTTCTCTGCTTCAGAGACCTAGCCAATTCTCTTAGACTGCAGAATCTCAGTCTTACTTGTATATGACAGGTATACAATTGAAATGAGCTCAGTATGATTTCAAATGAAACAAAAAATTACAGTGGGAAATACATGGCAAAAGAAGAAAGTCCATGTCTCATCTTTCCTAGATGAGCATCTCAGCTATGGGCTAAACAGTCTGTCTGAAGCTCAGGGAATATTTTACAGTTCTGTGAGATGCTGAGCAGCTTTAACAGGTGGGATCACAAGTGGTAGAGCTGGGTCAGTCCAATCAGTCATTGATGCTCAAGGAAGGAGGTCCTGCTCTTCAGCACCTTTGTCTTCCTCTTTTCTCCCCTTCCAGGAGAAACTAAACCAACAAAACCAAGCTGAATGTCTTCTGCTTAGTGAATCGTAGCAGTGTGCTGTGTGGTCAGAAAGCCATCAGAGCTGGCATGGAGAAGAGGGCAGGACTACACGGCTGGCACAGCAGAGCCAAACCTGTCACTGAGCCATTAGATGATACTGCTGAGCCAGCCCCATATCTGGAAAGAGATACCTGTCTTAGATACCCCACGTCCTGGTGATGAGTCTATTCATGACACACTGATGGTCAGATCTCCTCAGGCAAAGGTGGGATCTGAATTTGCGCCTTCTACAGCCCAAGTAAGTGCTCTGCCTGCTTGGTCAGCATTTAAAACTGGAACTTTCACTTCTCCACTCCTGTTAAAAAGGAAGCCTAATATTCACCACTCTTCTTCCCCCCCCCCAAAAAAAAAACCCCGTAAGAGTATAGCACTTAACTCCGGGAAAGGGTTCAGAGTTGTTAAGATGCAGGAGCCTGTCTCCTGAGCACCTCCCGCTCGCTAGCTTAGGTGGCTGCTTGCATTTTTCCTGTCCCTGTGACCCCCGGGGATGGAGCCCAGTGTGGCTGTGCACAGCGTGGGCTTGATAATTCCACTGGGCTGCTCCGCCAGTCCCACATGCCGCAGCATCTCACTTTCATTTGTCAAGCTCGCTTTCAGCGTGCCCTCAGCCTTAAAATGGTTGCTAGGGAGTGCTGCTTTTTGCTTGGGAAAACAAAAAGAGGAATGTGAAAAGAACTCGGTAAATACTTAGGGGCATGTGTTATTAAATCTATGCCTTTGTCGCCTTGTTTAAGAGATGGCAGCAATAATTCCCTTTGCTGCTTCATGTCTTAAAAGTGGGAGTATGATGCTAACAAATGTTCTGACATGATTGCTGGTAAACTACTTGCATCCCGAGCAGACCAGGAGCTGCTCATGAACAAAGAAAGAAATGGAGAAAGATAAGCTCACCCTTAACATGGAGGTTCACTCTTTCAGAGAGGAATAAAAACACAGCATGACTCAAGTGCACTGGTGACAAATTCCCTCAGGATCACTGAGATACAGGTATGCTCACCAGCATCCCGCTAAGAGCCTCGGTAGCGATCCCTCACTGCGGGAAGAGGTGACTTCCCCTCCTCACCCCTAGAAGACCACCTCCCCGGTTGCCTATTAGGGCTGCGGCAGCCTCTGGCAAGGAACGTCTTGTTTTTAACCAAGTACTTTAACTCCAGCTGGGTTAAAGCAAAATCCAAGCGGGAGTATTTATTTACAGCATCCAAAATAGACAACACAGTAACAAAGGGGTTTTAATGCATAAGAAAGAAGGCTATACTCAGCCTGCTTACAAGAGAAAGTATAAAAGGTCCTTTTTATTCAGCATCCTGCTCATTTGCTGCAGGTACTCTCCTGACACATCAGGGATGCTGTCTCCCTGTGTGTCATGTGTCGCAGGCTGCACTTCTTAGAGAAAAACCTTTCCCCCACACCAACGTCTATAACTAATCTCCTTTCCAGGGGCTCTGAGCAGAATTAATTTTTCCTCTTGAAACTTTCTTCCTTTCCATCTGAAACTTACTTCCTTCTAACTTACTCAGCAGATGATCTTGACACTTCTCCAGTTAAATTAAGAAAGTCTCACTTCTCTGGAGATGCAAATGTCACTTTGTCAGACCAGCTGTCATCCCCTGTACTTTACTAGCCAACAAGCACCTTCTTAACTGAGTGCCGCTTTACCTGCTGAACCCCTCCTTCCCTGCTATGGTGATTCAATTGCTTTTAATGTGAAGGTGTCTCCAGGCACTGAAGTTTGTATTTAAAATCAGCTAGAACATTCATTAACACCCTTGGCACAAACACCTAATGCAACAAGTGAACACAGTCATTATCATCCCTTGAATGAACGCTGGGCTTAAGGCAACTGAAGGAGACAGAGAGGAAAACCTTTCTTCCAAATATGCCATGAAAATATCACAAAGCATTGACAACAGAAGAGCCTTTGGCACCTATAACAGATATTTTCCTGAAAAATGACATATTTTCAACCCACATTAACTCTCTATGGAATGAAAGGCAAATCCAGTACAAATAACAATCGAAGGGAAAAGTCCAAGCTATTTTGCATGTACGTTTGAATAGGGGTCAATTTTATTTCAAGAGTCTGCTCTTGTTTCCTTCTGTTTCCTTTAAGGCTTTCTATATGTTTCTGGATGGGATGACAAGCGAATGACAGCCGAGCTGACAGCTCTATTAGCTGCAGAAATAGGATGGACGAAAGCTGCATCGTGTCACCTCCAGATAATGAGCTGGATTTCTGAATGCAGCCCAGATTCTTGCAGGACAAGTCGCCATGTGACAGGTTAGTGGTAGGTGAAGCAACACAACCTGAGGACTTCTTTTACATCGAGGGCCTTTATTAACATACCTACTATATATTGTGCAAAGAAGGCAGGAAAAGTCCCACATAAGAGCTCTAGGCTCAGCAGAAAGCACATTTCAGTTACCTGCAGAAGGCTTCCCAGACACGCCTTTGAGCAAGATCCTGTAGGTGTAATCATCCCCATGTTTTCCCCTGGCAGCACTCCATCCTAACATGTCTACAGGTCAGGTTGCTTATTCCTCACCTTTCTCTTCCCACTTGCACTACAGCTCAGGGGACCGGAGTTAGTGGCTGTAGGGGGTGCAGAGTGGTTTGTTGTCTCAGTTTCTACTCCAGGATCTTTCTGTTCTCTCATTACAAGTCAAGAAAGGCAAGACAGGAGTCCCAGGGAGGAGCCTGGCTGTGTTCCTGCATCTTGGCATGCTGCAGGGATGGGGGCAGGTCCATGTCTAAAGGCCTTAATGTGTGATGATCAAATGCATTTATACCATAGCGTCTAAGTCAGAGGTGGTGTTTGCCTACAGCCGGGAAAATCTCTGTTTGGGAATTACTGGTATTCAGTGCATTCAAACCAACGTTGTTTTTCCCTCATTAAAACATACACTTGAATCATAACAAGCTATCCAGACATGGGCTGTTGCTAGGCTTGCCTAAAACATTGGCAGTTGCTCTTTTTTGTCTCATCTTGCTTGGTTAGCTGTTGTAGAAACCTACTTCTTCCAAGTTTTTCCAGAGAAATGCTTAGCTGTGGAGAAATTTCTTCCCTCGTCTTCCCTTTCTTTGCCTGTGAAAAAACTTGTAAATAAGAAGGATTTAAAAGAAGAGAAAGAAAAAAAATTCTTTTAAAAAGCACACAACCCCCCAAACACCAACATTTTTGTTTCTATTCTGAGGTGGTATTGAAAACATGATTTACTGGGGAAAAAAAGTGAAAAATATCGAAGAGAATTAACATAGTCCAAGAGATACTTAGGCTATAATCTTTGTGGAAAAATGTTTTTTGTGGAATGGTTTTAAACCTCTTTTTTTAGGTATTTAATATACGGCAAAAGTCAAGAAGGGAACAGAAAAAGGTTTTCTATTATGTGGAAGCATCAAGACAGACACACAATAGGCATAGGAACAACATTGTTTGCCATATTCCTAACTCAGATCCTTGTCAGTGCTGCAAGAAAGTGAAAATCCTTGTAGGATTCTTTACATTCTTTCATATAACATCTCTCAGCACCAATTCTCTCCCTGCATTAACACTGTTCACAACACATTCAACCAAAAAAAGTTATATTTAGTTAATAACTTAAGTCCAAAAGACGCAGAAGGGCCTCCATTTGTGAAATGGTGAAAATAAATTTAATGGGGAAGTGGGAAGTGCTACTGGTTACCTTTCAACTATTCTCTTATTGGATGTACTAAATATACTTCTCAAACGTACTTTCAGATGGAGAGTACTGGAATTGCTGTACCTCTGCAGAGAAAGAAGAGGGAAAAAATTGCATGTTGATCTGAGAAAAGCAGATATGGAAGGTGATCCATGGGACTAAAGAGTGACAAGAAATTCAGAAACTGCAAGACATTAACGAGATGTATTGATTTAATTAGCCAGCATAACATCATTTATCATGCTAACCACAAGAGACGTACCCATAAAAGCTAGTGTTTGAAGGTCAAACTCATATCTAACATACCTACTATGCTACACAAATGTCCAGCTGTAAAGATCTGTTTTACTTAGACTTGGAAAGAAGTTATTGAAAGACAATTTGAAAAGGCCTCCATATGAATAACACAGTGCTATATGTTGTAAATGGGTCCATTCATCCTCTTAATAATCTGGAATTTCTGGATTCCCAATGTTTAGTGGACTTAAATGTCGGAAGTAAACAATAAGGACTTACTTAAATAGTGGTATCTGTAACAAAGTTGGAATCCTCAAGTTTCAGGACATTTTATTGTTTTATAATGGCAGGTTCATGCCTGCCAGTCTTCTCTCCCTACTGCCTCTGCCTGTTCATTATTCAGGAAAGAACTTAAATAATGATAAGGCTCCAAAAGAATTCTCAGTAGCAAAAAGCTTCTTAAGGGCTCATTTATGTCTCAGCTACATAGGGGTAAGTACCCTGACGAAGTGAAAGGAGTTCCTAGGGATACATGCCAGAATAAATGAGAGCTTAATTTGGCCCTAAATTAGAAACTCTTTGTCAGCTGGGGGCTCAGATATCCTACAGCATTCAGTGCTGCCCCTCTGTCACTGGGTATTTTTCTAATTGGAATTTCCTTATCTTAGTGTGAAATTATTATATTTTTTTTTAAATTAAGTTGTTAATGCCATTTTCTTTTTCATTTTCTGACTTATAAAGCTTGCGAAAAGTGTTTTGCAAGTGTTTATATTTGTTTCAGGTTTTAAGCAGTGCATGGATCTGTTATGCTTTCCTAAGCATGTATTTCTTTAATTGAAACTCCTGTTTTAAAAAAGGTATAGTAGGATCCATGTTTATTAATTTCCTCATCCACCTTCCCACCAGGAAGAATTAGAAAGGCACCTCCCAGGAGCATACACCTTCCACACCCTCTATGTACTGGCCTGGAAGCACAGCTTCGCCCCTGATCGCATGAACCCTCGGCCAGGGGAATCTTAGATAGACTGCAGCAACACGAAACTTTGTAAAGCAAAAGCCCTCCTGCATTTCAGGGGGTTGGAAAGTGTTCAGCACTAACACCTACACAAGTGACAATCAACACGGGTTCAGACTCGGCTGCAGTGACTTCTGCTTGCACACATTTCGGATGCCTCAGAGTTGAACAAGGATGTTGGAAATTAGAGCCCGCTCACAACTTTTTCAGTAAGTCTGCTTCTGCTATATTTAAACTTCCTTTACAGTGGCTGCACAGGAGAGCCAGTCTGAAGGACGTTTTCTGCCACAGAGAGAAGGGGGGTTTATGTTGTTTTGGCTCCATTACGTGCAGAACACAGAGAGCTGAAGTCTTAATATAGCTCTTCTATTTTCCTCTCTTTGTCCTCTTCATCTCTGCTTGTTACCTTTTAAAGTTTTTAAAGTTTCCTTTGGGGTAATTTAAAAGCTTTTTTTTTAAAGTTAGCACAGTACTAAAGAACAATTCCTAACACAAAATGGCCAAAGTAATTGCCCGGGGAAGCTGGTGTTACTTTCAGAGGTTAGAGGGCTATGTTCCTACTGACATAAGAGATACAGGTTGCACAGACATAGGAGTATTTGCATGGTGCATTAATAGCATGAAAGGAAAAAGACTGGATAGTAGGTTTTTAGTGAGAATGCAGGCAGTCATCAGGGCTCACTGGAAGAGTTCAGCCTTTAGCTTTCTAGCGTGTTTAATATTTGCTTTAGGACCCTGCCTTACTCTTCAGGTGTTGTTTCTCTTGCAAGGTACTCAAGTAGCAAGGGAACATTAGTAAATATGTGAAATTTTGTCTGATACTATCTATATGAGGGACAGGGCATTTCTTTGCCTGCACCTCTGTTAAACCTTCCTATATTACATACCTTTCCTAATGACCTGTAGGATGTTCAGCCCAGATAACACAATGAAACTTAGATTATACAAAAATAGCACATACTTGGCAAGTCACCTCTTACTCCTCAGTCGGTGGCAACAAGGATAGACAGCAGCCCTCCTAGGTCTTAGCAGCTGCCTGTGAAAGAAGGGACACCCCTAACAATTTATCTGAGCATCTGGAGTGCAGCTTTTCCGCTACAGAAAAGGGGCCTCCTAGAATCCCTTGCAAAGACAGGATTGTTCCGCCTTTTGCAAGGCAAGTGTTAGATCTGGATGGCAGAGGTGGAATTACATCTTTAAGGCTAATTCTTGCTTCTTTATCCAAGGAAGGAAATTCCAAATCTGTCATCAAAGCAACACACATAATGTGTAACCCATTTAACTCATTGTTTTTCAAACAGATGGATTAGAACAAAACAAGCAGTGCGCGTTTTAAGGAGACTGGATACTATTAATGCCAACTCTGTGAGAGTATAAATAAGCTGCTGCAGTTTAACAGAGAGCAGAATTTCCTAGACTAGCATAAACTAATGGCTCATTGGCTAAAATAGATCTGCAGCCTCCGTTTGCTGTAGAAGCCCAGCTACTCTGCTGATCTCAACGCAAGAACGATGGCAACTACAATAAACACCCCAGGATCTTGAAAAATATGGGAAGATATCAGCTGCTGTTAAACAGTGTAGAAATAACACAGTAGTGAAACTAATAAATAAATACAACAGGTTTAAGGCGTCCTCCTTAGAAACACTATCCTATGGGTTAAAGGTCTGAAGATTTAGCTTTTAACAGTTCTAGCATACAAGGAACCCATCCTCTCCCCTGTGTAAGTGCTTCAGTTTTTGTTCCTGGCTACATAAATCACAGGCAGGGTAAACACTTTACGAGTTAAGAGAAGGAAATAATATGATCTACTAGCAGACACTGGGTGCAACAGCTTTTCACGTAAGTGCCAAAATGCCATGCAACTGTTAGTATGGAACAAGATACACCTTCTTTTACAAACAGGCGAGAGCAAATTCATATTCTATTAAATCCTTGACAGCTTACCCCAAAACTCACAGTCTTTAACATGTTTCTCCTCATAACTTCTCTTTCAAGTCTCGACTCTGCTTTTCTCCCATTTTATAAGCACAGACAAGAGACATAGCTACAGATGCACAAAAAAGAACTAGGTGCCCAAAACCCAGAGTGCCAGCCACAAAGCCCGAGGATATCCAGTAACATTGGGCAAAAGCCATAGCGCTGAGAGATGAAAGAATTCTCTGCTGTGATATAATTTGACAGTGAAGAAGAGTTGACAGAGTCCATAGATGCTCCTGACTTACAACAACTCCCTCGGGATAGTGGATACACCTGAAAGTGGGACACAAACAGATAATACAATATTGACCACATTGTCCACATTTTGTAATCACAAATCAGTTTTCTGTTGACAAGGCTCATTTTTCACGGCAGCATCTTTGTCTCCAAGCCTTTGCCAAACAGTTATAACTTCATCAGTGCATTCGGGAATACATTTAACAAAATTGCCTTTTGCAGAAGTGAGATAGTACCAAAGCAATGCAATTCTGAAAAACAACAACACAGAGGGAAGAAGAAAAGCTATCTGGAGAAACTAGTGAAGATGGCCCTCAATTTCCTAATAAAACACCCCAGTGCATTGTTGCTTGCCTATTATTCTCTTTATGAATTACAGTAAAACGAAATTACCAGACTTTTGCAATGTGTGCAACACCATTTCATTAGAAGAATAAGAAGTCAAAATTGTGCTTTATTATCAACAAACTATCTCAGTATGAAGACTGCTCATATGTGACCTTTAATCTCGAATTTTTCATGAAATCAGATGTACAAGATATTATCATGTGAAGGAGTGAGCCCAGTCCCTGAAGCTGTATAGGAGGCTGTGTCTAAACACATGACAAGCTCAGAACTCCTTAATGCTTTCCTCCAAATAATCAAAAGCCTTTTCATACACATCATCAAAAACTTAAACCCATGCTTAGATTATGTGACAAAAAACATCAAGGCAGAAAATACCAAATGTAAATATGCGTGTGTCCTTTTGTGCATTACTGTATCATCTTTGATTAGATGATCATATTAAATTAATACCTAATAATAGCCTGGGTTATCTTCTGCAGCTGTGGATACATATGGCGTTCCTGTGTGTTTGTTGCGCGTGCATTAGGGTAATAAAGTCCATGATATGTTTTAATATACAAAACACACTGCTAATCGGACAAAGATTCCTGCAGAAACTCTACTCGTTCATCCATCCTTCACCTCATAAAGCCAGGCCACTATCATTAGCAGCCTTATGTTTGAACAATGCTACCTTGACATGAATTACTTCAAACTGAACTTAAGCAAGACAAAACACTTCTAGTTGGGGTGGTAAGCAGAGGAAGGCAGAACCTGCCGTCATGGTGACAGACCAACCAGACTGTGGCTGGTCAGTGTAGTTTGCATTTTAGAAACACTACTAGTGACAGGGTGAAAATTGTGCGATACATACTCAATGGATAATATTTTTAACATAGCTTGTTGAGAAAAAAGTTCTTTCCAGCTAAGTTTCAATAAAATATGTCAATGACCTAGCACCTGCTGTCTGCGCTGCTGTCTCGTGGAGCTTTGAATCAAGCCCATGATCCCAAAGTGCTCTCTTCAAGATACCGGAAAAGCTGTGCCCAGGATAGCTATCACACTTCCACAAGAGAAAAACTTTTCACAGTGGCCTCTCCAGTTATGGGGGGACCTCACACAGAAACTCTGGACCATGCCAAACCCAAACACCTTCTCCTCCAAGGCATGCTTTTGTCACTAGCCTCTTCTAACAGATACACCAAGCAGGGCGTACATTTAACACAAGCAAGCAACTGCTCCCCCCGCGCCAGATCAAAACAACAGACATATTGCACCTCCCCTCTGCAGTGAGGAAGGGTAAGTCACACTTGAGAGGTGCTACCTGTGTTATGCAATGCACAAAGCTGCTCTGACACTACAGCGATGACGAACTCACACCACACAGAATGGCAGATCCGAAGAGTTTGTAGTTACAAAAAGCTTATATAGGATATAGTGCATTATTGTTAGCCTGGGATATAAATAACATTTCATACGGAAAAACTAAAGCACAGATCTGTCAGAGGTCTGTCAAACGTCTCTTTGAAAGTTTATACACTCAGTCAGGAAAAGCATGAATCTCCCAGGTCCTGTCTATAGCCACAAAGCTATCAAGGCTAAAACATCAAGCGTCCAAGCTCAGAGCAGCAATGCTTTCCATTAACGACTGCTGGAATTTGACCAGTGTCTTGCTCCCACTACTTTAGTTTGGTCTCAATTTATCAACAGGCTGTGTTTGGTATTCACAGCAGAAGGGAGGGAATATAACACCGTGTTTTTACAGAAGCATTTGGTAACTGGAATGACATTCTCTTTGTACCAAACATAAACTGCTCCAGAATTCACTATGGACAACTAAAAAATAAAACCTAATGAATCAGCAACAGAGTGCTAAATAAGAACGAGATAATCTGCAATTTTTACCTAGTAGCTGAAATACGTAATACATCAACACCTGTCTACTGCAGACAGGCGGACTCCATTCACTCGAGCATGCATCTTGCGTGTATGGTCAGGAACCTCCAGTGGGTGTCAATGACAGCTGAAGGGCTGATTCCGCTTGGTAGATCAGGACTGGCACAGGGCTTGGGATGACGGCATTGAGATCCTGACGGCTGCTGAGGTCTGAATTGAACCCCCAAGGTTCAGCCTCTCAGTGGAAACCAAAAAGAGAAGTAACAGGCCAGAGAGAATAGTAGTTCTGTCTATGAATCAAACTTATTAAACATTTTCACTAGTGAGCGTGGCACAGTGGCATGGCCCACTAGAAATGTTTTAAGAATATTTGCTGATGTGACAGTCAGAAGCATCACAAATAAAGATGAGGATCAGGAAACCTAGGGAAAGGATCAAACATAAAAAGCACAGGGTCATGCACTTATGAAATAATCGGATTTTTCTGCCAGAGAATAATGGCATTCTTTGGGTCTCCACAGAAGGGAAGAAGAGCTGGGGTGTTCGCTATGAACCACTAGTGTGCTGCAGACATGAAAAAAAGAGAAGCACTTGCTAATGCATGAAGTGAGGTGTTCCCAAAAGAAATAAGGAAGCATTAATGTCACTTTGCTAAGATGCACACCTTGTGCACAATTTGTTCACTCCTGCACAAGGGAGATTAATTCAAAGCAGAACAGACACAGAATCTGGTAGGACACAAAGTCTATCTTTGGGAAAGAAACTATTAATAAAATGAGCTCCAAGGAGAAAAGATTGTTCCCTAAACACGGAATGAGGTTCAAGAACCCAGGAAGAAAACTATCTACCTTAAAGAATGTGGTTGGCACAACAACAAATGGGTGTAAATTAGCCAGGGATACAGTAATCCCAGAAATCAGAAGATACCTATCAGATGAGTGAGGCTCTGGGTCAGGTTTCCAGTAAGGACAGCAGGACAAAAAAAACCCCAACCTGATTAAATTTAGGGTGGATCAGGATATAAAAGGAGTCATACGAGACAGAACCGTGTGGAAGAGTGCCAGCTGTAACAGGAGATTGGATTTAAGGGATGGAAAAGTCTTACAGGTTCCGAATTGCAGGTCTCTCAAAAATGCTTTAAAATGATGTTCTATGGCCCAAATAAAAATGATTAATACTAATAATGGAACATTTGCCTAGTAGAGTAAGAGACAAAAATCCACTTTAAAATGTGAAATGATACACACCAAAACAAATAGCCCATGTGAGGTCTTTTTTATTTACTCGTCTTCTGGTAACTATAACAACAAATTGCCACTAGTTTCTACTTTAAACAAAAATTTTCTAGATTTGGTGAAAGCTAATATACTCTTGTGTAAATGGTGACTCTTGCTGAGCAAGTGTCAAAATCTAGAAGAGGAGGAAGGTACAGATTGTAACGCATACCCTAGTAAATCCACAGGTAATTAGAAATATTTGTAAAATAAATCAGCATTACTATACCACAAGATGTTCTTTTGAGTTCATCTGATCATTGAAAAAACCCAACAGGCTAGGAAATATGTTTTCACTTGCAAATTATGATGCCAATTCCAAAATCCCCAACCCACCAAGATGTTTCTTCATATGCCCGCAGCAATATAAAAAGCACTTTTAAGGACAAGAAAAAAATTCCTTCAGGCACATTGTTAATATATTTTCCCTCTAAGCATCTTACAGAGCCCTCTGTCACGCTATGCTCCCTGTCTTCTGCTGGGCTCGCTCATGCCTTATTTACTTACCTATGCAGAGAACTGCCAGAGCTGCAAGAGCTGTGTTTGCTGGTTCGGAACAGACACTGCTCTTTGTACTCTCGAGATAAGAGCTTGCAACAGTCAAGCCGTGTTTGTGCATCTCAACCACAAAATATGATCTTAATAATTACTGTGAATCAACTAAAACAACAACTCGTATCTTCTTCTCCTCAATGGCCATTAATTTAAAAGGCACTCTTAATTTAGTGCATTTTCATTTTGCTTCATGTGTTTGACAACATTTATTCCAACAAATTTACAAAACCCCTTTTCAGCAACAAAGCACAAGCTATAAATTGTCCCATACCTCCGTTTTCTTTCAAAGCTCAAACAAAGGGCTGTTCTTGCTCTTCTTTTATTAGGTCCACATAAATCAAAGCCTAGTAAAGGGCAAGTCTAGTAATCTGAGCAAACAGCCTACACTAACTATACGATTGGATCATTACATGTCATGCTTCCCATTAGTCACAGACAGAAACTTTGGACAAAGTTTACAAAGAAGTTGAGAGCAGAGCCGCTGCATCATGGATATACTCAACAAGCCTATTAATCTAGGACTACATCATGCAGAGCTGATAGAGCACTGGCTGAATTTCTTTCTCCCCTCTTCTTGTTTTACAGCCAATGTCCTTCTACTGCATTTTCACTTGTGAGCTGTGCTGAGTCCTTCCATTATGATGGCACAATGATGATAACAACTGACTCCATGCCTGTCCAGACATGGTCTCAGGCCTTTCGCAGACATAGCCAGCCCCGTCTCTATACGTGTGCCAACTCAATTCTATATTCTGAAGTGGGACTGACAGGGGAAGACAAGAGACTTCATCTCCCTCCTGTCCACACTGCGCATCGTTGGCTGATGTAAATTGGCAATGGCTCCATTAAAGTCAGGACAGCTACAGCAGCGTTATCGTACTTGACAGTCTGCCCCTTGTTTGTATAACTCGGTTTATAGCCACACAGGGACTTTTTTCCGAGCTGCACTGCTGAGCAAACGACCTTGTCACTGATAGGAGAGTCATGACCCGTATGATACAGTCATAGTTTTAAAGGTGAGGAAACACATGTAGGTAAAAGACAAGATGGCCAGCCAATTGGGGTTGTAATTAACTGGTGTCAATAATGAAGGTGTAAAGCCTGTTTCACAGGCCCCGAGCTGGTGGGGCTGCCAGTGACACAAATACATGGTAGAGCCCATCTGCAGCTCCGCCTTCCTGCCTGCACTACAGAAAACCCAGTTATCACAGAAAAAGAATAAAATAAAAGGCTTTGCAATCTTGAGGAAGTGATTAAAAGCACATAAGTTAAAATGACATTTTATATTTTGAAATAAACAGCCTTCTATTGTTTACAATGATAAACTGATACACATTTATATCATCACCGAATACAAGCAGGTAGAAGAAGCGTCTGTCACTAAGGACACAGTACACAGACCTGCACAATCCACGTGTAAGATGATCGGATGGGAAAGAAGCATGTGCCACTGGACACAATACGGCAGTGAGACAATAACATTACTGCCATGTTTAAGAGAACACCATCTGAACGTACTGAACCACAGAACCACAGGATCTGAACACAGCAATTGCTGTCCACAGTAAGAAAAACGCCATGCTTTAATGTCACAATCAGATATCGGAAGACACATATGTTGCTACTGAGCCATTAGCATGTGGACCTGCAAAATTCCTGATATTCTGTGAACATTGCCTAATGCTCCATGGCGTCTGCTATGAGGCAATTCAGCCTGCTCCTGCCCCGAAAGAATAAACCGAAGAAGTCTAGTAAAGACAGAGTTGCTCAATGTTTCTGTAATTTGTCCATCTGCAGATTTTGCAGTGCTTCTATGACAGTGATACGACGATAGCAAGAAAACCTGTGGAGAAAAACCAAAAGGAATGAGGCTGATGAGCTAATGCAGTACCTCAAACAAGTTACCTGTCATTTAGAATGGAGCACAGCTGGCTAGGAGAGAAATGAAAGGACGCAAAGTCTAAAATTGAAACCACAAAGTGATGTTCTGGAGGAATGAAAATGAAGGCAGCAAAACAGAAAGAAAATCACTGAAAAGCATTTGCATTTAAACCCAGAATGTTTGCGTGCAGAAACATCTATTGTAAATTTTAATTAAAGTTGCTCCTTATATATAAAAGTTGCTCTACATAGAAAAGTAAAATGGAGGTAAGCTAGAACTTGCCCTTCAACTCACAGAGTAATACCAGTATAGCTCCCTGATCAACCCGTTCGTTGTTATTATTCAGTTTATCCTAATCTACTGTAGCGGGGATTTAAACTAAGCTGGAAAGCCAGCCTACTTTTGGAATTAAAATAACCCCATTGGGACTCAATTTGGTATGCCAATTTAACTATCCCAGTTAAATGGTCAAACTTGTTTAAAAGAAGTAACAAGCTCTACACTAATATAATCGCCCTGTGACCTGTTAATGACAGAAAGAATGTGGTTGTCTGTTGTTGCTAATGGAGAGAACAGCACTGGTCTGACAGATAGGTATGCTTTCTGCACCACACCAATAGGCATCTTTATAACCGATATAGCATATTAGAATTAAAGCTGACATTTTTAATATCTTCTTGTTGCCATACACTATTTGGAAACTGCACATTAGGAAAGGATGCACATCTATCTCAGTTAATGTGTGAGTTGGGGACTTCTTAACGTCATTGCTGATCTATTATTATTACTTTAAGACTAACACTGTGCTTGGCACTACAGAAAGCAAAAATTAAGACACTTTCTGCAGTGAAAAATGCAGACTGTAACAGATCAAAAATGCTGGGAAGAGAGGGCAAGCGATAAGAAGGACCAAACATTTTCTACAAACACAGCTTCTAGGCCAACTCCTATCTTGGTGCTCACTTTTCCATCTGCATGGAGATACTGTCTGCACACTTCAAAACTAAACAAGCTTTCTGTTATGGATGTATCCAAACATGGTATTTAGACTAGACTAAATACCACTAACTCTGGATGCTAAGAAAATAACACAGTAACTAATTGTACTTTGTACTTACACAACTTTTCAAAATGCTGATGTCAACAAGCAAACGGCATCATGCTATTCAACAGACAGAGAAATGGAGGCAAGAGCAGTGATAGGCAAAGGTCAAGGAAGGAGCCTTGAGGGGAACTCAACAGGTTTTCTGAACCCAAGTCCATTGTTTGTGAGAGCCCATGGTTCACTGCTAAGATAATCCTGAAAAAATGGCCAAGTTGCGCTTTTATAAAGCGGTTAGAATGCAAGAAAGTGTCAAATGAAGCTGTCGCACCTCAAATCCACTACTGGCTCAGCAGGAAAGATCACGTAAGAAATAGGAGGGGGAAAAAAAAACCAAGAAAGTTGTCTTCAGAAACAGGAGTTCTGAATAATGTATTGCCTGGTACCTGGGAAAGTATCAAAACCATTTTTTTTCTGAACATGGCCAAAGAAATCTATTTTCAAATGGAAACCCATCCGAGGCATTTATATATTATCATATGTGGTCCGATATTTTCCAGATAATGCCAATGGTTAAATCTTAATGGAGGTCTCAGAGCTAGAACCAAGGAAAAGAGAAACATGACACTAAGTGTGTCAAATTGCCCTGCCCCTCGTATAGACACAGACAGGCAATTGTGGCCATTGGGAACCTGGGGAAGGAAAATGTCCCCAAATGGGAGGGCAGCTGAAACAGAAAGATTTATTCATTTTGGGGGGGGGACTTCACAACTTCTGCTTCCAATTGTGGGGGGTCAACCCTGGCCAGCAGCTAAGGATCCACCCAGCTGCTCACTCATTCCCCCCCCCCCGCCCCCATTCCCCCACCAGCATGATGGGGCAGAGAACAGGAAGAGCAAAAGCAAGAAAACTTGTGGGTTGAGAGGAAGACAGTTTAATAAGTGAAGGAAAGAGGGGGGAAAAAAATGAAACCAAGTGATGCAAAGGCAATAACTCATCACCTCCCACAAGCAGACCGATGCCCAGCTATTCTCTGAGCAACCACCACCTTGGAAGACACCCCTCTCCCCCTTTCTTCCTCTACCCCCAGTTTTTACTGCTGTCCATGATGCTGCATGGTACAGAATATCCCTTCGGCCAATTCAGGTCAGCTGTCCCTGCTGTGTCCCCGGCTCGTAAGTTGCCCACCCTCAGCCTATTCACTGGGGGGAGGTGGGGGCAGAGCGGGAAATAAAAGAGAAGGTTCAGCTATAGTCAGAATATTGGTGTGCTACCAGAATTGTTGGAACCACAAATCCAAACCACAGCACTATACAGGCTGCTATGAAGAATGTTAACTCCACCCCAGCCAGATCCAGTTCACCAATGTATAGGGTAAAAAAGAACAAGGAAAAGCTTTAAGCATACGTAGGCAGAGGGGAAGCTCCTAAAAAGTTTAATGTTTTAAGTGTACACACTGGGCTTAGCATTCTCTCAGGATTTGCTTCCTGAGCCAGCTGCAGCACTGACATCGTAGTAGCATGACTGGAGCCATTAGCTTCTACAGGTGAGAGACAGACCAGGCAGGATGGGGTTGATTTGTCTTTCATCTCTGGAAGGAGATTTTTTCCCCCTCAAAATACTACCAGTGAAATGGCTGCACTCATCATTCTGGAACCATATATGTTACCAGAGGCAGATTAACTCTTTATGGCCACAATACCAAATGAGGCAGGACATGACAGAGATTGAACCTTAAAAGCATATTCTCTGACCTAAGATTGCTCCATACATGCAAAACCGTAACAGGGGTCATTTAAATAGGTTGGAAAAGATTTTAAAGTTGGAGTATTTCTGTGTGATATGAATGTCTTCCAGCTGCAAATTGCTCAGTCATATTTTGGGAAGCTGAAACTGTCACAGAAATTAAGCAGAACAAACAGTAAACTGATTTAGAAAATATATTTTATTCATAAAATGACTAAATATTGGTGCATAGACAAAATATCTTGGAGCTAGATAATTTAGTCCCTCAATACAAAACTGAGAATATTTTTGTTCTTCCTTCAATACCAAAACCTACAATAATAACAGAAAAATAAGATGATATCCAGACTGGGTGCTGGGAGGCCTCAGCTACTTGTCTTTGCATGTGTAAAACCCAAAGAAGGTCTCCAACACTTTGCAGGGTCACTTCCTACATTATGATCATTTCCTGAGTAAAGGGCATGTTAACTTTCCTTGAAACTCAGGAATTTTCAAAGAACTCCTCTAACAAGAATATTCCCTCCAGAATCCATTCACCCAAAATACAGCTGTTTTCCAACAAGGTAGTATCTTTTTATTTTAAGAGTTTAAAGATGGACTTTGAAAAAGCCAGCCTACATAAACAGGCTCTCTGCTTTTTTTTTTCTATTTGGATACCTTTTTGTATACATTTTGAGAACACAAGAATTGTCACACTAGGTCAGATGAACCATTCCAGTACCTGACTGATTTGCTAAGAGCAGTTATTTAAGGAAAACTGCAGATAAGCGAGGCAGATATGGGATAAAACCCTGGAGGGATGAGGGGTCCAAGAGAGATGGTTGATATTAAAGGATCACCTCTTTCTAGCTCAAGAGCAGTCCACCCCAATGAGCAGGAATTGCGGCAAAAATGCCAGGAGGCATCTCTTCTGCTCCCTAGCCTATGCACTTATATGATCCTGTTCCCCTGGACAAGGGAAGGCAAAAATTGCTGTCAACTAAGTGAGGAATCCACTCTGAAACCAAAAATGGTAACAGCTTCTGTGTTCCACAGAAATGTGTTATCGCTCCCATGGAAGGCAGCTGAGCATCCATGACAGAGAACAACAATTTAGAGTAGCTGTATTGACTTGCTACAAGTATCTTTCACCTCCAGCAGTTTCTGCAAGGCCAGCCTTCACACACATGCTCTTTTTTGAAGTTGAAGGTCCAAAACATTATCAATTTAAAAAAATTCTACATGAGGTGTAGGAATACAGAAACTGTCTTCCTTCTCTCTCAAGAAGGAAGGTAAACCTTAATGTGGAAACAATATACATGATAAACATATAAGTTTGACAAAAACCAGATTTTATATTTTAAAGTTGGACCTCTAACTTTACCAGAACAAATAAAGAACTTACGTTAGTATCCATGACGTTAAATATTTTAAAACCTCTCTTTGCTACCAGTTGTGAATTTTCCTAAGGACATATAGGTCACTATCAAACACCATCTGATAAAGGTAGTACTACGATACGCAGATAATTTCTTTTTGGCAATGAAGAGATCATAAGAGTCATCCCAGCTGGATGTGACAGGAGTGACAGGTAAGTCACTCTTAGAATGACTTCTAAGAATGTATTGAATGTAAAAGTTAACTCTCTCTTTCTTTGGTTTTGAAACACATCCAGATATGAAGAATAACACCCCACACCCCCATTTTGTTTTGTATTGCCAGTGGATTTTTTTCTAGAAGTCACAGGATTGGAAGTTATCTGTACATTTCTGCCGAAAATGAATTTGAGAATAGTTTTCAACACACGTATCTGCGTTCTTCACATCTTCAAAAAGGCAACCTGTAAAAGGAAGCAAAAAAAATACTGTGATTAGTCTCAACACTGCAGGTAAAACAAAGATGTTTTCATTGTATTAACTGAAATTACATATTATAATCATCTTTTCACTTAAAAAAAACACACTAACGTAATGAGAGAGCAGAGGCTATATTTGAGAGCAGTGTTACTTTCCAACCACTTTTCTACCTAATATGTCTCCTAAAGATTCCCAAGCTTACTTTTTTGCTCAAGCACTGCATTGCACTTGTTGCTGAACTACATATTGAAACCTTTTTTTTTCCCAGAATAACAAAGCACGAGGTGTTCATCTTGTCTAACTTAAAAGGCTATTTGAGAGTATTTTGAAACTAGCTAGATTATATCTTTGATACATTCCCTGTTTTGCCCGAATATTAGCTTGTTTGAACAGTGCTGTCGCTATAACTGAAATCTTGATTCCAAAGTCAGGATGAAAAGTCCGGATGAAAAGTCTAAAGTCATAAAGAAAAAATGCCTTACATTTTAAAATGACCACGAACCAAAATCCTACCTTAGGGGAGAAGACAAATACTTGTATATGATCAGAAGATAGCAAATGATGTACCTCTTCTTTTTAGTGCACTAAGTGGACTGTCATGTCTAACAGCTATTTAGAGGGAAGGTGATCTATCAAATACAAGAGACCTATAGGATTTCTGCTGTCCCAACTCATTTGTTCTTGGTCACACGCATGCAGCAGTTTCCCCTGCATGGTTTTGTTTTTGTTTAGCCTTCTTCAGAACCTGCAGGATACTAACTCAGAAAGTTAAGTTAGCTGACTGGAAACACAATCACATGTCCAGATTCTCATCTGCCAAGAAGATTGCTTCAGATATTCAATTGGGAACTTTGCTGATCACAAGGAGAGAAAAAAAGATGGACAGATGCCACCACAGAGGACAAAAAAAAAGACTACCAGGTTACACAACAGTCTTCTGAAAATATAACCTGTTTCTCCTACCCCATGAAAAACACACGAGAAAAAAACATTTGAGACATACACTTCCCCTTTTTTCTCTCCAAGACCTTTCAACAGTCATATAAGTGAAGATTCAAATTACCATCAATTACCACTTTGGATTTTCAGAGCTGACCCTCAGTCACCACTCTACTTGATACTGTGACTAAAGAATGCATCGAGCATGATCAACTAGAAAGAACTGAATTAAAGCATAAAATATCACTGAGTGTTCAGAACAGAGGGCAAAACAGAGTAAAAACATTTATTTTGGCTCCTGGACAAACTCAAACACAAAAAGGAAGCCTACAGAGGGTGGAAGCAAGGACAGGCAGCCTGGGAGCAATACAGAGAAGTTGTCCAAGCAGCCAGCGATCAGGTTAGGAAAGGTAAAGCCCTGATAGAATTAAATCTGGCCAGGGATGTCAAGGGCAACAAGAAAAGCTTCCATAGGTACGTCGGTGATAAAAGGAAGACTAGGGAAAATGTGGGCCCTCTCCGGAAGGAGACAGGAGACCTGGTTACCCAGAATATAGAGAAGGCTGAGGTACTCAACGACTTTTTTTCTCAGTCTTCACTGGCAAGTGCTCCAGCCACACGGCCCAAGTCGCAGAAGGCAAAGGCAGGGACTGGGAGAATGAAGAACCACCCACCGTGGGAGATCAGGTTCGAGACCATCTAAGGAACCTGAAGGTGCACAAGTCCATGGGACCTGGTGAGATGCTTCCCCGGGTCCTGAGGGAACTGGTGGATGAAGTGGCTAAGCCACTATCCATCGTATTTGAGAAGTTGTGGCAGTCCAGTGAAGTTCCCACTGACTGGAAAAGGGGAAACATAACCCCCATTTTTAAAAAGGGAAAAAAGGAAGACCTGGGGAACTACAGGCCAGTCAGTCTCACCTCTGTGCCCGGCAAGATCATGGAGCAGATCCTCCTGGAAACTATGCTAAGGCACATGGAAAATCAGGAGGTGACTGGTGACAGCCAACATGGCTTCACTAAGGGCAAATCATGCCTGACAAATTTGGTGGTCTTCTACGAGGGGGTTACAGCATTGGTGGATAAGGGAAGAGCAACAGACGTCATCTACCTGGACTTGTGCAAAGTATTTGACACTGTCCCGCACGACATCCTTGTCTCTAAATGGGAGAGACATGGATTTGACGGATGGACCACTTGGTGCATAAGGAATTGGCTGGATGGTCGCACTCAAAGAGGTGTGGTCAACGGCTCGATGTCCAAGTGGAGAGCAGTGACAAGTGGTGTTCCTCAGGGGTCGGTATTGGGACCGGCGCTGTTTAACATCTTTGTCGGTGACATGGACAGTGGGATTGAGTGCACCCTCAGCAAGTTTGCCGACGACACCGAGCTGTGTGGTGTGGTCGACACGCTGGAGGGAAGGGATGCCATCCAGAGGGACCTTGACAGGCTTGAGAAGTGGGCCTGTGCGAACCTCATGAAGTTCAACAAGGCCAAGTGCAAGGTCCTGCACATGGGTTGGGGCAATCCCAAGCACAAACACAGGCTGGGCGGTAAGTGGATTGAGAGCAGCTCTGAGGAGAAGGACTTGGGGGTGTTGGTTGATGAGAAGCTCAACATGACCCGGCAATGTGCGCTTGTAGCCCAGAAAGCCAACCATATCCTGGGCTGCATCAAAAGAAGCGTGACCAGCAGGTCGAGGAGGTGATTCTCCCCCTCTACTCCACTCTCATGAGACCCCACCTGGAGTACTGCTTTCAGCTCTGGGGCCCCCAACATAAGAAGGACATGGACCTGTTGAGGCGAGTCCAGAGGAGGGCCATGAAGATGATCGGAGGGCTGGAGAACCTCTCCTATGAAGACAGGTTGAGAGAGTTGGGGTTGTTCAGCCTGGAGAAGAGAAGGCTCCGGGCAGACCTCACAGCAACCTTCCAGTACCTAGAGGGGGCCTACAAGAAAGCTGGAGAGGGACTTTTTACAAGGGCATGTAGTGATAGGAGAAGGGGTAATGGCTTTGAACTGAAAGAGGGTAGATTTAGATTAGATGTAAGGAAGAAGTTCTTCACTGTGAGGGTGGTGAGGCACTGGAACAGGCTGCCCAGAGAGGCTGTGGATGCCCCATCCCTGGAATTGTTCAAGGCCAGGCTGGATGGGGCTTTGAGCAACCTGGTCTAGTGGAAGGTGTCCCTGTCCATGGCAGGGGGGTTGGAACTAGATAATCTTGAAGGTCCCTTCCAACCCAAATCATTCTATGATTCTATGATTCTATGCCTAAAGAATGTTTAAGAAAGAATTATATGTCTGCTATAGAGGATGCAAAAAATTAAGCAAGTTTTAACATACCTAAGAGGCTTCTCAGAAAATCATTCATACAAAGGATTCATGCCTAAAGTAACATGACTACGAGGCATGAATGGGACATAACAATAGCAATTCTTGGTTAAGAATGGAAAAAAATCAAGTGATCTCACTTCCTGAACATCTCTTTTGCTACTCCAACACTAACAGCAGTAACCTATTAGAAAGCTGCAATGTTACTACACGGAAGGGTTTATACAGATAAGACAACCGAGATCCCCAAAAGCTTCCACATTTCCAAACCATTCTTTTCTTCTTCCAAACTGGAACTAAAATTCAGAAACAAGAATTTTCATGTAGAACATAAATTTTCAGAAACGTCTGTAGGCAAAGCTGGCCAGCAAATAGCCGGCTGGCCAGGGTGGAAGTCTGCCTGCTTTCCAATGAAAATCTCATCACATTGACATATTCCCACTGAGTGTTTTCATTCAGCTCAATCAGCATTGTTCAACAGTAAGTTGTTACATCAAAAACATTTCTGTCAGCTCAGCCAAGGGGTGTTGTAAAAGCTAGAGACTACTTATCACGTAGGGAAATTTATCCACTAGGCCAAAAACTCCCACCCTCAAAGACATAAAATGAAAGGAAAATCAACATGCCTGTCACCTTTCTCATGATTTAGTCACTCAGATGAATAGAGACAGATGCATAATTAATAGCAAATATAAAATCTTACCTAAGCGGAAGAGTCATACGTAACACAGGCTAGGGATGAAATCCTGGCACCAATTAAGTCAAAGACAAAACTCACATTGACTTTAATAAGGTGAGAAATTTGTCCTTGCATTGCAAGGAAGAAAAAGAAAAATCAAGAAAAGCAATAACCATCTCGATACACAAGATTCAAAATTTTAAGCAGATTTTTCTACCTGAGATTGCAGGCTCCTTTGATACACAGTTTTGAGGTATCATTAGAGTGGATATATTTGTTTAAATTGACTATTTGCTATATTTTATAATGCATGAAATACACTTTTTCACTCCTTTGAGAGGATTATTTGCAACATAATGTTTCCCCAGACTGCCAGGCTCCCCTACTGCCCAATAAATTGAAAAAAATCAAAAGGAATCATTTATCACTGTCTGTATTCATATTTACTACCAATGTGAATGAAAAGAGCACATTAGATCATCCCTACAGTTGACATAGCCAACAAAAAAAGGGATAACACATGGAAATCATAAACTGTTTAAAAAACACCTGCAACACATGAAGATGTTTGAGAACAAAACCAACTGAAACTAAACCACTTACGAAGTTCCACCTTATCCACAGTTCAATACGAAGCATATAAAATATTTCTTTATCATAACTGTTACTGTAGATGCTCTTGGATCTCTAAACAGCAGTAAAATATATGTTCTACATAATAAATGAATTACTGTAGGTTGGGAAAGTGGGACTAAGTGGTTCTCCCCCAGTTCTTCATCTATTAGGATACTTTCTCTGCAAGACAGACAACTACTGGCCTCTTCCAGGTCTAGTAGCAACTTTTTCAGCAAAGTCTGCAAATCCAGTATTTCACTGCTACTAGTGCACTTTGAAAGAAAAATAACGTGTCAAACAGCTATCTGATCTACAAACTAAGGTTTATCGCTAAATTCAGAATAAAAGTCAGTTCTCTAATCAGTCTATTCAAGGATTTTTTATTGACCTTACCGCAGCACGTTGTCCCCTTCTTAAAGCACTCAGGATAACTAATATTAATCCATCGTTAAGAACTGATTTTTGTACTCTAGCATCCTTACTTCTATGACAGGAGACATTGTTTTTTCATTTTCTCTCAATTATTTGTGAAGATGATAATCTTGTTCTATCTCAGAGTACCAAGTGCATCTCAGCACTCCACCCCATTAGTTTCCACAGAGCCAGAAGCTGCTAGGACCTCTGGATAATGAACAAACATAAACTCCACATTTTCAAGCATTTTAAGAGATATCAATACAGAGGGAGCAGCAGAGCACCACAGACATACAAATGATATATCTTACAAAATCACTTTTTCTGTAAACAATAAAGCAGCAACTTTGTTAAAAGCTTTCGGAGCCAGGGCAAGTTAAGAAATCCAGGCTGTGATGTTCAATTGTACAAGCTGTGCTCTCTTAGCTTTCCCAGGAAAACGGGAAAATGCAAAACGTCGAACAGTTAAGCATACTCCAGACTACATGGGAACGGTACTGAGGATTGAGAAGAGCATCCTGACAGAGAGTGTACTTATGTGGTCAAACTTTGCAACAGGTTGCCCAGATAAGCTGTGCAATCTCCATCTGTCTTTTGCATATTCCAAACCCAGCTAGAGACAGCCTGGGGCACCCAGCTCTGGCTGACCCTGCTTGAGTGGTGGTGTTGGATGGGGCAGTCTCCAGAGGTGCCCTCCAGCCTCAGCCATTCTGCGACTCTGTGACAATTTTGTACGTACACACCCACAGGCGAGTGAAACAGCAGCACTATGCTGGTGGAAACTCTTTTACTATAAGCTACAAAAACAGAGGCTGGCAATATTCTTTCCTCAACAGGGAAAAGGTAGTTATGGGGTTATAGGTTTCAGTCGTTCTGAAACTTTCTAATAACATTTTATTTTATAGAGTGTTGGTTTAGATTGGACATAAGAAAGAAATTTTTTATGATGAGAGGGCTGAGACACTGGCACAGGTTGCCCAGAGAAGCTGGGGATGCCCCATCATTGGAATTGTTCAAGACCAGGTTGGATGGGGCTTTGAGCAACCTTGTCTAGTGAAATATGTCCCTGCCCATGGCAGGGGGCAACCCTTTAAAGACCAGATGATCTTTAAAGGTCCCTTCCAACCCAAACCATTCTGTGGTTCTGTGTGTGTGGTTCTGCGGTTTCATCAAGCTGCACCTCAAAGCATTTTCCTGACTTCATATGATAAAAATCTCACAGAAAACAGCGGGGTAAGGGCATTTCCTACTGAATTAAGCATCCAGTCATAGAGTCAAACACTGAGGAGTAACAGGCAAAAGAAAAAAGTTGTAATTTCAGAAAGTATTTTAAAAACTATGGAGACCTAACGAACTAGGGAGATAAAAGAAGGCAGTTCCAGATGGCAGAAGCTGCTGGAAAGAAATCTCTTCTACCCAAGCGGTAACACCGGGTGAGCGGGCAGAGAGGATGACTGCTGTAAGAGAAGCAGAAGCGTGACTAGAGGCAGCTAAACAATATATTTTAAAGAAATGCAATCTGCAAATCCAGTGCATACAATCTGTCTTGTGGAGCTGACAACAGACAGATGAAACACAGCACTAAGAGAAAATTATTTTCTCAGCTAAGCAAAGGAAAAGCAGTTCAATCTTTCAATCAGCTGCAAGAACCAGAAAAGAAGTCAGATCCTTATTTCAACAAAACAGGAAAAACAACCCATATACCAAAAGATGCATTGCCAAAAAATGCATTCCCATGTTCTAACACAAACTTTTAAACTGTTCTTATGTTTGTATTCTCTTTAAAGGAGACCAAGTGAATTGTGCATAAAGAAAGATCTCTCTGTGTGTCTCTCAAAGCTGAGGACACAGAATTCCTAATACCTATGTCTCTCCCAAGAGCTAAACAAAAGTAGGTAGAAGATATACTACAGAATTTCTCTTCAGTATTAGAGAGGGAATTGTACTTCTGTTTACTCCTGCATAATTATAAAGGAAAATAGTGGGTTGAAAGTAGTTACATATGCTTCAGTTTCAGCAGAAGAAAATGAACCTATTAAACCTACGAACACTTCCTGAAATATGACTGCTCTGGTTTTGCTTTTCCATTGCACAACAAAGAACAAAAGTCCACCACCAGGCTCAAAACTGAAGCTTAAATGCATAAAAGACATTTTACTGTTGTCTTCTTTGAACATTAGACCAATTTTTAAACACTACCACACACAATTCATAACGCTACATTGTGTTTTAGAAGAACACAACTTACACGGCTATCTGAAATCATATCTACTGCAAGCAGACAATCTGTACATAAACAGATACCCATGCTTTAATCCTGCACATGTGCTAGTGTGAAATCAGGCGTGATTGAATGACTGCAAAGGAAACGTTGATTATACGCCAATGAGGCTACAGCCTACAATCAACGTCAAATGCTGTATTCATTTCCACTCAAGGCTGACAGGTAATCAAGCAATGCCATGCCATCCATGTGCGCAAGAAGAGAATAACCTTCCCAAAAAGACACGGATAGCCATGGGCAGACCTCTGCTCCTAGATCCTGCTGTGCTGGTGGAAGACATTAACTTCACAGGCTCAATGGTATCCCTCTGCCACAAGATACTGTTCCTCTCTCCCCACAAAATGCCATTTCAAGCTTTCTACCTAGCATCTGGTGAAATCAGACTGGTATGCTAAACTCTGGTCTGCGCTAGCCAGATTGATTTATCCTAGAAACAAGAAAGGGAGGGCTTGCACAAACAATTCTGCTGGCAGATCACAGGGGAGAGACTAAGCTTTGGTGGAAACAAGAGTGGAAAGCTGAGAATAGTGGTTTTTTCCACATGTACAGCTGGATTTGGAAGATAACGTATACTCAAAGCCTCAGACCAAAGTCTAATTCACATACAGATTTGTATTGCCACAAAAGCTATGGCTAGTGCTAAGTGTCATGGTTTAAGCCTTAATAATTACAGCTAGTACAACTGCTGGGGTGGTTGCAATTATAGTGCAATCAAGATGCCCTGTACATAGAATATACCTCTACCTTGAAAAAAGAATCAGAGAAAGTGATGTAAACATGTTTGTGTGAGTATAACTGAGCCGACATGTAAACTTCTCCCTGTATTTAATAATGCACTGGTACAACTCCAGCGACAATGTGCATAAACACATACAGAAGGCCATAGTCCTGCCTGATACATTTTTCACTCCCATAAAATAAAGACAGATCAAGGAGTGGGAGGATTAAAGCATCTGCACCACGTCTAGGTCCCAGCTCTATAAATATCTGATTTCTGATAAACTCTGCTCGAAGTTTGGCATTCCCACAGCTGCTGACGAGGGATGGAGGAGCCAAAGTAATACTGCCTTCTCTGAGGCGCAACGGTGCTCTTCCCATTCCTGCACCACCACCAGAAACAGCGATGTCTTATAGCTGTTACCATTACCCTGTGGATTAGCAACTATTGGCAATGGCTGATTATAAATAGCCCCATTAAAACTTAAGGGTTCACCTGCCTACCCATACCACAAAGTTTACATATTCGCTCTCACCTAACAGTCAGGGACCAAGGCCGCTGATGCACAAAAAACCTGTTCCAGAAATACATTTTGGCACCAGTGTGAATGAACGGACACAAAGCAGATGGCATTAGATGAGCAGAGACGTGAGAGAACATTAACTGCTATATTTACATTCGCCTCCACTGAATCCACAGACCCATAAAAAAGCAGCTGTCTTTTCCAGACTGAATGCTACCAAGCTGTTGCATATTACCCCTGCACCTCTGAGGCTGCTCCTGGGAGTGCAAAGGCATTTTTAGAGGAAATTGGAGAGGAAGGCAGCATATTCACTACTAGAAGAATGAGAGGAGCCAGAGATGTCCCTACCCTGACAGTGTAGGATTTACTTGCCTTAAGACGGCCTCCTGGTAGCCTGCAAACTCCCTGGCTGTACTCCAGCTGCAAAGTTGCCCTCTGTTACGCTGATGTTTAATTCTCTTTTTAATACACTCCAGGCTCTTGGGATGATAGCTGAATGTTACGTCACTGTGTGCCTGTTTCCCCTGTGCCACAGAGGTCATGTAAGTAGACTTGGCTGCTCTAATATCCGCTCTACAGCCAATCAATGGCAGCCACTTATCACATGTCAAAAATAATTGTTTCAGGTTCTCCCAGACAGGGAAAGTTTCCCAACATGCTTTAAATGCCCTGCAGTGAGAAGTCTGGTTTTGAGTACGCACCAGAACATGAAAAAGTGTTTTATATAATTAACCTTCCTTGGCATTTTTGGACTAAGCAAACCGAGGAACCACTAGCCTGTGCTCATAGCAACAGAACTTCACACCACTAGGCTGGTAAGTCTTAAATACTTTACTATGGAAAACAAACAATATTTCAAACAAAAATGTCATTAGAGGAATACAAGCCCCTTGAAAAGGTCACTAAAACAATACTACAATACTACAGATTGACTGAACAGATACAGTTGGACAAGCCGAGTTTCAAATATTTAATCAAATAAGAAGCTAAAATCTAGGGTCAGTAGAAAAGCCTTCATAACTATCACTATCACGCTTGAATTCCAATGGAGACAGAAACTAAAATATATCCAGAATACTCTCACAGCTAAACACAGCAGCACTGTGCTACACAGGACTACGTGGTGATGGCAATAATGAAGTCAACAGAAGCACAGGTTGTGGAACTATGTTAAAAATACTTTAACTATCCTGACAAGCTAAAACCCTGCAAATTGGGTTGAAGAATAAGGGTATATGGAATGGCAGCTTTGCAATCTGACCCACTAACCCCTACAGGGCTCAAATTTGGGTGTGGAGGAGAGGACATTTTGTGATGGACTCTTACCTCACTCACTCCACAGGAGGTCAAGGTCATTCTTTAGCATATGTATCTGCAAGGAATTTCCCATCTCAAAGAGAAGTTGTTTCAAGCAGCTCTAAGGTCTTAGAGGAAACATATTTTTGGTCAGTGCTACACTACCACAGAAGCAGAGGAACACAGGTAGCAACAAAAGCTGGGGAGAACTTGACTTCAGTAGACCTATCATCTGAACAGCCAAATTCCCCGGCACTTCTAGGAGAAGGCTGGGGAAAGGCAAGTCCTCTCCTGTACAATGTGAAAGGCGCTGTAGATCTGTGGGCTTTCCAGTCTTCATTGCAGGAAGAAACTTATTAGGAGAATGTCACTCTGATAAATCACTTTCCTCTTCTGTCCAAGCTGAGGAAGATACAAAATATAACCAAAACAACCAAGCAGAAAGAGAATTAGATTCCTTTCATTCAATTGCTAGTGGAATTAATTGTAACCAAAGCAAGGATTTATTTTTTTAAATAGGATTTCTCAATCTGATAATGCCCCTTCAGGATTTATGAAATAAACCCATCTATAAATCAGCATGCATTCTTCCAACTAATCCTTCCTAAAAGTATTAATTTCTTATAAGAATGAAGCTGGATTTGAAATGTGACAGAGATAAATGAGAAAAAGCAAGAGATTCCTCCGAAGTCCTAGGCTGTGCACGTGCACTGCAAGCTATCTCTTTGCTAATGTAACAGTTGCATGCTGAAGCTTGCCCAGGCTTTACAGGGAAAACTATAAGCAGCTGCAAAAATAGCAGAAAATAAATCTCTGCATGTTTTTATTTTATATGAAGACAACCAATTTTTTTTTATTTTAGATCAAGTAGTTCTTTGTGTAAAAAAAGGAAAAGGTTCTTTGGGTTGGTTTTTTTCAGCTTAAGTTGAGAGTGCTATTAATCTTTTGTTTCTTTACATCTAGATACGAGAAGCCCCAAAACTTCATGGCTTTATTTTGTCTTTTGCCAAGCCTTCCTCATTAGCCTATACTACTTTTATTTCCACTGCAGACGTTACTTCTTGTGGTACCCATCATTAAGACAGCCACAGAAACAGCAGTATTATTTACCTTTGTTAGTCTTACATACAGTTTCTGTCTTGAATGCAAACCACAGTGGGGGATGGAACTTAGTACTAATGCTGCATTGCAATTACTGATCCAAAGCAAACGGGGCTACAAAACCCACAGAATTTAGGATTTTCTTAGTCAACACCAGATGATGTTTGGTTTTTACTGTAGTAATTACCACACCGAACTTCACACTAATCAGGCAATCCGAGCAGCACATATTTTTCTGCATCAAGTGGTTTTAAACTGTTGTAGAAAAGACATTTGTTTAAGCACATACATGATTTCCTGAAAGTCATGTCAGTCTAAGGCTCTGCTGTGTTTTTGCAGTTCTTGTACCACTACATTTCTTTGCACTCTTGGGAATCTCTTTCAACTGACCAGCATCAACAATACCCAAGCACAGCTATAGCTTCCCCAGAGACAGGAGGGACACACTGCTTCTGCTGTAGTACCCAGCAACTGCACCTCTTATAGTATTTCAGCAATGAGGAAAAGAATGAAAAGAGCCCTGAACAAGGCACTATGCATAGTCTGATGTCTTTTAGGTTGAGATAGAGAGATATATGGTTTTATTTTGTTGACCACGAAGCAAGTAAATTGTATCTAATTCCAGAGGGAATAAATAGGGCCAACTAAGTGGCAACATAATCTCTCTTCAACAGTATCATCAAATGACCTCTCCCAAAAGTAAGCTGGTAAGGTATGGTGCATGTTAGGTGTGAGATCTGAGATCAGTCAGCACGCTATGTACTTATTTCTTTTATGAGATGCTGGCTTACCCAGATGTGCCATGTTCTGGTCATTTGCATGGCTGTCACTCTCAATTAGATGCTCTTCGGTGGTATTCTCTGCAACACAATTTATGAAGCATCCTATCTCAGCAAAATACCCTGTTATTGTATTCCAATCCTACTATAACTTAAAAAGAGGGAAGCGCTAACAAATGTGAAAGAGAAGCACTGGTTTTAGGTCTTTACTACACAATAACACGCTCAGCTGGATTCTAAGCTGGCAAATGTCTCCTTCCTTCTTGTCCTTCTCCTGTCCCTTTAGCCATGAAGTATTGTAGCAAACTCTAAAACAGGAAGGTGACTTTCAAGTGCTGCATCATCCAAACCAGAAAAATGAATAATACAGTCTTCTATTATGAGCTTGTTTTTCCAGCTCAAATGATCCCTTCACCACAAACTAACATTTTCTCTATTATTCCCTAATATTGAACCATTTACCACATTCACTCAAATCTTCTTTCTCCTGTTTTTAACCCCTAACATTTTTCTCTTCACACCAATCAATCCTTCTCCCCTAAACCCACACAATACACCTTCAGTCAGGATTTACCTCCAGCCTGTGCTACGGCTCATATACTACAGTAGGAGACAAAGTCCCCACGCAGTCTTGCTCACACTGTTTCCCTAGGAAAAGCAAGATTACTACAAAAATAATTATTTGTTTCCCAGCTGCAGCAGCAGGTAAAATCTGCAAGCCAGAATCCCCTTCAGGGCCTGGCTGGAGATGCTTGTTTCTTGCTTGTTTCTTGCCTTTTTTCTCCCCCCACCTCCCCTGCCCTTAATAGGAGAAAAAATAGCAGGCTAAGATTATTTCAATTTTAGAAGCAACATGGTGGAAAGCTAAAGAGAACAAGGAAGTGAACTGGAAACATAAGGAGAAAGGAGGAGAAAGCAGTATCTCTTGCTAAAAACTGAAGTGTAGACAAGCATTCGCACTAAATAAAACAGATACATAACTGGTGTGGCGCATTATCAAGGCTATCATACAAGTACCAACTGAAAAAATGATTTGGGTTTCCCGCATGCTCTCCACAACTCTCAGTGTAATAGCAATACAGTTATCTGCAGGATTCAGCAAGACACCAGAGCCATTAGATATTAATGTTGTAGGTCAATGCATTTTTGAATTTTAATTTAATGAAAATCAATCTTTCTCTCTCTCCAAATTCAGCTACCTGTTAAGAGTCTGTTTGAGGCCACTCGTAAGACAACCTTCTCACCTCTTACACCAAGATGCTATAGAAAACCCAACAGACAGGTAAAACTGCCGTGAGAAACTACGGAGCAGCACCAGAGGTCACCTGCTCTGTCTTCAAACTGACTGTCAGGAAAAGCTATATTAAAAACTACTGTGGTAAAGTGCTTTAAAAACAAAGAGGCAACAAAGAAACAAGCCATCCACTTCTGGTTAATACTCTACCTGCTGACGGCCTGGCGGGAGAAGTTCCAGTTTATTTTTGCTTTCATCTCCAAACTGTGTTTCATTTATATCCAAGAGGAAAATCTGCCAAAAACTGAACGCTAAGAAATGGTCTATTATCTTCATTTCCTGCAATGTTTAGAGTTGGCAATGCCACAGAAACCAGTACACTGATGTAAACTGGGTTTGTAAGAGTCTCCCTTAGCAAATGCTACACAAGCAGAGCACACTGTGATGTCACGTTGAAACTGCTGGGATATCTTGTCACATATTCAATGTTGCCACAGTGTAAGACATGGCCATGTCCTGTGTGCACACCCATTTCTGAATATACCAAACCCAAACGCTACCTGAAGTACCATCTGAAATACCAAGAAGATGTGGGGAGGGGGCAGAGGGAGCATGACATAGAATGGATGCATTAGAGACCAACAGAAATAAATGATATCTTTTAATGAGAGGTACTTGGTCATGTGCTCACATTGACATGCAATCAATATGGTCCAAACAGTCAATCTACCATAACTCAAAAGAACGAGGCAGAGGAGATTAAAGGAGAATGTGGCACTGCTAAGTAACACTTTGAAACTAGATAGTTTGAACAGGTGTCTTCATTGGGTTATCTTTTGAAAACTTTATGGAAAAAAGCAAGTTTGAAAAATTAGCTGCTTAAATTCTCTCTTTGCTTCCTGGCAGTTAAAACTGGAATGAGAATAAATACCTCCCTGCATGAGGTATGAGGAATAATTTGTTTGTGTATATAAATGGGTATTTAAGTATCAACTACTATTTTATTTTTAACACCTTATTGGGACTACTGCATTCCTACCCGAGTTCAGCTTTTGGCAAGAGATTAGGATTGAGTTAAAATGGGAACAGGTGTTTGGAAGATGATATGGCTGTAATAAAAGCGCTAACCAAGAAGATGAAGGGACAAATAATTTAAATATGGCATTTATTTGTATCCTGTGAAATAGAGAGACACCCAAAAGAAAAAGCAAAATCACAACCACTAAGAGATATTTAGGAAAATGTCTTTGCCTACTGTGACTCATTCCCAGGGGGACACAGTCTCAGCAGGGCTGTCCTTTGGTCCCAGGTCATCCTGTTCTTGTACAATCTCATGATGCCTGTTAAAGGCCAGGCATTCAATAAACAACAGTTTCACTGCTTAATGCTGGTTGGGTAATAAAATATTTTCAAAGCCTCAAAAGGATGTAGGAGTTTAAGGCCACTATCAGTGAGATTTGAGCTCCTAAAGTATATCAGGTATTTTTACAGTGTGGATTTCTGGCCTTTAAGGTCCCTACAGCCATTACTAGCTCAAACTGATATTTATTTCTAGGGATTGAGCACATTCTTTTGCCAGCTGCAGTCAGAAGAAAAGCTGAAATCATCTGTTTCAAGGCTCAAACTCATGAAAACAGATGTTTTCTTATTAAAAAGAAGAGTTACTGACCTTGAGGCTTCATCAGAAAATACAATATTCACCATTTTTAGAATATTTTTCCCTCAACAATAAGATAATTGAAGAGAAAAGCTTTCAAGTGTTTTTTGAAAGCAGACTGTGCTTGAACCCCAATCCTGCAAGCTAAACCTGTTCGCATCGAGATGTACTATTAATTTCATACAACAGTAAAAGCAAATAAAGCAATGATTTTTAAAAGCAAAGGTTTATGGGGGGGAAGGTGTTGCAAGATATATGGTGTTTATTATTACTTTGTTTATTGCCATACTCCGTGACGGTTTCTTCTAAGAGTAGGACATAATGTACAAAATAAATAAAATTTAACTATGGAGATACAGGCAAGACTCTCCGTGTGCAGCATGGGTCCTCAGCTGTGCGAACTCCCAGCATGGTTGACTCTCAAAAATTCAAAAGTTAGACTGAGAATATCATAAGAAACTAAAATGGTTGTCTAGACTATATTGAAGTCCCTTACGTCTTTCACTATGAAAAAGCTTTCCTGTGGCCTGTGGAACAACTGACTGAAGAATGCAGTAAAGTAATTTCTGCATCTAGATGTTTATTTTGCTGGTATTAAATGATTTTTGCATTTTAAGAAGGTTTAATACAATTATCTTTGACTTCAGTACGTTTAAGGTGCATCTTTTCCAGGTATTTCTTGTCAGTAGTCACCCATGAGAGAATTAGTCTATTAAATTAGCAAGACAGCAAGGAAGGTTTTCAAATGACTGATGACAGAGGATTATCTCTTTGAAAACAATACTGAAGAAAACAATTTTGACCTGAGACAAATTCACATGTCCTTTTGATTCTAACAACTTCATCAACAAGAACACGGTTATTCAGAAGCTGAACGTGGCCCTGTATCATTGGTTCTGCACACACATTTGAACAGCTCTGAGCAGCTCCGTGTAACTCAGTTGTCCAAGGGAGGCAATTATTCATGTGGTGAAGTGCTTACGGGAGTCAAATCTAGACTCATAAATGGCTTATGGATTCCTGTCCATGACAGGCATCAGACAACTCTAAATGCTTACTCTAGATAGAATTAGAAGAATACTTAGGATAGAATTGGAAAATTTTGATGAATGCATCAGTTAATGATCACTTCTGAAACCACTGGAAGAAAATGAATTGGCCTTCCAAAAGGAAGGGTTGTACAAGGAACCAAACAGATTTTAAGATGGAGCTTGACTAATTGATGATACATGACACGTTATCTGCAATAGCAGGGGACTAAATTTAATGAAACACAGGAGTTCCACGTGGTCCTAGCTACAAACCACACCAATTACTGCAAGTCTATGGGGTAAAAACTGATCACAAAAGCTAGGACAAACATCTGACAGCATAGAACCCAGAGCTAAACCGTTTCTGAAAGAGTCTTTTAATCAGATTCCCATCCCAGCCTGTCAACAGAGCAGCAACAGTGGGAAATGCAAGTTAACACTCTGCAAAAGCAGAGGTCAGATGGATCCCACTCTCTCTGGCACCCAGACAGTAACCTCCGCTGCAGGGGCAAACTGACCTTTTGAGACAATGACCTTTTACATACCCTAGCATCACCAGAAAGTTCTGAGTCTCAGAATCCTGACATCCTTCCTCTCAATAAACCACCACTATAAAAAACAGGACAAAAAAAAAATACACAGGCATTTAATAATTCAAAAACAAACCCCTCATTCCAAGCACAGCCTTTTTTTCTTGCCAAATGAAATGTCAAAGATTATACAAAGACCCTAGGAGCCTTCACTAATGTATTTCCCCAGAGAAGTATGCATCTCTTTGGTGGCAGTTTAAGCAATAAGCAAATGCTCTTGCAAACTTCCCCCCCTGCTGTGTTGGCACAGCTGCATAGTCACTGGATAATGTGGAAGGAGCAGAAGGAAGAGACAAGGTGACATGAACAAGAGGCCAGGGGAGATGGAAGGGCTACCTTAAACGAGATCAAATAGGTTGCTGCTGAATATAAAACTACCACCCTCCATACCACAGCAATGGGAGCTAATGTACAGGCCATTAAAATAGTCAAAATAAAGCTATAGGCAATGTCATGTGAATGAACACTGAATGGACATGGTATTAAAATGTCTGGAAATACACTCTGAAAGCAGCGTGTCCTGTAGACAGCTTTTCATGTCATTCAGCCTTATCCAAAGAAGTCACATAAGCAATACAGAAGGCAGCTTTCTCTATTATATCATATTCTGTTACTTTTGGAAGTTATTTTCATGTCTGATTTATTATGGAAAATATAGGTAAATGATCCCATTTGTCTTCCCTGACCTCCAAGCGACACTGCCTAGAAACCCCAGACTTTTGCTTTCTCCAAAGATCTCCGTTATTTCTTCTAAACTGTGAGGAAGAGTTCACATCCTTCAATATGTGAAATGTAAAAAAAAGAAAAGCAAACAAATAGAAAAACCTCAGGCATTTACATACAGTTAATCAAAACCACCAAACCCATATCCCAAGAAAACCCTCAGAGGGTTGGATTTATGAAGTTGAGTGCAGGTTCATCTATCCAACAGTGCACCCTCTCTTCTTCCATCACTCTTACTTATCTACTTCATTTCAAATAAGAGCGTAACAGCTCTGAAACTGAGGGCTGTGTGTCCATCATCTGCCACAGCATATACTTCCACTGTGACGGAACCAAAGGCTTCAACAAGAAAGAAATTACTGTGAGCAATAGCTGTCTCTCTTCACAGACAGTTTATGTAGCTCACAAACAAACTGCTCCTCCAGTATTCATCTTCTGCAGCCTCTCTTTCCTGTCCACTTTTGCAA
Source organism: Gymnogyps californianus (assembly GCF_018139145.2). Lineage (NCBI taxonomy): Eukaryota > Metazoa > Chordata > Aves > Accipitriformes > Cathartidae > Gymnogyps > Gymnogyps californianus. Next base: position 89,653,535 of record NC_059473.1, on the reverse strand, counting down.
TGCTTTGATTTAAATTTGAAAGTAATCTCTTTGGATCATCCACCGTGCTTTTAATTTTTCAGCCAAGTGCTATGCACAGCTTTTGTCTGTAATAGTAACAGATTGCCCAAGGACACACACAATGAGTCATGGAAAGAGTCAGGATTTCCTGGCTCTTAATCCGATGCTCAGACAAGGCTTCTCATGTTTCCAGTTTTCGGGGGCTGGCAGGTGGGGGGAAGAGAAGAGAAAGGAAGGAAAAAAAGATGGAGAGAGTCTTTTTTCGATAAGCAAAATAGACAACCAGAAAAAAACCTGCACAAGCTCTTTCCCTTCTCAATTTCAGATGACTGATGTAACAGTAATCACAAAATCTGCTGAAGAGCTTAAATCTGGGTTTAAAAAAATGTAATGGATAGAATAGAGGAAAAATATTAACGGGCAGCAGAAAGACACAAAAATTTGATGTTTCTTAAAGCAGAAACAAAATAACCAGTTTGCTCAACAAGCCTGGAAACAGAAGAGAAATGAATTTACATGCTTTCAGGGCAAGGGGATTTGGGAAGCTTGCTCCCAAACGGGAGGGTGTGTAGCAGTATTAGCATATGCCAACCCCAGAACTGTGAAAAAATCTGGGGGTTGTGAACATGCAAGTAGGTGACATGAATCAACTCTCACTTGAACACACTTCAAAACCACTGTGTTACACTAGTCTATTTAACTTAGGAAGCCAGTTCCCTCAAGACCACCTATAATTCGCAAGAGATGAGGAACATTCAAGAGACGAATATAGATCATGCAGAGGTGATGTATCAGCAGCCTGAAAATAATTAATATCCATCCTAATAATGCCACCTACTCCAAAAGACTGTGCAACAGTTTACAAGACCCATAATGTCACAAAGGAACAGGAAAATAATTTTTCATCCCCACAAAAGTAGGCCACCCATCATATTCTGAAAAGGGATCCAAGCAAAAAAACAAATGGATTTTGAGACAAGTTGTACTCATTTATCACTGCAAAGCACAGCTCACACGTGGGCTTTGGCAGCACTCTGGCTAACTGGCTGAAGTGAGACCCATTTCAAAATAAAATAGATGTTAAAACACTGGTGCCATTAAAAGACATTAACTGCAATTACACAGGGGAGACCTTATCGCGCTCTACAACTACCTGAACGGAGGTTGTAGCGAGGTGGGTGTCGGTCTCTTCTCCCAAGTAACAAGCGATAGGACGAGAGGAAATGGCCTCAAGTTGCGCCAGGGAAGGTTTAGATTGGACATTAGGAAAAACTTCTTCACCAAAAGGGTTGTCAAGCATTGGAACAGGCTGCCCAGGGAAGTGGTTGAGTCACCATCCCTGGAGGTATTTAAAAGACGTGTAGATGTGGTGCTTAGGGACATGGGTTAGTGGTGGACTTGGCAGTGCTAGGTTAATGGTTGTACTCGATGACCTTAAAGGTCTTTTCCAACCTAAATGATTCTATGATTCTATATATGCATACATGTATGGGATATTTAGGGACTGCTTGTCTCAGTGGGCTGGGATAATGAGATTATTTAGAGACTACTGCCTCAGGACACAGATAACTCAAAGTCCATGCATTTTGTTACTATCTGTATTACAGCAATAGCAAAAAGTCTTGCTGTATTCATGACAAATATTTGCACTCCCAACCTAACCCTCACCAAAGAGATCTAGAGCAACATTTAACAGGTACAGTCAACCCTACATTGTGGGATGGCTTCTTTGGGTCCCTACTCACCCTAATCAAATGATTAACTGCAATGAGAGCCATCACCATGAACAGCAAACTATTTTAGCAGAGGATGAGAACCAAGTGAGCCAGGAGGTGGTTCTTTCCAGATTCTCAATGAGACACAAACAGTAAGTAGCACAGCATTAGCCTGTACATCACCAGGGGCCCTGCTGACAAAGGACACGGAAAGACCAAGGTACTCAATGCCCTCTTTGCCTCAGTCTTTAGTGGTATGACCAGCCTGCAGGAATCCCAGGCCCCTGAGACCAGTGGGCAAGTCTGGAACAAGAAGACTCACCCTTGGTGAAGGTGGACCAGGTTACAGAACACTTAAAGTGGACATACATCTGCATCAGGAAAAGTGTTGCTAGCAGGTTGAGGGAGGTGGTCCTTCACCTCAACTCAGCACTGATAAGGTCACATCTGGAGTGCTGGGTCTAGGTCTGGGCTCCCCAGTACAAGAAAGATATGGACTTACTCAAGCAAGGTAAGGGCTAAAAAAGGGCTAACAAGGGGCCACAAAGATGACTAAGGGATTGGAGCGTCTTTCATATGAGGAGAGGCTGAGAGCTGGGACTGTTCAGCCGGGAGAAGAGAAGGTCCAGGGGGATCATATCAATGTGTATAAATACCTGATGGGAGGGAGTGAAGATGAGAGAGCCAGACTCTTCCCAGTAGTGCCCACTAACAGGACAAGAGGCAAAGAGCACAAATTAAAGAGCATGAAATTCCTTCCGAACACAAGAAAATACTTTTTTACTGTGAGGATGGTAGAACACTGGCACAGGTTGCCCAGGGAGGTTGTGGAGTCTCCATTCTCAGAGATATTTATAACCCAACTGGACACGTTCCCAGGCAACCTGCTCTAGCTGACTGTGCTTTAGCAGGGGGTTGGACTAGATTATATCAAGAGGTGACTTCTAACCTCAATGACTCTGTGACTCTGTAAATATATTTCTGTTGCACACTTTTTTTAAGTGAACAAGCTCATTTACAAAGACTGGTCATTAAGGCATCCTTCAAGATAAACCATTCCAATGTTTTGTAAAACCTCCAAACCAGTCTTTTTCCACTCTGCTCTTTTTTTGGGGGGGTTAGATGCAGTGCAAATTTCACCTTCCCTCTTCAGTTTGCTCCCTAAGCTTCCTTTTATATATTAATTTCTTTCATTCACTTGAAAGATACTTTAGTCAAACACTGGACAGAAAATACTTCTGAATTAAACATTATCTTGCAGTTTTGGTTGACTCGCCTTCTCTCCTCCTTCCCTCCTCCTTCACACCCTCTTTTCTTTATATTACAGTATAGTAGGAATCTGTCCTTCAGCTTGTAGTTCCATGCAATCCATATTATTCTCTTCAAGCTTCTTTTTTTCCTCTCTTTTTCTTCGGCTGTTTTTCAGCCATTGAATACTTTCCAGTTTCAGATGAAAATAACAATTAAGTTTTATTATTATGAGACCTTTTCTTGTACTGATAAAAATCTTATTATTCAAAACAAAGCTAGCACGATTTCTTTAACAATGAGATTTTCATGTTCATTTTTTATCTTCTTTTTAGAAAACATTAATGACCTTCAAGGAGAATCAATTTTCTGGCTTCTTTCTTTCTATTCTTTTTCTTATTTTTTTAATCCAATTTTACCATCAAGGACAAGTACATATGAACAAATTAGACACTGGAGTCATAGCTCCCTTGAGGTATCATTCTGGATTATTGAAGTATAATTATTATAGTGCATTGGTCTGCTCTAAGACTTCCAAAATACTGTTTAAAACTCCTTCCTTAGAGCAAGGCCACTAAAAAATATGCTGTTAAAACCTAATTACCTGCATTATAAAAAAAATTTAGCACTTCACAAAATTCAATGAATGAAAAACAGCATAAGTTAGTAGAAATGTAGACAGATGATAATCAAGAACATAGTTAGAAATGTGCAAGATCCAAAGTTGAGGATCATAGCATGACCTTAAGGTCTGAATGAAATAACCTGAAATTGCTAAAAATTTTATCAGCTTTATAAGATAAACATTGAGAACTAGCAAAGACTGAAACCAGGCACTTAACATTTCTGCATGAAAACCTTTCATTCAATTGTAGTGAGTTAGTGAAAAAAAGAAAACTGAAAAAATGTTTGCCTCAGACTTTAAAAACAATCATTCTCCTGGACTTCTCACACTAGAACTCGTACTGCTTGACAGACAATTTGAACAGATATTTTTTATTCACTTTGAACATTTGTCACTTTTCACTCATTTTGTATCCTGAATTTAAGCATTTTATACAAAATCCTATTGTACTGCATAGACAAACTCAAAAAAGACTAATCCCAAAAGGGATTTTGATACCCCAAACCCTTACATTCTTTAGTAAGCTAAATTAAATGAGCATGGTTGGTTGCATGTGCAAGGATTACTTTCTTAATGTGACTGATCCTACCTACCTTTAATTATTTAAAATAATTCATTTTCCTTTAGCTGACTTTTAAAAATAGGCTTTCTAGTCTTTAAATCTCAGAGATCATTCCAAATACCTCATTTTTCACATTACATACATTTTATGCACAGTCATAGATACATGTCCACTGTGTATTACACAAAGTCCAAGTAAAGAATTAAAAAGCTTTGCACTTTTCCCTTTGTTTTATTTCTCTGGCTGATCTTCTCTTCCCAACTATAAAACACAAACAAAGCCTGTTTAAAAAACAGACAGACTGAAAGACAGAAGGAAAGAAAAGCACAGATCTTGAACACCAGGAGTAAAATTAAATTAGTTAACTGCTAGAAGCATGAAGCATTAATGAAATAGAACTAGAGAATTTTCCCCTTATGAGGAACATTTATTCAGTGTTAATTAAATTCTTTTATTCAAAATCTATACTTACCCAAGCGTAAAAATATTACATCATATCAATAACTGCGGAGTGTAAGCAAGTACTACACTATAAGCATCTTTTTCCCCATCTAGTGGAGTGAAGCCTTTAAATCATTTATACTGTTTGAAGTCTTCAAAGAAATGACAAAAAACCCCAGAAAACCCTCTGCATGAACCAGCAGCCATGGTTATTAATTCACTTGTCTAACAAATAGCTATCAGAGACTAGCTCCAAGCATTTGCTTGCAAAGTTCACATGCAATAGTGTTAATGAGGAACTTTCAGAGAGTCTGCCATAATTATTTCTCTACAATATATCCAGCTGGCTGGTTTATTCATTTGCAGTCTGGTTCTGCACCACTGAAGCCAAAGAGAGTTTTGACATTAACTTCAATACGTTCAGGTCCTTGCCTACAATGTTGAACTATTATCACAAATGCTTCAGGTGCATTTCTATAATATGACACAAACTAATTAAAGCAAAGCTGCAACTACTAAGGGACCATCTGTAGCATTTTTAAGCTTACAAGATGAGAAACAGCCTCCCAAATCTTCAGGTGGACACCCTAAATAGATTGCCTGATTTTCAAAATCACTCAGTATTTGTTCATTTGAATGAGAACTCTAGGTAATCCAAAGTACCAGCAATTTTTATTGGAATGGCAAAAAATGGACTGGCAAGTCACTTTTACATAAACAGAGTAGCATGTGAGACTAAGATAATGCCTTTACATGAAATTCTTATTCCTGCGGCTTGCATCTTCTTCAAGATGATTACCTTGTTGTAAAAAAACATTATGGATTGTTTTGAGAATTATTTTGGAAGATTTAATCGGGCACTCAGCTGTTTTGTAAATTATCTGAATGTAGGTTGGGAAAGGAGTATAATCCAACAGCGACATTTTCAGGCGTTAGCATTTGCACTTTAATAAGTATCAGTACTTTAACCAGTATCAGTACTGCTGTAAAAAAGCCACACTTGACTTCTGCATTGTTTTGTATTAGGAATGCATGCTTTGCCTTGACAGGAAAGGCTGATATAAAATGATTAGCTAATAAGTGTCACCAGGGTTTTCTTCAGCTTCTGAGCTACACTTAAAAATATGTAAACAGTGTCTCACTTCTGACAGTTCATTTTAACTAAATCACAGGAGCATGGTAATTTCCAGGTGGAATTGGAGCTCGCTTCATCTAAATCTGGTGTTGTGGATACAACTTTGTTGAATGCTAGAGTCCTCAGAAGATGGTCCAAAACCCATGCAAATGGGAGAATGGTCTTCTCCCAAGCTCCTCATGCAGGAGTGGCTTAAAAAAAGGTAGAACAAGATTCAGTAGCTCTTTCAAAATCGATGTTAGCATTAAGCCAGATAGCTCACAATTTTTTAATTACATACATCAAAATCCCATTTCATTTCAAATCTTGTCAAATTTTGGCCTCACCAGTATCCTGGCTCCTCCTAGGAGAGTTCAGAGCAGCAGTACACTGCTGGAGCAGTGGAGTACTTCTCAAATTCCAGTTCTCCAATAGCATAAGCACTTGAGCAGAGAAAACTTTATCTGAAATTCGTATTTACTTATACGGTTAAATTTCAATCCCTGAGAATTTATTAGCCATGTGGGATGTCACATGGATTTAATTTTATTTGCTGTTGAATTTTTTCTCAAAGAATTCTAGGTCAAACATTTCAAACTGAAAAAAATTCTTAACCTTGTTCACTGGTACCAGGATTAAGTCCAGATTTTAGAAAATAAAGAGTAGAAGAGGTGACTAAAAGCTTACGGAACAGAATACAGTAAGTTTTACAGACAGTATTTTGTCACATTCTAAGTATCACCTTAAAATAGAAAAAGCAGTCACTTAATGGAATATATCCCCAGGATAACCATGCAGAATAGACATTTCTGATTAATTTAACTAGTCACTAGCTACTGCTCTATAAAAATACAGCTGAAAATGCATTTCCTTTCTGTGGAAGCAGAGAATGCAACCTGAAATAGGAAGGTTTCTGTATGTTCAGCAGACTTTTTTTTTTTTAATAAGAAGTAAAGTTGATTCTACTTTGTTACAAAGAAGGATATAAAGCCGTGTTGTTCCCCTCCCAACCTCAGTTTTTCTGCCTTACCTGAAAAGAGGCAAATACAATTAGATAACTGTAACTACTAAAAGTTAGTTTCTAACCAGTGAAAAGGTGTAAGAGAATTACAGGGCTGTCTGCTCATAAATGGTATGGAAACAAAGTAAATTGGTATGTAATAGAAATGAGAAAGTAACATGGAAACTCATCTGTGCAGAAAGCTCGAAGTGGTCAACAAAGAAGAAAACAAGGCAGTCCTAGAATTTAATTTCTGAAAAGCTGGCAGATGATGAATGGAATAGACTTTGTACGAAAACATGAAATAAAGAGTAAGCAGCAGGCTCTCTGGCGAGTTAAAAAAGAAATGTGTTAGCTAGTCACCCCCCATTACACAATGATAGCCATTTTTTTTGATTCGGTGGGACATCTACATATGAAAATAGAAAATGTGTCAAAGACTGGAGTATCAACAGCAATAAAAACTTCTATCTAAAACTCAATTATGCAGGCAAATAGTTATTGATAAGAACCAGAACTAGGGTCAGTGGTACTAGTCACAGAAAGTGAGAACATCTGAACAGTACAATGTTCAGTCATTTTCAGGATCATATTTAGGAATGCCAGGCATTCTGGAAGAACTTGGAAGTGGACAGAGCAGCCAAAATAGTCAGTAATATTAAAATAACATCTTCATTTGTACAAGTTTGCAGGCAAGATCCTTTTTCATGTAGCCAAGGTGCTTAATACTAATTTTTTCTTCTATTTTCCTTATAAAATTCAAGCTCACTAAAAGCAACAGAAGTAATGTAGCTCCCTGATCTATTTCATCAAATCACAATGCCACAGCTCACAAAAATAATGAAGAATGGGAACCAGCATTTTAAAATAGTCTCTTTCTCTATAGACTAAGCTTTTATAGTTTACGTTAGTGATATGGGGATAATATTTTTATGGTTTTTTTCCATAAGGCAGAATCACTTCCTATTTTACTTGTCAAGCTGCCGGGAGACAGATAAAGAAACATTAACCAGAATGCCTGGCGAAAGTCCAAACAGCAATAACATTCTGCCCACCCAGCACTCCCTGTGATCTCACTCAGCTACGGCATCTTCAGATTCCTGCAAGTTTTTCTGCATATTGTTAAATGGTTGCCAGGTTTCACCTCAAGGCATAACAGCTTTCTGCTGAAGGCTAAATGGTCTCCTTATTTCAGTAGGTTGTGTTAATGCCTACATGCCCTTTTGCCCTTCTCTTTCTTCTTCCTGTAGGAGTATTCCAAATCTTATTTTAGGAGCGCTATAAAATGAATATGCTGAGATACCTCCTCACACACCCATGTGTAGAACATCTTCCTTTAATTCAAAAGTAGTGAAGCTATAGTACAAACAAATATTCGCACAACTGATCTTTTTTACTGGTCAAAGCAGCAAGCAACTTAGAGACGAAGGAAACAATCCTGCCCTCTTTATGGTCAGTCAGAACTGTGCTGGTATATGTCAATGGGAACAGCAACAGCCTACTGAAAGAGTAGCTGGTCCACCTTATCTCTTACACTTCCCCTCAGGTCTTTACCTCCCTCTGGACAGACAGTGATCTGACCTGTTTCCCCAGGTCATGTTTCTGCCCATTCTAGCTTTCCTAAAATCCAAATCTAAAGTTTTCTTCCTTAACAAGCAAGAGCTTTCAAGCACTACCATTTGTCATCAGCCACCACCCCCAGATCAAAGACCTATGATTTAAGCACAGAGATTTAGAGCACACTGCTCGCTTTACTGACGTCGCAACAGAATGATGGACTTCTACTTCTGAGGGAAGGCAAACTGTATGTTTCTCACTGGAAGCATTACTGACTTCTTCACCAAAAGATCCATTCCAGACTCATTTTCAACTGACAATAAAAAAAGGAGAACTTAACAACCCTCTTCCTTTTCCTCCACCATGCACTTTATCATAGTCAAGTCATCGATTCAATTATTATGCTCTGGCTTTGCAGACTTCTGTATATTTGTCCATTTGTCTCCTTGAAGACATCATTACCGTTTCCAACTCTTTACCACATAACACTCTTGAGCTGCTCTGAGTGCCTTGGCAAGCTGCCCAGTCTGCTAATACAATGCTAGAATTTAGTGACATCCTGCTTCGGATCCCTCAAAATTTTGTAATCTGTGATAACATCATACCTATTCCAGCCTACAGCTGAAATCCAATAGCATTGAATCCATCTATTTTTAAAGCCCCTGTAAACCTACTAAGAAGCACCCTTATAAATACATCTTTTTTCTGCAGACCTTTCTGGACTTCATAAGTAGCTTCAAAGCTTCCATCCAGACTCTTAATGGAGATGAACAGCGTCATAGCTTTCCATAACAACACCCATTCACAAAGCACACAGCATAACAACATGAAACTTTAAGGAAAAATTTCCATTATAAAAATGGAAATTTATAAAAATTCCCATATTCCAAAAATTCCAATCATTGCTATCCAATGACTCAGTATTATTTTCAAAGCTATCTAGCTCTATGCAGCTGATAACCAGATTTCTGTACCTTATTGGCTAGGAGTTTGAAACTTACTCCTCACATAAGTCAACCTATTCATTATGACCTGGATAGATCTAAAACTAACTTAGAGAAACCAAGGTTTTGGAGGGAAGCAGCCCTAAAGAGAAAAATTACCTACAAACCATGTTGAACATGTACAGCATTATTTGGTCGTGCATAGGGCTAAATATTTCTTTTGAGCAGAGCCTGTTTCTAAGTCACAAAGGCAACAGCCTCAGTTAATAAACAGAAATGGATGTTCTAAAAGTGTATCAGGCCTCCCCTAAGACTCTTCTTTATGTATATATTCAGGTACATAAAGCATGGGTATTTGTCTGGTCTCTTTCCATAACACACTCACAGTGTGGTGCCTGTTGATAAAGAACAGGAGTTCGGTGCCTGTTGATAAAGAACACAAACTCTCAGTTTGTATTTTATAGCACATTACAGACACAAGTAATGGATAATTAGAATGGAACAGTATGGTGGGTTGACCCTGGCTGGACACCAGGTGCCCACCAAAGCCGCTCTATCACTCCCCTCCTCAACTGGACAGGGGAGAGAAAATAGAACAAAAGGCTCGTGGGTCAAGATAAGGACAGGGAGATCACTCAGCAATTACCATCACGGGCAAAACAGACTCGACTTGGGGAAATTGGTTGAATTTATTACCGATCAAATCAGAGTAGGGTAATGAGAAATAGAAACTAAATCTTAAAAACACCTTCCCCCCACCCCTCCCTTCTTCCTGGGCTTAACTTTACTCCTGATTCCTCTACCTCCTCCCCCCCGGCGCAGGGGGACAGGGAATGGGGGTTGCGGTCAGTTCATCACACGTTGTCTCTGCTGCTCCTTCCTCCTCCGGGGGAGGACTCCTCACACTCTTCCCCTGCTCCAGCATGGGGTCCCTCCCACGGAAGACAGTCCTCCACGAACTTCTCCAACGTGAGTCATTCCCACGGGCTGCAGTTCTTCACAAACTGCTCTAGCGTGAGTCCCTTCCACGGGGTGCAGTCCTTCAGGAACAGACAGCTCCAGTGTGGGTCCCCAATGGGGTCACAAGTCCTGCCAGCAAACCTGCTCCAGCGTGGGCTTCTCTCTCCACGGGTCCACAGGTCCTGCCAGGAGCCTGCTCCAGCACAGGCTTCCCATGGGGTCACAGCCTCCTTCGGGCACATCTGCCTGCTCCGGCGTGGGGTCCTCCACGGGCTGCAGGTGGGTATCTGCTCCACCGTGGACCTCCATGGGCTGCAGGGGGACAGCCTGCCTCACCATGGTCTTCCCCACGGGCTGCAAGGGAATCTCTGCTCTGGCATCAGGAGCACCTCCTCCCCCTCCTTCTTCACTGACCTTGGTGTCTGCAGAGTTGTTTCTCTCACATCTTCTCACTCCTCTCTCTGGCTGCAATTGCTACTGCCCTGTAGCTTTTTTTTCCCTTTCTTAAATGTGTCATCCCAGAGGCGCTATCACTGTCGCTGATGGGCTCAGCCTTGGCCAGCAGCGGGTCTGACTTGGAGCTGGGTGGCATTGACTTTATCAGACATAGGGGAAGCTTCTAGCAGCTTCTCACAGAAGCCACCCCTGTAGCCCCCCCCACTACCAAAACCTTGCCACACAAACCCAATACAAACAGATACACTTTTAGATTTCAAAATTACTTGGGAAAAGCAGAACGTTCACAATAGAAACAAACATAAAATAAAATGAGTGGTATCAATCAGGCATTTTCATTCCTAATTAGTTGCCTTCACCCCTTTCAAGTGGTTGATAACGTGGGCTACACCAGACTATCTAAACTAGGTTTCTGCAATCAATTGTACATTCATGTCTAAACGGTAAATGACTGTATTGGGTTTGCATGGCCAGCTTTTGGTAGCAGGCGGGGGGGGGGGGGGCTACAGGAGTTGCTTCTGTGAGAAGCTGCTAGAAGCTTCCCCTATGTCCGATAGAGCCAATGCCAGCCGGCTCCCAGACAGACCCGCCACTGGCCAAGGCTGAGCCCATCAGCGACAGTGATAGCGCCTCTGTCACGACACATTTAAGAAAGGGAAAAAAAAGTTACAGGGCAGTAGCAATTGCAGCCAGAGAGAGGAGTGAGAAGATGTGAGAGAAACAACTCTGCAGACACCAAGGTCAGTGAAGAAGGAGGGGGAGGAGGTGCTCCTGATGCCAGAGCAGAGATTCCCCTGCAGCCCGTGGTGAAGACCATGGTGAGGCAGGCTGTCCCCCTGCAGCCCATGGAGGTCCACGGTGGAGCAGATATCCACCTGCAGCCCGTGGAGGACCCCATGCCAGAGCAGGTGGACACCCAAAGGAGGCTGTGACCCTGTGGGAAGCCCACGCTGGAGCAGGTTTGCTGGCAGGACTTGTGACCCCATTGGGGACCCACGCTGGAGCAGTCTGTTCCTGAAGGACTGCACCCCGTGGAAGGGACTCACGCTGGAACAGTTTGTGAAGAACTGTAGCCCATGGGAAGGACTCACGTTGGAGAAGTTCGTGGAGGACTGTCTTCCGTGGGAGGGACCCCATGCTGGAGCAGGGGAAGAGTGTGAGGAGTCCTCCCCCGGAGGAGGAAGGAGCGGCAGAAACAACTTGTGATGAACTGACCGCAACCCCCATTCCCTGTCCCCCTGCGCCGCTGGAGGGGAGGAGGTAAAGAAATCGGGACTGAAGTTGAGCCTGGGAAGAAGGAAGGGGTGGGGGGAAGGTGTTTTTAAGATTTAGTTTCTATTTCTCATTACCCTACTCTGATTTGATCGGTAATAAATTCAACCAATTTCCCCAAGTCGAGTCTGTTTTGCCCATGACGGTAATTGCTGAGTGATCTCCCTGTCCTTATCTTGACCCACGAGCCTTTCGTTATATTTTCTCTCCCCTGTCCAGTTGAGGAGGGGAGTGATAGAGCGGCTTTGGTGGGCACCTGGTGTCCAGCCAGGGTCAACCCACCACAATGACATATTTGAGCATGTTTTCTAAGAAAACTGGTTTGAAATGTATTATCAGATGCTGATGTTACAGGTGGCTGTTGCCAGACTCTAGGCAGAGGGAATTGCACGCAGATGAGTTGGTTCCTCTGGCAGATCTTCCCTCTCAAGCAGCAGGGGACTATATTTCCAGAGGAGGCACTTGCCTGTGTGCTGCATGTAGCTGCTTCTCACTGGAAGCTCATGGGTTTTTTGTAATTAAATCTACTTCTGTTTAGGATATGCCCAGGTTCACTCTCTGATTTCTTCTCTATTGGAGAACTGTCTTGGAAGAAAAGAAGCATTAGGTCTTCTGAGAAACTGATGACAAATTTTGAATCTCAGTTTAGGACCACTGCTGTCAAAATCCTGACTCTCCGTCACTGAGCACTGAAGTAATCATAAAATTTTGTGCTTCCACAAGTAAGCTCAGCCTGCATTTTTCCCATTCATAGCTTCAGTTCAGGTTTACATGTGATTGATTTTGTTCTGTTTCAGGCCAATATAAATGGGCATCTCCTTTCCATTAGAGGAAATGTAGCCATGCCACATATTAGATAAGTGAGATAATACCTTCCCATCAGCATTTCTGAAGCAGCACCAGATATCACAAAACCATGGCCTAGAAATGAGAGCCTGTGCTGCAGATATGGATGAGTCATATATGGGACACATAAGGAGGTATAGGACATTGCTGAATATGCTCCTGCATATGCAGAGCCAAACAGTTCTCAGCTAGGAGACATTATGTTTTAATAAAGTTTATGCAGAATCAGTAGTATGAAACATTTTTGGTATAGTTTCAACAAAGACTTCAAAATACTAATTATAGTTCAATAAAAAAATTGTTCCATTTCAGCTTGAGGCCCCAAGAGCTAACGTTAAAAGAAGTGGATAGTCTCACTGTTCAAGAAATACAACTGAACACTCTGGAGATACTTTTAAAAGATAGCTTACAGTGAACACCAAGTAAGACAACCTGAGTGCCATAATAAAAATCAACTTAATATAGGACAATTAAGTAGCAGACCAGAAAAACAAGACAATAATCTCTTAACTGAATTTAGAAATCTCTATCATTCTGCAAAGTAGTATTTAGATTTGTCTTTGAAACACTAACTCTCTTAATATCACTTCCTCTTGTCAGCATTTGTTCAATATCATTTTATAATTTTTTTCCAATTATTCTGCAGTGTTTCAACAGAGTTATTATGGCTTTAGTAAATGCAGACAAACACAAACAAAACCCCAAAATATACCCACGTTATAACTTCTTTTATTTTGAAGTCAATGAAATATTTGTATGTATATTTTACAAAACTACATCTGCTTTCCTGTATAAGGCTTGGGTACTTATTTCCTATTTAAAATAAATCGTTTGAAATCAAACTTAAAAACTTCCACATAATCATCACAATAAAACAGAAAATTAATCCATCCTATGTCATCGTGGCAACCTATCCGCGTTAGTCAAAACTAGAAAAAGCACATAGCAGGCACTTTTATACTAATCTGCAAAAATCAAAACACCATTAGTTTGGGGGAAACAGGAGCAGCCAAAAGAGGCTGACACTAACTACACTTGTTTTCCTCACTGTAGTTTAGATTTTGTAAAACCAGTCAGTTAAGGGAAACAAAAATGACTATATTGCAACAGAGACTGCAATGTATTTGCAGTGGCTTCTCCATATTACTGTCAATGTTCATTCAGAAGTTTCAGAGACTTAAGCAGTCCACAAGCTTCAGAGAAAGACTAAAAAAAACCCTTAATTGTAAAAAAAAAATCCTACGGTGTTTAGGAACGCCTCCATTGTCTGCAAATTATTACAGGATATACATGTTCAAATCGATAATTCATTTTGTGGGAGATCCTCAGTAAGCAAGTAATACAGAGTGTAATTTAAAAGAAAAGTTTAAAAATATAATAAGCTATTTTACTGCATAAATTGACTTATTTATTTTTCCTTTCTGGGATAGTTTAATAAAAGACACAATATTTTGAAAGCCATTCCTTCCCTCTTGATATTTTCATTTCTTATATCACTATTTCCCAAATCATTTTGAACCAGAGCAGCTCCTTGTCCTGTCTTTGCTGCTCTTTGACAGTGTTCCAAAGGAGTGGAGTCCAACTTAAAAGACTCTGTGCAACTTCTCCAGCTCCAAATGCCCAGAATGGAACAAAAGGAGGAGCTGAGCTGAGCAGATTTTTCTAAATTTTACTTCGCTGTTTGCTTCAAAAAGGATTGTCAGAAAACACAGGTGCATCTGCAAGTGCCCTCTATCTTCAGCTAGCTTCTTTTTGCGATAAACAAGTTTGAAGTGCTTTATATATATACATATACACACACACAAAATATAAAAGTATCAATATTAAAAAACACTAAGTATCAAGGCACACTTTAGTTCAGACCATGTGTAGACCTGAGAGACAGCAGTAATTTTGTATTTTGCCTTCCATGAGTCTTTTGAGTACTTTTGATACTCATATATTAGAGCCATTAAACTATAATGAATACTTTATTTATTCATTCTTATGTTTTCTGAGCAACTTGCGACTTTGTATCTCTAAGCCTGTCACTTTTAGGAAGTTTTCTGCACTTTATTTAAAGACTTCAAATGATAGAGAACTTGATAGGCTGCTCTATGAGAAACTTTTTTTTCCTTTTTTTGGAAGCAAAATAACTGCAAATGAGTTTTTCCTTCAGAGACACCTCTAGGAATGCTTACTGCAACAACAGAATGAACACTTCTTGTTTTTTCTTAAACACTGGCTCTACTTCTCTTAACCAAAGCAGACAGTGTGCTGATAAGCTACCAGTGGCATTGGGTGCAGCACCGAAGAATATCAAGGGCTACTTCAAATAAAATTTTGAAACGGCTCCACAGTTCTTAATCACAATCTTCTTTCAATTTCATGCAACTGTAAAAGTAAAAATAAAACCGTTATCTATTTAACTCTGAGAACTCTTGTTACAGTCTGTGGCCTTATGAATAGTGCCTTGATACGGGAAGTAGAATGCCTGGTTTCCCACAATAACAGCAGTGAGAGAGAATGTGCTGAACAGCCCCATATATCATCATAAGAATTCAATATCCAGGACATTTTCTGTTCACTGTGCTTGAATTCAGAGAAAGACGAGATAAGGTTAGCAAAACACAGCAGAGATTACTTGTCACTTTAAAACATCTCCCTGTGTTAACTGTTTTGTGTTGTAGGCTCTAAAGTACCAACACATCCTCCCAGACCGCGCTGAGGAGTAGCAGCTGAACAGTTCAGTGATAAAGTACACAATAACTCAAGTGGGTACTAGCTACAAGTGCTTGCAAGTATTAAGAATAATACACAAAGTCAAGCCCAACCGTTCCTAAAGCAAAGGGCTGACAGCTCAGGTGGGTGGAGAGCCAGATAGATCAAGAGTGTAATAAGCTAACACAGCTTTCCATACAGTGTAACAGACCTGAAGAGAGAGCGGCAAAACAATGCTCAGAGCAAAAGCAAGCTAAAAAATACTTTAATCTTACATAGTAGCGAACTCCTCTCTCCCTTCTTAGTGCTTTCTGCATTGCTCCAGAATAAATATCAAGTGCCTCAGTCAATCCTATTCCCTTGATCTGAGACATCCTTAGTATGGCTGAGGGATTACAAACATGGGAAGGTGCAAGTCAGGGCTGCAAATCCATGTTCTCCAGTAAACCCAGGGGCAGCCATCAACCAGCAAGAATTGGTCTACCCACTTTAGTCCCTCAGAGTTTCCAGGCTCAAGCTTCCTAAGATTTAACTCTCTACAGTCCACCAGAACAACATCAATGGCACAGGTAAAATGAGAGATGAGCCAAAGACAATCTAGTACCTAGGATCAACCACCTGGGAAGCTTAAAAGCTGGCTGCAGTGAGCATCTTAAACTCAGCAGAGAGCTATGTAACATAGTCTGCTGCTGCTCCTTTCTTCCAGGCTCCTCCAGTGACATAAATCGCACTGAAAGATCTTCACAGGGTCAAAATGGAATTGAAAAGTGATTTCAAATATTATGTTACTAAGCAGTAGCACACCATTGGAAAATAAAATGTAATTTATGTCTCAGTACAGATACAGAGTCTGCTAAGCTAGGACCAGAGAGCACTTCTAGAGCACAAAGCAGAACAGAGTTTATTAGAGAGATGATTAGCAACTAAGCACATTTCCTTTGTGTGCTTTTTACAACCTAAACATCATCCAATGCATATGTATACCAACTAAAATTTTGGCTTGTCAACACTGCAATATTGTAATGTAATACGGAGAGAGGGTAAATACAGTCTCAAACAACACAGGGGTGTGGGTGAGATCATTTTTGCCTACCTAATTAAAAACAATTGGATTTTTTAAAGCTATACTGGCATGATATCAGGAGTTAAACTGTAACTTTCAGATCACTACTTATACAGCTGCCTGTTACATGCATCTTCAAATACTGTATCAAAACATAAAGAAAAGTGCCAGTGGAAACCAGTGGTCCATTTAGCTCCACACCATGTGTCCAACAGTGGGAACACTTACGAAAGGAGAAAACTGACACTTCCTGGGGTTTTTTCCCTTCTAACTCCCCCAGCATTCAGATGCCAGCGTTCAGCTGCAAGAGCATGGCCTCCTGTTGAACAAGACTGCCACATGTGGATAACAGGAAACTCTGCGATTGTTTTCAGTTCAAATACAAGGATTATTGTAATATAGAATTAAAATGTTTTATTTTTTTTCTAGACTACTGCCAGGTCTAGGTCTACCACAAAATAAAACAAAACCAGTTTTTGTCATTTTGCCATTACTCCATTAAGACACGTGAAATACCAGTTTTCAATTAGTGCCCTTTTATTATACCCTGTTTGACTCACAATCTTCACTATTTTGGATGCAGAGGGATCTTATGCTCAGGCAACAGCACAATTTAATATAATTATGGAAGCTCTCTGCAGGTCTTGCCAACTTTTTCCAAGAAAAATACAGAAAAACTAGGACATGTAATTCTAATATTTGCTGTACAGAAAGTGAACATGAGTATAAAGAAGCAAGCCAAAAAAAAACCTGATAAGGCTGACAGCCCGTTGTAAAGCATCAGTGAAAAGCTTGGGCAAACTTTGTTTCTGCTTCATGGATTCACAGACTGAGATCTAAACAAGGTTCGCAAGGATAAAAATAAATAAAACAATATTTTCCTGGACAGTGTTTGCCCTCCAGGACAAACACTTGGTGATATTGACTGTCTGGCAAGGACAGTGAAAGTTGGACCCAGAAGTTTATCAAAATAGCCATTTTCCTTTCTTCCCACTTGGAAAAATATAACACTACCTTAGCAGAGCGGGTTTCAGAACTTGGGCTTTTCAAAAACTATGAA
Organism: Gymnogyps californianus; assembly: GCF_018139145.2. Taxonomy (NCBI): domain Eukaryota; kingdom Metazoa; phylum Chordata; class Aves; order Accipitriformes; family Cathartidae; genus Gymnogyps; species Gymnogyps californianus. Next base: position 89,635,972 of record NC_059473.1, on the reverse strand, counting down.
TTTTTGCCTTTTGTGTTGCTATGAAAGCACAGACACTGGGAATCAGCTCAAAATATAGCACCTTCAGCCTGAAATCATGTTTGCAACCAGGACTGGACATTGTCACATCACCTACTTCGGCACACAGGCGGGCAAACTAAGATCTGCGCAGGCCAGTGCTGGAAGACGCCATCCCCCACAGTACTTCAGTTCAGCAAAGCACTGCGATGTTTGCTTTCAGCGGCTCCACCAAATTTTAGGTTTGAAAGGCCATGGTCAGAGGGTCTCCAGGGGATGCATGGGGCCTTCCCGCCCCACGGCTGACATAACCCTACCCCTGACTCGCTTCCAGGCTGTGCATGGAGGGCTTCCAGGGTGACGGTTCATTTCCAGAGACAGCCTCACGAAGCTAAAATGACCCAGGAGCAATCTAGTACAATCATGGAGAGTCTGACAAGGAAAAAGAGAAGCCTGGTGTTTTGTGTAGTCTGAGGTAAAAACCCTTCCTGAGTTTACCGATTCATATCTGCACCAGTTGACAGTCATTTATCACTTCCTATCTCTACTCGGATATACAAATCAAATGAAATCCTAAATGCACAACCTGGGACTGAGTACGCACAGAAACAAGACAGGCCATACAGCCTCAGCATACAAGAAGAGACTCCTATTCAACTTATCATGGGTAAAGCAGAGAAGACTTTACCACAGATTACTGACAATGTAATGGACAAGGAATACATCCTCCTGGATTAGACAACCAAAATGTTCACTTCTTAATAGGAAATATGGACTATTCAACTGCATGGATAACTAGTACTGGCCAATCCTTGAACCTTGTAATTTTTGCCATCTCACTCTGCCGGCATCCAGGAGATTCTTCAATTTTATGGCCTCCAAATGTACAACCCAGTAACAATTCTGACCTTGGGTATTAAAATATCGTGTTGAAACAATCAATGGCCGCTGCCATACCCGAGAGTTCACCGTACACAGATCCCCTGTTTCCAAGCTCACAAGATGCAAAGGGAGCAGACAATGCAGTTGCATACTTATTTCCTAACATCTAGAGGTGTTTTCAGCAGTTGTACATCAGTGTAACTCTATTAAAATAAATTACTTGATTTTTGTTTATGACCATGATCTTTCTGGCTCCAAAATTCTACAATAAGATTATTTTTCAGTAAACATAACTCAGGAACACTAATTAAATGTGCCTTAACTACAAACTGGGAGTATGGACAAATAGAAACTACCAGATTTCATGCTATAAACTGTTTAGGATGCTCAGTCTGACTAAGATGATGATTCCTCTGTAGGTCTCAAAACAAACACAGATTCAGGTATGCTTACTGCTCAACAGCTGGTTACTTTAGATTTGCATCAATACACAACTGATGGACTATGTAACTACAACGGAAGACAGAAGCATCATAAAAAGGTTGAGTTGACACGTCGTATCATCATGAATTGAGATGTCTGTGTATTTCATTTGTAAAAATCGTACATCTTCAGACACATGATAAATACAAATCACAATTTAACGTGCCTGCAACAATGTTTTCTTAGGAAAATTTCTATGGCTGCTGAGAACTTCAGCAGTAACATACAGAAGAACACTGTAAAAAACTGTGAATGCTTCACTCCTAATTTTACAGGTTTTCACCTTTCACTTTTTTTTTTTTTAAGCCGAGAAGACTTTATATAATGATTCTAGCTACTCAAGCCTAAGTTTGATGAAAATTCTTTAAACATCTAATTTAATTTAAACAGTGATTCACTGTTTAAAAATCCAATGACATTTCCTGCCTTGGTCTACACAATACAATTGAAAGAAACTGAGCACTACAAGAAGTTCTCTATTGCTATATTTAATATAATGGAGAGTCATGCAACTACAGAAGATAAACCTTTACTCTGAAAGGGTTTATGGGCCCCAGGGATCTCTCTTTTTCCTGGAAGTAACACCTTTATACTGAAATAGCAGCTGTTCCTTACCTGAAAAGAGTTCATGCATCGAAGTGAAGGTGGCAGAGAGGTGGTACTCAAACCCAGTATCAGCAGTAATTCCAAACATGTTTCTGATGGAAACTTTAAAGGATGAACGCCAATATCATTTTCCCATGCATCAGCAAGGCTATAAAGTTAAAAAAAAAAACAAAACTTTTTCATTCTCTTAAAATATATCTAACCCCCAAGTTTCAAATAAATATTAGAATGTGTCATAGTATTGTGACAAAAGATTCTCTTCACATTTTCCATGTAAAAGTCACAGATAAGTGTGTTTTACCAGAAATACAAGGTGCATTTAGAGTACCTTATCCATACCACCAATCTTACAAAAAGATACATAATGTGAAAGGAAAACCTAGCATACATTAGAGCAATCTGCTCATGTTTCTAATTCAAAGTTTGATTACTTCTGAACTAAATTTCATCTGCCACTGGCAATTTCACATCATATAGTTCTTTTACGTATAGAGTATTCTACAAAGAACATAATGCCTCCACTTTTTATTTTGTTTCTAGAAAGAAAAATGTCCCTTCACTTCTGAAAAGATAGGAGGTCAGGTGTGATTTTCAAAATTGATGTTTATGATGCTCTCACTGGAACCTTACTAACAAACAGTCTATACCAAGCAAAAACTCAATCCCAGTTCATTTTATACAGCTTTCTGCTTTAGATGTATTAAAAGAATTAAGATTTCTAGAGCTAGTCATAAAAACAACATTCTGAAAGCACATTTCTATAAACTGTTCCCGCTACCACATGCTGAAGAACAAGATTAGTTCAACAAGATTAACTCAAAACACAAGAACATTCCACTTCCTATTGTTCAGGCTTGTTTCCTCCTTAATGCACAAACTGTCAGACTGACCAGTGATCCAGTTAGTTTAATAATTTTATCTGAGCAGCTAGTATCAGATACTCCAGAGCAAGACGGACACCAATTATTGTCAGCAGATCTGAGAGCATCACTTTGGAGGACAATGCTTGCTACCCTGCCATGTCGAAGACTTCACGATTTCAATAAATAATTTTAGCATCAGCTTTCACTTTTAAATTCCTCCAGCTCTTCTGGAAATATATTACTCTGACTGAACCGCTGCTTGTGAACATATCAGCTTGTTTTACTGTCCTATCTATAAATAGCTGCATTTTTTTAAGCACCTAAAAGAGTAGGCATCACCCCAACATTCAGCATGGTGAAAACTGAGCAAATACTCTCTTCACAATATCTGTGTCCTTCTGGATGGTTCTCATTCTCTCAAGTCTCCCAAACCCACCGATTCTCTGTAAAGTCCTGCTTCTTAGATATAGGCTTGCATATACACTTTTTGTACATATGCTTCCATTATTAACTCTTCCTAGCACCTTCTCAGCTCTTCTAGAAGATGTTCTACTTAGCATAATTTACACATCTTTCTTCAAAGAGTGGGTGTATTTTCACTTTCTTACCTCCAGTTGTCTCAAACTGGCCTCTTGAATTTTAACTGTTTGTTTTTTTCTTTCCTAATCCTTACATTTTTTCCTCCTTCCTCATTTATCTATGGGTATGTAAGAATCCACTTCTGCTTCAATACATAGAAGAAAGACCCATAATGCACACAAGGTCAGAGGGGCTTCCATCTCCCTAAAAAAAGAAGTGCTTTCTCTCACTTTTTTTTTTTTAAATTCACAATAAAAGCCAAAGAGAATTATATCACTTCTAAATTACCAAATGTACCATGTCTTTTCTCAACCCTCACCAAAGAGAGTGGGTCACTTTGACGTAAGGAGGTCTAAACTGTACATGGTAAGGAGAAGGAGGAAAGCAGTCTGGGCTAGGCACCCTCTGGCACTTCTAATGGCAGTGCATCACTTAAGGTCTCCACACGTGGCTGAGGTCATACCAAAGGACAGAGGCCAGAACCTATGGCACATTAACAGCCTTCATAATATGTAGTATGTCACTGGACACTTACACTGTACCATATGGATCTGGAAAAGCTGTTTAAAGCTACCACAGAAAAACTTGTTTGTGAGGACAGGAAGGTGAGCAGTTTAGAAGATGCCCTGGAATATTTTCACTACTGAAAGGTACCAGGCTCCAGTTAAGTCCCAGATACTTCGTCTGTATTGAAAGGAAGCAGGATTCTTTTTAAAAGACTATGCAAGTGGTCAAGCCCAGGAGACACAGCCCTGACTGGTCCAGAGATTCTGTAAATGCTCCAGGAGGAACATCTAGCTCTAGATGATGAGCACTGAGCAGCCAGTAACCAAGGAGTCTTGTTAATTGTAATCTGGAATTGAGTTTTATATTTCATTATCATTTGGTAACTTCATTTCCACACATAATCAGAAACTTACCTTTATATGTTCCTTACTAGGTCTTTGTTCTACATTTTTTACAATCTTGTCTGGCGATACAGGCAAATTTAGGTGAAGCTAGCAAAATTGGTGCTTTCAATTTTTCAGAAATCAGCAAGCCTAAACAAAGCACTGTGCAGGCACCTTCAAACACAGCTAGAGAGTTTGGAGACTGGAGGTGATATGCTAAGGTTCTGGGTCTTGGGGAGGTGTTTCCACAGATCAACACCTTCTCTGCAAAGAAACTTTTCAGAACTCCAAGCAATATTCAAAACATCACAACTTACTTCAGTACCCTTCTTCTGTTTTGACTTGAGGATTTTTTGGAGCTGCCTCCTCATTTTAAAGCCCAACTCTTACAGCCCTGACACTGCACTAGGGCTTTTTTTGTGGCTGTTGGTTTATTTGGGGGAAGGACTGTTGCATAAAGACATCTAGCCTAATTATACTGTAATTCTTGTTTATTAATGGCCCAGTTATAAGTATTTCCTGAAACGATTCCGGTGTATTCCCTTATTACAAACAAACCATGTGTGTCCTAGCACTTACTGCTCCAGGAACACTCATGTTAGGAATTAGTCTTTATGACTTGTCCTTTCACAGCATTTAACACAAGTGCTTGTGGGAAGTCACTGCTTTATTAGATCATGTCTCTTTGTTCTTCCTTACCGCTATTACTCTTGGGAGCATTTTTCCACAATCTTCATTGTAGAGGAAGGAGAAAAACTTCTATGCTTAAAACAAAGCAAAACAAAACACAACCCCCCCCTGTTTTTTCACCTTAGTTTCACAGAACCTTTCTGTATAAGGAGAGTTGTCTAAGTTCCAGTACAGGAGAGGAGACTGTTTGCTTTCTGTTTACTGAAAGTGGCAGACCAGCTGATAGTGCTCCTCAGGAGAGTGAGCACCCACGGAGGACAACTCAGACCATCAGCTCAGTGCTTCCTCCCAGACCAATCCCAAATGCCAACAGTCTGAGCTGGCTGAGAGTTCCTCAGCCATGTAAACAAAACTGTGTTTTGCTCTCCTGATTTAAAAAAAAAGAATAATTCAATCTGACATGAAGATAGGGCAAATTGTCAGAAGGAGTTTTTGGGAGGGCTGAGGAAGAAGACAGGGAGGAAACCAGTAGGACTCAGATGTGCACATGGTAACTTTGGATGTAGACAGGACTTCGCATGCATATGCTCTCTTCCCCTGCTCCTCAATACCTTTACTCAGCAATGAATTCTTGCTTCTAAGCTTCCCTTGACAGAAAGCAGGCTGGGCCAAGCCTGCTCCTTTTCTGAGTAAAGGCAAGAGCCAGCCTAATTCCCAGAGAGCACAGCACAGCTTGCTATACTGGCTGAAAGGAATAAGGGGGAGGTAAGACAGATTAGCTGGAGGAAGGTGAGGTTAACAAGAGAAATAATGCTATTTTATGTTCTTCCTTCTGCAAACAGTCAACTTTTCTACATTGCAAAGAAGCCTTGAGATTCTGGACTTCCCAGTCTGACAAAAAAAAATTATGACCCTCAGTATCAAATAAAATTCATAAATTCTACACAGATTCCCTAAGTCATCGCAGGGCGCAAGACTGCATCTACTTTGGACTGACTTTATGACAGGTAAAATCTCACCACTACATATTGACCTTGACAGTATTTGAGGGAGATGTGAGTCAGCTTTAGAAACCAGGCTTTAAAACAATAAGATGTAGTAAACATACTCAGTAAAATGGTCCAAACTAGGAGCATGCTCTAAGTTAAGAAAAGGACATGTCAGAGAGAATTTTTTCACAGGACATTAAATCCACCTCTGTAAATCATCATCATCCAGTTTTGCCTGCCGGTGATCTCACCAACAGGAAAACCCAAAACATTCTAAGCATCCTGTCTGTCACTCCATCCTTCCCGTTTTGTCCCTCTTTTCTTTATCCCCCCCTTCCACAGAACTTTTAAACCTCTTGGCCCATTTCAACCAAATTTTCTTAAGAAAGATCTCAAATATATTATGTTTAGGGACGTTTCATGTTTTCCTGAAAATCAGTGTCTGAGTAGTGAGGAGAAATCCACATTAGTTATTCCACAGAGAAAAGCTGCTGATGGAGCTCAGCAACATATATACCGGATAATCAAGTGATGTTTACCCAGGACAATATTAGCATAAACTCAATAATATGACATTTCTATCTAGCAAAACCAACCACTATAAGCAAAGTAAACATGTTCTTCATAGCCTACCATGCTCCCTAATGAGTGAGCCAAATTGAGAGACTTGGTGCTTTTACTTCAGTGCACTCAATTTTGTGGGTTCAGGACAACTGGAAAAGAAAAGCTCTTAAGTTTTGGGGCAGGAAGAAGGGTTGGTGATAATGGAACTGACCCCCAGTAAGAGCAAGAGTCAGAGCTCTTCCCAGTGTTAACCAAACTTGAGATGCAGCCTCTGCAGATTAAAGTGACACCTCAAACTCACCCCTTCTGTTCCCTCTACAAGATATACATTAGTCTTGTCCATGAAAACACAATAAACAGACATAAGATTAAAAGATATAATTAAAACCTTCATATAACTTTCATTCTGAGAAAGACAGAATCACATACGATGAATGCTAATCAAACTGTTTAATGTATTTCTGGCACACATTTCAGAACTGAACTAAAGTAGTACAGAAAGTGAACAGAGTAAAATTCTCCTCAAGGGGGAAGATACTTTGCTACTGTGCTAGATGCTGATACAAAATAACTACGTCCTATGTGCTAAACTGTCAGAATGGAGCATTTAAAACAAGTAAGAAATAAAGATGAAAGGCTGAGACTATCTTCCCCCTTGTCCTTTTCAATGCTTTCTCTAAGGAACGGGTTGTTTGAAGAAGAAATTTAGAGCATGATATGACTGACATGTTCCCACAACCAGTCAAAGAAATACAGCTAGGAAAGTAAAATTCCTATAGTAATAAGTGAAAGATGTTTTTAAAAATGAAGTGGTATTTTCAAAGCTGTTTAGCTGATAATAATGGGAAATCCAGGGAAATTTGGATTTCTTTAAAAAAAAAATAAATTAGCAAATGTTATCTGAAATTCAACCATTAATTCTGAAAGCAGAGATGAGCAAAACTTGAAAACAACTACTCAGATAAGACTAAAGATAAGAACATTACTTCTCCAGCAGAAGTAATTGATCACAATGTTTTCAGATAAACACATTTGATTCACTGTGCATCAGAGAATGGTATTTCTCCACTGCTCGTTATGGAATTGATCCCAATGAATTGCTAAAATGCCTACGTATGTCAGAGTAACACTTGAAAATTGTGTCCTTAAAAGCAAGGTTTAAGACACCAAAATCATGACATACATTTATTTCATAATTCCTTGATATAAGTACTAGCAAACAAACACAGTCATCCATCAGGTTGTGGAACCCACCCATAATGTCCTAAGTCTTCACGAAAAACACAATATTCACGGCATGTCAGTGCAGCAAGAGGAATCTTTGTATTTCAAAACCAGGAAAAAATGATAAGGATTCTCACAAGATTTTGAAAAACTGGACCAGACTTCTCACTAGACTGCATTTCTTTCAAAAGAAGCCTCTTCCACCAGTGCCAAGGCCATTTATCAGTAGTAATCACCTTCCATCGTGCATGAGATTCATTTAAAAATGCAACTGGCTCAGCAACAGACAAAATAAGTCTGCTTTTAAAGAGGAACAGGCAAGCTCTTTTTTCCTTTCCAGAGCAACCCCATCACCACCTCTGATTTACCAGGCTACTTCTATAAATACATTAACCCAGGGTAGTCTACAGAGATCAAAACTGGAAAATGCTCTTACTCAGAGCACTACTCAGTGTTGCTACCAAGGCACTGGATTAACTTGACTTGATTAGTTACGATCTAGGTAAATGCGCTCTGCATTTAGGGCTCCAAATGCTGTGAAACCCTTGAAGATTACTATGTTAGCTATGGCTTCAGTGTTTTGCTGAATCAAGGCCGTGCTGAAGAATCCAATATAAAAGCTAACAGAAGCTCAGCCCTGACTCCCGGTTCACTGAATGTTGTCAAAGCTGCCCTTTCCATGAGCTACAGCTCTGATATAAATGACAGATGACTTTACTGAACTAAAGGACATACCTGTTAAATTAAATAACCATTTGTAAAAATGATTTACTCTAAAAACAATTCTAAATTATGGTTGATGATGTGTCTATGTACTTAATATACCAGGAGGCTAAGTTATTTATACTTTTAATTATCCTTGCAGTGATCTAAAAATGACATAAAAATCAATGCATGCTCATTAGCTACTAAACTCTTGCCAAAATTTAAATAATATGGAACACTAAGAAGCGCAGTGCTTCCACAGTCTACAGCAAATTCCTTTGGAAAAAAACCTTTCTTTACAGAATCACTGCTTCCCTCCTAAAACAAACATCTGCAGTCTTGTTCTAATGCCATTCATTATTCATCCTCAATAGCTGGGAGTGTCAAGTGTGGTTTTTAAGCAAATCTTCCCTGGGATCTTTACTAGTCGCATGGTATCCCAAACCAACAGGTATTAAATCTCTCATAAGAGACAACAAAGGGAAGAACGGAAATTTAACCCACTGGTGTCCTTGCAAGGAAATGAGCAAGAGAAGAGGAACATATCAAGGGAAGTAAGAAGACAGAGAACAGTGATCCAGGGACCCACGTGAGGAGGTGCTTTTTTAGATTTATTGCAATGGACTACAGTGGCCAGCAACAGAAGCTTCATCTCTAAGTTTTAAACCTTAACCTTTTTCAGTGCATCACTATAGAGACAGGATGAAGGTTTATTTAACTGAACTTCTGTATTTTCAAGTAGTCTTAAATACTCTCTCCAGTAAAGCATTCTTATAAGAAAGTTACTGATATATAATCCTTAAAATAAATTTACATCATTTATATAGCATAGAGTACATATACTTCAATATAGTATATATAATTATATATTAATTATATATAAATTAATCATATTATTATACAATTATGCACATGTCTATAAATTAATATAAATAGATAAAATAGTTGTATACTCAAACACATGACCATTATTAACAGTCTTCTGTCTTTTTTCTGAGTAATGCATATTTTGAATGGAAAAACTATGCACTTCTGGAGTCTGGTCAAAAAGAAGTTATCTAGAAATCCACTACAAAAACAATTCAGCAGGTTTAAAATGCTTTATCCTACAAAATGTAATTCTTCCTTGAACTTTCAGTGTGTCACCATTTGAAAAGGACAAGTTATTTAATACTAATAAGAAAGGCTTATAATGAAAATTTAAATTTAACCTCACCAGAGTACCATCTGCCCATTGCCATAATATTTTTCAGAAGGGCTGACATAAGAAGTATCAAATGTTCTTGTAATATTTCAAAGTGACTTTTAAGTAAAATTATGCTATTTGCGCCAATGAATGCTTTTGTGATTTAAAATAGATATTCCACATGCAGTTTTCTCATTTCTAACTCCAATATGTAGCATAGATTAAATAACTCATGCTAAAAGGTACATTAAAAGACAGTGGATTAAATGATTCTGTTTGCATTAGACAACTGCATATGAATCTCAACTACATGAATTTTATTTATATATTTTAAATTATTTTACTACTTCTCAACATGCTTTCATTATTTTAAACTATTTAAGGGAAGTCAGAGAGAGAAGTAAAAGCTGCCTATCTCACCCTGTAAAGTACAGGCCAAATTCTCTTTGATTTCACACCAACCAACATTTTTATTAGACTCAACTGTCCTATATTAACTTAGATGTAACTACATTGGTTTTGGTACAGTTATTAAAAAATGCTATTAGCACAAATAAAGCCTGTGTATAGCCCACAGAATTAAATCCTTTTTTTCTCAAAGTGGTAAAGGGCAAAAACAGAAAACCAAACAACTGCGTTAGTATATTGTGCCAAGACAGACAAGATTGTTTACAAGTAGATTATTCCTCTGAAGCACAGAAAGCTATCTCGACATAATGCAACTTTTTGCATGGAAACAAATCCTGAGTTTTTAATCCCGTCCAGGAGTAACTTTGCCTTGGAGCATGTAATTTCAAAGTAATGCTCAACACACTTCTCCAGACTAAAGATATTTGGGTGTTCACCAACTGCTTTTCTACATTGCCTTCCCTCCTCCAGCTGGCTGCTATGCAATTTCAAAAGCATTAATCTTAAGTTGCAAACCCTATCACCCATAAAATATCTTCATTCCACTGCAAAACAGCACCAACTGTACAGTCTCTGCAGAAGACAAAACAGAATTTCAGCTACAAGAATCACTGAAATAAAGCTTAAATATCACAGGGAAGGATTAGCCGGTGTTCATCTATTCTGCAACCTTTAAGTTGAAGATTCATAATATCTAAAATGAATGTATGAAAAGCTAAATCAAGCGACAATGTCTAAAGCAGACTTATGTTCAATGGGACACCTAGATGCGTGGGACCACAAACACTTGCAAATATACTAAACTTAAAATTCATGACAGTACTCAAACCATGTACAGATGGTCAGTGAATATAACTAAGACATTATCATTTTTATTTAGTTTCAGCACCAGGTAAGCAAAAAATAGGCTGATCATAGAATGAAGAGAAAAAGGAATTTTAATTTTGCAGGAACCGACCTTGGATATAAAATACCAAGCCTGCCAGGTACTTTCCAGGATATGTCCTACCAGCAAAACCACAGCGCATAAAGGTACAGCAGCAGCAGCAGCTATATCCACAGAGCCAACCCATAATAGTAACTGCCTATGGGGAGAGAAATTCTTTCTTCATTCATCTGCAACATCAAGAATTTGTGGCAAAAGCTGAAGCTGTAAAAGCAGAAAAATGCAGCAAATTTTCATCAGTTACAATGAAGTTCTGCTTTAGAGCACCCCACTGAGGAATACAAGCTCATGGAGAAAACAGCTCCTGCTGGGCTTGTGATGCTCAAACGTACATAGACATAATAGGAAGAAAACATGGCAGACAGAATTCAACAGATTCACAAGGTATTTCCTTGAAACTACTTTTTAAAATTCCCTACATCATTTCTGCCTAGCTGGGTGCAAGAGCAGAACTCACATATTAATTTAGAAGTTCTCCCACAAAATCAAGAAAAGCACAGGAGCTTAGCTCTTGCTGGGCATTGCCTAAAGTCTGCTGCGACTGCTCTTGAACATCCACGCTATGCAGAATTGCTGGCGCAGCTCCAAAGTACAATGTAATTGCAGACTTCTCAGCAGGAAAGCAATGTGGTCCCACTAAAAGGAGAAGCAAATTACTCTTGTAAAAACTGTGTGGCCAATGCTTTAGAATGTGCTGCTTCACTTTAATGGTTGTGTTAAGGCTTTAAGCTGCAGTTTTTGAATGTCTTACTGCATCCCAGGTGGAAAGAATTCAAATAATTTTTCTGAAAACAATAAAGATCAGATTGCTGTAGCCAGATCACTGCTGATAATTCAGCATAGTGGAAGGTGGCACTGCTGATCGTCATCACCATCTAGACTAGCAACAGTTCTACTATGACTCTACACTGCAGTTTTCCTGGATATGCCTACAGCTCAGAATGAAGGGATAGGTTTGCCTGCTCCTTAAAATACTTTTCTTCACCTTTAGCACCTCTTGATTCCTTCCTGGATACATCTTACTCTAAATTAGAACAGATGGCTCATAATTTCCCTAATGTATTGCAATAACTGTAGACTACTGTGCTTGGGATGAATGCAGAGGACACAGAGCAGCATGCTATTGACCTATTGCTAAAAGCCTGACTGGTGCCATCTTACTTACAGGGAATATCAAATGTGAGCAGCAGCACCACTGACCTAAAAAGGTCCCTTCCCAGCATGTATCAACCAAGTATTCAAATTCTGAGGTTACAGCTTTTTTTTTTTTTTTTTTTTTTAAGCTTCCAACACTTCAGCTATGTAGGAAAATAAGGGCCACTGCCCTGGGAGTAAGCCTCCTCTAATAACTCTCATTTCCTGAAGGGTAGAAGTGCACAGTAGGGCTGCAGAAAAACAAAGTACTATGTAAAAGCTCCTTCACGGAAACTGCTGACATCAATATGGTTACCCTACAGTAAATGCAAAATAATTCCAGATAGCCCAGCCTTGAAAGATTCATGTAATTTTAAGGAAGCATTTCCACCTGCTCATGGGACTAGTGATGGCTGGTGGACCAGCTGCCTTCCTCAGCAGACTTCTTGTAACTGTAGTTTTCAACCCATAGTTTTTTCTCATCAGGGGCATTAACAAGGATGCTCTCCTCTATATAGCCACCTGTTTTACAGAAATTGTGGGAAAAGTATCATTCACACCGTTTATCTCCAAAATTGTCCAATGTGTTTAAAAGTCAGGGGCAGGAGAAGGAGGGTGGGGGTAACTGGCAAGGCAGACAGGAAGTACTGTCACACACACTTCATTTCCCCAGAGAAATAAGACATATTTGCCTCAGTGTACTTTTTCCATAAACCAACCTCAAGAACTTATGGAATCTTATCAAAGAACAACTCTGCTGGTTACCTCTATTCATCCTCACCCTCTCGTGATCGCACCGTAAATGCAGGGGGACTCCTCCTACTTGTGTGCACACTAGCCAGCATCTCCTGTACACAGCCTGCCTTCCCACCCGGAGGCTGAGACAACAGGCTGTCTCTCAGCCCCTCCAGGCATCATGATACTAGGCAGAAGCCCCAAAGAAAACACAAAATGTCTCTGCTCTCTCCTGGACTACACTTCCACCAAACTCTCATACAGGAATGATTTTACAGACTCTTTCCTCCCTCCTTTCCCTCCCACAGGCTGGAAACTTCAATCAAAATATAGGAGGAAGACATATTTACCAATACTGGCATGTCTTGAGTTTTGAATGCCCAGATGCTATCAATAGCACTAGTCTCCTGAGGTGCCTTTACAACTCTTCATGAAACTACAACCTTAATTTCAAAACCATCAAAACGAGATGTTATATTGCAGAACATAAAACACATGGTGTCAAGTATCCTATCACAAATACAAGGGCCCTTTTCCTCAACAGAAAGTTTCCCTATGTACAAATGCTACGTTCAGTATCCGAGAATTATTTTGCACCATGTAAAAGGTGAAACGTTGATAAACAGGCAATCAAAAAGCCCAAATCCATCATTCAAAACAGTGGCAAGGCAGGTCAAATACAAAAGTTAAATTTTTGAACTAGTTCAGTACAAAAGGTTCCAAAAACCTCATGAGCAGTCTGCCCGGATTTGTTGAGGGTCAGACACTTAAGAAAGAGAAGACCCATCTCATTTGAAATGGCATTTAATTCACTTGAGTTCATTCAATCAATTCCCAGATGAGCTAATTATTCAAAGAGCAAATGCGTAAGAAAAATTTAAAGCTGGAGACAGTAAAGACAACTTAGCTTTCAAAGAGGAGCAGAACTTCTCATAATGACAAGAAGGGCAGTGAACCAAGCTGCACCACCTCAGCAAGGAATTTTATTAGTATATCTATTTCAAAAGAAACTAGTGTACAATGTCCAAGATTTAAAGACAACAACTATACTTACCATTCTCAGCCTCTTATAATAATTCCAAGCATCACAAATGCAAGTTCAAGAATTATTTTAAGTTAGTTCAGCTATTAGTTTCAACTGTGATTGACTTGTTTTCCAGTTTCATCTGTTTGAAGTCCTCCTTTGCTTACCGAGACACTACTGAAGTCAGTCCAAAAATACCTGGTTCACTTGCCCAAAACAGCTACCAGATGATTTCCAAATTGGTAAATCTGATTAAAATATCTACAGAGTAGCAGCAACTGTCATGTGTGCCCAGTTTCAATACCCATTATTGACAAAATCTCAAATCTCACAGATGCTGCAGAAAAAAAAAAACAGTTCCAGAGATGAAAGATAATGGTTTGGGGCTTCGTCAGATTTAAAGATTATTTTACCAATTCTGTGTCCAAAAAAGTAGAATTTTGTATCCAGACTAGATCATTCTACATTAAGCAAGGTGAACACAATGACGTTCCAAGACAATGTTCCCACTACTTATTGAAACAAAACCTAACTATTATCTGGGGCATGGGAGTGATTATGTATTCCTGTTGTATCTACACAGTGTAAAAATACATGCACATGCTGCTTAAAGGTCAGCACCTGTAGCTTAATCAATAATCTAGAACATCTATGCGTCTGCATCCTTTCATGCAATATTAAGTGTCACTGCTTGTAAAAATGGTAATACCAGCCCCAGCTACATTCAGGCTTGCGTTTTTTCTTCAATGCTTTTTTGGGATTGTGCAGCCCACTTACCTGCAGACTGCCCTGTATGGACTGCCAGTGAATGTAAATTCTTTCAGAGGAATCTCACTGAACAGCTTTTCAGAGCTAGTTATCAGAAAGCCTTGATGAATGGGGACCTTTGCAAAGAAGAGGAAGTGTATTTTCCCAGTCACAGTTCCAAATAAGGTTTCTGACACCGGTGACATAAAATTCACCTTTACTAGAGTAACTTATACCCTTAAGGCATTACAACAAATATGCAGTGTTACGGATTTTTCTTGTGTGTGGGAATATAAGTCTGAGGACAGAATACCCTATACAATAGGATCTGGACATGCCTGCAGAAGTGGTGAACTCAGTTTCATGAGACTGCAACATCATTGTGTCTGATGCTTCAGTTGTGCATCTGAATGATCTGCAGAATAGAAATCACATATTAACTCTGAAATGCTGGCAGAACAGATTTGGTAAAAGAAAGTCAAAGTTTAATTCAAAACAGCAAACAGTGAAAATGAAAATGGCAGAAATTTACCCAAAGGAAGACTGAATGAAATAGCGTAGGTATTTATCAATGTGTTACTGTCACAAAAGGAGGAATGGCTAATTTCTTGAGAGAGACAAAGAACGCGTTTAAGTTCCTGGATAACAGATTGCTCAGATTTACAAAAGGACTGAAAATGTCTAAAGCAACTCTGTTGCTTTGAAAGTGTGTAACTTAAAACTTTCTACCAACCACACTATGGCCTCTTGTAAAATATTTTTCCTACAAATATTAGGTACTATTTTTATAATTTAATTAAATGGTCTAATTTTACATCAGAATTTTCATTTCCAAGCCCTTAGAAACACTTTCATTTCCTAATTACTGAAAGAAAACAAGAGGGAGTTGAACATAAAGTATCTCATAAAATACATTCCATTTAATTCTCCTTTTAGAGCTTTCTAGGAGAAGGCAGTAGGGGGATGCTAAACTGAGGTCCCAACAAAGGTATACATGAGTAAAAACTACCTCACAGAGAAAGAATAGAGATTTGGGTGCTGAAGAATGAGGTTAAGAAATCAGATTAATTGAACAGGAGAATTAATCCTCCTGCTAGGGAATGAGGCAGATCTTTTTCATCTTCTGTTTTTTTCTTCAGTGTCGCAAGTAGTTTCCTTCTAACAATGGTAAAAGTTTTCCACTGCTGGTTCCTAGTATAGTGAAATGGCTTAAAATTCAAGAGGTGTTGTCACTCCATTTTTCTTTTTATATTAGTGGTTAATAGTAACTTTGGCTTTGCAGTAAAGGGATACAGAGGAAAGATCCTTCATACTTCTCTCCATAATTTCAGTTCTAGGTTTATCAAATTCTCTTCATTTTTAAAGTGCACTGGACTGTCTGAAGAGCAGCTTTGCTCTGCATGGCTAAACATAGAAAAATTTTTGTCTTTAATAATGGCTTAGATAAATAATCCCAAATTCCAGTTTGGGCCTTGTTAAAGCAACATCATAATTTTTTTACACTTCCTTATGAGTTTGGAAAAAAAAAATCGTCTACATATCAGTCTTAGCTCGTGCTGACTAGTGTGGCCTTAGCGAAGGGACTGTTGAAATTCCTGTGTCTAGCCATTAGAAATGGGTTTATAGATGCAATTATGATAAATCAGCATAGGTTAAGTAATGACTAATTTTCTAAAAAAAATTACTAGTTACAGCTGAAAACAGAAGACATACAGAACCAATGCTTAAATGCTGTAAAGCTGGTGTGACCTGTTGATTCTGTGCACTGTGAGCACGCTGGGAGGTATTCGCATCACTCAGTTTTAGGTACTCAGTGACCTGATTGATGAGCAGGGAAGAGATAGCTGATGAAGATACTGGTCCCAGCTGTTGACCCTGCCTGGACATCGGAACTGCTCATCACTCATTTCCTAAACTGCCACAGTTCACGGTGCAGTGTCTTTAAGCAATCCAAAACTGGCAACAATTTACCTTCAACCATATGCTCTAAACTGCAGCGGTTGAGGACTTGACTGTCAAGTGGCTCAGACGCCTGCGCTGCAAAAGCAAGGCGAACAGTTGGAACAGTAACCTCAGCTAAGACCGTGACTGAAAAGCAGGGTTGGCTTAAGTGAGACAATCTGACAAAGTTCCTCACCTAGGCAGTGCAGGCAGAGCAGCAGAGAGGTGGTATTCCCCATGGGCAGGCAGCAAACCCAGTAAGCAATGTGGTATCCCCTTGCCTTGTTACTAGTGGTCACACCACAGTCCCCAGTAAAGGCTCTAACCACAAACCAAGGGAGCACAGCATTAGGCACTATGTAGAAAACATGGCCCATAACCACAGGGCTCACAGCTATCTATCACTTATTAGGACAGAGCTGCCTGTTGAAACTTCTAGGCAAATGATATGAACTGTACTCATGCTAGATGCCAGTATCTTCCTACCAGGTGTCTCCGACTGCCTACCTCCCACTGCTCCTCATCACCACTGCCGGATCAACCAGCAGCCTCAACACCGGCACCTAGTACCGGAGGGACGGTGTCTTTGATACCCTGTCCTAACAGTATTGAAATAGGTGTGCATCCAGGGCCCTAGACAAGCAACATATAGTAACACTTACTTCCTCCGCATAATCAACCAGGCAAGCAACAAAGAAAAATTATTTAAAAAAAAAGACCAAATGAAATCGAAGTTGAACGAACCGATGGTCTGTATGATCAGTGATGGCACAGCGTTGCTCTTGCCCTGTACCTAAAGCCCCACAGCATAAAGCACTTCCCTGGATGTTCTCATGCAGGTTATTCCTACCAGCTGTGCCACATGAAGATTTGCATATGCTCCATAAACCTTAATTCCCTTTTTAAGACCTATTATATACCAAGCAGGAGGCCATTTCTGAAGTTGAAATGGATTTTCAGAACAATATAAAGATGAAAATGTTTTCTAGCCTCTGATTTTTAAACCTTTGGGTAAAACTAAATCACTTCCACAGTGCTGTTGATATTCCATATAGAAGTATTCACAAATACCAGGCACTCCAGAACATTATGCCTGAATCCAAAGGGAGAAGTTATCCTGCTGTACAAATAAAAGCTGTAATCACTGTTCAGAAAAAGCTCTCAGCTTGATGCTTTAAAGTTTTTTTTTTCCTGATGTACTGACTTCAGAAAAGAAGGAAAGTCAGTATTTCAAGATGTAATTACATGAACCTGCAGCAAAGTAAGGAACACCATAAATAACAGAATTCTTTGATCCTGAGAATTCACGGACAGCAAAATTTATTATTTCCACTCATTCAATCCAAACCATTGCCAAACAAAAGCCTAATTACCAAAGTTAGAACTTCACATATGCCATATTTCCCCTTCCCACTGAAACCATGATTTTCCTGGAACAGTTTATTTTTATCATCATTTTCCCTCTTGACTGATACGACTGTGGCAAAATTTGTACAGATGCTCACTCTAGGCAGGTATGACACAACACTGACATTAAAATATCAGGTGTGGCTACAAGTCAGATTTAACAAGCAATTAAATCTTAAATAAATAAATAAAGCCAGCAGTTGAGAACACTGCTTCCTTTCCTAAAAATAACCTTAAGGTTAATTCAAAAACATAAACTGGCATAGCAACTTCTTTGACTTAGGTCACAAATGCCCAAACTACCTGATTTTACTACATCCCACAGTCCACTTTGAAAACTCACAGCAGACTAACTGCCAATCTGGAAAGATCAACTTTCCACTAGTCCCTTTTCCCTGTCCTCAACACATCTGTCAGGTTTCCTCTGTGCATGGAAATACTCTTCCATAAATAACCCCTCCATCCTTCACAAAACTGTCCATAGTTTTAACACCTCCTCTACTCAGAGCTAATTCCCAAGTTTTCCCTTTCAGCTACTGTGGTGGTGCAGCCCTCCCTGGGCCATGTTGCAATGTCAGGACCAGCCAACACTGTGTTCTTGTTTTGGATACAAGTGCAGTGAGTTGGGACAATCCGGTACTTTCTTATCCTGGCTACAGTACAGTGAGTTAGGATGATTAGACACTCCCTAACCATACCTGAAACTCCTGTTGCCTGGAACTGTACCTGAAACTCCTGCTGCTCGGATCATGGCTCGCCTTGGAGGGTGCCAGAATTACCTGACAGGAAAGAATGACGGCCAGAATGGAAATACACTGACCAAAGTCAATCATCTCGCGATCCTATAAGTGATCCTAAGTGAGACCCTTTGAGCTCTCCGGGATCGCAGCAGGCTGTGACCCAGTATCTCCCCCTGAGCTGGGACGCCTCTCAGGGTAGATTTTGTGACTATTTTAAATAGTAGATTTCGCAAGGATTTCCAAGATCATCTGCTGACAGATGCCGACAAAGAAGGAGTCAAAGATCGTCTGCTGACAAATGCTGATGAAGGCGAACAGTGAGTAATTCACTACAATTGGATTTCGCGAGGTTTTAAAGATCATTTGGTACCAATAATTATTACAGTTCGCAAAGAGAGAAAAATCTCGATCATAGGTTAACCTCTGTATCTGCGTGTGTTTGTGTGTGTGTGCGATTTGATTTAGGAAACTTTGTAGTGCTGATAGGAAACTTTATTAAATCACTCTGATAATTGGGTGATGATTAAGTATTCTTAAAAATCATATAACCTAATCTTGTGATTTACTGTAACAGTGTTAATAAATCTTAAGTTGCTGCTACCCCAAAGTTGTGTAGGATCCATAATCACTCATTCCCTGAGAAATTGGCATAGTAATTTAACGGGAGATTTTCCTTACCCTTTGTATCCCTTTTATTAGGCATAAACCATTGTCCAAGTCTGAGACTAAGATTGGATGCAGCTGCACCTAGACTCCTCTCTCAGATGGAGTTTAGAAAGCAAGGGGGTTCATTCTGAACCTTGTGACTCAACAGGAGGTTTTCCTTACCCTTGTATTAATTCCATTAGACATAAACCATTGACCAATTGTCGTGGTTTAACCCCAGCCAGCAGCCAAGCACCATGCAGCCGCTCCCTCACTCCCCGTCCCTCCCCCCCGCCCCGCTCCCGGCGGGGAGTAAATATAATACTAACAAATAAAGTAAATATATAATATTAAATAATATAATATTAAAGTAAAATATAATACTAACAATAATAATAATGAAATATAACAATAATAATAATAATAATGAAAAGGAATATAACAAAAAAGAAGGGGGGGGGGAAGGGGAAAAAAAAAAAAAACCAGTGATGCACAATGCAATTTCTCACCACCCGCTGACTGATGCCAGAGCCGTGATCCGCCCCTCCTGGCCAGCTCCCCCCTGTTTATACATTGGGCATGACGTTCCATGGTATGGAATATCCCTTTGGCTAGTTCAGGTCAGCTGTCCTGGCTGTGCTCCCTCCCAGCTTCTTGCACACCTGCTTGCTGGCAGAGCATGGGAAACTGAAAAGTCCTTAACTTAGGATAAGCGCTACTTAGCAACAACTAAACCATCAGAGTGTTATCAACATTATTCTCACACTAAATCCAAAACACAGCACTGTACCAGCTACTAAGAAGAGAGTTAACTCTGTCCCAGCCGAAACCAGGACACCAAGTCCGGGACTAAGATTGGATCTGGCCGCACCTAAGCTCCATCAGGAGTTTAGAAAGCAAGGGGGTCTATTCTGAACCTTGTGACTCAACAGGAGGGTCTCACTTACCCTTTTGTGTCTCCAGTTTCTGTGTGAATCATTCTAACTCAATTCTAATTTGATTTTCCTTTGTATGTTTCTCACACGTAGTAAGTATTAGAGTGAACCTTGCCATCGAACTTTGTTAAGTTGCATTTTTACAAATTCATATTAAAAAATCCTTTTTGCTAATATCTTTGATGGTGAATCTTTAAGTGATCTAAACCACTCCTTTCGTGACAACTATTCTGAAGCTTTCCCCTTCCATTATGGCAGAGATTTAACAGTGTCTGTATAATCCATGCTTATGTTGACGGAGCCCTCTGCAGCACTTATGCAGCTGTCCAGAGTCCCGCTGTCCTGCTGCAGACACGAAGCAGAGCTGGAGGAATCACGCAGGCCATCAGCCACCCTTCTGAGATAGCACTGTCGGGGGCTGCATTGCGCACACACACGTACCTTGACACAGTCAGATCAGTGAATGCATATTATTTTGGCTCTTTAATTTAGTTTTATGAGCTTTCTTAAAATTTTATGGATCAAGAAACAGGGAAACTTAGTCTCAGCTTAGAAGCACAAGGAACAGGAAGGGGAGACATACAGCCTGGCAGCTGAGTTCTGGACATGAGCAAGAGCAGAAGAAGAAAAAAGGATGAGAGAGGGGATTTAGATGGAAGATTAAATCTAGGTTTAGCCAAGTTAAGTCAGTGCTGATGCAGGGGCTGATGTTACAGACAGACTAAAATGCAGCTTTGACGAAACGAAGTAAAGTAGGAAAGACTGAGTCACAGACACCAGCTCAGTGAGAAGAGAAGCCTTTAAGTAGATGACCTCGTTCAAAGAGGAGATGCAACAGCTGAAAGTAAGACAGCTGCAAATAAAGTACTATAAATCCTTTGCAAATAAAGTTAATTAGAATGGACTTCAGTTGTAGGAGAACACACCATAGGTAAAGAAATAATGCCACACTTGATAATTACTGAATTGTTGAGCAGCAGCCCAATCAAGACCGTGATACCAGTGTGGCTCTCCACGCACATGCAAACTCGTCACTCTGAAGAGCTTCCAGAAAGCAAAAGAGCTATGGTGAAGGTGAACTTGAAAGTCTTTTGGCAGGTCAGTGACAGAGTTGGAAAACTGAACTAGAAGGCATGTCCCAGCCAAAAAGCTCATCTCCCTGCAAGAACAGGCACTGTGTCGAAGCATTCCTTTTTGCAATTTTATCATGCTTCATCTTAAAAGCAATTCTGTTTCTTGACAATATTATTGCTACTATAAGGCTCTGCAGGAACCTCACTGCTCTGATATTAGAAAGCTTCCAATCTCCATTCTAAACTTTTTCATAATCAACTATATCTGTATGTTCTCTCCTATTTCTACTGAAGGCAACCAATGAACATTACAGTTATCTGGTACCCACTACTACACTATGTTCTTGAAGCAATTTGCTGAGTTAGCCTTGCATCAGACATAACTGGCGATACAGGAAACTCACCTGGACAACTGTGTTAAATTCAATGGTCCTACGCATAAAGGAGAGACGCTGAGGTGCTGAAAGTGTCTGCAGAATTGCTATGTTGGGGGGCAAAAAACAGCTTCTCAGTAACTGATTCCTTCTTGCAGTAGTCAGTGAGAGTTTCATCAGTTTCAGAAAAACAAAATATAGTTTTCAATAAAATATCTCAACTCAGACAAGAGTTTGTATTTCTGAATCATCATGACATGCTTGAAAAATTAGAGGTCTTAATAATATTAATGACATGCAGCCACTGCTGTTTGAAATACAACAGCTGAACAGCAGTTTGCAGCAATAATATGCAAACAGCTGAAAACAGGAAGTAGAGAATATTGATGGACAAATTTTTTAGGTATGACTACAAAAGTAAAGCTCACATTTGGTAATGATATTAGATTCAAAATGCACTAAATCATTAAATACCTGATGGCTTTCCTTAGAGCCCCTTTACATCCCTTTTTCAGAAGATGATTCTTTGTATTACCAGCATTAACTGCAGCTGGTCAATACTCTGCCGGATTCTTCCCCCCCCCCCCCCCCCCAATTAAAAAATATTCCCCAACTTCTGGAGGAAGTTTAAAATCTGGAAAAAAAATTAGTGTAAAAATACTTAGAAATGCTTCAGCAGTGTTCTCTGTAGGCCATGCAATTGTTTCCATCACAAGATATCAACTTCGGACAAAAATAAGGAAACACATTATATTGCTCAACCAAATTGCTTCATGAGAGATGCAGGACAGTTGGGAAGCCAGTCAATACGGAAAAAGAAGTACATACGAAAGTACAACTACCTCAACATTTCCATACTAAAATAAAATAGTTTTGGAGGGTTCAGAAAAATCAGTGTCTACAGGGGAAAGAAAAATTGTGCTTAGTTTAAAACCCAACTCCTAACCAGTTCTGCTGCTGATACTATGCAGCTGCCCATCAGTACCAGTTGAAAAGCCCCAGCTGCAGCACTGGAGACACGGACATCCAGTTGACACGCATGCCTGCAGTCATTTCCCTGAAGAACCATCTTCAACAAGACACTGTACAATTTTGCTTTCTCCAGGAAAGCCAGCAAAATCAGGGCCCACAGGAGCACTCGAGTGATTTCTGTATTCCTGCCCCTGGGACTATGGAGAACTCCGTAACAGCAGAACCCAGTCAGTGTTGCTGTGAAGTAAGGAAAAATTTGAAGGCTTAACAGATATTATGGTAATGCGTACACTCTGGGAAGAATGTAAACCAAATTTAATACTCTTTTAACCATACACAGAGGGAAAATGGGCATGGTCAATCCAACAGCTCACTTCTGAGTAGATCTAGTAGTCCTGCCCTCAGCAATTATTTGACTGAAATTCTAAAATTCTGCAGCAATTTTATTCCCTGGAACAACACCTTCCACCTTTCCAGTCAGATCTCTTCCTCTTCTTCCTTAAACATTCATATCCACATAGGTATCACTTATTATGCCTATGAGTTATACAAATGATTTCATTTATAGCTTAAGGCCGGTATTCAGAGGAGCCAGCATGAGAACAGCTTGTTCTGTTTTGATGCTACAGCATTCAAAATAAGCAACCAACAGCAATATCCTATTGTTGCCACACACAAATGGAAATATCCTGAACAACTTCACAAATTAGCCTTCCTTTGTCTCAAGTCATACACTCCCAATTTGCTTTAGCCTTACTGATGTAAATAGTATTGCAAGTAAAATTAGCAGCCTAAATCATTTTGTTAATCTAAGTATTGTTAGTTTACGCAGCCTGTCATGGAGAAATACAATAGAAACAACAAATGCTAATTAATTTAAAACAGCCCAAGATCCTAGAATTCAGTAAATCAAGTTTTGAGGTTTAAGCAGTTCTTGTCAGCAATCTGTCCAACAGGCTTTCATAAGTATTATTTTTTCACTCTTGGCTCGTTATAGGATTCCTGCCTGCTCAAATGGATTCTGTCATTTAAAAGGCATTATAGGAGTTGAGTACTTACAGTTCCCAAGTGAACCCAATAGTCTTTATAAGTCTATGAGAAACAAACTGTAAGCCTTTAAGTGGAAAGCTGCTATAGATTGATGTACGATTATAAAATCATCCTCAACGGATCATCACTATCACATTTAGGCTATCTGGCTTTCAAAAAAGCAGTGTTACAAGGAAAGCAAAATTAATCTAATAGAATTATACACGTCTTACAGTAAGACTTGGAATAGATGTGACACTGCTGTCCCTCCAGCAAACTGGCCAGTAAATCTAATTCCAAAATGTAATTACCAAGAACACTGCATGCTGTAATCCCAGTGTAAAGTTTAGGATCCCCATGTCCATTTCGCCAGTATGAATGCAGAATTGTTGTTCGCTAAATCCCCAATCTTAGATTTAGAGGCAACTCACTGAAACTAGCAGGAGATCAGTTTACAAGAGGTTAAAAGAGTACTACACAGCAGCAGTGGACTTCTGGAACTTGCTGTTACAAGAGATTGTGGAGGCAGACAGCACCAGTAAGGTCAAAAAGAGTTTATTCAAATAGGTGGTCAAAAGATGCATGAACAGGTAGTAAAGGAAATAAGCAGGGGTGTACCCTCTAACATCCTTAATAATACAACAACTACAGAGCTGAGCAGTACAAGGAAGTGCTGAGGCTCACATGTTACTCTAAAGAACACCTCTGGATGTCAGTGGGAGGATATTGGGCTAGATGGTACACTGCTCTGGCCCAGCATGGCATTTCTTACATTCGTATCATCCTATGAAAGTGGCATTAACTACCGGGCAATGCAGTTGTTTCAGACATTTTAAATTAATTTCAGATAGTCTTGCTGCTTTTAATTCACAATTTTTTCCCATCCAACTTGACATTTCTCTCATTGCCAATCCTGAGATTCCCAAAAGAGCTGAGCTACAGCAATATGAACCAGAGAGACACGAGAACTACCAAAATTGTGCTTACCTGAATTACAGTGTTTCACAAATAAATATGAAGAATAATACGGAAAAAAACATACAAGCCTGAATTGTATTTTTTGTTCTACCATATTACAGAATCACAAATCCTGATTCAAAAGCATATTAAATGTGATAGGAGATCTTAATAGCAAATTTATCTATTTTTTCTAAAAAATTAGAACATAAGAAGTAGCAAAGCAATAGCACTTACAGTCAATGTCTTATTTTTACATTGCCAATTACTATGTATATAGCATTTAACACTTCTAATGCAGAGTACAACAGCAGTAGCCTGCAAGATGAGTAGTGACACATCAGCATCTTTCATGCTACACAAGAAGAAAGGCAGGCTATTCATCAGATTATTAACAAATGGCTAAGTGATTTGGGATTGCAAATCCGCTTTTAAAAAAACAGTCAGAACCCTACCTCCTCTGACTTTAATGCTAAATTTCAAAAGATGAGCAAAAAAGGCAACCTAAGCAACAAGCTCAGCTGGAATGATAACATGAGCAAAATACAAGAGACCTTATTTGGCAGACAAAGGGTTTATTCCAATATTTTTCTCTACTTCAGTTAGTACTTCTAGGACTATTTAAAATTGGAAAGATTAGATACCAAAAATATGCCAGCTCCGAAGAGTTGGAAAGATATATCAGACCCGTGTTTAGGAACAAGAATGAAGTTCTTAAGTAACTACCATAAAAGAATGCTGCACGTGGCAGGTCTAGTTTCAACAAACAGTCAAGATATTTCTCCTGAAAGTTATACTTAAAAGTTGCATACACCTTTTCCTAGAGGTGGGAAAGGATGTTACCAGTACAGAAGAACAGTTCTTTCTTCTGAAGAACAATCTCAAGCTAAAAATAATAGTTCTCAGCTGGAGCTTTCATCTCTTCCTCCAGGCTTCAGCCCAAGCATTCAAAGTTCAGGAGGCTTATAGCTTCCACATGTCTATCAAACTCTGAAAAGTATTTTTGTTCCCTCCTTGTCCCAAAACCCTGACTGGCATCAGACTGCATCTTTCAAAGATCTTTGCCTGACTGCTCAGTGAGCTCTTTTAAGGCAACCCACCCCACCTGTGGTGTCAGTTCTCTTAACTTGATACCATGAAAGAATTCAAGAAGGGAACAGAAAAAAAAATATCTGAAACAAAACAGATCCTTCATGCTCCATTTACATTCACACCAACTCATTTATTCATTCCAGATATAGCACAAGAAGTTTGTTATACTACAGAAATCACCTTAAAGAGAGCACAGAACAGTGAAACATTGGTCACTCCTGAGTCAGTCAACTCTTGGTCTGTGTGCTCCCCCATGTTTTCTACAGGCAAGAGTTACTGAAACACTAGGAAAAAGCATTCTATTTCAGACATAGAAAAATCAGTGAAATAGAACACAGTTTAGTGCTTTTATGAGAGGTGAATTACTCTAGAGTCAGATACAGAATGAAAGCCATTCTTGGGACAAATAACATTCTGGAATACATCAGTAACAGCTTCATAAACAGCTTGCTACACATGGACTGTAATAAAAGCACTGTGACTCAAAAACTCTAGGTTTTCAGCCACAAACTCAATTTTCTAGTTTATTCTGTCCCTCTAAAGCTAATAAAATGAACAATTTCTGGAAGTCATTTTTCAACTCTCAGATGATAAGCAGCAAATTCTTATATAGGAGAAGGCTTCTGCAAAAGCTGTAAACCATTCAGAGAGACTCTAGATGCACGTGAGAAATAAAAAGCTATCAATAACTTTTTGACAAAGCTTTGCCGAGCACACTACTATAAAGGGAAATATGTAATTTTCCTCTAACTGTACCTTCACATATATTTTCTGAGATCAAGTTATGGTCGAATTGCCGTGTAACCGTATTTTCAATTTTCTTCACACATTTTTGCAACACTCTCACTTCAGCAGTATTTACCATTATCACTCCCAGCAGTCAAGTTTGTTTGCATAAGGTGTTATTTGCCAAGAACCTGTTACTTGAAAGGAAGACCTCTTCTGTCTGCACAGCAGATTTGTAGCTGGAAAAAAGGAGCCTTGCTGAGAGAAAAGTGGAGGGAACCAACATAATCACATACACATCATCCATAAACATCTAAGTAAGAACGGAGCAGAAAATGCATGAGGCATCCTTCTCTAATGGGACTCAACTACACTCATAACATACTTTTTTCATAGGTGACAAGAAGAAATGACAGCATGTAATTTCCACTAATTTGTTGTAGAAGGATTGCTCATAAAGCTCCCGCAAGGGCTGGAAGCCTAACTGTAGACAGACCTACCCAGAACTTGTGCTATCACACGTAAGACACACCTAAGTGTTTCTAGCCCTGTCTCACAGCTGAAGGAGTAAGACACAAATCAATGCAACAATTAAAGGCTACCCTCAGGAAGATCAGAGGAATAGGGCTCTGCAAGGAGAAATGCCAAGAGCTACACTATAAATAGCATGTCTGGATATACCTAAGCATGTCTTAACTTCACTGTCCTGGTTTCGGCTGGGACAGAGTTAACTTTCTTTTTAGTAGCTGGTACAGTGCTGTGTTTTGGATTTAGTGTGAGAATAATGTTGATAACACTCTGATGTTTTAGTTGTTGCTAAGTAGCGCTTATCTTAAGCCAAGGACTTTTCAGCTTCCTGTGCTCTGCCAGCAAGCAGGTGTGCAAGGAGCTGGGAGGGAGCAGAGCCGGGGCAGCTGACCTGAACTAGCCAAAGGGGTATTCCATACCATGGAACGTCATGCCCAGTATATAAACAGGGGGGAGCTGGCTGGGAGGTGCAGATCGCGGTTCGGGAACTAACTGAGCATCGGTCAGCGGGTGGTGAGCAATTGCATTGTGCATCACTGGTTTTTTTTCCTCTCCCCCCCCCCTTCTTTTGTTGCATTCCTTTTCATTACTATTATTATTATATTTCATTATTACTATTGTTAGTATTATATTTTACTTTAGTTATTAAACTGTTCTTATCTCAACCCACAAGTTTTACTTTTTTTTCCTTTGCTTTCCTCCTCCTCACCCCACTGGGAGGGGGAGGGGGAAGCGGCTGCGTGGTGCTTAGTTGTTGACTGGAGTTAAACCACGACATTCACGATGCCTTAAAGCTACTGAACAGTCTTAAGCAACACAGTCTAACATACAGAGAATACCCAGAGCACAACTGTTAACAATTCATTGCCAAAACAAAGATATATGGAGAGAGGCTCCACGTGACGTGTTCTTAGTTTGGTCCTATTCCATGTCTCAGTCGCTCTCCTGGAGACTGGAACAAGAGAGATGCTTCTTTCATTCACAGATGACATGAAGATGGGAAGGACCATCAGTATGCCACATGTTGGACATCAAAATGGCCACAGCCAACAGGGAAAAAGGTTCTGAACAAAATTAGGATGTAATTTGACAAAGGACAACTGCGCAAGAACAGAGAGGAAGGCTGCTTATTAGACTGCAATCTACTGGAAAGAATCTGATGGTCAACACAGATCAACAAATTGAACATGAATCAGCATGTCGCTGATAAAAAGGTAGACGCCACATAGGGGGTAATCACCTTCTCAGCAACGTTCAGCCTAACCCACAACAAAGTTTTGTTACAGCAGGCTTCGGCATCAGCCACCCTCAAACAGCTATCGCTCCAAATGGGTTAATCATCATTGCGGCTGGTATCACTCAGCAGCCAGTAATGAACCATGAACTTCTATCCTACTCAAATGTTTGTTTCCTTTGCATTGTTAACATTTAGAGCAATACTGAATGTAAGGTACAGTGATAGATAAGCCAGTGATTTACTGGAGGAAAGGGAGTTCTGTTGCTCACTGAAGCACGGTGGTGTTCACAGGACATAACTCCTAGTTTAAGGGAAAAAAAACACCTCCATATCCGAGGAAGAGAAATAAGCATTATGTTAATTATGAAGAATTGCAGAACTGTGCTCTGAGTAAAGAAGGAATAAAATGAGTTTTGGAGCGAGACCATAAATTTCTCCTGACATCCTAGAAGTCTTGAAAAGAAAGATCATATATAAAAGCTACTACACTCCCCCCAAGAGAAATATTCAAATGCATCCCAAGGAATCTGAACCTAAGGGTTACTTCCAAAAGGGGGTGCCTGAATGTGAATTATTAGGCAATCCCAGTTAGGCGCTCTCTAGCAGAGGCAGCTTGCCAGGGGAGAATTTCACAAAGCCTGAGACCTCGACTGTTACCATGGAACCACGTATTTATCTCAGAGTAAGCAGATTTATGCTTGTATAAGTAGACTAAGCACAGATTTTCTTTCATTTCTTCACCCATGTTTTACAAATGTGTGATTATGTGTTGAGGGAGAAGCCACTGCCCAAGCATTCACACACCAATCAAGGAGTCGCACACACACCACGCGAGACTTTAACTGCTAGGACTGGAGTCCCTTTGCAGTGGGCGACTCCAGTGAGCCAATGGGTTCCCCTTTCGACTCCTCACACACACACACTCACCCTTGGGTGCTTCTTCTTCCCTCAGGCTCGACCCTAGGTTCCTCAAAGCAGAGTCTCTAATCAACGCCTTCAGAATAAAAATCATAATTTATTCTATCTATGGTGCACAAATTTAGACAGCTCGAGCTGGCTGCCTCCGGAGAGGGACCCCAAACACTAAAGTCCCTGGGCAATTATACCCTTACAATCTAAATTCCCACCCCTCACACCATAGTGTAGTCCAATAGTAATATTCGGGTCTGGGGTTGTCTTCTCTCTCACTGGGTCCTTTTTCTCATGTCTAGGCAGGTTCTTTCTCTTTCCTGTTTTTTTTAGGCTAGTTGTTACTATGTCTCTGTTTCCTGGCTCAAACTGGGGCTTTCCCAATCTTCTTATTCTTCCAATCAGGGAATAGGTCAACGTTAAATAAAAGCATTGAGCAAGCTATGAGTTCTGCTTTGTCATGAATGACTACTTTTAAGCAGCTAAACAAAGTCCTTAAAGCCCTCCAAAACATATTAACAGCCTCTATAACTTATATATATGCCTGGGCTATTATAGCCTCACAATCTTACCCCATTATTGCCATGTGCTGTTTACGTCTCATTCGGGTGTGGTCTGCATGCTCATGTAGCTCAGCTTTGCCACCTTCCACAACGTTATGTTATTATATTTAGATATTATAAACAAATGCTTTTATCTCTAGTTTACCTTAACCTGTCTTAACCTATGGCCCAGCTACCCAGCACAGACTCTGCAGTGTCCGCAGGTAAGGAAGGTGCTTCCTGCCCCATCGCACAGAGCAGATTCTGGCCCTGCAGGAATCGGACAGGAGCCAAGTGTACCCAGTGACCTGCAACAACTGAAGAGGCTCTCTGACACGCAACAGGATATTAGAGTGCACGCTTACCCCGTGCAACTGTTGGGGTCTAGGTCACAAGCAGACCTCCTGCTGACTGCTTCCTACACAGGAGGTGTGGAAAAATAAAGGAAGATTGGCAAGGAGGATTATAAATATGCTCAAGTGACCTGCAGCTGAGGTGTAGAAAAACACATATATCATACTAATTGTTGTTTAGTCTTGTGTGTTTGACAAGTAGAACATCTGTGTTTAGATAACATAGGGCTGTGATAGACTTAGAGGCACCCTATCAAACATGTTTGAGATTCCTGCCCTGCTGTGGGAAAGATCAAAGCACAGTGGTAAACTACGCATGCGTGAATCCCTGATATACAGGCAAAACCAGCAGGTTCGGTGATCCTCTAGCATGGACCAAGCTCCGTGGTGCCTGCCGTCCCCTCTTGTGTGCCTCTGCCCTGGTGCTGCTTTGGGGATCCCCCGGTTGGTGAGGTAATGAAAATAAATTTACTCTTTGCATTTCATCCGTGGTTTTGTGGTTGTTCCTGCATCCTGCCTGTGCCGGCTCACACAGGAGGTATCCTTGCTTACTCCCCACTCATGTGGAGCAGACCATGGGCTCTGAAACCTTTGCATTATTTCAAAGGCAGGTGTGTGTGCAGAAACAAGCAAGGTAAGTATTATAATTAGTATCAGAATGTGGGCATCTAAAACATTTGGAACTTGCCCTATTCAAGAAATCAGACACTTCATTCAGAATACTTGCAATTATAATTGAGATCTAAATGCAAACACATTGCATTAAATAAGTTGTAATGGTTTTGATATTTTCGCTTCCGCTGTGTTTACATTCCTGTTCAATACAGAAAGACTTCAGTCTTATTGCATAGATCCAGGCAGTACTTCAAGCCAACTGATAAATGAGTTAGTGGAAACAGATTGAAGTGCTAATGTCCTTTTTACTGTTCTTTACTAGAAATATAAAAACGGGAAAACAATACTAAACCAGCAGTTACTTTGGTTTCTGAACCTTAAAAAGAACCCTCTGTTCTTTTTCTTCCATTTTTGCATTTGTCCAGGGACTGGACAGGGAAGGTGTCAATTACTGTCACAGGAGAATTAAAACCTCAGTTGTGCCTTCTGCTCACTGCAAAATCCCAAAGATAAATACAAAGGAATCTTCGAACCAAGTGATTTGTAACAAGTCTGTCTGGGGAAATGGAAAGAACTGAATATAATCTCACAGTAAAATTCTGCTGCTGAGAACGCCATTCAATAAAAGCATTTGTGAATGCTAGGTAAGTGACTAAGTAGATATAACTTCTATCTCAATAACATGTCAAAGTAACTGAACGTGTGTTAAGGTAATTAAATCTTCTCAGTGATAAAGAATTGAAACTTGAAAAGCTAAACTGTAAGTTACACTTCTGTAAGACTTAAGAGTGGTAAGTGAAGTATCTTTCATTTTAGAGCAGGTACTGGTTCTTGCAGTATCTCCCATTCTAAGAACAAGCAGTTTAAATTATAATACTTTAAGACGTATTTTGGATCGCTAAATGACACTTAGATCACAGAAGTTTTTCAATGCCAACTTCTGAAGCTACTACATTAATAAAGGTAATTTTTTCTCTTACATGAATAACATCAATAATATAGTATGACCTTTTCTTTAAATATTAGAATTTTGCATTCTCTCCCTATGTAAGCGTTTATTTCAGCTATTCAATATTGGATCTGTTTGAAAAATAAAAAGGATACATTTGGCAACATTCAGGATAAACACTACAATGAATCACACATTCTTGTAAGATGTATATTTCTCCTACGAAAATATTTAAATTCATATGCACCTGTTTGCTTGTCTGTGTGAGACAACATTTTTGTTGTACTTTTTTGATGTCTTGGGCTATAAATTAGTTGTGTACTGACTAAGTCTGGAGGGAATGTCTTCTAAATTTTAAATACATCCGTACCTCTTTAAATCTGTCATCTAGTTTCCAAGAGTTTAAAGCAAAAACAACAAAACCAAACCACTATTTAAGTGTGACCTATACAAAAACAATGCTTTCTCTTCTATCACTGCAGAAAAAAAAGCAGAAAATTATGCTAAAATCATACTCCATCATCTGCAAACACTGGAGCCACTGCTTAATCAATATTCTCTTATCTTTGCTCTCCAACAGATAAAGGCTTTAACATGTTAGGCAGTGTATGTTTTTCATAATGTAGACCTCAAAGCTTGCTGAAATCAAATGTTTCCTTTATGAGGGCTCCAGTAGATTTGGACACATCCAAGGAAAACATTTATATGGCATTGTACTCAACCACCTTCCTCGCCTCTTCTCTTTCCCCTTCTCTCAGGGCCCCGTTTCCTTTTAAAATAATGCCACCACTGGGCTGAAAGCAAGTTAAACACAGAGAGGCTAATTAGATAACTCAATGAACTTCTGAATCATATGTAGAAAGGACTTTCCTTTTGAGGATATGCTATATGCTGAGAGTATGCTATACTGATATATTCATATATCAGCATTATTCATATTATTCTGCTGGGTTCCTTGCACAAGTATCTTTTAACAGGGACACTACTGGATACATTGTCTGTGTATACAGAGATGGTCATTACGCTAATTTATTGCAACCCACCAGAAAACACCGGTAGTACTGAAGATAACTTGGCTTAAACAGACAAATTCCAGTCCTGTGAACAGCTCTTTCTCTTGCAAAACAAAGCATAATTTTAAGGCAAAAAAGGTCAAGACTGAAGCTGGAACAGGCAGGTATCATTTCCTAAACTACTAACAACATACCTCTACCCTCTTGGTTTCAGCTGTACCAAAGAGGTCCAAATTCTTTACTGCGGGAGTGCAGAGAGGGTTACTCCCATAGATAACCTGACAGATGAGATCAGATTTTCACACAAAACACAGAAATTGAAGGCAAAGAGGGAGATCTGGCTAAACTTACGCATCATTCAGGAGTCAGCCCATGCTCCTTATCTCCCCTCAATTTTTCCACCTCCCTGAATTATATCACCTGGAGCTACGGCTGCAGAGCAGCGTGTTCTGAGACCGTACGGACAGAACTCACTGACCCTCCGTGGAATTCATGGCACCACCATCCTTCCAGCTTCTGCCAACAGAGCCGGAAAAATGACTAAGCTCTAAAACTGCAGTGAGTTAACACGGGGTAAAAAAGCATATATGAAAAGGCACGTTACTCTCCCATGGAATGGCGACAACTTCTATTTGTATCATATACCTAAGTTATCTACACATGCCCCTAGAAACAACGTAACTCTTTGATCTACATTTCAATATTACGGTGCAAAAATTTAACAACCAGATTCTCTCTGGCTGTAACAGAAACCAAACACTATTCCTCTGGCATTTTGCTTAAAAAAAAAAATTAAATTGTGTGCAATTTCAAAGACATACATCTCTGAGATTAATGGGCTGTCCAAAGAACCTCAAAGAAATACTGCTGCCCTGAAATGCAAAACAAATCAAAGATCAGAACCTGAGGTCAGAAAAGACTGTACTTACTCCTTATTCCTGCTTTTAATGCACGGCTGGTAAAGGACTTTGACAGCATTCCAGGTCCCCACTGGTCCAGAGCTAGGCATGAAAATATCTCCAAACAGTGTAAAAACACTGTGGGAGGAGGAACTTCCTAAAGACTCCACCAGCAATGTGTCAGAATTTAAAAGCCATATCTATAAATAAAGAAATAATTTATTTTACTGTAGATTACATCATTTTCAATTTGTTCCTTTACTCTGATCCTAAATCAGCTGATAATAAACCCACATTCTTACAGAGTTTCTAACAAAGTGTTAACAGACATAAATTGATATTTTATTATTCAGCACAGTCTGCACAGCCTCTAGTGGAGAAAAACAGGTTAATACAATAAACTGATGCCTGATTTATCACAGTCACTCTTAAGATCATTATTTCTGTGAAGCTGCCTCTTTTTGTGGCTGCAGCACATTCCCTTTGATAGTAACAAAAGAAACAGTCCCAGTTAGTCTGTTTCAGTACCAAATGGATTATTTCTCTAATTTCATAGTTTTTTAGGAATTAGTCAAGCATATAGTGTTAAACAACTGGAGGCTAAAGACAGGGAACTGAAAGACTGCCCACTGGAAGTGCCAAAATTTAAGGATTTTTAGAAAAAGCATGATAGTTATGACTCGATAGAGTTAAGACATGCAAGGAAAAAGACAACAATTAAGGTGGTCTAAAAGGAAGGCTGGGATTTACAAACAGCTGTAACAGACCCTTACTTGGAAAATAAATCTTTATCAGATTTGATAATGGGACTGGCATTCTTCAGTACTACTTGCTCACAGCAATTCATGGGATATTTACCAGGGAGAGGTTTGAGAAATCTGAACTTTTTGCATCACATTATGGATCTTATGTAATCTTTGTGTGATTGTGCATCAGTGTTCCAACTTGGATTCAGGGCTTTCATGCTAAGCACTGTACAAAAAAGTCAGGTTTTTCCTTTATTCATAGCCTGCAGTAGTGAAGTGATCCAAGTTACCAATGGAAATCAATTTTTACAAGTCCTGAGCCTGTATGAAATGTTTATATATGAAATATTTATCACAGAAAACAGGATTTATGCAGTGCTGCTCACTAGAGAGTAATCTTCTGCTTCTCATGACCTAATCAGCTTCAAGTAAAACAAGTTACATGATGTTAGGTAGCAGACATATGATATCCCCTGTGGAGGGAGAAAGCCACCATTAACAGGACACATAGTATATGCTGTAATTGAATGTGACAGTCACAATTTATCAGAGCCCAAGGCTCAGAACATTACAGTGGAAGCTTCATAAAGGAGGAATGAGATATATTGATAAAGATGTCTTGGGAGGGGATGGGAGGAGGAGAATCACTTCAGCATATGCACATAAATGATGACAAGCAACTGCACTTGGCTTAGCAAGTGGCTGTTCATCTGTTTTGCTCTGGTAACTCACTGTACACATTCATAGCCTAAAGTGCAAAATATACCTCATTAGCTAGGACCATTACACACGGTGCTTTAAGCCAAGCGTTGAAGGTGTTGGAGAAAATGGGGAAAAAAGAGAAGTGTCCTATACACACAGGCCACTGCCAACATGCTTAGCTTTAACTAAATAGAGTTCCTTCCTTTTGAAATTATTAACACTTCCCTGTGAAGGAGCCTCCTGGGATGCTTTTCAGAAGGGGAATATCCTTCAAACTAGTCTAGGGAACAATGCAGCAACAGCTGTCTGCTCCTTTCAGAATCCTTCTGCAACTTGCTTTAGAGAAAGTAACCAAACCACTTCATTTGCAACATGGTCCATCTGAAAAGTACTGCTTTCTACCACAAGTGTTGATATGTGGCACCTGACAATAACATTCCACCACTGGTTCAGAGTATGTCTTTGTCTCAACAGCAATGCAACAGATCTGTATTAATAATTTAGCACACAATACAGAGAAAGCAAATGAATCTTTGCTGGTGGAAGGACACTTGGCCGTGAGAAAATCAACTTCTGAACTACATTTGCTTCTTTAGGCAATAATTTCCTGCTTTTCCTCATGCATGAATTATTTTTTGATCTTGCTTTTGGTCTGAATGAACAATCACTCACCAAGACTCGGTGTGTTGACTCAAAGCAGTTTATATATGTTATTTCTGGCTAACATAGTTTCAAATTTTGATCTGTGCTTTCAACTATGTTACTCGCAATGTACAATCTTTCCTTCCTCTCTACCACTTTGTACAGCAGAGCCTGCACAACCGAATGCCTTTCATATTAACTCCAGTAAGAAAAGAACCTTTACAGAAAGATAAATATATAAAGTTTAGAATTCATTCATAGTGCAGATTGATGACCTTTTCTGAAATGACAGCACCAGGAGAAAGTGGTTTTTTGTTGGTGGTTTTTTGTTGGTTTTTGTTTTGTTTTGTTTTTTAAATCACCTTGTCAATAGGCTTCAAAGATGTTCTTACGAGAAAAGCTGCAACAAATCTCAGTTATACTTCGTGGGACTTGATCCAAACAAGTGAAATACTGCGATTTACATTCTGTGATCAGTTTCCTAAAACCTCAACCTGTGTCCCCAGCATCAATGTGTGGACAATTAGGCATCAATTCGAATTTAACATGGCTAAAAAAAAGCTGTTGTTCTTCCTTGCTAGTTCTTTCTTAATTATCACAGACATTACCATTACTTTTGTCATCACACAGGTCAGTAATGCAAACATCTTTCGCTACAGCTTCTTTGTCCTCACATTCAGACTGTTCAGATAAAGATGTGGTTTCCTCATACTTCACAAAGAATAAAGCTCTCTAAGAGAGCTGGATAGCTAAGTCTCAACAAGGTACTCATTATCTCACATCTTGATCACTGCAACGTCCCCCTCTCCAACCTTGACAAATCCAAACTTGTTCTGCTCATGCCCTCCAAGACACGGTCCAAGAATCAGTATCTGATTGACAGGTCTCTCCCATTTTGTTACATATTTATTTTCTTGGGATATCTTCCCACTCCCTCTCCACTCACTCCTGAAATACAGGCTGCCTTACTTTCAAAGCACTTTACAGCCTAATCCCACTCCAAAAAGCATCTTTCATTCAGTTCTGAAAGACTGGAGTTAGTATTCAAACACTCCAAACTCTATGACACACTTTTTTGATTTTCACGGATGTATCTCTTTGGGTTTTATCAGGTTGATCCCATCCATGGGATGAATTCCCTGTATCTATCCACAAAACAACTTATTTACCTCTTTCAAACCTATCTTTTTTATATAATACAGAAAAAAATGACATCTATTAAGATGCTGCTATGCTGACCAATAATGTACCATTTTGCTTGTGTTCTCCTATCTCACTATCCATTTGCTGTCCTCATCTTATTCTTAGCTTATAAGTCATGCAACTTCAAGGTAGGGAACCCTTCAACAGTGTAGCAAAGAGAGGGGGCAAGTGATTCATCTTTTAGAGAATGTGAAGAGGGCAGAGATGTAGTTAGGATAAATAAGGAAATCTGTATATGCCACTTTTTTTTTTCCTGAGACAAATAGACTTTTACTTATTGTCATCCTTTAAAAAAACAAAACAACTTAAGTAGTATATAGCTTTCAGGAACTTGGTTATCACCAAGTTAAACAACAGAAACTCATATTATGATATATGCAAATAAACATAACTGGTAATGTTAAGTGATACATGCAGAGGAAATAAGGAAAATGAGTATATATGATATTTGTGGTTTAAAAAAAAAAATTAAAAAGACTTGTGAGAGACCTTAACCTTAATTATCACACACACAGCCTAAGCTGTGTGCATTCACGTATGTAAGCACAAACACTGTGAATGAGCATCTTTGGCTCATTGTCAAAACAAACAAGTGGGACAGCTGGTCCATGATGCATCAGTGACGAGACCACTTGTCTAACTTGGCTGTATACTCACAGCCTCAAGCACCCACATTTTTTACTGTTTAGCTGTTTGCAATCATTAATATAAATGGTGCTTACATTACACTTGTGTCCGCAAGGCCTCTGAGTCCTAAGACTTAACCCATGACTCCAGAACACCTGCTGGTGTGTATACAGTACCTAGAACCTCACCCTGGACATCAGTAAGGGCTTTCTGATGTTGAACACAAAAAAAAATACTAATAACTCACTAATAAAAAGGAAGGGATGCCAATCAGAAGCCAGCCCCTACGCTAATTCAGCCTGCTCCTCTAATGAATAAATTGGCAAAAATGCAACTCAGAGCTAAGAGTAATGGCAATCTGCTAAATAAGGTGATTTTTCTGTTAGAAAATAACCAGTTAGTTCTATATAAGCTACTAGACTTAAGCATCAGAATATTAGGTAACTTGGAAACACATAAGCTACAAGGAAAAAATCAAAACAATTTTTAATGACTCCTCAATTAATTATACATAGTGACAATTATGGGTCTGCTCATGAGACCTGATTTTATCATCACAGAAGAAGTATTTCTCAGTGGTTGCATAAATGTTATCTTGGCACTAAAATTTATTTAAAAGCAACAGATATACACTTAGCTCAGAATCTGGATGTTCGGAAATTATAGAACTTGGACAATGTATATATAAAACAGTTTATTTAATTAGATTGCCTACCTCAACAAAGTGCATCTATAAGTTTATCCAGGGCAGGAATCTACAATCATGTATTTCTTTATCTTTGTGTCTATGAATTACTCGTACAAACTGCAAAATTACAAATTCTGTGCCTATATTTAGTTCATGAATAAAAGAAAACATCCCTGGTTATACCAAGTGTATAGTATTAAGATAATTCCAGACCCAAATTCCTATCCATCTTAAAAGTTTGAGGAATTTAGCTGTCACTATTTAAATATCAAGCTTAACCAAGTTTAACAGCATTAGAACATTAAGTATAATAGGCAATTTTATTTTTGTTTGCACTTCACTTTGCAATGCAATGCACTGACTACATTAGTAGTCTCTGCTGACTTAAGACAATATTTGTGAAAGATGCTATACAATTTGATGAACTTCTGGTGATTAAAGATAAGAAGCACTGGAGCAAGAAGATGAGATATATATTATAAAGTCAAAACCTAAGCTTTCCATATTTTCTGAATACAAAGCAGTGTTATTTCTGTGCTACCTGTGCTGCATCTGTAGTACTTTCATTACTATATTAATAGAGAAAATTTCTATGTGTACATCTACTTAGATTAAAAGAATGAAGGGGAATTTCTTACTTGAACAGAACTCTTCAGAACTACTTCCAAGAATTTGAATTCGTTAATTTTCTTTAAACATACAATCATAACAGCATAAATAATACATTTTAGGAGCTGGGATTCATAGGTTAAACTTTTTCAGCAGGATAAAGATTAAAAAAAACCTTACCAGAATATAGATTTTTCCATTATCCCCTTTTACGGTGAATCTAAACGTGCTTTTAGCAGAGGACAATTCCACAAGACACTGAGCAATCATGCTCTGTACGAATTGAGACCTGTTTAAGAATTAACCACATATTATATGTTTTCATAACAACTACATGGGCAAAGTCATTCATATTGATGCAGTACAAGTATATGAGTATCTCCATACTGTCAATTCCACTACATCCTACAATCACTTTTTATTGAGAGATGGGGCTTCTTTATCTTTCTCTCCCTCAAAACCAGAGGACTTCCTATTTCCTGCAAGAGGAATTTTTTAATCAGGAACAGATCAGCAGTCTAAATTGCTCCACATCCTTTATTTTGACCAACACCAAATGTCAAATGTTGAATAAAAGCTTTTCCCTATTATATTTTACACACACAAACACAAGGTTCAGAATGATGCACATATTGCAAATATAATTCAGAAAAGGAAAGAACTGTGACTAACGCATAGTACATGATACAAGACAACTAGATCAAGTTCTGTTTCATCTTAGTCTTAACTTCAAACTGAATTACTTGAAAATTCAAAAATCTCACTTCCAATTAAACATTTCAAGCTTTACTTAATTTAACTTTACATAATGTAACCTTCCATTTCCCAATTAGTCACCAGACAACGTGCAAACTTAAATAGTTCAAAATAAATAAGTATTGTATTTTGGCTTATCACCTGAATAGTGAGACACTGCGACAAATTAATTACAATCTCTCTCCTGCATCACACACAAACACGCACACAGACAAGCAAACAGAATTGTACGAGTGAATTCAGACTACATTACCTTTACAATCCTTAATTCTGTGACGATTACATAAAATTTGACAGCACTTTGTTATTATATGTAATTATTCAAGAAACTAAAATGTTAGTGCATTTCTAGCATCCTTTCTAAAACATAAACCTGAGCAAATTATCTGATTTATTTTATTTTTATTTGTTACCTTGGTGCTGGGCTGAAACTTCCCTCAGAGGGTTGAATAATCACCTCGGTGACATAATATTTAATGGTATCTAAAATGACAAAAACATTTTTCAAGTACAACTGAACAACCGACTTGTTAAGAGTAGACTGTAAGTCACCGTATCACTACACTAATTAAAACTTTTGTTCAGCACTCAATTAAGAGGGGCAGCAGATGGTCAGATTCTGCTTTGGTTTGTGGGAGGAGAAGCAACCAATAGCAGAAAACATACATTGCCAGAAGAAAACTGCTCTGAGCTAATTACATGATCAGCAATTTGTCATTCATATTGATCCTTGTTTAACGCTGGGAACAATCATCTTGAAACAAAGCAAGCAAGAGCTCAAGCCAAACCTGAAAGATGAATTGAAAGAACTTTCCTAAAGCACTGAGATCAGCATAGCTTACGTAAGTATTTTAGTACCCTCTGCTGCTCAGTAATGCTGCAGTGAATCACAAGAGACAGTTTTAATAACAGCACACACTGGGGAATAATTTTCTTCTTTGCTCAAAGAGCAGAATAGAACTTCTTTCCAAAAATCGCACTAACTCAACACTAATACTGCATACATTCAGAGTTTCAATGTAACTGTTCCCCAAAAGCTCCACTAAGACAGCCTTTAACAATAAATGGAAGTGTTTGCGTACAGAATTTAATCCCCATCAATAAAGTCAGGTCAAAGATGATCATATCGAAGCTCTGGGTCTATGCTACAAACACAGCCTAACCAGAGGGCCAGCAGAACAGGTTAAGCATATAGAGTAATAAATTAATTCCACTAAGCCTTAGCATGTGAACAACCGTAAAGATTCACCAGTTCCATAAATTTTAAGGGCGGAAGGGATTGTCTCATCTCATCTCTGTCCACACACACCATTAAAGCTGGATGAAAGCAAGCATTTCAGGAAGACAATCTGTTTTACAGATTCCAAAGGCTTGGTAATCCCACCCCTTCTCCAGATAAGTACTACACTTTTTAAATTATCCTCACTGTTAGGAAATTATATTTTACCTCTAAATTTAATTTTAGTCTGCTCCACGCTGTGCCTAGTCCTGGGAGACAGGAGGAAAAGAAGCCAGTTCAGTCACTCTAGCTCCCCAGCTGTTACCCTGAGTAAGGAATTGGTGCTCCTGCTGCAAGGGCGTTGGGAATTAAGGAGATGTTTGCTTGCAGAGAGATAGAAGGTGGGATTTCCCGAGAAAAAATCATCCGAGTATATGGGGATAGAGTTGGGGGAAGGCATAGCTGACGGGAATTTCAAAGCCAAATCTGGCCTCCACAGCTACACCACTCTAAACCAGCTTTATCTTCAAGGCACTGATATCTGCTCATGAGGAAGCACCAAAGCATGACAGTCAAGTCTGCTCTCCAGTCTCTTTCCACAGAGATGGTTCTGTCTAGACTTATACCATACAACTCTGGTTAGTTTTTTTGTCTGTTCTTTGAACTCTACGTAAATTTCCTACAGTACTGAAGAAACATGGTCAAAACAATGGAGATGCTATCTAACTATCAGCCACGTACAGAGTCCAGACCAAATCCCTGCACATCTACACAGTATTTGCCTTTTCCCATACCCACAGATCACATCAATTACTGGTTCTACAACCGTCTGAAGGCTTAGATTAAGGCATCCGTTATTCATGATGATCTGTGAAGCTCTTTTCCAACCACTGCTTTCCCAAAGACACAACCTGCTTTGCGGGCTTTCAAACATCTTACCTTAAATTTGGTTTAATTAAAGCCTGTACTGTTCAGATCCCTGTACAGGACAATCGGAACCTTCTGTAACAGAAGACCTTTTGTCTTGCGTCTCCTCATGACTTAATTTCTTAAACAGGCTTTGCATTTTCTGAGAAGTTTTTATATTCTCCAGATCTCCGAACTGAGCCAGGCTCACACCGACTGATGCAGTGGAGTAGAGGGAGAATGAAAGAATGAACCCTGCTAGTAACAGTCTTGTCATTGCTTCTCTCCTGTTAATAACTGCATTTTAAAAACCACCAGACTCATCTTTACACTACTTCAGGTAAACCCTGCTGATTCAGTATAATGAAAGCTTTTAAACCAATAATCTCATCATCTCATCATCAGATGATGATGAGAGATAACTTGTTTCTTTGACAAGGCTTCCTTTCCCTGAAACCAGGCTGGCTGTCAGCAATCATATCTTTAGCTTCTAGTTCTGTGCTGATCAAGATCTGAATTAACCTTTCCATTATTCTGTAGAACTGACAGCAAAAGAAACAACCTGTAATTTCTCAGGTCTCCTTTTTTACTGGGATTCCTAGCAAACTGGAATCATGCATTGAGTCTTCCAAAGCTTTGGAATTAGTCAAACACACCACAAAAACAAGGATGACGAAAATCCCTGTTGTAAGTCACTTTCAAGGACTAACAGTGGAAGCAACAACCTCATCTGTTCCAGAAGGGAATGAGACAAACACACAGGAATCAGCCCTGCACCTTACTGATAAACTACTTCCCCCCAGAGTTTTTAATCTCCAGTGCTCAATGGTTGATGCAGTGAAGTCTAGTTTGGTTTGTACATCCCATACCTGATGATACTGTTTCTCCCAGCATTGTCTTGCAGCGCTTACAAATTACTCTGGTATTTTCCTTTGATTTCTGTAGGACAAAGAAATGTCATTTAAATGTCACTCAGTTATTCTGAAAAAGGAACGTATAATTTTAACATACTCTCCAGAGTAGATAGTGAACTTTGTACTGTTTCTGTTCTCTTCATGTTTACATACACACAGATTTGCATTCACTACTTCAGCTTTCTACACTTCCACTTGCTTGCAAGTTTCGTACTAGTTTTAAAATCTGGCAATATATACTGACCACACAGCACAACCTGTAATAGCTAACAGGAGAACCTCGTAATATTGAGTGACTGGATGATAAAATGACATGGTAAATTTGATTTTGA
Organism: Gymnogyps californianus; assembly: GCF_018139145.2. Classification (NCBI taxonomy): domain Eukaryota; kingdom Metazoa; phylum Chordata; class Aves; order Accipitriformes; family Cathartidae; genus Gymnogyps; species Gymnogyps californianus. The sequence goes on along the minus strand of NC_059473.1, from coordinate 89,593,100 downwards.
TAAGGGCAAAATAACGCACATGAAAAGAAGTATTCCAAAATATATACATGAAATATTATGCTGTAATGTGACTACCATCACTCAGTAAAAAGTTCTAGCCACTGTTGACAGTTTTATAGGAATATCAGTTCAATCTTCAGCAGAGAGCAGAAAATGTCCACAGAGTATTTTGAACTACTAGGAAACAGCTGAAGAACACAACATAGCATGATATTCCAGAAAGGTGTGGTAGATTCTGTTCTTGAACAACCCCTCTTCCTCAATTCAAGCAGAAACAGAAAAGGTATTGACAAAGAATAAGAATAATTGTCAGAGGTGCAAAACAGTTTCCATATGTGGCAAGAAAACACATGTAATGGGAGAAAGCATGAAAGAGAGAAAACTGAGGTGTATCATTGAGATATATAAAATCATGAATGTTTAGGAAAAGCTGAAGAGGAAAAAAACATTTACTCGCATAGCTCATGCTATGAAATTATAACCTGGTTTGTATCAAAGAAAAGGAAGGTATTTGTCACACTATGCATAACATAGTTTGGTACTTACTACTGGAAAGTATTTTTCACATTAAAAGTATTCATAAGTTCAAAAAGTCTTCAGAAATTCAGGGGAAGCAATGTTCATCAAGGGCTTATTAAAAACAAAAAATGTGGATAACAACATCCAGTTCAAGAAGTCTCTACGCTGGCCAAAACATCACTCAATACTTGCCTTACTCTTATGCATCCATTACTGCCCATTGAAAAAGATCTCATTTCTGGATGAACCTGTGATCTGCCCTAGTAACACTCCTACTAATTCCAGTGTTAATATTTAAATTCAGTATCAGTATAAAGATACAAGTAAGCACAACTCCTACTTTAATCCAAAATCTAATCTCCAGAACTGGTTCTGTGTGGGCTTATTAACCTGGGTGTAGCACAGTACAGCTCTGGTCTGGAAGCAGTACATATATACAACCACAATGATGCTCCTGAGTTAATAAACCCTTCTGGAGCTAGAAATCCTGCAAATGTAATGAGGAGACACCTAAATTGGATTTTCACATGTGGTCTTTGTATAATCATCTTTATAATTGTTCATACAGTATACAGTGCATAAAAATACCCATGTGCAATTAAACAACTACTGTTTTATTGGCTTGGTTTATAAGTCCAAACAAGTCACTATCAACCTGAGAAATCACATTGCAGCACATGCCTACAAAAACAGTATCTATATTTAGCATAAATTAAACTAGTTGAGGGGAAAAAACTCCAAATTTATCATTTTCTGTAACCTTTGCAACAGATGGCGACAGTTCCCATGGATTCCAACTGGAGTGAACACACATGAGCTCTTCAGGGAGCATATTTTTTCTTCATCACCACTATTACACTCCTTAGTATTCAAATTTTAAAATGTATGATGATGATGTATCAGACTGATGTTCAGAACAAAAACTGGTGCTCTGTGGCCTATCACATCACAAAATTATTAAAAAAAACAAAAAAAAAAGAGCAGTATGAAGTAAATCCAATGGCCCTAGCTATGCCAGGTACACTTTTCGTGTTACAAAGGTAAGTTTTGAGGTATGTCCATTACAGGCTGTCTTCAGAACCTGGGTTGTGGACTTTTAGACTATGCAGATTTCCAAGCACAATTATCCTAATCAAAAATTGAATAATGCTTTGTTAATTGATTTTTTCTAATTCAGGTGCCTTGAAGGACATGTGATCTCTGATTAGATCGGTGATGAAAGAGATTATAGACAAGTCAAACAGACACGCTGGGCCAATTTTTTCAGTTACCCTATGGAAAAGTGTAAGTACTTCCTGCTGCAATGATAGGGAAGGGGTAAACAAGGGAGACAGAAGAGTTATACACACCAGTCTGGATCATTAAGTAGGTTGTGCTTAGTCTAACAATCTGCACTAAAATATAGCCAAATGCCAGATTACATCTTCAGGAACAACAAAGCCAGTGATGACAAAATAAAGGAATACATAGTGGAAGACAGCAAAAATCAAAAGAATTTAGATGATGGTAGCTAACTAAACCAGAGTTACTAATGAGATGCTACAAAAGAAAGGGCAAATATGATCTCTGAATGCATGAACAACTGAATAGTTGATACGGACAAACAGAAAAATAGAACATCTTCAGAATTAGATGATCACTGCAAAAACGGACCTATAAAGTATGTTAAAAATTTGGAAAATGGTTCGGAAAACTGCTACAAAAATAATTTCTAGAAAATAAATACATCTTAGAGATAAAAAGAGATACAGAGTTGCAATTCTTAGTGTGCTTAATTTAATAAGAAGGCAGCAAAGAGTCAGGATGATTAACCACTGAAACAGCTTACCAAGGAATGTGATAAAGCTTCCATCATTTGAAGTATTAAATCAATACTGGACATCTTTCTCAAAGCTATAGCTCAGATAGAACTGATGGATTTGATGCTGGAAATACCTAACAGAGTTCTCTGATCTGTACTATGCAAATAATAAAATAAGCAGGAAGGACCACTCTAGCTCCACAAAAAACAGAAAGCGTCCCACATGAAATCTGAACTTATGATCACAAAGTCCTGCTTGTTCCTCATAAACCAGGAATCAAACTAAAAGCCCCAAGGAGAGCCCGACAGCCTCTGTTAAAGCTTCAGAGAGCTAACTATGTTGGAAGTACATCCCCCTTGTTATGGAGATCACAAAAAACATCTGGTTCATATATACGCAGTTATCCCCTTTCCCAATTCCTACCTTGTTACTCCTCTCGAACATACACAGTAAAATTACTTGCTTAACTTGAAGAGCAAGGATAAGTAGACAGGGTTTTGTGAAAACCAGTATTTGAGGTTGGTACAAATATTGCACAGTACAAGTATATAATATATAGTACTTCCTTGAAAGCTACAACTTGAGTGTTTTCTTCTGACTACAGTTACAGGTGCTAGCTGAGAACTGTGCAGTACAGTACCTAAAAAACGTCGCTAACTCGTTGTATCATGCTTCAATGGAAAAAGTGATAGTTTTAGCTATACTAATTAAATCAATATATCTATTTGACAACTTGCAGCTGCTGGCAATCTGCAGATGGAGGTGGATCGCCAGCCTAATATTTTCTGTTTCTGTTCCTAAGGATCCCTGATACGGTGTCAGGGAAAATATTTTCCCCAAGAGATACTATTAGGATGCTGCAAGACCATGTGACATTTAAAAACTATGTTACACTGGAAGACTAATAGATGTGAAAAATATGTTTGCAATGGACGGATGCTGTCTTGGTCCCACTGGAGGCTGGAAAAGATTGTTTAAGCATCTCTGGTACATTCCTGCTACTATTTTGGTCATAGGCAAACACTTTCCAAAGAACTGCAATGCAATTAAAAAAGAACTTTCATACTGGGGCAGACTGCAACAATATTCTCTGAAATGAGAACATTTATGCCAATAGCAATCTATCTTGCCTGTAACTTTCTATTACTCATATTATGGAAGAATTTTCTGTTTCAGTATGAGGGTTTTTTTCCTTATTAGTCCAGTTTCTGCTGGATCTTACAGTTTTGCTGATTTGCTTGGCAACCAAGTGATGCTGGAAATAAGCAAACACAGAAATGAGAACTCATTGCAAGTGTGAAAGATGTAGAAAGAGGGATTTGACACAAACAAGGAAAGAATTCTCAACTTCAATGCAAGTTTAAGGAAGCAAACATGAAAATTCATCACACTAAACTCCTATTGTATGCCTCTGACAGAAAACGGCCTCCTCCCTCATTCAAAAGTTCCACTGTTATCCTGGTTTGACCCACATCTCAGTAACATCTTTGTCCCACATCCTTTTATCATGTTTCTGCCTCAAAAACAACCCTTTTCTGGCAAACATTCTCTTTGATTGATTGAAGAAGTGTGTTGGGCGGACTGCTCCCCTGTCTTTGGGCTGCAATATGAACTCCATGCACCCTGCCTCTTCCCATCTTTGTTCCCATTGTTCTAAGATCTCTTTTGAGACTACTGAAATGTGAGATAATCCATTTTGGCGACCTCTGGCAGAAAGCATTGTCCTCTTGGAAATTCAGAATCTTCTGCTTAGCCTCCTTAGCCTAAGGATGCTTAGAAGAAATAACTCCAACTGCCACAGAGTTAATCCAAATTAATCGGCTTCTCCCATGCTGATATCCTTTCAGGGTATCCGTTCTTATTTTCCCCTCCCCATATTCTGCTTTTCAAAGAACAATGGAACAAGAAACTAAAGGGACCACAGCTGCAAGACTTGCAGATATGGACCGTAGGACAGAACTGTTCCCCAAGCAGATGGCTTGCTTGGATGCATTGCACCAGCAACCGTCGAACTGCGAGAATCCCAGTGATTTAACTGGGGATAATACAAATCCCTAATCATGATAAGCAGCAGACAGGCATCAGGGTCTCTGGTGTTACTTCTCAACAGATTAAAAGTTTCATGTTGAGAATCTCTACATAGCAAGTCATCAGCTGTTACAGACACAAGTTGCCAAGGCAGCAACAGTTCCTGTAATTGTAGAAGGATTTCAGTAATTAGGTTTAATACATGATATTGAAAGAAAAGATGGTATCTGCAGGTCCAGCCTTTGTCAGCACAAATACAGAAATGCAGAAGATTAACAGAAAAGGCTTTATGGAAATGTAGGCTTTGGTGAACTAAGTTCCTGGATCTTCTTCTGGCAGAAGAAAAGATTATTGCTTGAACTTTTATAGAAGTGCTAGATTTCCAAGATGAGTAAAGTACTGAATTTTCTTTCTTCATGGATTTTATCCCACCATTGAAACATCAGTATCCCTACAAATGTTTTTTTTCCTGTGCAACAACAAATTTTGATGTTTCTAAGCCATATGATAGCCTTCTTCCTAGAGACTCAGCTGATGGATATATCCCCTCCTGGAACACCTCAGAAACATCAACATGAAGAGTTATAATCTGGGGTGGCAGGTCCCTTTCACTAGACAGAGCTGTCAAACAAACTCAGTTTCCTTGCTATATTCTAGGAGTGTAAGACAGACACATCTGAACCCAAAACACATCCTGATTTTTCCAAGTATTTCTAAAGCTAAAAAAAAGGACAGCAAGAAAAAAATCACATCTTCCTTTGATCATATTTAAGATTATGCATCCAGTCATAGTTTGAGAAGAAAAAGCATTGTTACTCCAGGTTCCTCCTCATTCTTCACTCCGCTACCCTTTGACAAACACCTAACCCCTTACAGTTATTATCTTACTAAATGTTGATGTCCTTCACTCAGGATATTTTTGCGGCGAAATATTTGGGTTTAGAACTACATAATTCAATAGTTTCTAATTCAGTTTATAGGAACAAGTTCTTCTTGCATATCTAGGTCAATATCAAGACCATGGTGTATGCTTTAGAAAAAGTAAATCATAGCTCAGAATATTTTCTGGCTTCTGTACAACTGAATGTCAACAACTCCCTATGACCTTCAAAACAGCTCTGTAATACATACAAGTTAAATAAACCAGTGACAAAAAAGTGTTTTACAACGAAAAAAGTCCAAATACATTCACTTAAGAATTATTCAAACAAAATACTTTACCAGGTTGGAGCCGCTCTGAGAAGCACGGTGTCCAGTCTCTGAGCAGCACATGGTAGATTCAGGCACATGTGATTCATTTCCTGAATTCAACAGAAAAAAAGTGTCTCCAAGAAAACAGTCATCATGCTGAGGGTGCAAAGTGCTTCTGGCAAAGGGGTTAGGGTGACAACACCACTCTTCAACTAAAGCACTCCAGTTTTCACTTGGTAGAGGAAGAACTCTGAGAAATTTCCTAAGAGGGAAGAAGATAAAAAAATTTCAATATACTATATTCTTTTCTAAGACACTGAAAGAGAACTTAGACTCCTTACAAAAAGGAGGGGAAGTATGACATTTTCTCAAAAGGAAGTGCTTGACTCTCCTTTCAGTCAAAGCCACCTTCTTTGGATGAATTCTGAGAAAGCAATGGCTGAGTGTTTCCTGCCAAGCTGTGATGAAGCATTTCCCAAGGGTCAATCTCCAATGATTATAAGGCAGAACTTGGAATAATCCTCTCTTGAAATGAATCACATGGCAAAACCAAAACAGTTCTATCCAGTCATGAAAAATATAACAATCGGCATTTTGCAATTATATTTATTATTATTTCTTGTAAAGTTCCTTTGCACCAAATGTTGATATAAAAACCACAGAAATAGACTGCTGCCACAGCAAGGGAGAGCATGTCCTTTGAAGCCCCTCAAAGTCAGATACCAGACTTTGAAAAAGCTAAATCCTGACAAAAATACCACAGTATATCTTCATTTAAAAAAAAAAAAAAAAAGGATAATGCAACCTTAATTTAGATTCAGATTCAACTTTCAGAAGTCACATACAAAAAAACCCAAATCCCTTTCTCCTGGGCAGCTGTATGGACCAAGGAGGCTGCTCCAGGCAATACCAGAATTTGCTTTCGTTATCCGTGTTGTTTTTAACTTACTTTCTTTGGTTACACACAGTGCCAGAGGATTTTATAAGCCAAGATTTGGAATCACTGCTTTAAGTTGTAAAATACACTCTTAAAGCCAGAATATATACCTGTGGCTATATAAATACCAGCTTGGTCATTATGAGTGAGTGGTCAATACTCTCCTGCCTACAGTTCCTATAGCCACTCTGTGGTCCCACCACATGTGTTTTTCTTAAGAATGTAGAAGTATTGATGGATACTGTCCACATATTTACACTTTATTTAATCTGCATTTTCTAGAAAACTGTTGCACTGGGAAGAAATTCAGCCCCTTTACCAAAACAATGGGCAATGGCTTTAACAGTGTGCACCTCTCCAACAGTTTTCTAGATGTACTGTTTGTTGCAGTGCTGCGCTTTCTGCTCTCCGCCTCGTTTCCTTGAATGCTTTCCTTTTGTTCCCTTACTTCTTCTGCTGTTGCCTGAAACCTTTACATAGAGTTTCTTGATTCTACTCCTTACTTAAAACTTACAAATACAACTTTGCTTATGGTGCTACTTCGCAAATACACAGCTGCTAAGCCAACAGTTAGACACCCTGCCTTTCTTGCAGTTCACAGACTATTCTTTTCTGAAGATGCCAGTTCTTCCCATTGTAGTTTCTTGTGTCTTTTGTATTGTCGGGTGGGTGAAAGTAAAATCTTTTATAAAAAACTCCTTCTTTCTAGATCAACAGTACATTCTAAACTGTGCTTGCCCCACCTGCAGATGAAAGTTGCAATAACTCGTTCTCTGACCCAGCTTTACCATAACTAAATAAGATCACCTCTCGGCACTACCCATCACTGTCTTCACTCTCTGTGGTCTTATATATTGCCCGAGATACAATTTTGCCATGGTGGGACCTGAATTCTGGTGTTGGCCTAGTGACTGATTATTCGTCAGCCTTGTACAATTAGTTCCAATGCCTGGACTCACACTGAAAAAAAGAAGTCTTCATTCCTATGTATTGCTCTTCACACTACAGCAACAAAAAGCTGGTATTGTTCAGCAATGTTTTTTCAAGTGTTACATACAAGGGAGAAAAAAGACAGAGATTACCTTAACCTGCAGAGTAATGCAGTCCAGTTTCATTACATTACACTTTCTTTACCCTCACAGTCTAGAGCATCAAGATCTTGAATTCTTGCCCAACAAAAGCAGTTGCTCCAACCAGTAGGAATTTCCTAAACAGACTCCTCCTAACTTTGAGCTATACAGAAAATATAGTATTTCCACTATATTTTAGGTTCTTACCATTCATAGGTGGTAAGCAATATTCTGGATCACTAGAACTGGAAAAATCTAACACTAATAAAAATGTAGCTTTCCAGAAAAACAAAAAAAAAGAAACCTGAAGTCTACTGGGTGCTGACTAACTTGAGGCTGCTAAATACAGTGATAAAATCTAGCTAACAGGGGGACTTATCTCCCCAAACTTGCTCCTAATAACAACTGAGTTTCTACTTTAAGATAGCCACCTAGGCTGCCTTCACAGTCAGAGCGCAACAAACAATTCTTAGGTTGGGACCTTTAAGAGAAACTTTCTCCTTCTGAAAATGTCTAATATAGTCAGGCTGAATCTCCTTCTGGAGATAGTTCTCTGTCTCCAAACAGAGGAAGCCTAGGTAATTAACTTAAGTTTAAAAACCCAGAAGTTAGGCACTAGTCTAAAAGAGTCCTGCCACAAGGATGTAATTCTTAGGTGGGCTACCATGCTAAGGTAAGTATTTGACCATAGAGATCCTTATAAGACTGGATTAAGAAAAATAATCTCTAGCACCATTATTAACTAATATCCAAGAACCCAGTAATATATCATCCTATCGATTGAAAATTCCAAAAACTGGAAGTAAAATGGACTTTAGACTTTTAAACATGTAACTCTTCTGTTCCATCAGAGAAAAAAAGAAAGAAAAAAGATCCAACTGAATTTCTTTAACAGCAGTCTTCCTTATTTACTTACTAAAAAATCATGGACAGCCCAGCTTGACAGTTAATTGTCATGCTTAAAGCTATTTATGTAGGAAAAGTGTAATTAGAAGATTTCCCCTCCCATCAGTTTTTCAACAGAATACTTATGTAGTACAAATTCTTAATGTTTGGACTAAGGGAAAGGTTTATTGCTTAATAGTCAATTTATGAAATTTCTTTTTCACAACATTCAGTCCTGTACTGGGTTTGTGTGGCAAGGTTTTGGTAGTGGGGGGGGGCTACAGGGGTGGCTTCTGTGAGAAGACGCCAGAAGCTTCCCTTATGTCCAATGGAGCCCATGCCAGCCAGCTCCAAGATGGACCCGTCGCTGGCCAAGGCCGAGCCAGTCAGCGACAGTGGTAGCGCCTCTGGGATAACACATTTAAGAAAGGGAAAAAAAACCTGCGTGACCACAGCTGGAGAGAGGAGTGAGAAGATGTGAGAGAAACAACTCTGCAGACACCAAGGTCAGTGAAGAAGGAGGGGGAGGAGGTGCTCCAGGCGCCGGAGCAGAGATTCCCCTGCAGCCCGTGGGAAGACCATGGTGAGGCAGGCTGTCCCCCTGCAGCCCATGGAGGTCCACGGTGGAGCAGATATCCACCTGCAGCCCGTGGAGGACCCCACGCCGGAGCAGGTGGATGCCCGAAGGACGCTGTGACCCCGTGGGAAGCCTGTGCTGGAGCAGGCTCCTGGCAGGACCTGTGGCCCCGTGGAGAGAGGAGCCCACGCTGGAGCAGGTTTGCTGGCAGGACTTGTGACCCTGTGGGGGATCCATGCTGGAGCAGTCTGTTCCTGAAGGACTGCACCCTGTGGAGGACCCCACGCCAGAGCAGGTGGATGCGCCCGAAGGAGGCTGTGACCCTGTGTGCTCATTTTGGCTGGGATAGAGTTAATTCTCTTCATAGTACCTAGTATAGGGCTATGTTTTGGATTTGTGCTGGAAATAGCGTTGATAATACAGGGATGTTTTCATTATTGCTGGGCAGTGCTCACACAGAGTCAAGGTCTTTTCTGCTCCTCACACCACCCCACCAGCGAGTAGGCTGGGGGTAGCTGGGAGGGGACACAGCTGGGACAGCTAACCCCAACTGACCAAAGGGATATTCCATACCATAGGACATCACACTCAGCATATAGAGCTGAGGGAAGGAGAAGGAAGAGGGGGGAACATTCGGAGTTATGGCATTTTGTCTTCCCAAGTAACCATTATGCATGATGGAGCCCTGCTTTCCTGGAGAAGGCTGAACACCTGCCTGCCGATGGGAAGTGCTGAATGAATTCCTTGTTTTGCTTTGCTTGTACGTGCGGCTTTTGCTTTACCTATTAAACTGTCTTTATCTCAACCCACAAGTTTTCTCACTTTTACTCTTCTGATTCTCTCCCCTATCCCACCAAGGGGGAGTGAGCAAGCAGCTGTGTGGTGCTTGGTTGCTGGCTGGGGTTAAACCATGACACTCCATGGGAAGCCTGCACTGGAGCAGGCTCCTGGCAGGACTGGTGGACCCATGGAGAGAGGAGCCCACGCTGGAGCAGGCTCCTGGCAGGACCTGTGACCCCGCAGGGGACCCACACTGGAGCAGTCTGTTCCTGAAGGACTGCACCCCGTGGAAGGGACCCACGCTGGAGCAGTTTGTGAAGAACTGCAGCCCGTGGGAAGGACTCAGGTTGGAGGATTTCGTGGAGGACTGTGTCCCGTGGGAGGGACCCCACGCTGGAGCAGGGGAAGAGTGTGAGGAGTCCTCCCCCTGAGGAGGGAGGAGTGGCAGAAACAATGTGTGATGAACTGACCGCAACCCCCATTCCCCATCCCCCTGCACCACTCGGGGCGAGGAGGTAGAGAAAATTGGGAGTAAAGTTAAGCCCGGGAAGAAGGGAGGGGTGGGGGGAAGGTGTTTTAAGATTTAGTTTTTATTTCTCTTTACCCTACTCTGATTTGATTGGTAATAAATTAATTTTTTTCCCAAGTCGAGTCTGTTTTGCCCGTGACAGTACAGCTCTTGTATCTTGCAGCTCTTAAAGCATGGCAGAAAAAAAAAAATCTAATCACTTCCTCTAATGTGAGTAATGTGAGGGTAATGGAGAAGAATCAGAGAGCATAACCCTAACCTCTGAAGAGCTATCAGATTCATGGAAGGAAACAGACTAAGCCAGGGGATTTCAGAAAATGTAGAGTCTATTTTCTTGCATCAAGGAAGGATCACTTACATTTAAACCATTCCTAACATATTTCTCTAATCTAGTCTTTAAAATGACGGCTTCCTATTCAGTCTCTAACAGTAAAAAATAAGCTTTAGAATAGGTTTGGGGTTTTTTTTTCATTTTAACCTAAATTCCTCTTCCTTCAACTGAAGACTACTGCCACCTTCTTTGCAGCAACTTCCTACATATTGGAAGAGTCTTACGTCTTCTCCACAGCCTTATCTAAATTAAATCCCATTTATTTCAATTTATTCTCAAAGGTATCATTTTCTAGATCTCAGGTTTTTCTTATTACAGACCCTTTCCTAGTAATTCACACTTTAATAAGTTTCCCCTCACACAGTTCTGTAACTTCCCTTCGATCCCACCGCCTGTGCTGCCATTGTCATACTCACTCTCCCTGGAGAGACCAACACACGAATTCTGTAGCTGAAAGTACTGACTACACTACTGTCTTCCTTTTGGAAGTGCTGGAACAGAAGGTGTTGGATACACTGGCAGCTCCACTCTTCTACCCTTGTCTTAATATTTTTTTAGTGATAACATTTGAGGGGCTCAGAGGTTCCCTGCAAGGAGAAATGCCAAGCAAAGAGCTATGAACACGCCTTCTTTCTCCTTTCTCAAAAATTCTGACTGCGTCACGTTATAGGATGCAGAACTAACAGATGTAAACTCCATGCATATGAATTTGATGCGCTGAAATTCAGGAAAATGCCCACTCAGAGACAAAAATAAAAAAGTGCAGTCTCTTTTGAAAGCAAATGTTACTGACTAGAAATTAGAAGATTCATTACTCTACAAATGTATCAAAATAAGAGTTATTACTAAACTTTCTAATGAGACATTTCAGAAGAGAAAGCCAGGAAATCCTCATCCAGTTACATTCAAGCCAGCCATAAATCTATATGTATGACAAGAAAGTAACAGGAGTTTACAGAATATACCACATTTGTATTACCATTTTGAGTATTAGGAGTGACACAGATCATAAAAGGCTGCAAGTGCATCTCTAACAATTCTTATATATCCAGCTGAAGCTGTCAAAATTGTTCATCAGAAAAGCCAGAAAACGCAGCAGCTTTTTATTAAAATTCTCATTCACTCTGCAGACTTTGTAAGGAACAGAAATAAGGCCGAGTCACACAGCTAAGAAACAACTCCGGTGTTTCCCAAATTCAGCATCCCTGAACTATGTGGAGGTTGGCTTTGCTTAACAGATAAAAGGGAGCTGTGGTCAACATCCCCATTCTGAGCAGCCACTCTATAACTACAGCACGATGACTGAAGGGAACTTACAAGAGACTGAGCAGAACTGAAGAGGATCCCTGAAGTACAGAGGAAGAAAGAAGTCTAGGCTCAAATTTTCAGTTTTATTCCCTTCAAGATAGCAAAGATGTCAGCTACTAACAGACTATGAGTATTTTTTAAACCAATGAAAACTATGCACATTTGCAGTATTTCCAGGCCAAAATGTTACAGCTTTTTGTTTGTACAGCAAAACCAGAAGCTATTATGATGAGTGCAAAGAGATTCTGTATGAACAAAAAGCATAGATCTCAAAGCAGAAATTTTAGGGAAGTCCAGCTACAAAAGGAAACGTCTCGCTCAAAGCATAGCAGACAAGCAGGAAAAGAATCCAGGTTTCCCAGCTTCCACGGCAATGCACCGAACTCCTTTTGTAAGGTATTTCTACTTTCCAGCCAGAATGAAATCAAGAAGTAAATGAATAAACGGTGAAAAACTGTTTCAGGTAATTTTGCTTTTAATAATCTGTAGTGCTTCAAAAGTGTTCTCATCTGTCAATTTCAAAATAAATATCTTTTAGTTGTCTCTCTAAGTACACAAAATAACATGAATATGAATCACTATTGCATTTATTGCTATAAATACAAGACACTGCAGTACTCACCGGTCTTTTACTATGACGTCACCACAGGATTGACAGTAAAAGACGTAATTCTTCTGGGGTTTCAGGCTTTCCCTCAAAGTAAAAACCAAATCTATAGATAGAAGAAGACATATTGATCTTCAAAATTGTGTAAAATTTTCAGTCACTTGTACAGAAAGATCCTGCCAAATACCTCAAACCAAAAAAGATAAGAATCTAACAAACAAGCACAATGCTGACATTTTAAACACCTTAATTTATTCACCTGTAGAAGCAAGTACTTAGATCTAGGAAAAACTTGCCATCTCCACCTCATGCCCCATATTGCTCAGTAGGAATTGTATACGTGAATAATTATTTTAAAGGCGCAAATCCTCTCCACAGGGGGAGCTGAGATATTGATATCATTACATAGATTGTATAAATTAAAATTCAATGCCACTCTTTTGTAATGATATTTCTGCTAATCAGTGTCTCTGCAATATGAGGGTACATCCCAATATGTAACACAAAATAGTCGGGGGCGGGGGGGGGAGGGAGGGCACTAGTTTTAAATTTTCAGGCAGGTAAGATACCTGCCACTGTGGTACCACTCAAGGAATAGATAGTGAACAATACCCTCTGCAGGCCAGCAAAGCAAAAATGGTCTCACAAAAGCTAGCTCGGACAACTTTTCCAAATTAAAAAGGAGCTATAAAAGCCTCCACAAATTATCAAATAACATTAGGTGGAAGAAAAGTAAAACTGTAAGCCTAGCTCTATGTACAAATATGTTTTGCATTGCCCACTTTCTCAAACTTAAGAATCAAAGTATATTCTCAACACTGGCATTCAGTATTTAAGATTTAGGTTGCAACCACAAATGAAAAGTACTTTAAAAGGTTCAAGAATTTCATATAAGAGACAACTAGTTTTGCATACTAATATAAAACATTAAAGGCTAACTAAGGTTATCCAATACATACGTCGATTACCATCTGGTTCACATACATGTTTTTCACTGGTATGACTTTCAAAGGTAAATTTTAAAAACTTCATCTTTGATCTTTTGAAGCATGCCTCATTAATAAGACACACTAAATAATTTTTGTATAATTGAATTGTCAGAGCACTTGCATAATTACAGATTAACGTACAAAAGCAACCTCAGCATACCATAAAATCAACAGAGTATTCTAGTGTGTTTCTGGTGCTGAAACCATTACTGTACATCACATACTTTATTGGTCATTTCTACTTTAAAACCACCGAATGACAATTTTGTGTTATTTAATATATCTTTCTGTGTCACTTCCTAGTAAATGAATCTAAAGATACAGAGCTTGGATGCTAGAATGAAAGAAAGCACCAGCTATACTACTATGCTTCCTATTTATGCAATCACATCCTAGACCTGAATTAGCATCATGGAAATAAAGAAGGTAACTGCAGATGTTACCTGCAACATTAACCTCTGCAAACTGAGGCTGTGAGAACAGGAAGCCCCAACACAAAATCACAATCCTTTATGAATGACTGGTCGGTAACAACCTTAGTACGATAGCCTGGATGAATCATATTACTGCATTTTCAGCTACTAAACATGAAACGGGAGGGAAAGAAAACAATTTTGAAGTAATATGGGAAAGCACTGGGGAGGAACTGAGAGCAGTTCTCAAACTCCTACACAAAACACTTACTCAGCAACCGTGTTTCCCTTTCATTACACCACTTTTTGCACTTTTTTTAAAAACTGACAATTTTATTAAATTTTATCAGTTCCTGCTTAAATCCTCAATTCAGAGCTAAAGAGAGCCTTTTAGAAAAAGCAGCAGCATCTGCACAATGCAAACCATGAACTCCAGCCGGTGTGGGTTCGGTTTTTTTTTTTTTTTTTTTTTGGTGTGTGCTGCAGAATCTACACTTTAAAGTCTCTGTTTGCACGCCACTTACAACAGTAAGGTTTCAGGCAACCCTAAGCAAAGCAGCCTGCTTTTTTTAAGCAACGGGCCAAGCTTTCCCCTCCCGGGCAGCGTTGAGCGGGCGGGCGGCGCGGGCCTCGCCCCGGCCTTACCGGCACTTGGCGGCGGGCAGCGCAGGCGCATGCGCAGGTGCAGGCCGTCGCCGGGGAGGCGGCGCAGGCCGCGGCAGGAGGACGGGGCCAGCCTGACCTCTGCCGGCAGCGCCGCCGCCTCGCAGCTCCCGCCGCTTCTCGCTTCCAGGCGGTCCGCGGCCACCGAAACATCCACCGGCGAGCTGGGGCGGTCCGCCTCGCTGGGGACGCAAAGGAACGGGTTTACCTCCGAAAGGACGAGCTGCTGCTTTACGCGCGCAGGCCAAAACGGGCGAGAAGGACCTCAGCGCTGCGGCACCGGAGCCGGGCTGCGGCTCGGGCAACACAATAAAAGCTCAGCGTCAGGTGGACACACGACGCGAAGGCGGCGTCAGGGGGCGCGGGACGCCTCGCCCGCAGCCTGGGTGGACCGAGCCGGGGTCGGCCTGCAGCTCCCCCCCGGCGCGAGTCGCGCCGCGGGACCCACGCGGTAACCCGGGGTCTCCCGTGGGGGTGAGGAGCAATCGAGAGAAATAAACCACCGTTCTCGGGAAGCATTTATTTGCACAGCAACTCGGGCTTTTCCGAGTGGCACAAGAAGGGAAGGGCAGGGGGAGGCGCCGGGACATAACCTGGTTTCCCCCGCGCCCCGCTTTAAGGCTAAGGACGCTAAAAGCCAGACCCGCCGCCCCAGCGCCGCGCCCTGCGCCTCCCCCGCCGGCACCGGCCTCTCCGCACGGCCCGAGCGGCGGCAGTCAGGCAGCGCCCCCGCACTACCGGATAATCAGCAACGCGCTCTGCGTCCCCCGCCTGATCTCCAGCAGAAACCCTCCCGCCATGCCGGCAGGGGAACACCTCCGGCGGCCCACGCAGGAAGCGACGGCTCTTCCGCCGGCCGGCCGGCGCAGGCGGGGTGCGGGTGTGCGGCCGCCCGCCACAGCGCCGCCTACAGCTCGGCGCCGGCGGCGCCCGCGACGCCCCGGGCGTCAGCGGCGGGAAGGCGGCCCGGGGTGGCTGCCGCCCACCCCCTGCTCGCCCCGCGGTCGGCTGTGGGGTCGGGCCTGGGTGCCCAGGGCTGGGTCCCGTCGGGTCGTGAAGCCTCGAGGTCGAGACCTGCACAATCTGCCCGGGCAGCCGCTCCGGGGCTCGGCTGGCCTCGAGGGGTTTTCTTATGCCCAGCCTGATGCTCTTGTGTGTCAACATCTGCCTGTCATCTCCTGTCCTCCTGCCACACCACCGCTGTGAGGAGCCCGGGCCCATCTTCTCAGGCACCTCCCCACAGGCACTGGGGGCTGCGCCTGGGTGTCTCCCCCGAAGCCATCTCACCTCACAGTGCTCCAGCCCCAGCCATCCTGGGTGGCATCCAACAAACTTGGTCCTGTTTACGGACACCTTCCCTGCAAGGGGCATGGGGGGGAAGACTGGACACTGTCTCCTAGATGTGGTCTATCAAGTGCCAAGTAATGGGGAGTCTATCAAATGCCAAGTCTCCTTGATCTACGGGCTCTGCTCCAGGATGCTGTTGGCCCTCGTTGCTGCCAGGGCCAGCTCAGCTCACTGCCCACCAGGGCCCCAGGGCCTTCCCCACAGAGCTGCTCCACAGCCGGGCACTCCTGGTCTCTACTGGTGCCCAGGGCTCGTCCTTCCCAGGGGCAGCAGTCCCCCATGATAACCAGGCTTTGTGACTTCCTTGGGTTGTATCAAAAGACTTCATCCACTTCCTTAACCTGATCAGGTGGTCTGTAACACGCTCCCACCAAGGTGTCACCCTCACTGGCTTCTCTTCTGATCCTGACATACAAGCTCTGACCCAGCCCATTGCCCAGCCCATACAAGAGCACATACCCAAGATGCTGCTTCACAGAGAGGGCAGTATTATTGGTGCTCACGTGGATAAGCAGTTGGGGGTAGTAGGCTGAGGGAAGGGCAAGCCTCGGCAGTGTCCTTGCAGCATGTCGGATCCAAGCCCCCAGCAAGCAAAAAAGCCAGACAGCGAGTCAGGTTGGCAGATGGGGTCCTCCATCCCTCACAGCACGGAGTCACCCACTGCTCTCATCCACCACTTTCTCCTGGAGGTGCTGCTGTGTGGTTCAGGCCTGGCCAACTGTGGTGCTTTCCCAGGTAAGCCTTTCTCCCCATCATCTGCTACCAGAGCATGGAGCCTATACTCCAGTTGCAGATCTGCAGGTGGAGGAGGAGCTGTCCTCCTGTTGCTAGAAGTCACAAGCTTCCAGCCTTCCCCATCATGGGAAACCCTCCATTTCCCTACACCCGACCACAATCTCTAGCTGCCCCTCCTGTGTAGTTTGGGCTCTCACTTCCGCAGGGTCTCTGGGAAGACCCTGTCAAACTCTTTTTCATCTTCCCTGGTACAGCACACTCTGCTGGACCCCTCCTCAAGCTCCTTAGATTGGCAATGACTCCTCACCACTGCACACATCCAGCAAGCAAGGGCACCACCTCTGCAGGGTGGTCCCTGCAGCCCCAGGCCTCTGAAGCTGCAGCCCCCCGTACTAGGTCTGGCTGGGACGGAGTTTCCTCACAGCAGCCCATATGATGCTGTGCTTAGGATTTGTGACTATATGGTGTTGATAACACACCAATGTTTTAGCTATTGCTGAACAGTGTTTGCACAGTGTCAAGGCCTTCTCAGTGTCTCACTCTGCTCCCCCCAGCAAGGAGGCTGGAGGTAGGGAAGAGGCTGGGGCAGGGGAGAGGTAGGACAGCTGACTCGACTTGACCGGAGAGATATTCCATAGCACATAATGTCATGCTCAGCAATAAAGACTGGGGGTGTAGTCTTTCCAAAGTAGCCATTGCTCGGAGACTGGCTGGGCATCAGCGATCTGCTTGTGGGAGGTGGTGAGCTATTGTCTTTGTATGGCATTTTTTTTCCTCTTTCCTTCACTTACTAAACCATCATTATCTTGACCCACAACTTTTCTTGCTTTTGCTCTTCTGGTTCTCCCCCCGCAGAGCAGTGAGCTAACAGCTGGCTGGGGTCAACCCACCATGCCTGCAAAGCTCTGTCTGAGCAGAGGCCTCTGCTGAGCCGGGGGCAGGCTCCCCAGTCAGTGCTGGGGACTGTGTCCTGTGGCGTGTCACTGCACCACCATCCACCCCCCCGCCTTGTGAACAGCCCCCTCTCCACCCTTTCTTGCAACATGACAAGCCTGCCCGAATTCCTCCCAACCCACGTTCACCCAGCTCTTGAATGCTGTCACATTGCCCTCATACCAAACGGACCCTTGGCACAGGCATCTGCTGCTCTGGGGTGAGGCTTCCTACTGCCTCTCATGACGTCTTTTTTCAAGAGACACCCCTATGTGACTGTCCCTTAACTCACGAGCAGTGTCACCACTGCACGCTTCATCCAGCATGCTGCCCTCACAGGATGTAAGAGGCTGTTGATGGTCTGTATTCGACGACACCAAGGAAAAAAGCTTTTGCTTTGGAAAAAAAAAAGTCTTTTCCAATGTTAAGTGTTTACTCTCCATGAAAGTCACAAGTCCTTCTGCGATTGCAGAGAGTTATTTGAAAACATGATCTGCAAAGCTTCAAACAAAAAGGCAGACTTGCACTCGTTAATTTTATAGCAATTTACTATCTAAGACATGATTACTTTGAAGTAATCTTAGTCCTTGGAGTTGGTGATACCAAACAGATGTCTTAGGAGAGTCTCAAAGAAGTAGAGTAAGGTTAGATTTTGTGGGAAAAATATGGCAGACAATAGTCAGCTAAACTGTCTCAACCAAGTATTTTTTTTTTACAAAGCATTAATTTATTCAAGTATTCTAAGACGCAGACTATACTCTCTACATGCTGTTCTGAGGGTGGTGTTTTGGGATTTTGTTGTTGTTGTTTGCTTCCTTTTTTAAGGAAGAAAAATATTTAGTCCACATGGTGGCTTTCATTTCCAATTATTTCACAAACCAATGTACATATTACAGGTTAAATTGTTCTGAGCAAGTAGGTCACACGTCAAACATAAAATCCACGTAATTATAGGAGAATCAACTCCTAGAATTAGTAAAAGGGCCTTGGGCCCTGACTTTACAAAGGCTTACACAAGGCTACGAAGTTATGAATAATCTTAAGTATTCACAGGGTGTGAGCTTCATTTATTCAAAATTGTCTATTATAGGTTTCTCACCATTTCTGCAGTGAAATAATTACACAGAAATGAAGGTAAATGTCCTACAGAGTGAGTGCACCTAGCATCAGTGGTGCATCTAGCCCAGTATTTTGACTGTAACAAAAGGAGAAACTATTTAGGAAGAACTCCTTAGTGTGGCCACTTCCGGGTACTTCCCCTGCATCTCTCATTGTATTAGGGACGCTGGAGGGTACATCCCTGCCTATTTCCTTCAGTGTCCACTTACGGAGGTGTTTGCCATCAATAGGAATAATGCCTCCTTGAACCTACGGACAGTGTCCGAGTCCCCAACCTCTGGTGGCAACACATTGAAGTTCACAACCTGCTTTGCAGAAAAGCATTTTCTTTGCATGTCTCAAAAATGATCTTCCGCTGTTTTCATGAGGTGCCTCCTCATTCTCATACTGTGGGATTTGGTTAAGAACTTCGTATCTTTCATAATTTTGTAAATCTTGATCAATCCTCTCCCCTGCCTTCTCTCTCCATGTCGAACAGTCCCAGCCACTACTGCTCTCGCTGCAAGGCAGCGGCGCCATCTCTCCTCTGCGCCTTCCCTAACTCCTCTACATCCTCCTTGAGCTGTGAAGACAAGAACCGACCGACGCAGTCATCAATCTGAGGCTGCACCAGCGTTTTACGTAGCGGCCAAACAGCTCCCTCTGTCTTGTTCTCAATATTCTTCCCCATAACGTACAACTTTTTGTGGGGCTTTTTTGATTGCCACCACACATAAAGTTGATGAGACAATTTCATAGAACTGTTTGAGAGCTCTGAGTTGTAACTGCCACTACTAAATTCAGCAAAAGGGAAGCTTAGAAATCTGTCCGCTTTACAGTGCGGGAGCATGTGAAGGCATGTAGTTAGTTATCGAAAGTCCCATCAGCTCTGTGAAGATCACCACTTTTAAATAGCTCCAAGAGCACCACCAACCCTAGTTAAGAATTAAATCTCAAATGCATTTGTAAGTATCTTGTAAGAAAAATAAATGTAAATGCACCGTTTTAATTGGAAATACACGACCTGTAGAGTCATACTCAATGCCTCAGAAAACCAGTGGGAATCGTTGGCTTTCCAAAAAGTAACTGCTTCTCATCTACTGAATCCTGGAATAGTTTAATGAGAAAAGGGACTCGCATTTCCTCTTTATTATTATCCCAAGTCTGGAGAATAAAATTAGACTTCATAAAATGTTGGCTGATGACATAAGTCATCAAGTAGAAGACTTATAAATATTATGAGATTTTCCCCTGGCAATATTTTAGAAATATTTACTTGTCTACAGACAAAGTCTAAAAGATTTATTATATAAGCTGAATGCACTTTTTTTTTTTGCAGTTACTTAAGTCATTTATAACCATAATAACTGTTTGCTATTATGAAGCCTGCTTAAATTTGAGAACTGTAATGATGACTTTGAAACTAACAGACTGCAGTCGAAGAACTGCACCCTTCATACTGTGGAGCTGGTCGCTTGAAAATCGCTCTTGCAGTCAAAAATTCCTTCCAGTATCGTCCATGTGGGCGCCCCACACACCTTGCTGTGTAATAAGGACTCAAGCGTACTAATCACAACAAATTTTAGAAAATTCTAGATACAACTACTACTAACATAATCAATAATATTTTCTAAAGTACCACCCATTTTTACCTGCACTGTATTTGGTGAACTATGTAAAGATTAGGCAAAATACATGTACATATACCCCTTATGTTTATTTCCATCAGTGCATATGTGCCCACTTGCACGTTTCCCCCATACGTGGCACGACGACGATGACGACAGCATCGACGAGGCCCAAGAAGCTCCCTCACGGAAACTCACAGCCCACCCGCAGAGCCACCCCTGCCTCCGCACGACGTGCAACCAAAACCGGGCAGGCGACTCCCGCGCCAGCTCAGGTGCGTACGTAAACACACCGCTACGCACGCGCGCACGCCAGCGCTGACAAAACCAACCGCCGCAAACCACCCACACGTGACTCACTGGTTTCCGCCACCAAAATGAGGGCGGTTCCGCGCCGGGCGCTGCGCGCTCACGCAGCCACACACACACCGGCCGCGCCTCGCGCCTGGCTCCGCGGCCGCGCGCCTCCCGTCTCCCGCCCGCCTGCGCGCGCCTTTCCGGCCGCGGCCCGCCAGGGGGCGCGGTGCGGCGGGGCGGGGCGTTAGTGGTGGTGGGGGGTTAGGGAGGTGGAGGCGCGCCGCAGTGCATGCCGGGAGCTGTCAGGGCGGCGCGGGGCTGCTGGTGGCGGTCGGGCTCTTCCGGCTCGGGTCGCTCAGGTAACGGCGCTCGCCCCGGCGCCCCCTCCTCTCCCTCCTCCTCCCCCTCCTCCCCCTCCCCCCCCTCCCGGCGCGGGTAGGCTGCAGGGCCCGGCGGCCGCCGCTCCCTGCCTCCCTCCCTGTCGCCGCGCCTGTGTTGGGGAGGGCGCCGCAGCCGAGCGGGGTCCGCCCCTGGAGCCGAGCCGGCCCTCTCCTCTCCTCTCCTCTCCTCTCCCCGTGCCGGGCCGCGGGCACTGTCGGGGAGGGCGAGGGCCGGGCTGGGTCCGAGCTGGCCTGGGGGCGGGAGGCAGGCGCCGAGGAGCCTGGGGAGAGCGGTTAGCGTGTTAATTGCTCTGCATCAATTAACCTGTGGCACTTGGCTCGCCCGACTGCCCTCCGTGGTCTGCACTCCGCTCCTCGGTGCTGTCCCCCGTAGCGCAAAGCGGACCCGGGTGGGTTTCGAGGCTGCAGTCTTCCCCCCCCCCGGCACCTGCTGTGGGCGCTGCTGGTGGAGCCTGGTTTCGCCCTTCGTGGAGGGGCTTCCTCAGGGGGCCTCTTCCCATCTGGGAACAAGCTCGGCGTTGGGCTGCCAGAGCCGTCCTGCTTTGACCTTGAGCGTACAAGGGCTGTGGGCCTCTTTTGGGTCAGATTCCTGGCTGGCTGGCTCGGCTGCTTGAGTTGTTGCGTGTGATGTTTGGAAGGATACATGGGGCATATGGCTGTCCGTAGTTTGTGTAGTGCAGCGTTAAATTTAATCTGTTGATGCAGGGATGGCCTTAAATCTTGTGATGCCCACTTGAAAAGCATAAATATGTGACAGCTTCTGGTGTTAAATATTTTTTAGAAATAATGTTTGCATACCTGTAATAATAACCAGAAAAGCCTAAACAATTTATCTCTTTTAAGCATCCTAAAATACGCTGGATACGGGGTGCAGGTTTTGATGAGCTTGTTCTGGGTGACTCAAGCCTTGTATTTTCATTGCAGATTAGCAAGAACCCTTGCACTCCTGGATCTTCTTTCTATATGCAGTAATAGTGAATGTGTTATGGTTCTCAGGTTAGCTGTATAACGTGATGCCTGAATTCTAGCTATAGGAGTGTGAATTGGTGGGAAGACTCTATCTATAGTAATGGGCTAGACGCTTGCAGGAAGTAAGGGGGCATAATATAAGGCTGAAGATCGTAGCCTTTCATTTTGTTGCCAAGCCTTGGTCTATGTTAAATACTTATGCTGGCCTGGCTGTCAGATTTGCTTATTTTTTTGTTTGAAATATTGGTAACTTTTCAAAAACAGACTGAAATACAGTAGATCTTTTGCAGGTCTAATAATAGCGTGATGTCTAAATATTGTGATTATCCAAAATGTACAGTCATTTGTAATATAACATGGATGAATGTCATGGAGGAATATCAGTTTGGAAACAGGTGGAACATCAACAGTATAATTCCTGGTTTTGTTTTAAATGAGATGAGAACAGGCACTTTTGGAAACTAAGCAGCCTATAAGTGAGAGATGGGGAAGGAGAGACTGCATTTCTAACTTACTGAATGTCTTACTTTCCCAACTTGTTGGTAGCACCTGTGACAGTAGATGTTTAAACAGTATCTTGCAAAGACAAGTTATCCTGCATCTTCCATTAGTGGAGTGGCTGTGCATTCGAGTGGATGGTTATGTTCACAAGTTAGGCCACGTTTATACTGGTAGTGCTTTTCTTGTGTAAAAATACTGGCATGCTACCGCTGACCACTAGAAATACTCATTGCATGCACAGCAAGCTACACGGGTAAGCATGCAGTCTGTCTGGTGTAAGTGGGCTCAGCCTGTATACTTCTGCCATTGTTCCCCATTTGAATAAGGGGAGGACGCTTCCATGTGTTCATCGCTAGCTTAGTTCTCTTGACCAGAGTTACTGCTGTCCACCTTTAGTGTCTTCTCGCTTAGCTGGGAATGACTGCTTGGGCTGGGCTGACTGAAAATGCTTATTACTATTCTACTTTTTTTTTTTTCTTTCTTACTTTGATGGCACTATATTATATTAAATATGCAGTATGTAGAAGAGAACCAAGAAGAGGCATGAAGCATGTTGTAAAAAAACCTGTTTTGAAAATTGTTGAGAAAAATAGGAGATAGAAAAGAGACTAAACTAAATGATACTTGCTAAAGCATGAAATAGAAAAATGGAAGTAATTTATTTGTATGCCCATAAATTGTCTTTCAGATTAATGATCATGTTGCCCTGACTTGTAGCTGAAAAGAAGTTGAATGATAAATAGAAACAGTAAGCGATATGTTTCTCTCTGAGAGCTTGGGGAGAAGAAACACTGCAGGATCAACCATTTTTCCCCAATAACTGAAACAAGAAATGAGAATAAAGCACCAAAGAGACTCAGTAAATGATTTCACTGGTCAACACATCCCTATTTTTATCAGAAACTTGTACTTCAATATAAGCATAAAAAATTATGTAAAGCTGAGGAATGGTGCTTTGCCTAATTTGGTTTCTAGTATCATTTACAACAATCAAAGGGAATTTAACCTTATAGTTATGTCTTTTCTGACTTACTTCTGAGGATAAGGAGAGTGAACAAGTTTTGGTCCTGCCACCGTTTTCAGAACAGTCAGAAAAGGATTCTGCTTTACAAATTCCTTTGAAATACATCTGCGGAATATGTGAAATCAGATGCATTGCAAAATATGACAATCTAGATAATGTGTAGGTATACATACGGCATATGACACTTTCAGAATTAAAATCAGAATAAAATGATAGAAATTAGTTGAAATTTGAAATGAATGAATTAGTAATATCTTAGGACCTCAGGGTATAATAAAAAAGGAAGTTGGACAAAGTCTTGCCCAAATGCATTGTATTAAAAGGTTACCTGAGTAAGGCAATGATAAGGATATGAGAAGTTCTGACATCTTTTTGTGAAAAGTATCAGGGTTGTGTGGAGACAGAATGTTAAACTCACCTGAAGCTACATGTTATTAGAACGATGGGTATGGATGAATAAAAAGTTCATCTAAATCTTCAATTTTAAAGTTATTGTGAGCAAAGCATAAATGAATAAATTATCAGGCCATCTTTTGTTGTTGTTGTTGTTCAGTTGGTAGATTCTCTGTTAAACTATGTATCGGAATGTCACAATGTGAAAGCACAGTGTTACTCTGGAAGCAAGGCTTCTCTTTCAGTAGAGGAGAGGGCTGCCAGCATAATGTAAAACAGTGAAACTCATCTAAGTCCTTTTTTTGTCTACCAAGCTGAAAAGTATCTGGAAGTTGGCAAACACTCCTTTAAAACAAAGTGTAGTACAAATCTAGGTTTAAATGTAGTCATACCGGTTTGAGTTGTTTTTCATTGTTACGTATGCTATGGCTTGCTTGTTTGTTTGTTTATTTCTTTATTTTAACTATATTACTATATTAATTGGATTTACTAGTTTGCTGAGAGTAAAAAACAAGCAAGAAAGAAAAAGAATACCACAAGATAAGTCTTCTGTCAGTAAGTGCTTGGAAAAGATCGGAAGAGGAGAGCTAGCTAGTTAAAAAGGAATTCCTTTCAGAGAGGGTATAGTTACCATTTGAAGGCATGAGGCTGAAACATGTAAAAGTGAAAATAAATTGCAGTTTATTTTAGGAAGCTTGTCTTGTTACTGTGCTCAGACACCTGGAGAGAAGGTAAATATTTGAAATCATGTACTTATTTATCAATCATTGCTCAACAGAGAGGGCAGTAGCCCCAAAGCCTAGTCAGTGCATGTGAGAGCTGTGTGGTTCCACTGTGGGACAGGAAGAGCACAAAGCTTACTGTGCTGACAGGTGGTACGGGAGCCACGGGGAGGGTGCAGTTGCACTCACACCAGAACATGCTCGTTTTCTCTTTGCTAGTGATTTTTCCAACCCACCAAACTTGTGTGGTTACCATGGATTTAGCTATGTCAGATAAATACCTTCCATATTCTGTTTAGAGTAATCCAAACAGCCTTATTTCTAACATGCAGCCTCAGGATCTTTTTATGAAGGTGGGGAAACTGCTAACTGCGCAATGTTGCAAGTTTGATTGTGGATAGCTGAAAAAGGCCCTGCCAACCCAGGGCACAAGCCAACCTTTTTCAGCATGGCAACAGTTTGTTTTGGTCCAGGGAACAGTAGGTGACACACTATATACAATGTTATACTTAATTTCTGAGTAAGGATTTTGTGTTTCTGTTTGGCTTGGCACTGTCAAAGTGACCGGTTGACTCCAGAAGGTTACATTTCATATATTTAAAAAAAAAAAAAAAAAAAAAAATCTTAGATGTTATATTCTGCATTTGGGATTGTTGGGATGTCAGCCTGGAGACTGAAATAAAGATTATTAAAAAAAATGCCTTTATCTAGACTGTTTACATGTCTTTGACGGATGCATTGCTGCTATAATTTAAATTGGATATAAAGATGGTAACTCTGTGAGCCAAGATGAAATGAAGTTTAAGGAGGAAACCCTCTGCAAACATGTCAAAAGAGTGAAGGTTAAATTTTAGGTGGTGTTTTTGTTTGTTTTTCTTTCTTTCAAATGTGTAATTGAGTAAGAGGGAAATAGTGACCAGTTTAGATCTAGGTTGAAATATTGGTTGTTCAAACACAGTGGTCAACAAAGGGAAGAAGGGAACAAGAGAAGTACTTGTAAGTGAACATTGAAGGATAACCACAAATTCAAGGAGGCGTTTCCCCATTTTTCTCTGTTGTGTTATTCTAACTTAAATTGCCACCTGTTTTTAATAAGACATGTTAGATATTTTGCATAATTTAAAATAAGAAGCGTGGATATCTGGAGTTTTGTTGATTTTAGATGTAAAAGGCATGCTGATTAAGTTGTAATATAGCAGATAGATGACTCGGGAATCATTTGTTGCTAGAAAGGAAAAAACATGGGAAAATATTATTTTAGGAAGAAGAAAATATTTTCAGTTAATGGATGACCTGAGTTATAACAAAGAAGATGCAAATCATCATCTTTCATTTACTGAGTGACATAAGTTTAGATCTGTGAAATCTGAATGTTTGATTTGATCTCAAGAAGAGTATGATATTTTAAAAGTAGAAACTTTAGTTAAGATTCCAGCATTCATGTAGTGCAAGAGGACTTAACTCTAGAAAAGATGTCTGTTATACTGAGTATCACATTGTCACTTGAGCATCTGTTGTATGCCACTACAATGCTTTCATTGGCTAATAAGTAGTTTACTTTATTCAGATTTTTTTAATTAATTTTTAACTGTTAAAATAATTATTTGGCATTAAGTCAAAGATTATTTTAACAGAGGAAACCTTTTATTGCTTGATTACAGCAGTGCTTGGAGATCCTTGTAGTTAACAGGGCTGCTTTTTCCCTTGTACTTTGCCACAAACAGTAAGACAGTCCTGTGTATTATGCAGGCACAGTCCACAAAGGCTGGAAGAAAAGGAATCAGTAGTGTTCTGTTGGTGGGTCTGGAATCAAAATCAAAATTCAGTCTAGTATATTAAACTGTTTTGTAGTTCACCTATTATATATTGAAAAGCTGTAATAAAATAGAAGTGAGTAGAGGGATTAAAATGTCACCCTAAACTCTGTTTTTAAGAGGCAATTTACCAAGGAGAGTGAGAAGTCTTTGGTCACTTTCTTCTCCCCTGCGATAAACAGATAGACATAGATTTGATACTTTTTTACTTCTGAAAAATTATGTTCTAAAGCAAATGCATTCTCTTAGAGATTGTTCATAATTATAGATTTGTTTTCTTAAACAGTGAATAGAGAATTTGATTACTGAGAAGGCTTGTTGTACATTCCTTATGAATTTTTAAGCTTGTTACTTGTTCCTCTTTATGAACTCATGTCTGGTGTAAGTCAGACTTTGGAATACCATAAAACAGCAATAGCAGAAAGAACATCTTACATACATTATGTATTTCCATCAGACTACACTCAGTGGTAGACTCACAGTTTTATTCCAGTTGTCTTTCTTCTATTACTTCCTGTATGTGCAAAAGAAGAAAAAGTGTACTTAGTTTCTTTTTACTGACAATTTGGTTTTTGTGTAATAATAAACATAATAAATAGTAAACATGTTTTGTAGATTCTAAAGCCAGGAGGGAGCGCATCCAGCTGGGTACCTAATCTAACCTCTGTAGTACAAGCCATAGGTTTTCTCTCATTAATTCTTGTTTGAATGAGAATCACTCTCAGGAAAACATCTCATGTTGATTTAGAAGTTGCCAGTATGGGTAATGCACAGATTGTTATGCTGATTTAATTTAATTTTGTCATGGAAAGGAATTTGAATACCTAAAGCAGTGTTGTTTTTTCTGTGGAAAAATGTAATAAGCTGTTTCCACTTGTGAATTTTGATTGGGTAGAAAAGTGTACTGGGAAGTTATTAATCACAATATTAAATCTTATCAAGCGCTCTGTACTGTTGCAGGATACTAATGAGATCATGGCTAATTATAGTTAATTATACAGTCTGGGGGGGGGTTTTGTTTTGTTTATTTGGGTAATATGGAGGGTTTTTTGCATCTTTCATTACTGTACTGAATAGCAATTGGCCAAAATAACAAGCTCAAATGGTTCGTATTCTTCAGAAAACATTAGAGATGCCTCTTTGAAAAATTCTGAAATAAGAGAACTCTGTAGAAAGTCAATTTAGAAATAGAGTAATTAGCTGTAATTGGAAAATCTTTATCTTTGGTGATAGAAGAATATATGTATTTCCAACATTTTATTTTTATCTTAAGAGACTAGCCTGGGATTTGCAGTATTTATTTTGCTATTCATGCTTTTAAATGCTTCTGAGGGGAAGCAAATTACCAATGACAAGGCTTCTATTTTCCATGTATTAAAATCTGTGTTTGTATTAAGTCTATTTAAATAAAAATGTGTTTCTGCAGTTACCAGCTTGGTATGTGGGCACTGTACACAGCTTAAAAAGCAGTAGCTCAGTACTATGAAATGTGAAATTTTTCTCATCTGCTTTTTAATTATCTATTAGTTCTTTTATTGTATGTCACACAGCCATGCTTGAAATAGTAAACAATTTTAGAAAAGCTTTGAAATATTGCAAAGCTGAAACTCTGAGGAATTCAAAGGGAGGAAGTTTGTGAGCTCAGGTTCATACAGTACTTGGGATAAATCTTGAGAATTCTTGAAGTGACATGATGTACACAGGTTTGTTCTCCACAGCTATCAGCCCCTTGACCTGTACCAGAAAGCGACCACTTCAGTATTGCAGATCTGTGTGAAACAGACAAATAGAGCAAATCTGTGAGTCTTGAAAAATGTAGGAGTGGAACAGTAGCAAATCAAACCTGAAGAGGAGCTTTGGGGTACAACAGATACTGGAGAGCTTATGAATCGTTGGGAAGTCTTAAAACCTTGTGATTAAATTTAGACAGAATCTAGATGAAAGCTGCTTTTATTGAATAAGTGTTGATGAAGCTGCTGTTCTTCTAAATCGAGTTGCTTTAGCTTCAGTGAAAACTACTTGGAGCCTGTTAAACAGGTTAATAGTTTGTGTTGATGTGAGACAGAAGGCTCTTAGGCACTTGACTTGTGAAGGATGAGCATTTGCTGTGGAAAACACAGCTGTAGGACTATCATCTTAACACAACTCGGAGAAAAACCGATACCTCCTCATTGATGAAGGGAATTGGAGGCTGCTCTGTGAACACACTATACACAACCCCCAGCAAAAGGAGATCCACAGCCCCAGGTAACTGCTATCCTTGTCAAAGTCATAGTCGAAGACTCTACAGGCATCCGGGTATATCCAGAATTGTGCGGTGTCTGTTTTTTAATCCCCATGAGAAGGTGAAGTGGAAAGTAGTAAGTGTCAAGACCTACTTCTGCAATCACTTTGATTTAAATAAGGGTTTATGAAATAGTTTGAAAGTGTATAGCACTTCTTAGGTAGTTTCTTCCATATTGATAATAAGCCTTCTGCTCAGACACCCCCATTTGCTTTTTGTCATCCATTGAAAAGAGGCATGATCATCTAACAGGTCAATGATTACCTGTGTCCAGACTCATGACAGTGGCTGAACCTTCAATCTGAGAAGCTTGTCTCATCTCATTAGGTATGCTAAAAGGGAAAACAACAACAAAAGCAAAAGATGGTGCTCTTCATACCTTTGTTTAAAAAGAGAAATAACTGAAGAACGTTCCAAGGAAAGTTGGCCCTCATGCTAAATGGTGATTGTGGAATGGCAAGATAAATGGTTTCTCCTTTGGGCTGTTTGATGGTGTGGCAGAAACTGCTATTTTTCAATGACTTTGATCTACCAAATTTTATTATTTATCTCATTTTTCAAGGTAGTAAACCATGAAAGAATAAGCATGTGGTACTTATAAGGAGATAGACATTACTAAGCTTTAACATTGTATTGAAATATCAGTGCTGTAAAATTAGATGTTGTTAAATCTGCAGTTTTATTATAGATGAAGAGAACAGAAAAGTGTCAGTAAGAATACATGAAACAAACGTAAAACAAGAAAAGATTAAAAACTATATTTGGGAATATCTTCAGGCTAAACAAAAAGTAAACCTTGTAGGACAAGTGTATTTTTATGTACGAGAGCTAATAAAAATGGATGTTCCTGTAGTTTCAATGATCTTAGAATAAAAATAGTGCCAGGTTTATAAAAATAATACATAATATTTACATAGTATCTTCTCTGCATCCCTGGCTTATTATGGCTACTGATATGATTTGGAAGATACATTGTTTAAAATACAGACTCTTCATTGTGGGAAAAAATATGCAAGAAATTCTTTCTCTCCCTGTAACCTCAAACTATGTAAAACTTTTTTTTTATAAGAAAGAAAAATGAGACCATAACCATAGAGCAGCAGGAAAATGGAGTATGTTTTTTCTTCTCTGTACAAAACTTCATAATGATTACATTCACTGATAACATATGGATAAATGTAAATATCAATTACATGACTAGACCAAGCTCATTAGTATCAGCCAGTGTGCGATACACTTGTCTAAAAGTATAGGTTATTCAGTCGAAGTTGTTAATGTTTTTTGTTTTTAAAAGGAAGAGAATATTCTGATCAGTTAGTAAGTGCAAAAAAAAGCTACCTGTTTAACCCTGTGTTCCTGCTGGTTTTGTCTAACCTTTGGTAATCCTGAATCAGTCCACTCTCAGCTTTCAGGTTTTTCAAGCACTTGAGGAAGACATAGCCCTGTTTTCCACTCAGCCATAAGTGATTGCATTTATGCTTTAGCTGGATAAAAAAAGGATGCTGATGCTTTCTTGACTCAGAAAGCATTATTTGCTGTGTCAAGTTCTTTCTCCATCCTTTGTGCCTGGAAAAATGAGAATTGTGCTACTTCTGTATGTTGGTCCTTACTTCTTTTTTACTGTGAATACTTTATTTTACTTTTGGAGATCAGACATTGGCGGTTGTGCAACTGTCTCTGAGAAATCTGTTGGCATTCCACAGCTTTTTCAAAGCAAACCTGATCTTTTTCTGGACTTAATCCAAAGGAAGATGGTTAGTATAAAATGAAATCACATGAAATACTCTTTTAAAATAAAAAGTGAGATCTAAGTGCTTTACGCCAGCGGGGTATCGTGAAATCTATCAATTTGGCACCCAGAATATGGTTTTTAAGTAATGGTTTGCATTTCTGTTCTGCCTTGGAGACAATCTGTCACTATTAGTCTGCCACCAGAATCAAGATTGCAAAAGGTTTGTAATTCTTGGCCTTTTTATTCACTCCTGCTATCCCAGCTCTTTTTCTTCCTTTTGTCCGTCCCTTTCTTGTTTTTCTTCTTTCTTGCAACTTCCCTTACAATGCTGAGAAACCAGGAGATGAGCAATATGAGGAGAAAGATAGTAATAAAGATAAAGAAATGATTAATGCAGAATTTTGGTTGTTCTGTAGAAGAAAAGGTAAATGTGATGACAGCAGAAGAGAGGCTTATCTGGCATATTACATGTGCCCACGCATGAAAAATTAGGGGTGAGAGGGTTCTCGATGTTCCCTCTCTGTGACCCAGAGTGGTGGTGTACTGTCTCTGACTGAAGCAACAAGTTTCTAATGTTCTTCTAGCAATAAAAAAAAATGAAATTTGGGAGGATTAAACCTGGGTTCTTACCAATTTATCTTCAGAAGCACCTGCTAATTAAAGGAACACAAAGGAGGGAGCAAAAATCTGCCAGGGCACTTTGTGATAAACTTGACGAGGTTACGACTGTGAAATTTTGAGCCTGATTTACTACTGTTTTAATTTGGAGATGTCAGAGTACAGCTTGCTTCATTTTACCTTTTGGAGTGCTGAAAAGGTAAAACAGTACTAGTAGTGATGTAGTTTGTAGGTTTTGGGGTTGTTTCAAGAACATGGCAAGGAGTTGGCCTTCAGGTAGCTGAAAATACTGGGTATCTAGTCCTAGGGTTTTATGTTGTTCAATCAGTGGTAACTCCTTATGAGAACTGTTGGCAAAGTTATTAAATAGCAGCTTCATAGCCATTATGGGGAGAACACTATTGGAAGGGGGGCATGGATATAGTACAAATCAAATACAGATTTTTATGTGTCCATATAAAACATTTTAAATTGATCGTATATGATAAAAGGCAGGAAAGTGTTCATGGGTTTGGTGCATCTTGCAGAACTGGAGTGTGTTTATTACATGAAGTAATACAAGTTGAATTGTTTGTCTTTTCTGATTAGTCTAAAAACACTTGAACTTTGAGCAGAATTTGAAGATAAGTGTTTTTATTATCTCCATCAACTGCAGAACCACCAGAAATCAGAATGTCACTTTTTATTTCTGCTAATTCTTCTGCTCTATTATTTCATAGGCATTTTTATTTCAAACAGTCCTGCTATTTTGTCATATTGGTGCTCACTGGGAATAGGGGCCAACAAGGCATGTTCTCCAGTCGTTTTGGAAGGGCTCACTGAAGCCGCTGTTTTCAGCATGACTCTGTTTATCACACCTGGTAGACAGTCTGATGAATACAGCTTCTTTATACCTGTTCCATGGTTCGTTTGGTTTTTTTGGTCTACCATGCTTCAGCCTGCGCTTCTGCACACAATTTTCTTGCCATTTTCCTTTAATCAAGACAGAAGAGAGCAGCATCTACTGAGTGTGAAGCCTCTTCTGAAGCCGAGTATCAGAGAGAACTCCCAAAAGACCCCAATTAAAAGGGGCAAAAAAGCTGCCTTTTTCACACACATGCTGCAATAGGATTTCCCATTATAAGTTGTAATTGCTTGGGGTTAAAGTAGCTCTAAAAACATATTTCTTTTTAATAGTGATTGAATTTCATGAAATAAATAGTGTATGGCCTATAAAAGTATGAGGTGATGTTTCTGGAACTAGAATATCTTAATTACTTGGTGTAGACTACCATGTGATGAAATATATAGAGCAAATTGCAAAAGCCTCTGATTACAGAACACTAGTAAACATGTACTTTTGTTGTACGTGGATGATGATAATATAAAAACAATAGAGTTGCATCGCTGAATTAGAATACCAGGTCTTGTAAAAGGAAGTGTTGATGCATGAAAGTACTCTTGAATAGTGTGTAACTTGTTTATGTCCTTCATTCTTGTCTTCTGCCTGGAAGTGATTCAGAAGGATTGGTGTCTTCTGTTTTCAGAAGGGCTGATTTGTGGAAAGGTGGGTTTTTCTGGTGATGGACCCAGAGGAGGAAAAAAAGAAAACAAAAAATCCCTTTGTTGCATTGTTTAGAATAAACAGTGTTTTTTTGGGAGGGGCAGGGCATTAATTTTCTAGGTTTTTTTGTTTGGTTTGGGGGGGGGGTGTTGTTTTTTTTGTGTGTGTTTTTTGGGGAAGTTTTGTTTGTTTTTTTAAACAGGACTTGATTACAAATATACTCTTTTGGACATGTGTTAAATATTTGTGTGCAATATGTTAGCTTTTGTTTAGGACTTGCTGTAAACTGATTTCAGATTGATGTTTCATAATGCCTTTGAGGAAAATGTAGTGCTCTTTATACAAAATTGTTTTAATAATATGTCTCTGGAAACAATAGTTTCAAGGGTTTTTATTTTTTATTTGGAACAGGTAATGTCTGTACATGAATAGCAAGCTCGTCTCTAGTGGGGACACCGTGGGAGGATGAACACGGAGGAGCTGGAGCTACTGACTGATTCCAAGTACAGAAACTATGTAGCAGCTGTTGACAAAGCACTGAAGAACTTTGAATATTCCAGTGAATGGGCAGATTTAATATCGGCACTTGGAAAGCTAAACAAGGTATGCCTGGCACGTGCTCTTGGAAAAGATTCAGGAACTGACAAAGGATACTGGTCTAAAAATACAGAAGTGCAAGGTTCTAGCAGTCTAATATTCTTGCAAATATTTTAGCAGTCTGAGCCAAATGTTGGGTGTGTGCAAAGAGCAAACAAATCAAACAAATGCCTTTCTAAGACTTACAGTTGAATCCTTTGTAATTGTAAGTAAAGGGAAAGTTATTTACATTTCTAGTGGAAATAAATGCAACATCTTTCTTATTACTAACACTTACTTCTAACGTCATTCAATGTTATTGAAATAGTGTGAAAAATAGTAGCCAGTATAAATATCAGCAATATTTTTATGAAGCACAAGTTATAAAATGGGGCTCAAATCATTCATTGACCAGAGAATGTTATCGTTCTGATTCGTTTTAACAGTTAATAAGTTGAATGTGTAATATCGTGATCTTTAATGGCAGTTTACAAATGAATACAGATCCTGATATCCGTAAAGAATATTGTTCTAATCAGTCCTATGTGTTTCTAGGGATCTCCAGTCAGGGACATAGAGTTCCCTTTACACACACACATTTTACCAATGTGAAGCTTTGCAGAATTTGGCATAGAAAATTACAGGTCTGAAGCATTTACATTCTACCCTTTAAGCTTTGTGGAAAATCAAGAATGACAGTACAGTTGGCAGTGCCAATGGCATAATTTCTTTGCATAACTCCCAATTCTTTCATTTTTTTGATTGTAACAGTTCTTGCTGCACACGCATACAAAGTGAAGACTATGATATTGGGAAAGAAAAATCTAACGATGTAAATGCAACTCTGTGTTCCAGTCCTGAAGTGATTATATAGTTTTAGGCAGTGGTAAAGTTTTGTGTGTTGTCTCACTCTATGACGGTTTCTTGAAGTTATCCCAAACTCACCACCCACAGTTTAATAGTCCTCTTTGAGCTACTGGCAGTTGATTTTAACAAATGGAGATAGTAATTTTTGTCCTCAGAAGGATGAGTAGAATGAAATGGACAAGCTGTAAGTAAGGAGCCCATTGCAAATGAAGTTTTAAATGCATTGGCAATTCCATCTATAGCAAGTGTACGAGTGAAAGGCATTGCAAAGAAAAAGTTCCAAGGTACATCTGAAAAGTTTGGGGTTTTTTTCTTGTGTTGTAACCTAGGTATGTGTTGTGACTTATGGACCATGTTCAGTAACTCATTTATAAAATGTGCATTTGATGTTTAACTTGTTTTGTGCTGGTTTTCTTATTGTGTTGATTTATCAGGTACTACAGAACAATGCGAAGTACCAGGTGGTACCAAAAAAGCTGACTATAGGCAAGCGCTTAGCACAATGTCTTCATCCAGCTTTGCCGGGAGGGGTTCATCGAAAGGCACTTGAAACATATGAGATCATTTTCAAAATCATTGGACCCAAGCGTTTGGCCAAAGATCTTTTCCTCTACAGGTACAATAGTTTAAGTAACTCCATTCCAAATGCATAGTTGAGATGCTTTTGATTTCCTGCCTTCTATATTAATAGTATTGCTTTGTTATATAGCAAGAATCAATCGATTTCTTTCCTTCATGTTACTGGTGCTTCTGTAGTACTCTTCTCCCAAACACTGTATATCAGAAGATAAACACATCACCTAAACTTTTGTTAGGAACCAACTTTAGTGCTAGAAAACCTGGAATCAATTATTTCTTCATTGAAATAAACAAAGTTTTGTGCATGTGTGTACAGTATGTACAGTAATTGAAATATTAACGCTTATTTCAATGTATTCACATTACATTTTTCTACTGTAATTTAAGTGGTACTGGAAAAGAATTTGAGTATAGCTTATTGCAATAAACTTTCTCTTCCAAGCAATCAAATCAACAGAACAGAAAGATTGTCTGTTTTGTTAGAATGGGGGGCAAGTAGAAAATTTTTCTCACTGTCAGTCTCTAGAACTGATGATAATGAAAAGGAAGGATAACCTTGAAAAGTAAGTGTAATGAAAATATACTGATTCCTAAACCTCCAACAGGTTTTTGGTTGGATGAGGCAGGCAAGACATTAAGCTATTTAGTATATAATGCATAGAGGGATGTGTGCATATGTGTATACACAGTCACACATGGTTCTTAATCTTCAGCTATCCCTGGAGACTAAAATTTCATCAGTTTGAGAAATAGTGGGATAAAGTAGAATTCTGTTTAGGTAGCAAAGGTGTGCATTAATGCTTGAAAATAAATTGTATGCCTTAACATCAGCTATTCTGTCTTGCATTGTCAAGATGTTTATATTTAGTTACATTTGGTGAGGAGGGGGAGGGGAGTGTCTCAGTTCTGTGTTTCCATGTGTTTTTAAAGAGTCTGAACTCATAGCTCGTGTTTTTTGCTTGTGCAATGATTCGGTAGCTGCAATATCTTGGTAACAATAAGTTCTAGGATAGTGGAAAATGCCACCTTGTGTAATGTAACTAAAAGCCATTGTTACTGATGCTTGGGAGAAGACTGACATTCACATTAAGACATTATCAAAGATTCCAGTATTTTTCATGAAAGCAGAATGACAGTGTCTGAACATCAAATCTTGAAGGATGAGTAGCAGCCTTACAAAGACAGACTGTGGGGTAGTGTGCTGGTTATTGAACAAAAAGACATTTTCTGCAGAAAACAGAAACCAATTGACAATGGCAAAGCAGTAGTTCTTCCGGATAGATAAAGGCAAAAATAATTTTTACAAACATTTTTGTACTTTGGAAAGATCCCCCCCCCCCCCCCCCCCCCCCCCCCGTAACATGGATAACATTGTATCCACAAAGATTTTTTTTTTTTTAAATGGTAGATTTGTAGGTATATATTAAGACCCTTGTCTCAAACTTACCTTTTTTACTGTTCTTTCATTTTCTTCTTCATGTGTCAGGGGTCTTCTGACCTGAGTCCTCAGTGATTTTGAAAATTGCAGTTGTGTTCACATGCCTTTGATTATTGGTATTGTTTGTAATTATTTATGATATTTAGTAGCAATAGCAAAAATGTTTTTAGTATGTAGGTAACTTCTTAGCTGATCACATTTGTAACTTTCATGAACTTACACTTGCATTCATAGTAAACTCAAAACATACTTCCATTGTTTTCAATCCTTTAAATGCTACATCATGAACAGTGAGTTTATTGTTAGTTTGAGAATCTGATTTCAGACTGAATTTCTGAAGTAAATATATACTTTGTTGCTACTTAACAGTATAAATGTCTTAAATTTTATCTTTAGGTTACTTGGTGAAGTAAATTATTATTATTTTTCTTTTCTTATAGAAATACTTTTCTGTAAATTTCCTCAAATGTTCTCATCCATTTTTGTTTTTTCTCATAAATGTGAAGACAATGTATTTTAAAATACATTTTCCATTGTGATGTAGTTCAGCATGGGCAAAATTAACATTTTGTCTTGCAGAGATACTTCTGGTTTTTCATACTTGTTTTATTGGTGAAAGACACACTTATCTCTGGGCCTTCAGTGCTTGCTGTCACAATACTAATAAAGCTCATAATATTAATCTTGACATACCAACATGTCGATCTGGAAGGCAGTCATATTGTGTGGTGGTCTATGCCTGTGCAAAATTCTCAGATAAAAACCTGATACTTGTAACTACACTGGACATGCCTGTAACAGTCTTATATATAAGTTAGATTATCTCACGAGAAGCTTCCTAAAAAAAGATAAATTTTATTTTTCACAGTTCTGGACTATTTCCACTCCTTGCCAATGCCGCTATGTCTGTCAAGCCAACATTATTGAGTCTGTATGAGATTTATTACCTCCCTTTGGGGAAAACGTTGAAACCAGGACTGCAAGGCCTGTTAACTGGGATTCTGCCTGGGTTAGAGGAGGGGTCAGAGTATTATGAAAGGTAAGGACAGATATGTTAATAAGGTGATACGCTTGATTTGGGTTTGGGTTTTTTGCTGCAACTTTTTAATAAATACTTATATGTGGATTTTTTTTTAAGATAGGTGGTATTTAATTTCATCCAGTCATATTAATTGCAATGGAATAGTATGGTAGAAGATTCTTAACATTAATTATGATAAATTAACTGTTAGTTGTTCCTGTTATTGAAAGGGAATTGACATTAAGTAGGCTTACTTAGTGTTATATGTCAATCTCTTCTCCCAAGTAACAAGTGATAGGACAAGAGAAAGTGGCCTCAAGTTGCGCCAGGGGAGGTTTAGATTGGATATTAGGAAAAATTTCTTCACTGAAAGGGTTGTGAAGCATTGGAACAGGCTGCCCAGGGAAGTGGTTGAGTCACCATCCCTGGAGGTATTTAAAAGACATGTAGATGTGGTCCTTAGGGACATGGTTTAGTGGTGGACTTGGTACTGCTAGGTTAACAGTTGGACTCGATGATCTTAAGGGTTTTTTCCAGCCTAAATGATTCTGTGATTCTTGTTACGGATTGAGATATGTAACATGTTAGGAACATGCTGCTTGTTTCTTTTCCATGGGTTTCCTCTGAGGTAGTACTGCCATATTATTCCTGGTCTAAAATACATACCTTAACTGAATTTAAGATAATAAACAAAGCTTCCATCATTAAGATTTACTTGTTATGATATCTAAATTGTCATTAAACCACCTATATAAGAGGCAGCAATAATCCACCTATCTTTATAGGTTATTACTCTATTTCTAGCAGAGTGGCCTGGGAGGTAATAGCTGCTCTTATCCAGCAAGCCTAAGCCCTGATTGAGTTATCTTGACCATGGTGTCTGGGGTGCTGGGGTAGAATCTTAACATATTAAAGGATGAAGTTACACTCCAAGGCTTTGAGTTCTTGGAATTGTTCACACACTTACATATTCTTGATATTTCCAACTTCAGAAGCTAGAATTTTCACGACTTGTATGTGAAGAGCAATTTAACATCTTTTTCTATTTCTGTGTAGGTAGATACACACAGTGTAGTTGGCATCACTACAACAGGGAACAAAGGCTACCCAGCTTGCCTCCGAGGGCCTGCCATAGGATATAGAGGTGCTGCCACATGGCTGGGGAGAAATGAGGACAGGGAAAGGGATTGCTTGTGCTCAAAGAATTGTGATATTTTTATGCCCTGTTATTGCCAGAAGTGCATAGTGCAAGGAATGAGAGGGTAAAAGCCATTTGCTTGATTCTTTTCTTCAGTAGGTATGCTTTCCTGCTGTCTCTCTGAAACCTCTGTCTGTAGCAACACTAGGCTTTAAGTAGCAGATGAGGAAGTTATTTGGCTCTTTGAACATAAGGAGTACATAAGGAGAAGCTGTGGGCAGGCAGAAGCATTTTGCAAGCCAGGCTGGCCCACAGGCTTGCTAGTTGGATCACTCTGTTCAGGCTGCATTATAAGGTTCAGTGTATAATTGGGGCTTCTCTTGGCCTCTCAAAAGAAAGCTTTGACCTTCCTGTAACAATTTATTTTTCTATTTATAAAAATTAGGGGCAAGGGCTGTGATACATGCCCTAATTCAGCTGACTTGATTTTACTGCAGAACGAACACGCTGTTGGAGAAGGTTGCCTCTGCTGTGGATCAGTCGGCGTTCTACAGTGCTCTCTGGGGTAGCCTCCTCACAAGCCCTGCAGTCCGCCTGCCTGGGATCACCTATGTCCTTTCCCACTTGAACAGGAAGCTTTCAATGGAGGATCAACTCTACATAATTGGCAGTGACATTGAATTAATGGTAATGTTTTGTTGGAACAATGAAGATATAGGTATTACTTATGTATATAATAATATACTTCTGGGGCATTTAAATGTCTTCTCTATCTTTGAACACAGCCTTTGAAGAGATAAAAATGCATGTTTATTATAGCTCCAGTTAAGCTGATGTTTTTGTGCATGATAAAAGTGTCGCAAAGCTGAATTAACGTTTCAGAACTGCTTAGGTTTTGTATAAAGCTTTCCATTCATGACACACTTCAGTTAAAAGTGATTGAGTTTTGTTGTATTTTTTGAAAAGTATATAGAGTATTATTTTGTCTTTTAAGGTATTCATTGGTAATATAAAAAAGCAAAAGCTTAATCTTTGTATAGTTCAGGGAATCTGTGTTGATTATATGGTTCCTCAGTGGTGAAACTTTTTATTTTCCTGTTTTATCTTGTTTCATTATTCAAAATTTTAAAATAACTTCATTTCGTACATACCACTATTTATAAACAACTGTTCTTATTTTGTGAGTGTTCTCTTACATCTGCCTTCTTAAAATAATACAGTAAATAACTGTTTTGGGGGGTCTGCCATTACTTCAGGTGGAAGCAGTAAGCACATCAGTGCAAGATACCAGTGTGTTAGTGCAGAGGAGCACGTTGGACCTTATCCTTTTTTGTTTTCCTTTCCACATGAGCCAGGTAGGTTATTAACATAAGAGAGATGATTTGGCAAACTCCTAAATGTACTCCACTTCTTAAGTCAGTAGCAGTATTTAGTCAGTCTTTGTTAATGATTCTTTCCAAGCTTGAACAAGAGTCATATGTAGGAGTTTCTCTGATAGGTTTGGCTATTGTCATATTGTGATCTCTACCCTTCTGCTTTTTAACTTGATGTGTTAACTTTGAAGTTAAAAGTAACTTCTGTATATGCAAACCCAATATAAATTATGATGTTTAGTCTACGCAGAAGCTTTTAATTTGCTCTAATTTGATGAGAAAACAAATTATCGGTTCACGTGCAAGTTTCCAATTCTCACTGTTCAAAAGCAGCAAAAGTTAATCCTCTGAGCGTAACTGATTCAGAACACTAGAGAATTGAAAATGATTATTGGTTTTGGGTGAGTAGTTAGCCCTAGCAGTAGTGGGAGATAAACCTTACAACTTCTAGGTAATTTTTTTTGGACTGCACTTACTGTTAGTCACTTTCTGGTTTTAAATGATCCATGATTTATTTTACTCCTGGAGGAAAACTTATACAAGGTTGATTCTCACCTTGTTAGAAATTATGGGAAACCTGCACTTTCCTGTAAAAAGAATTGTGTTCTTGCTTGTGGAAGTGGTTCGTTCACATTTATCAGTTACTATAGGAATATTTGGAGCGTCTCCATTTAGTTGCTAGAATGGTGAAATTATCAATACAGCATTTTTTTTTAATATTAAGACTTACACAAACATTTAAAGTAGTAACAGATTGAAAGGTATTTAAAATTCTTCAGTGATTTCTTTTTTTTCACACTGTTTTAGTTAAATTTGCTTCCAAGGCTTTTGCCTAATAAACAAAATGAAATGTCTTATAACAAAAATGAGCTGTTAATGGAGTCAAGTATTTTTGCTGTTCATAAAGGGTGCATGCTATTACAAAGTGTCTGTTCCGAATAATAATCATATTTTGGTTTCCTAAGAGCAAGGTTATGTTTTCTTGTACTATTCCAAATTCAGAAATGTCAGAACATTAAAATAACTATGTTTTAGTGCACATTAAGCTGCTAGCATAGAAAAGGTGTTACTTTTCATAGTTAAATTTAATCGTGTTTCTAACTTCTTCAGGCAACACGTCCAGACATGATCAGAATTTTGTCAGCAGCCCTTCATGTAGTACTCCGCAGGGATATGTCACTCAACCGAAGGCTTTATGCATGGCTTCTAGGTAGGTTTGTATTTCATTTCATTGTTCACTAAAAGTGAAGGAAGGATTGTATGTTCATTAGCAGTATTTTGCCATATTGTGGAGAAAGATTCTTAGAAAAATGGAATACTTAATTTGTATCATAAGGAAGAAAGGCACTATCTCCATCCATGGACATAAAAGACGAAGAAAGTTGTGCTGGAACTCTTTCCTGTTATATAAATTATTGGTGCATTTTCATATAGCAGCAATTATGGGCCACGTTCAGGAGTAGAGCCTGGTGCACTAGGCACGCGTAAATAGACACTGAAAGGCAACTTTTGTCTCCCTAAAAACATAAAGTGGAAAAAACAGAGAACAGGCATTATAGAGTGTAAATGGCAGTTGGAACACAACAGCATAGAAGGGATGAAAATAAAAGAAAGTTGAAAAATGTTGATATTACATTGATGGAGGCTTGACTATGCAAACTTTAAGCTTCATTTGCATGGTTGAATTAACAAATCACCAATCACTTATGTTCTCCATGCAACTAGAACGTTATTTCAATGCCTTTCTGGGGTAAAAATCAATCAATGACAGGACGCACACTTTTACTTCTACCAAATGGCAGAATATCAATACAATACACATTTAATTTTTTATGTGAAACCAGCATGGAATCAGAAGAGGGTAGCAGAGAATAATAGCTATTTAGAAGACCCTGACTATCTAGGGAATATTTAGAAAACTAGAAATTAGAACATTTTAGAAAACGGTTACTTTTATTCAGCCTTGTTATTTTAAGGAAATGAAGCCTGTGGTCACATGAAGCTGCCTGTTACTCTTTAAAACCACTTTCAGCCCACTTTGAGAGAAGTCAGGATCTCTGACATGGGAGTTCCTAAGAGTGTCACGGAAACTGGAGACTGAATGGAGAGACATTAAGTGATTTCTCTACTTGAGGGGAAGACTGTTTTACGATCTGCTGTTACCTTTTTTGTTTGACTTCCTATCTCACCAGCAAGCAGATATGTGCTTCTCAGGCTACCCAGAACCCTTCGCAGCAGCTCTTGCATCTTTCCCAGCTGATAGTTAAGACATCAGAGGGGAGGTAGCCTGTGGGTGATTGGGGAGCAAGGAAGTAGTCAAGGGACATGACAGAGAACTGAAGTTACGAAGGGAAGGATGAAGTCAGCAACAGTGTTTTGCATGAGGAGGTTGGTTTTGTTGCAGTAGAAGTTGCAGGGATTTAGAAGATAAGTATGAAAAAATCCTGGCTTCTTTAGTTAATCATTTCTCAATGCACCGACTTGCAAGTTACTCGTCTTTTAAAGAAAGACGGTGAAATGCACTGTCATGCTCCATACCTACATTTTCCAATTTAGGGAAAAAATAATTTCCAGATTAAACACTGCACTAATGTTTCATCTAAATTTGGTGGATTAGATATGTCTTTTTGCTGTCATTGAAAAAGATATTTTATGTGTTTAAAATATCATCCTGCTTTTTTAGTTGTGGAACCTTCTTCTACAGCTATTTCATAAGCGTAGTCTCCACTGAAGGATAATATAACTTCAGAAGATAGTTTTACAGTGACTGTTCCTGGTCCTGTTTTATGAGCAGTTAGTGCCTCCATTTGCTATATATTTGAACAGACCTTCTGGCAATATATCTTTTTTGCTTGTTTTTCTTTTGATGCTGTGCTGCTTTTATATTATCATGATATTCTACTCCTAATATAAAACATGGAGGGAGGGAGGTCAGTTATGTTGGAAGACTCTCTGAAGTCTGATGTTCTGTATGACACTTTAATTCTGGTGTTAGCTATTCCTTCCTATTGTTTTATGGCTGGGAGTGATCTATTAACATCCTCTAGGCATAAAAATCACATTACGTCTCTTTAAGCCCAGGTTAGCCTAACCATTGTTAACAGTGGTTGTTTTAAG
This sequence comes from Gymnogyps californianus, assembly GCF_018139145.2. NCBI lineage: Eukaryota > Metazoa > Chordata > Aves > Accipitriformes > Cathartidae > Gymnogyps > Gymnogyps californianus. The sequence goes on along the minus strand of NC_059473.1, from coordinate 89,550,323 downwards.
GTGCTGCTAAAGGGCATGCATCTTCTCAGGCTTTCCTTCTATTTTTGTCACTTCAGGACAAACACTGTGGAAAACGCTTCTGTGGAATGGGGTGATATCCTGACCGACTTCTCGATTATTTTTTTTTTATTTTTTTTTTCCTTAAGCCTATTTTTGTGTAGAATACAAAATTTACTTGGTAAAAGAAAAGATACAAACTTAGAAAACAAAGGTCTATCTGCTTTATGTAATTTTGAATAATGAAATCGATTTTGTGTTATATGACTGATACTCTCTCTAAATGCCTTAGTCATGTCAGCGTGTTTTGGTGATCATCTCTTTATATTTAAAATACTGAATTTTGTGTTCTCATAATAATGTTAATATTGAAATATTTTTGTGGGACAGGTTTTTTTGAAGATACTCTAGGACTCTGTGGTTCGTGCAGTGTTTGTGAACGTTTGTTTCTTTTGTACAAGTAGTAATTTGGTTAATAATGTTGCGTAAAACTAAAGTTTGTTATTTGTGTGCGCGCTGCTTGCATGGAAGTATCACTTACTTTCCTGTATTAAACTCTATAAAATCGTCTTTCTCTTGCCAACATTACTTGGACTTCATCTTGGTAAGTTATCAGTGCTAGTGTGTTGATTTCTAGTTTAAAGAAATTGGCAAAATATTCTGTTAAGAGACAAATACTTATTTGCCTTGTCTTTTGTTTTCTTGAAGGTTTTGATAACAATGGTGCCCTTATAGGACCCAGAAGTACAAGGCACAGCAATCCTGAGGAGCATGCCACTTACTATTTCAACACCTTCTCTAAGGATATGTTAGTCCAGGTAGCTATAAGATGTTTTATTGTGGCATGTATCTTCATAAATGGATGCTGATCAAAGTTGCTGTATCTTTATCTTTTGACTTGCCATTTCAATGTGACCATGTAATTTCTGTCTTTTTGTGGTGTTGTGTCCTACTCTTCTAAAACCTTCTCAGTGGAAAAATGAAGACGTGGGATAGTGTGTTTCTTTAGAATAACAGTATGATCAGGACAAATATTAGATTTCTCTCTTTACTCTTCCACAATGAATATAGCATACATGGAAGATATTTGATTATGAGCCCAGCGCACTGGAGCCTGTTCTTTCATAAAATGGAATTGGAGAATTCTCTTCTACTTCTGTAGATATGGAAGCTCCTCTGTGTCTTGGGAATTGGAAAAATTTGATCAGATAGTACTCAGAAGGTCTGAGTAAGAAGGGTCTTCCTCCCCTCTAGGCAAGGGGAACGTCTTTTCTGCTGTCCATTGGCAGTCAGGAATAGTTGAGCAAATTGGCATTCATACTATTTGACCCTTAAAGCCTTGCGAAGTGAGCTGAGATCACCTGGCCTCAAGAACTGTGCTCCTTCTCTTGCAGTAATTAAAGTATACAGATGTCTTTCAAGATGCTGTGAGTCTGATTTTGAAATCAGGAAGATGTTTTATCATTAGGGCAAATTTATAAGGTCAGAATTTTTCTGATATTCAGTCAGAATTGCGGTGCTATATATGGGAATGAGAGTGGGGATTCCAATATTAGTAGATGACACAAGAATATTTAGCTCATCACAACTTAAAGCTGATATCCAGCACAGAGCTAGCGCTTTCAGTTTTATCTGAAGGTAATGAGATCTGCTGTTCTACTGATGAGGAAGAGACCTCAGAATTCCAGTGTAGCAAGGACCTTGTTGGCACTCTCTCACCCTTTTCTTGTCACCCTTCTGCCTCCCATGGCAGGTGATTCAGAAATTATCCAAGTGTAGAGGAGAGGCCTAAATGAGATAGTTTTGCATGTACCTTCTATACAAAATGTGGTGAGCTTTTAGCAACATTTAGGCATTTGTTAAGAGGTTGTGGTCTTCCTTTTAAATCTGTCCATCTTTCTAGCTTAATCAGTGTCATTAAAGCTTTTCTCTCTGAAAAGACTAACAACAGTGTAGAGTTGATATAGTCTTTTTTTTGATAGCAGGCACTACTGCTACAGTAGAATAGAGAGTGGCCATTTTTTATAATGGGGATAATTCACTTGTTTTTTGCTTTAAATTTTTTTACAGACATTAAAATCAGTGGCTTGCTCTACATAATACAAATTGCATCTGCCTTCTAAAACCATTTGCTGTCTTTTGAGACTTCAAAAGCATTGCTCCTTTCTGCCTTCTTCCCTAGCAGTCTCTTTGTGTGTTCTTTTATCCAATCCACCCCCATCTTATTCATTGATACAATGTACTGAAAATTCTGACCTTCTAAAGGCATATTCAAGTACAGAAGATTTTTCTTTCAGAATACTGGCTCGTAATACTTGGTTTACAGTAGATAGCAAGGTCGAACCTGTTTTCCTGCCTCTCTTCTTTCCTGTCTCTCTTCTTTCTCTTTGACCTCCTTTTTTAGGAGCTGTAAAACAAACAAACCAGTTTCAACTCAGACAGCGAAGCCAGCCACAGAGAGAAAACTAAGCAAAATCTGTGGCAGTTTGTTGGGCTCTTTTTAATTCTGCAGCTTGTTCCATAAACTGCTTCAGTATAGAAACGCAGTTTTCCCATTTGTTTTGAAGTTGTCATTGCTATCTAGTCAACTTAGTCAAGAAAGTTTTCCACCACATAGGTGGGTATATCCTAGATGGACAATTATTTATTGAGCCCTTAATATCTACCTGCCTTACCGTCTCAAACAATTTCTTCATC